>NC_138160.1:115790847-116427483 GCF_964165515.1 Mesoplodon bidens
TACAGACTAGAAAGGCACGGAAAGGTTCCAAATATGTATTAAGTAGAAAAGGTAGATTGCAAAATGTTAAATGTAGTGAAATCCCCTTTGTTGGTATACGCTTGGAGACAAGGTCTGGATGAATAGCTGTGGAACTATTAACAGTTGTTACCTTGATGGGGGAGGGCGGGAACATACAGGAGCTTTGCACTTTATTATTTACTTCTATAATGCTTAACTTCTTCAAGATGAAGATATATTACTTTTGAATTTTAAAAACCCCAGTAAAGATGATTAAGGAAATGCACATCAACAAACCTGAGGGTAAATAAATCTAAGGGGCTGAGGCTACATGTCCAGCCTTTGGGTATTCGGCTAGGTTGGAGTGCAGTGTCAAGGATCCAGAGAGGTGGTTTGATTCAGGCTCTTCTGTGGGATCTTTGGTAGGAAAGGTCAAGTTTTGCTGGACCTGGAGCACAGGCAGCTCAAGGATCTGTTCCCCCATTGAGGGCAGCAAACGCCAACCAGCTTCAGATCAGAGGTCCGGCGCAGATGCAGGGACAACCCCCTCCTTTTTCCTCCCACGGAGCTGGCATGTAGGGAGGCTATGGTCAGAGCCTGCTCCCCCTCAGGAGCAGATCTGGGTCTGAGCCAGATGGGAAGGAGAGTCTTCCTTAGGACCTGATCCATCCCGCAGGCTGGGAACTCAGCACAGCGGCTCTTTCCTTCTTCCCTTCCTCCCAGAGGCCCCAGAAAAACTTTTGTGTTTCCCCTCATGACCCTCTAATTCTTAAAATTTGGGTTCCAGATGAGCTGGTCTAGAAAACTCTGACTGTACACTGGGGATCATCAGTTCTGGGAACTGGCCTTCAGTCAGCATCCTGAGTATATAATATCAAAGGGACATATGTGCTCTGAAAGATGAAACAGGTTCTATGGGAACCTAAAACGAAGGAACCCCTCTAGTCCGGGGATCGGGAAGGGCTCTCTTAAGGAAGTGATGCTGGGCTCTGAGAGGTGAGTAGAAGTGGACAAGGGTGGAGGGGCGTCATAAGCCAGGGGGGCAGCAGGGAAGATGGAGAGGGGTGGACAGGGGTGAGAAGGGGGCCAGTGAGAGAGAAAAGAAGTTATTTTTATGGAGATACACTTGACTACCAGCACCACGAGCCCCTCTACACACACAGACACACACAGCCCTTGAATATCTTTCTTGGAAGCAGATGGAGGGTGAACTGGTCAAGAACTAAGGATTTCTCGCAGGGCTGGATCCCTCCTTTTACTATTCAATCCTTTACTGAGAGAGAAACTAAGAGTTGAATTGACTCAGGTGCCTGCTAATTAAGAAACAATGAGAAATCTCCATGAGAGGATCTATAGTAAATACGGTAAAAATATACACTTGACTGTCTAGTTTTAATTTTCATCCTTTTTACTGGACAGGAAGCTGAAATGCCAGACGGTCCGGTTCAAGGCCACGCACTCCTTGTCCGGACTCCTGGGCCTTCTTCCTTCCTCAGGAAACGTAGGCTGTTGCCCTTGGACTCAGATGCCCAGTCCCTTTTCCTCTTGAACCCAAAAAGCTCCCCGCTCCAAGCCTCAGGGGTTCTCTCTGCCAACTTTCCTCTCGCCCTCGCAGACCCTGGCTCCTTTCCCTCTGGTTGACGCTCCACAGCCCCTTCCTGATACCACCTGCGCCCAACCTCCAGCCTCCTCTGAGCTGCACAGAGCCCTCACGGTCACCTCATGAGCCCCAAGCCCCCCCCCCCACCACTCCCCTCACATGCTTCTTCCTGGCCCAGTGCTTCACTCCACCATTTTATTTCCTTTGTCCCAGACCAAACTCCAAGGCTCCTCTGACCTGATCCCCCCCCAGGCTATGAGTAATGAGAGGGGAATGGGAAGGACTCTCTCAGGGCCCCTGGGCCTCCACTACCCACCCACGTCCTGCCCCTTTCTCTCTGCCTCTTCCTCGGTAGCCAGCCGTCCATCAGATCCAGAGTGCCACCTGGGAAAGCAAAGGTGCTGTGAGTATCTGAAGATGCCTTCTTAGAACTGGAATCTTGGAGCTGTTTGGCCTGAGGAGTGGCACAGGTAGAAGGCCTGGCCTGGGGCTAGAAAGCACCTCTCTGTGAGTTCTGCTTCGAAGGAGCAGGTATCTCCCAGGCAGACCGCCTTCCAGCCCCATAGGAAGCTTCATTCATGGATTCGGTGGGCCACCATGGGCCGGCTCTCCTTATGAGGAGATGGTCTGAGACAGTCAGACCAGAATGAAGCCACGGTCATCTGGGTTTCTGGAAGATGAAATAAAATATAAAGAATCCCTTTTATAAAGATAAGAGATTCTTAGCCTCTTGGCGATCACAAACCCTTAGAATGGATGAAGGGTCCTCTCACCAGAAAGATGTCCATGGGCAAAAGGACCCAAAGTTCTGCACACAGCATGGGGTCCACCCTGCAGAGGGCCAGGGAGAGCCCGGGCCTCCAGATAAGCTGTGTGCCAGTGGGCAGGCAGGCACCTGAGTCCCTTTCCCCAGGCCAGAGTGGGCAAGGGTGACCTAGTCTCATCCTGGGTCCAGTGCCCAAGTCCTGGCTGCAGGGAAAGAGTGAGTGAATGAGCACCTTTCTTTTCTCTTTGGGGACAGTGCCATCACATAGGGGCCCTTCCTCTCTACCATCATTTCACTGCGGCAAGAATTTTCCTCCAGATTGAGAGGTGAGTGAAGTGCTATTTCCAATGTTTTCATAAGGGAAAAGTCTACAGAATTCACCCTATGGCCTTGAACCAGTCTGCTGACTCCTGACCAGCCAGCCAGACCTAGGGCCTTCCTAGGTCACTCTGAGAGGAAAGTACACTCCTACACACACACAGGGGTCAAGAGACCAGTCTCTACAGTAGAAACTTGTCTGGGCTCCAACCTTTGCTGGTATGCTGACCAGGGCAAAATAAATGAGGTCTCTGCAATTCAAATAAACAAGAAAACAAACAAAAAAATGATGTCTCATAAGGGAATGAGAGCAAAGTCTACAAGAGCCCTGGCTTAGTCTAAGATTTGTCTATCCATTAAAATTTTTTAAACAATTTTATTGAAGTATAGTTGATTTACAATGTTGTGTTAATTTCTGCCGTACAGCAAAGTGATTCAGTTATATGTATATAATATTCTTTTTCATATCATTTTCCATTATGCTTTTTCACAGGGTATTGAACATAGTTCCCTATGCTACACAGTAGGACCTTGTTGTTTATCCATCCTATATATAATAGTTTGCATCTGCTCATCCCAAACTGCCAATTCTTCCCTCTCCCGCCCCCCTCTCCCTTGGCAACCACAAGTCTGTTCTCTATGTCTGTTTGTTTCTGTTTCGTTGATATGTTCATTTGTGTCGTATTTTAGATTCCACATATAAGTGCAATTATATGGTATTTGTCTTTCTCTTTCTGACTGACTTAGTATGATAATCTCTAGGTCCATCCATGTTGCTGCAAACCCATTTCAATTTATAATGAACTTACCCTGCCCCAACCCAGAGGATAAGAAATGAAATTGTTTTCCCTGTCAATTTGGGGCGTTCCTCCCACATTCCCTCAAGGTAATAAGAGAAAAAAATGCCTTTTGTATGTTTTGCATTAGGATTCAATTAACAAACATTTACTGTGGGTTTGCAATGTACCACTATACACCAGGCATCACAGCAAAGAATTGGACAGATGTGTCCCTACCCCTTCCCTACACCACAGAAATAAGTCCAGGTGCAGTAAGTCTTCCCACAGGCGCTCCTGGATGTCTTGTCATCTAGGAGTCATGGAGGAGTTCCCCCCGCACCTTGGGATGAAGTGACATTTAACGCCTCCTGGAAGGGTGAAAGCAGCACGTGGGGCTCAGTCGTCCATGGGGCCCGTTTGCCCCAGACATACTTTCCCAGCTCTCCAATGTTCCATCTCACTCCTGCCCTTCCCATCAGTAGGTGTGCAGGGGGGTAAGACACAGTCCATACAGTTATGGGGCCACAACAGGAAGGTGGTACAAAGTCCCAGGAGTGCCAGCTGGGGTGGGTCTGGGCTGGCCTTGGATAGAAGCCACAGGTGGGACAGAAGTCACAGTCCTGAAATGTTGGTAGAGAGCTTGTCCTTCGAGTAACCCCATCTTCCCTTCTCCTTCCCCCCAGTAGCCCTGTCTCTTCTCGGGGAAGGCAACCACCTAAGGCGCAGCTCTGACATGTGGAGCACGTTAGGATAATGCCACATGCCAGCCACGGCCTACAAAGCCCTGGGTTGTCCTGCCCACCTCTCCAGGCCTAGCCCCACTGGCTTTCTGTGTCCAACGTTGGTCTTCTCTCAGTTTCTCACTGTTACCACCACGCTCCTTCTGTCCGTGGGGTCTTCACACACACACTGTTCCCTCCTCTGCCTAGAAGGCTTTCCCCTGACTCATCCCCACCCGACCTTCACTCTCCCTTAACTGCCTCTTGTTCATCCTTCAGATCTCAGCTCACGCACCATTTTGTCAGAGCAGCCTTCCCTGCCCCCTGGTTCTGTGTGCTCCTTGGTCCTTGTTCCTTTTTATAAAGCATGGTTATTTGATCGATACCTGTCTCTCCTACTAGTTCATACAATCTGTGTGGGCAGGGACTGGTCTGTTTTTGGTCACTGTCTGTGGCATCTGTCACAAAGCCTGTTGCATAGTAGGCTATCAGTAAAAGTCTGATGAATGCTTGGATGGATAAATGGATCAATGAATATCTTTTATGGAGGAAGCTGTCTGTACCAAGCAGATCCCCTGGCGCTTACTTTGTGTGCTGAGTTGGCAGTGGTAGAGTCCAGGGAGCCCAGGGTGTCTGCCATGCCCACAGCAACCTTGTCAGGAAAGTGGCCTGAGCCACTTCATTCCTGGAGAGGTCATTGTGACTTGTGCCCTGTGGTTTGAGTGGAAGCAGCCTTATAGCTCTGGCTACGGTTGCCCAGATGAGGTCTGATGCCCCTGCCAAATGGCAAATGCTCTGGATGCGGAGAAGCCAATACTTTTTGAAGAGGATTGGCATGAAATTCTACCCAGTAGAATTCATTTTGGGTGATGGCAGACTTTGGAGTTTCTCTTGAGAAGTCTAACTACCAGGAATTCTGGAAAAGTGAAAAAGGTAAAGGAGGGTCACTCTAGGGCTGGCTCAATCCCCAGCCATGCCCTGAGCTATTGTTCTAGAAGACTGCTGGATAACCCAGCCTTGGTAGCCCTGGGAACAGAGTGACTCTGTGGCTGAGGAAACCACATCCCCTGCCACACTGTGCTGCCCCATAGCCTTGCAATATGCCTCCTTTACCACTGGTGATTCATGTCCATCCCTTCCTTTCCATTTTAAGGAGTAAGAACAATCCTAGTATGAGGATGAGGAATGGGTTTCTCTGTGTGTTTGTCCTCATAGTGTGCTGAGTAGAAAAAAAAAGGACTTCTTTAGTTAATTCTTAAGGCTGTTAGGAGTCTCTACAGCAAGCAGCTAGGGACCACGCAGCACAAAGACCTGTGTCTAGTCTCTTTTCTTCCTGATATGCTCACATAGCTGTGGCACGTTAGCCTGCTGCTCCAATTGTTCATGGCATCCTAGTAGTTCCAGAACTGTCGGGGTCCTTAACATGACATATCACAGCCCAGTGAAGACATGGCCTGTTTGTGAGTCAGTGGTAATCGCCAGCTCCCCAGGTGCTGAAGCTTTCAGGAGTCAATGCAGGTGTGGGTGCCTGGGTATCTGGGTGCCTTAGTTACTCCAATTTGTTTGCGGTTATGTCAATGTTACAAAAACCAAAAAAGCAAGCAAGATGTGAGTATATCTATGTCCATGAGGTTGCTTGTAGACCTAAAAAATGAACTCCAGATGTGTGATGATGAGATGTGTAGAGGGAGGAAAAAAATTTGCAGTTTAAAAGTTTAGCTCAGGCGGGACTTCCCTGGTGGCGCAGTGGTTAAGAATCCGCCTGCCAGTGCAGGGGGACATGGGTTCGATCCCTGGTCCAGGAAGATCCCACATGCTGCAGAGCAACTGAGCCCACAAGCCACAACTACTGAGCCTGTGCTCTAGAGTCCACAAGCCACAACTACTGAGCCCGCGTGCTTCAAATACTGAAGCCCACACGCCTGGGGTCCATGCTCCGCAGCAAGAGAAGCCACTGCAATGAGAAGCCCGTGCACCGCAACGAAGAGTAGCCCCCACTTGCTCCAGCTAGAGAAAGCCTGCATGCATCAGCAAAGACCCAATGCAGCCAAAAATAAAAAAAATAAAAAAATAAAAAAGTTTAGCTCAGGCAGTGCTGATCAGAAGAATAAAAGAGTGTTTTGGGTCCATCTTAGGCAGACTGGAAAGGGAGCCATGTACGCCTGTTGTCCTGGCTTGTTTGCGGTCCACGTGAGCAGGGGCCCTGCCTGGGTTTGCTCTCTAAGGAATTCCCAGCGTCTGGCCCAAGGCCTGGTACATAGCGAGCCCTCCACAACTGTTTGTTGAGTGAATAAATGGACCAGAAAGTAGGTTTCAATCCTGAAGCCAGAGATCAGAAGAGACAACTGACTGAAGGAAGAGATAGGGAAGGAGGGTCAAGGAGAGAGGCGAGTATTCTTTTCCACTGATATCTTTATCTCCAAATAGCCTTATTTTTCATGAAAAAAATAGAGGAATGTTTGGGACCTTTTCCTTACCATTATAGTGCCTGGCATACAATAGAAACTCATCCAGCAATCATAAGCAAAGGAGATAAATATTTTAACCTGTATGACAAGTGGACTCCTTTCCTGTGGTCCTGAAAACCGGAAGCACTCCCAGATGGTTTTTGCTCAGACCCCAGAGGCATCATAGGCAGGACCACTTTGGAGCTCAGACATTGCATTTTTGGCAGAATGACCTGGCAGGGGGCTCCCACTACTCCATCCATGACACATTCAAGGCAGGCGACTTTGTTGACTTCTTACCTCATTTTTAAATCGTTTGAACTCTGGTTTTTAGCACACAGTGCGATAGCACTCTTACCAAAACAGGTTTGTGGAAGCAACACAGTTGAGATCAACCCCCCTGCACCGCTTAGCACAGGGCCTCTGTGCAATGGAAACATTACACCGCATGACTTCGGGTAGCCAGAGTTGGCTTAGAGGAGCTTAACTGATTTGATTCATCAGTTCAAATCACCTTTAATGTGGCACATTAGTATGCCACCATATTGTAAACGATACATCCACAGAGGCATTAGTCACTATACAAATAGAATTAATAGGTTTCACTACACTTCAAGATAAACATGTTGGAACAGTAACTCCATTCAGTCAGGGCCTTTTGAGCTTGTTCCTTCAGGGCCCTTACCTGACTGTTAGAATAAACACAGAGTTTTACGGCCCACTTGCTCTGTGTGACTTCACCATCACCAAATGACACACATTCAGTTTAGAAATTGCATTTGTGTTCATCCACACGTTTATTTATTTGTTCATTCATTCTTTTATTTAGTAACTGAGATTGTTTTCCAGCTCAGTTCAGAGAGTATATTGTGGTTCCCTGACTATTATCATGAGTCACAGGAGCCATTTTGTTGCAGTGCAAAAGTTAAGAATACTTCAATGCCGGTGAGTCAAGAGAGCAGGCAGCGTGCGTAGTAGTTAGAGCAGGAGTTTGGGTGTCAGACACGCCTGGATTTGAATTCTAGTATCATTACGAACAATCTGTCTGAACTCAGACATTGACTTCACTTCTCTGAGTCTCCATTTCCTTATTGTAAAGTGGCTGTGAAACCTCTCACCTCCCACACATTGTATATCTCTTCCTTCTTATGCACCTCTCATAGGGTCAAGAATCACATGAAGTCCATTCTCTATGTCTGCGTCTTTGGGATAGGGAGGGTGGGAGGGAGATGCCAGAGGGAGGAGATATGGGGATATATGTATATATATAGCTGATTCACTTTGTTATACAGCAGAAACTAACACAACATTGCAAAGCAATTATACTCCAATAAAGATGTTAAAAAAAAAAAAAAGAATCACATGAAGATCCGTGAGAGATCAGGAGGACCAAGCAGGCCTCCTGAAGGAAGCAATTAACTTGGCCTGGGAAGAAAAGGTAGGACAGGGTGTTGGAGGGGCCATTCCCTACAGAGGTTACTGTGAAAGCAGGAGTGTGTTGATGGGAATGTGATGGCATGTTGGAGGGAGTGGGGACAGCAGAGACCAGCTTAGTGACGGGAAAGGCGGGTGGTACAGGGGCATAGTGGGAGGAGTCAGAAGACACAGGGTCGTGGAAAGCAGAGAGTGCAAGATTTTATAAAATGCACAGAGTGAGGATAGAGGCCTAGGTACAGAATATTTCAGCCAGATTCTGTTATATCTTTCAATGATCAACAAAGCATTTTTGCAAACATCAGTGCTTAAAAAAGACACCCTCCGCCGAGGTGGAGTCAGAAACATTTCTGGGAGTTATAACCCCAAGCAGGCTGTAGAAAGATGTGCATTCACAACAGCTAGTTACTTAATGGCTTGTGCCTTAGTTACTTCATTGAGAAAAAGGAGGATGACGGTGTTAGCAATAGTAACTACATTGTAAATTTTCTGTGGTATTTAATAAAATATATAAAGCACACTGTTCTGTACTTAGCATAAAGTATGTGTTTGATCAATATTAACTTACTGTACACATGAAGAGATGTCTGGCAAGATTTTCCGTCAACTGATTAATCATGGTTATTTCTGTTTGTGTGATTTCAAGTAACTTTTACTTTTTTTGTCTTTTCTCTATAATTTGAATTTTTCTAAAAAACATGCAATATTTTTTAAAAACTTTAAAGTATTTTTTTAAAAATCCATACTTAGCAATGAAACATTTCAGGGGATGTAGTCTAGAGGGATGCAACTGTGTAACAGCCTTTCAAATGATCAAACTGAATAGTTTAACCCTTTAGCACTAAAAATTCCATTTCAGAAAAGGGTCTTTGTTTTTCATTTTCCTGATTGAATGGTCTGTGATATGTGGGGAGCTTTTTACAAAAGAAGAGATCCTCAAAGTATGAAAAATCTCCTCCATTGTAAATACTTGGGCTTACGGCTTTGAAATGACAGATTTTGATTTTCTAGTTTCTGATTTTTCCATCAAATGTTCAACGATCTTGAAGATAGAATACAACCAAACATTCCCCCTGGAGACTATGAACTTCACTTCATCAGGGCAGAACTTTGTAGTCCCAGTACTTGGCCCAGTGCCAGAGACATAGTAGGTACTACATAAATATTTAAGTTGAATGAATAAATGCATGAATGAAACCTAAATCTAAGGGCTGAGATTTTGCTTGGGAGGTGGGGGGAATGATACCCTATTACGTATTAAAATTTGATTAGGAAATTTTAAAAAGTTAAATGCAAACAAAGTGATTTTACTAGGAGTAAATGTAAAACCAAAATTGAAGGAGAAAATCCAATGACTGTTTATTGAGGGCCTATGGCACTCCAGGCCCCGATCTAAGTGTTGAGGATTCAGTTGTGAAGAGGAGCTTAACTCCAGTGGGGAACATGAACTTTGATCAAGTCATGACATGTGAGAAGAGAGTCCCATGAGGGAAAGAGCTGGATGCTCTGGAAGTGTACACAGGGGTGGAGGGGCAGGTGGAGTGGAGTGGCAGAGAAAGCTTTTGTAAGGAAGGGACCTTTAACCTGAGACTTGGGTTGGTGAGAAGGAGTGAGACAGGTGAGGAGTGGTGGGCAGGGCATTTCAGAAGTTACCAAGGTAGAGGGCGAGAACAAGCAGAGGGAAGCACAGGTATAAAGCCTTAAGTTGGGGAGTAGCTTGTGGTGTGTGAAGAACAGAAAGAAGGCCAGTGTGGGCAAGGTACATGTGAGAGTGTTGGCAATGGCAGGGACTACATCACTCGGGGTGGGGCCGTGGTAGAGGGTTTATCCTAAATGCAGTGGGAAGACCTTGAAGAGCTTTACTTTGAGAATTATCATAACCTCATTTACATTTTCAGCATGTGGTATCTGTTGGGTGATCAAGGGATTGGAGCAAGGCTGAGTAGAAGCAGATGACAGTCCAGGTGAGAAATGAGAGTGACCTGGACTAGGACGTGGACCTGACTATTGGTGGCTGGTAGATGTGGAAAGAAGTGGACAGATTTAAGGTATGGCTTGAAGGTAGAACTGACGAGGCCTGATGCTGGATTGGAAGTAGAAGGACAACCTGATTGAACCCTGACTACTCCATCCAAACAGCAGCCGTTGTTTTTCCTTATCCCAGTACTCTGGCCCCCAACTCCCATTCGTGGTTTTATTTTTCTACCGAGTGCTCATTAACATGTGATATGCCAAATTTTACTTGTTTTCATGTTTTTAAAAATTATCTGTTCACTGTATGAGAGCCGGGATTTTTGTCTGTTTCATTTAATGTGCCCAAATTTTTTTTCCTGGTGACCAAAATTATGCTTGATGCCTAATGGGCATTCAATAAACATCTGTCACATTATTAAAAGAGGGAGTTAACAAATGAATAAATAAATGAGGGTGAGAAATAGGGATAAGCAAAGAATGTTTTAGTTGGTTATTACAGCATACCAAACAACCCCAGAATATCAGTTGTATACCATAACAAACATTTTTTTTCCCACTTACGGGTCTGTGAATCAGCTTAGGTAGCTGAGCTTCAGGCTGCAGGTCTGTCGAGCCAGGCTCCAGGCTGTGGGTTGGGATCAGCTCTGCTCTTTGTGTATTTTCATCCTCCTTGGACCAATGCCTACCTCAGGTCTATTCTTCTAATGGTAGATGGCAAAAACACAAAAGACCAAGCCAGATTACCAAGCACATCTAAAGATTTATGTTCATGTCATGTCTACTGTCCAAAGTCAGCATGGCCAAAGTCAACATCAAAGAGGCAAAGAAGTATACGCCACCTTTTCTAGAGGAAGTTATGGCAAAGTCACATGGCAAATGGTATGGATGTATAGTGTGTACTCCTTCCACAACGAGGAGGGAGTGACGTTTTAGAACAATAATCCAGTCTATCGCAGACGACTGCCAGGTATGAGCAACTATGTGGATAGAGCTATTCATTGATATGGCAAAGATTGGAGAAGGACCAGGTTGGGGAGGAAGAATGAAAAACATCAGGAGTTACATTTGGACCTGATAAATCCAGTTATACTGCCAAGGGCAGACGTTACAAGTGGCAGACACATAACTAGCTTAAACTAAAGCAGAATGTATAGGGTAATGTCATTGGCAAGTGTAAGGGAGATCTGTAGAGCTTCAGAAACAGCCAGATGAAGGGACTTTGTCAGGGCTTTGTCTTCTCCTCTCTATCTCGGCTCTGATTCTCTCTTTTGGCCTCATTTTCAAGCAAACTCCCTCTACATGGTGGCAAGATGGCCCCTGGTAGCCTCAGGGTCACCCTTAGCTTAGCAAGGGTGACAGTAAGAAGGAAAGCTCCTCTCTCTCAATATCCATACATCAGTCTAAGAGATGACACTTGTTCCTTTGCTTGAGTCATATGCTCTTCTATGAACCAATCACAGTGGTCTGGTTAGCGGGGAACTATGGTAACCCTCCTGGGCCATGTATCCACCTCTGGGTTAGGGTGTCTGGTCCTGTGGTTAAAATAGAAAGGAAATGGTACCATAAAGGAAGCAGGAGAAAGTGGATTGGAGAGTATGGACAAAATCCACAACTACTGTAGCTCAGCGGAGACGTTAAGAGCATTTAGGTTTAAGGGCATTTAGGTTGCTTCCGTGACCTGGCTATTTTTTTTTTTTTGCGGTATGCGGGCCTCTCACTGTTGTGGCCTCTCCCATTACGGAGCACAGGCTCCGGACGAGCAGGCTCAGCGGCCATGGCTCACGGGCCCAGCCACTCCGCGGCATGTGGGACCTTCCCGGACCAGGGCACGAACCCGTGTCCCCTGCATCAGCAGGCAGACTCTCAACCACTGCGCCACCAGGGAAGCCCCTGGCTATTTTAAATAGTGCTGCAGTGAACATTGGGGTGCATGTGTCTTTTTGAATTACGGTTTTCTCTGGGTATATACCCAGTAGTGGGATTGCTGGGTCGTATGGTGGTTCTATTTTTAGTTTTTTAAGGAACCTCCATACTGTTCTCCATACTGGCTGTATCATTTTACATCCCCATGAACAGTGCAAGAGGGTTCCCTTTTCTCCAAACCCTCTCCAGCATTTATTGTTTGTAGACTTTTTGATGATGGCCATTCTGAATGGTGTGAGGTGATACCTCATTGCAGTTTTGATTTGCATTTCTCTAATAACAGTGATGTTGAGCCTCTTTTCCTGTGTTTTTGGCCATCTGTATGAAAATATATGTTTTTAAAACAAGCGCTTAAATATCGCTTACTATGTGCCAGGCACTGTTCTAAGTCCCTAACAAGTCTCTATTCATTTAATCCAAATAATAATTCTATGAAGTTAATTTTACTGTTACCGCATTTTACAGATGCCAAGACCAAGGCACAGATTGGGTAAGAAACTTGTTCAAGGTCACACATGTAGTAAGCAAGAGAGTCTATGTTCAAACCAGGAGGTCTAACTTTGGAATGCTCACCACTACGATTTTATCTAGTTAAAGGGCATCCTGGAGAACGAGAAGTTTCTGTCTCCTTCCCCTCTCCCCAGTTCCACAACACTTCCAGATTTTCACCTGCTGCTCTGGATTTGCAGCGGAGTGCACATGTGGTTTGGCTCATCAGAGACTATGTGTCTGAGGATGAAAACTGAGAATGTAGAACCGGGGAGGTCAGTTGAGTTAACTCAGAGGGTGTTTGCCATCAGGAGGAACAGATGCTGTTTAAGTCAGGAAGAAATGAGCGTTCACTCCAAGCCTTGCTTTAGAAAGCCTCTTTGTTTTATGACTCTGGGTGCATGCAACCCTTTTAATTTTGTGTTTTGGATTCCAGCCATAGCAGGCCTTCTTTAATGTAGCAGATGCCTGGAGACGGGCAAGCGGGTTCCTACGCTCTACATGAAGCAGCCTTCCCTAGAGAGGAATCTCCCAATTATGTTGCTCTGAAAAAGAGAGGAGAAGAAAAGATAACTTAAAAAGGACACATTAAATTTACACCACACGTAAAGTAACCACTGCTTTAGGCATCTGCAGACATTTGGAGGTCAGGAAAACTTTTGAAAATCTGATGAAAGCTACAGACCTTTTCTGCAGAAAATTTGTACATAGGTATATATACAGAAACGTGCACGTTCATTCCAGGGGGGCTCCTGGAGTCTCTGATGTCTATCCCTGAAGCTTCAAGGAGTCTCTGGCCCCAAGATTCCTGTGCTTCCAGGGGAGACAGCTGTTACTCTTTTACTTTACTTTTCCTTTTTTCGATACATTAAGATTCTCAAGTTCTGTGTTGTGAAAATAAAGGACCTGTGGACTATTAAGGGATCATTTCACAACAGGACACTCAAATTTTACTGGAAAAAAAACCTGTCAAATATTGGATAAAGTCATTTTAGTGTATTCTCTGGTTGGCACAAAACCTTGGCTCATTCTGTTAAAAACTAACGTGAAGTTTCTTTTGAAAATTGTAACATGATTTTTTTTCTCTCTGGGATCATGGGGTATGTCTTTGCAGATCATTTCTTTGGGACTTCACTCTTCTCAGAACTTTTCTCAGTTTAGCTCTGCCTTCTGCACCGTTTCCAATATTAAGGATGTGGGGTAGGGCTAGTTTGTCAGTTGAAGAGCATAGAATTTTCAGAACTTGGAAAGGTGGCTTTATTGTTTCCTGGACAATGTCCAGAGGAGTCACATAAACTTAGACATTTCTTCCTTTGATGTCCACTTGCCATGACTGTGTGAGGAAGTGAGAGGTCTCTTAGGTGGCCACTAGGACCCTTTATGGATCTCCATGATGTCATTCACTGATACTTCAACACTGGGTGACCCCTCTGAACATCACCACATTCTTCCACTTCTACTGGGTGTGTACTGGTCATTTAGGGAGAATCTTCTGAGCTATAGCAAAGGGTTGGATTGAGATCTATATTAAATATATGGAAACCAAACCCAATTCGCCTCAATTACCCTACATTTAAAAATAGAAGTTTAAAAATATGGAAAGACCGAGTTAATTATTCCAGTTCTTCTTTTTCCATATATACTCCCACATTTCCTGAAAATTATCTCCATATTGGATCTGCAAAATTCAGGGTGGGAGTAGGTCATTGACCAAACATTTAGGCTGGTTCTTTACATCAAATGAATAAATAACACAGTTATTGGAAAAATTCAAAGAAAGGGCTCATTTTCTCCCTAAACATCAACTCAACTAGAGGGAAACTGTTTCGGGCTTAAATCAGGGTTTGTGAACCTCAGCACGATTGATATTCTGGGCTGGATAATTCTTGGTAGAAGGAGGCTATCCTGTGTATCGTAGAATGTTTAGCAGCATCCCTGGCCTCTACCCAGTAGATGTCACTAGCACCACCCTCCTAGATGTGACAACCAAGATTGTTTTCAAATATTGTCATATGTTCCCTGGGGGCCACAGTCACCCCTGCTTGAGAAGCATTGGCCTAAATTATCCAGAATTACGTTTCTCTGTAAGTAACATAAAATCGAGTACTGAAGCTGCTTCTGTTTGATCTTTCTGATCAGGTGAATGCTAAACTGAAAAGGCAGATTGTCTATTTTGATGCCCCACTAACTATATGAATCTGTTCAGGTCATCCTGTTCTACATTTGTTTTTAGATCCCATTTGATTGCCCAAAACCAGGACTTCCTTACTCCTTTCCTATGGCTCTGACAGGCCTGTTCATTTGCTGTTTGATAATCTTTTTCACTCTACAGATCTTTAATGAGCTATCTGATTTTTTTTATGCCCTTTGAGTTCTGGGTAATGTCTCAGTCCTTTGGAAGGAGTTTGCCTTCCTGTCTTCTATGTTATCATCTCTTACGATTTAAGACCTAAGCTGAGCCTACACAGCAACTTGGAGAAGTTGGTGTCTCTGGTTGATTTGATCAGTATTTGGACACATAGTTCAGGAAGCAAAACTGTTGGCTTTGAGATCAACATGTGATTGTCAGAAGGAATCCCATTATCACAAATTGTTCTCCCCATATGTGGGTGCAGTGACTGCAAGACAGCAAACAGTTTGTTTTGGGAAGGATTTTACTGGCTGTTTGAAGGGAGGAGTGGCTGAAGCATACAAAATATTTAAACCAAATTTTTATGTCTTATAATGTTCAACAAAGCTCTCTGCAAACATCAGTTCTGGGAAAAAAATAAAAAAGGCATCCTCCAAGGCAGGGTTATGGGCACTTCTGGGAGTTGTAAAGCCATGCAGTCTCCAGAAATATGTGCCTTCCAAGGGCTGGAAACTTCTGAATTAACAACAAGTAATCAGTGAGTGTGACAAAGAGTTAAAGTACACAGACTTTACTTTCACAAAGTTTATGATGTAGTAAAGAGTTTTAAGACATAGACCTGAGATTGCAAACTGATGGCCAGCAGGCTAAATTGGGACCATGGATTTGTTTTACTTGGCTTGTACAGGGTTGGCCTCTTGAATGTCTAAGAAAGAAAAAAAGAGTGAAAGAATGAAAGAAGTTGCTAAACTGAGATTTTGGTATTAAAATCTGGATTTCCAGCTGTTTTTGAAAACTCAGAAGATCTGCCAACACTGGGTCCTTATTCCCACATTTCCCCATGGTGACATTTGGCTGGAGTGAAATAGCAGCTGCCCTCTCTGGTTCCCCACCCTGGCCCACTACACTCCCTCACCAGGCCTCTGTCCCTATCTGAGATGACTACCCTTAATGCAGAGACTTGGACAACATTCACCACGCCTCTTCACTGTGGAAACAAACGGCCAAAGCCTGGAGCAGAATAGCAGATTCCCATTTGTTTCGGGTGAGATGACCCTGGCTCAGGCCACCTTGGTGGCACTAGAGGCAGTGAGCAGCGGTCAGATTTGGGATATATTTTGAACATGGCGTTGGTAAGATTTCGTGATAGTTTGGTTTAGGGAATGAGAGAGAGGATTTGAAAATGACTCCAATTTTGATTTTTATTTAGATTAATTTATTTCAAAAGTAAACCTATAGTGGAATATTGGAAAACCAGGATTGAACTTTTAAAATGAAAACAAAATTATTTAAAAGTTTTTCTTCACTAGTACTCTCCGAATTGGGTGCCCTAGATGGTACTATTACCGTTTTCTGGGAAATGCTGACACTTTGGGGAATTGGGGAAGGGGAGAGCATTGAGAAGAGTAACTACAAAAAGAGAATTCGGCTTTTGCCCCCTGAGACGGAGTAGAGGGACATCAGTCTATGGATGGCTTCTGTGCACCTCAGTGTCCCCACCTGTCCAGGACGGTGTATCTTGAACCACTGGGGTGTCAGTACATGGGCAGGCCTACTTCAGGGAGCTACAAGGTCTGGCACTGCAAGAGCAGTGGGGGATGGTAAAGGCTGCAAGATTTCCACGTGTGAGGGGGGCTTAGGGCAACCAGTAAGAAGCTGCAAGATGTTCAGAAGCTTGTTTTGAAGCTACTTTTTCACAAAAAGAGGACTCTCTTCTCTCAGATTTATATTACAAATCATTAAGAGTAGCAAAGTTGTATCCGAAGATGTTTTTATTTACACTTTAACGTGACTGGGGAAATCTCCAACTGTCCATGTCGAGGACAATTATTTTATTATAATGTGGGTTGATTTGGTTAGTGGAGACTACTAGTGGCTATCGGGACAGTGGGAACTAGCCGACTGCCATTCCTGGGCCTGGCCATGGACGAGAGAAGCCTCCGGCAGATCGGAAGCCAGAGTTTGCGGGCACCGAGCCAAGAGCGGTGGCTTCCTTCAGCCGCTGTAGCGAGGAGGCCCTTCCCTCGGTGGGTCCCACAGCGGTCACTCGGCGGCTTGCGCGCATGCGCCGACCCCGCGGCGTCCTCCCCGGCTCCTTCCCTCCTTCATCCGGGTCCTGGGCGAGCGGGCGCCGTGCGCGTGTCCCGCGGCCGAGCTGCTAATAAAGTTGCGCTGTGGGCAAGCGCAGCTACGGCGCCGGGAGAGCGCGCGCCGCCGGCCCGTGAGTGAACGTGGGGTCCCGGGGGGGGGCGGGCGAGCGGGACCGGGGTTGCAGGCTCTGCCCGGACGCGGCTCTGCCCTAGCGGCCGGACTTGGGCCGAGGCGGGGGCGTGCGGCCGCGGGCGGAGCGGAAACCACCCGGGCCTGAGGGGCGGGAGGTAGGCCGAGTCCCGGCCTGCCGGGGTCCAGGCGGGCGGCGGTGGTGCGGCCCGTCTGGCTGCGGAGGCCTCGCCTGCCCCGGGGCGTCCCCGGACTGTGGCGGGAGGCGTTCGGGACGCCCTCGCGGGGATCCCCGGGCCCCCTTCTGTCCGGAGGAGCGGTTTGTTCTCCCTCATCCAAGCGCCACCCTCAGTACACACCCCTGGTAGGATTGCCGAGCTCGACTGAGCAGCCTGGTCGGCTACATTGCAAAGCCGTCCAGTGGCTTGATGAATCCGTGCCGCCGTCGCTTTGTGTTTCAAAGATAAGGATCTACGCTTATCGGTGGAAATTACACTCTGGGCAGTTGTGACCTGCTGCTGCGGTCAGCTGGTAGTTAGACCCGGTTTCTGCCACTTGCCATGCCAGTTTTCATTATTGCAAAGATTTCTTCTACTGTATGTAAACTTTAGCTGCAAGGAAAACGAC
This sequence comes from Mesoplodon bidens, assembly GCF_964165515.1. Classification (NCBI taxonomy): domain Eukaryota; kingdom Metazoa; phylum Chordata; class Mammalia; order Artiodactyla; family Ziphiidae; genus Mesoplodon; species Mesoplodon bidens. The sequence goes on from NC_138160.1 coordinate 115,808,494, forward strand.
TAGCGAGGTCTGTTTGCCTTCACCATATTCACCCCCTACCGGGGTCCTTCACTTCAGTGTCTGTACTCATATTCCGGTCTGTCCCCCTCCCCCTCCCTCTTTCCTGCCTTCCCCTTTCAGCTGCTGTTAGTACGTGGAGTTTGGAGCCTAAGCTTTGAAAACTCCCATGTGGCGCCTGTCTTAAGTCGGAGCATGCTCAGTAGCCAAAACAGATTTTGGTTGCAAAAAGAACTGGGGCGAGGATAGTCGGTTATTTGGACGTTTGCCCGCTTCCTAACAAAATGTTCCAATTCTGGTTTGGATGGCATTGGAGAGTGGAGCTGTAGGCCAGCCTAGAGGTGAGGAATGCCTGAACACCCTGGGCCAGATCTCTATCTTGATTGTAGAGACATTGTTTCCTGACCAGCTGGAGGTCTAGAGAGAGACTGGGGGGCCGGGGGAAGCATTCCTGGCTGCCTGTGCGTTTATATGGGTGTGGCACTCAGTGTATCTTGTTTACCTTATCTTTCTGTGGAAAAAGTTTTGAAGTCTGGTTGGGTTTGTCACACCATGCCTGTTGCTTAGCACCACCAGAAGTGTTCTTATCTATAACAACGAAGACTGGATAGGTGGAAGATTGTGGGTTGGCCTCACACAAGTTGAGAGGAAGGGGTACTTGAGTTGCTGTTTTTTAAATTCTTTTTTATTGATTCGGCAGGTGAGTTGTTATAAATTCTTTTTTAAATTCTTTTTTAAATTCTGTTTTTAAACGGGAGTAAATTTCCTTAGAGTACCCGGATTGCCCAGAATGAATTAGTTTTTAACTTTAATTTGAAAGCTGAAAGGTTGAAAACCTTAATCCCAATAGATTAGTTACTTTCCAAGCAGTTTAAAGTTGCTGCTAGATGCCAGTGTTGTGGGGAAGACAGTACCTAGACACGATGTGAACACTTATTGATCTGAATATTTTTATGCAACTAGTGTGTTCCAGATTGAGTAAATAGGAATTATTTATAGATCTGAACAAATTATTTTATATTCTTACTTCTACGCTACTTTGGTAACTTTTTTCCTCTAAGATGAATCAGAGGTTACAAGAATATGAAACAGTTCTTAAGAAACAAGTTAACAAAGTGTAACCTTCGTAAAGGTTGTATTTATTATGTTTAGATTTTTAAAATTTAACCTTTGCATAATTGTCTCTATAGCATCCTCCGTTCTTCCTTCTCTACCTTGCTGATCCCTCAGTCAGTGTGCCTTTCCTTTTCACATAGCTGCTGTTATCGCATACACTTTTCCCATTTATTTTTGTTAATAAAATCGAGTTGTCATTTATGCTTCCATTCCTTTCCGATCACAGCTGAAATAGGCAATAAAAGTTTGATGAAACTTCCCAACTAACTTTCCTCTTCGATTTTAAATGCATCCATATGATATGGTCTAGTTAAAAGAAGAGAACAGAGACGGGAAGAGAAAAGAATAAAATATTTTTGTAGGTTCTGTGCAGATTTGGTGGAATTATCTACTTGTCTGGTTCACTGCGGTAGGCGCCACAAAAATGGGTATATTGATGTGTGTTGCATTTCCTTCCCCTCTGGCAAAGTCAGTTATTAATTTCAGACAGAGACAGTGGCAGAATGTTGTTACTAATGAGGTTTGAATCAGATTGACTGGTTATGTAACATGTTGCTGGGAGTATTATTAAAAGTTGCCTTTGTAGCAAGGTAGAGGCAAGTAAATTCTGCTTACCCTCTTCACTGGGTTTTCATTCTTGGCTGAACCTGAAGGCACATTAGACTATAACCATAATTATACCTGGGCAGCCTGTCTGTTTCCTGTTTTCATCATGAACCCAAACATTATGATTTGCAGTGATGATCTTTTTTGTCCCTTGCATTAAGCAGAGGCAGTATGTTTTCGCTTGCTTCTGAAAACAGATTTGTAACTTGGTCAAATCAAAGATACTGGCTTCTTAGTGTTTTGAAGACTAGGCAGTAAAATGTCAAACAGTTTTTAATTTCTTTGTAACTTGAAATACTATCTTAAAAAATCTATTTCACACATATTGTTTAATTGTAAATTTTAATGTTACCAGTAGTTTGTAGAGTCTTTGAGTACGAAAGCCCTTTTTGTTTATGACTTACCAGTGTTTATTATTAACCAGATGTATATGTTGATTCAGGCAGTGAGCCACACATTTGGGTGAATTTCATAGCTGACTTGAGTACTCTTTAGGATATAGCTGCCTTTATTCCCCTGGTTTATCAGTATTCCCTGTTCGCTTTACTTCTAGAGGGTCTATGTTCTTTGTCTCTCTTTTTTTGTGCTTCATACTAAGCACAAAAAAGAGACTGAAATAGTTTCTTTTCTTCAAATGTTACAGGTGCCGTATACCCTATGGGTTTGCCAGTGTATTGATAAGGTCAAAGACATTGGAGAAGATTTCCTTTTGTTAGGGACAGTCTTATAAAAGGAAATCTTATAAACAGCCTGGGGGATGATTCTTATTTCTACCGGTCTGGATATTTTGGAGAAAAGAATATCTGGGAGGATAGGACCCAAGAAGACTGCACAGAGATAGTACGCATTCTCCACCAAAGATGATGATGAATGACCTCACAAAGTCTCTCCATGTTTTTTTTACACCTTGTTTTTCTACTTCCAAAGTTAATAGAATAAAAGTAATTGAAATTCTTAGTGCTGGATTATCCAGTTCATTGCCATTACCTAGACCTCTGAATCTGAGAGGTGCATTTACTACTTGGAAGGTTAAGATATAAAATTCTCTTTGAAGAATTGTTAAAAACTATATTGTTGTTAGGACCAGCTAGTTTTTCAGTCTCATATTCTAACAGCTTTTATTGTTTCACAACTTTGAAAAGATGGCGTAATTACAGAGTTACTAGGTTTTTCATAAATAATCAGCTAGTTCTAGGCTTTGTAGTTTTGATACTTTTTTTGCCTTGGGCACCTAGGTGGGGAGATTTTTGTTCCTTTTCTAGTAGAGAGGTGGTTTTAGTAACTTTTCTTATTGTATCCCTAACTTGGTTATGATAGTATTTTAGAAGAAAAAATTCTTTATTAGATGGTTCTGTATGTGCAATACTAAAATTGTAATTCACTATTGGAAGACGGTTGTTAAAGTACATTTTGTAAATAGGGTTTGCTCTTGAATTCTTTGGTACACCAGTCTCTGCTTATTTTATATATATATATATAAAATTTACAGACTGGTATACTTTGGAAATTTGAAAATGGCCTTATCTGTTGTGAGATTTAACTGGATTTTTCTTTTTGGTTTCTGTGTATGTTGTTTTGTTATTACTGAAAATAACAGTAAGAAAAAAACTAGTGTCACCTTCCCACCTTTCTTTGAGCATAGCAGCTGGAGTCCTGTGAACAGTCTTACACTTTTCAAATTTAACTATGATCTCAGAATATGGCTGGTACTTTCAAGGCAAGTTTTGTTCTGTTCACTTCTGTTTTCATGATGTGTTAGGATTTGCCTAGCATCCTATCTGGTAGGCTGTATAACTTGAGATCTAGTTATTCTGGTTTGTGTATTTCCAGGAAAAAGGGGGGTGCTGCCGAACTTTTTCAAAGCTAGTCTTTTGTTTTCTTTCCCCTTCTTCACATCATTCTGCCCACTTAGGTGAGTAGGTGACTTGACCTCTGGGGTACACATGAGGTATCTGGAAAACATCTTCATAAAGCATTGGAATATATGTTGTGTACATGTTAGCTCTTTGTACTCCAGAGACACATTTTATAACGTAATGATTTAGTATCTGCCCTTGATGATTTTATAATTTAAAGGAAAGCACTATAAAGATTGACCAGCTCTGTGTCTATTCCTGTGCCTACAAGCCTCTACAGGTATACTCAGACACATCTTGCAGCAATGTCAGAAATCTTGCAGGCTCTGGCGGTGAGTGATACATCTAGATCAGGCTCTGCTTAATTAGAGGACTTAGAGGAGCAGGCGAGGTTTAAAGAGTGATTAAAAACTGCGAAACAAAAGTCTGGATGTAGGAGATAAAAAAGTAGAGACTTGTGTGGTCACAGAGAGAGACTAGGCGAGAGTATTATGGTGTGAGAAGTGTCAGGGATCATGAGTTCAGCTCCTGAATGGCTTTGAAATCCACTGTGAGAACTTTGGATGTCTTTGGAAATTGGGAGCCACAATTGGGAAAAGTGCTGATTTAAGTGTTTCTCTAGGAAAATGATTTTGATTTTACGATTGTGATTGTATTTCCTCCTCTTTGTAGATGTTCCAATAAAGAACAGGATTTCTGAATCTAGGAGAGTTTTGGAGCCAACGTGCCCTTGGTTTCTTTCTGTTACTTGAGTGTAGTCATGGATGTGGCTTACGTGCTTTATAGTAATTGTATACCTAGATCTAGGATTGGTTTGACAGTGGTGGTGGGGTGTCTACTTTTGCTGATACTTGGTGACTAAGGATGTTAGAACCACAGGGGTAAGACATTTTTAAAGCTTTACCCCCACCAACCACAAAATGTTATCTTTGAATGTATATAGGCAAGTGACTTTCTCCCATTGCAGATGGTCCTAAGGGCCTTGGTTCTCAAACCTACTGCAGAACCTGGGATGCTTATTAAAAATATGGGAGGTAGGGCCCTACTCTCAAACCTAATGAATCTGAATTTTGTGGAATGGTTATGAGGAATTTGTTTCTTTAAACCCCCCACCTGTAATTCTTCTGTGTAGGTTTGCCTGAGACGATGGTGGCTTGTGACCCATACGCACATTTATTTGCATGGATTGATGTGCTCAGGAGATTTGCCTTTTGGCTAACAGTGTTGGGTGAAATTTTTGGATTGGTTTGCTTGCCTTTTATTTTGGATTGAAGCAATTAGAGAGATGTCGGAGCAGAAAGTGAAGGAGCTGTTTCTATGAATTTACCTCTGAAGTCTGGGCATGAGCAGTGTGTGTCTATGTGTCTGCCTGTCTGTTTGGGGGAGACTGTTGAGGGAAGTTTGTGTGTGTGTTTATGGCAGGTCGGAGGTTCTACTCAGGTAGTTTGAAGTAAGAACAAGACTTTTGGTTTCTTGACATTAATAAATATTCATTTGAATGGAAGCCTGGTAAAGTTTAACAACATTTTATTCATACACTTAATGTATGTAAAATGTAACTCCAGATCATCCTTTAGCTTCCCTATCAGCCTTTCCCAAATCATTTGATGACAAATCCTATTCTTTGGGTAGCCCAGGCTGACGGCTTGGCATCCTTATTGACTCCTCTGTTCTCACATTCCCCGTTCTCTTCCATCAGGAAACCTTTTGTCTCCCAAAACATGTGAAATTGTCCATTTCTTACCACCCCACTGCTGTCACCCTGTTCTGAGCCATGATCATCTCTTACCTAAATTGCTTCAACTCTGAACTGATCTCCCTGCTTTTTATCCCTGCTGCCCACCCCCGCCTCCATTATTCTTAACATGTGGGCCAGAGTGATTCTTTAAAATAAAAAAAGTCTGAAAATATCATGTCTTCACTCAGAGTTCTCAACTGGGTCCACATTTCACTTACCATAAAGCCAAAGCTCTTATCACATCCAGCATGGCTCTCTTACCTATTTGACCCCATTCCTTGTTTTCCCCTTCTTGTTTACTTATTCTCAGGCTTCATGGTCTTGCAGTTAACTTGAGTGTGCCACGCATGCTCCCTCCTTGGGATTTTCACATTGCCTCTTGCCTTTGCCTGTACTAGTTTTCCCCTAGACATCTGCCTGGCTTACTTATTTCCTTAAAGTATTGACTCAGTTGGTGCCTTCTCAGAGAGGCTCAGCCCAGCCACCTTAAAATTACACCTCTCCCACAGTGCTCCCCATCCACCTTCCTCTGCTTTATTTTTCTCCATACCATTTTTCACCTAACAAACTATACTGTATCACTTATTTATTGTCTTTTGTCTGTCTCCCTCCACTGGAATGTAAGCTACATGAGAACAAGGATTTTGGCCCCCTTTATTCACTTGTATATTCCCAGCTCCTAGAATTCTACTTCAATAAATAGACTTTTGAATGAATAACTTGAATCAATTTAACAAGTTCTCTGAATATGCTTAGTACTGTTTTTTAGAAATTACATTCTAGTGGGAGAGACAAAAATCAAGTAAACCAACGAATAATTACAAATTGGTAGTACAGTGAAGGAAATGAATATAGTATTGGATTAGAGATTAGGGAAAACCTACTTTATATAGAGTTAGATGATCAGGGAAGGTCTCTGGGATGATAGCTAAAGCTGAAGCCTCAGTGATGAGAGAGCTAGAAATCAGTGGTTGGAGCTTGAGGAAAGTGGTCCAGGCAGAGAATGGCATTTGTAAAATCTGTGAGGAATCTGTATGGTACAAATGCCATACAGATTCCAGTACAGGAAGATAAATGCTTTTGAAAAATGAATTCTTACTATTATTTATTGGAAGCAGAAAGTATTTGCCCCTAGTTTTTGATTGACTCTTCTTAAATTTCAGTCTCCAAATTTGTATAACCCTAAATATACTGGAGAGAATTCTTTTGAAATAAGAATGACTCTTATAAATCCTCTCTTTAGTAAGAATTTTAGTATAGTTGAGGTACATCTGCACTTTGGTTTTAAAGAAGGTTTTTTCCCCCTAACTATACAAGAAATTCATGTTTATTTTAAGATGTACAGAATTGCATGAAGCAGAAAGTAAAAAGTACCCTGAACCCCACCCTACCCCCATGGCTAATATCTTTTCAAATGCTTTGTATTCACATTCTCTTTCATTCATTAGACAAATATTTATTGAGCATATGTATCACTAGACTTACAGTGATGAGTGAAACAGATATGGCTCTTCTCATTTACATTTTTGCCAGGTTGTATAGGTAAATGTAAAAACAGATATGTTAAGTGCTACGAAATAGAGGTAGGTGAAGGAGTAAGTGTGTATAATAGGGGAATTTCACCTAGGCAAGGTAGTCTGGGAAGGCTTCCCTGAAGAAGGGATGCTTGAGCTGAAATAGAAGTAAAGTGTGTGTGTGTGTGTGTGTGTGAGTGAGTGTGAGTGTGTATGTTTTGTAATGTGATAGATTCTTTTGTAAAGCATGATATCTCTTAATTTTATAAGATTTTCATTTATGGTTGAGGTGCCACTCTTTTTCTTTGGATTTCCAAGGTACTGCTCTGTATTGTTATTGTCCAGTTGATAGCTGCAGTTTTTCAGAAGAATTTCAGGGAACCTAATACACACAGGGATTTCTGAAGCTCATAATTAAATCCCAGTTTTCTTTCTAGCTGTCTGAAATGACAAAACCCATTAGTGAAAGAGTCATCTAGTTAGGTCTTCGTAAACCAAAGGTGAACTATAAAAAGCCAAGGTATACTTCCCTGGTGGCGCAGTGGTTGAGAGTCCGCCTGCCGATGCAGGGAACACGGGTTTGTGCCCCGGTCCGGGAGGATCCCACATGCCGCGGAGTGGCTGGGCCCGTGAGCCATGGCCGCTGAGCCTGCGCGTCCAGAGCCTGTGCTCCACAACGGGAGAGGCCACAACAGTGAGAGGCCCGCGTACCACAAAAAAAAAACAAACAAACAAGGTAATAGCAGATAATTACCTTGTGTCCACAGTTTTCTTAAGTCCCTCCAAGTTCTGATGTACGAAGTAGCACACATTCCTATCTACTCAGTTACTGGCCTTCTGTGCTTGCTGTATATATTTTTTACTCTGTTTTAATACCCCATCTCTGTTGAGTATCATATGGAAATCTTTAGAAACTAAGTGATGTGCTAAACAGCATATGAAGCTCTTCATAACATCTTCTCTTTTTCCCATTATTCTTTATGATCATTGAGATTACAGATAGTATCTTTTAAACCTCAGTTCCTAGCACAGAGTATTCCTGGCTTACTAGGCACCCAATAAATTTGAATAAATCAAATTCAACTCTTCTCTTTGTATCATTCTCCAAATTTTTATATTCATTCCTCCTGTCTTGAGCTTTAAATGTCATATCTGCTTGGACTTGGATCAGTACTTGCTTCCTTATACCCCTCCACCATCACCTTTTTGCTTCATCTTGGCAATAACTAGAATTCCCCTTTTTGGGTGAGCGGTGTCTAATTCTTTCAGCTTTTAAACCTTTACTTGCTTTTTTTTTTGGTTGTGTATGTGGAGTCTTAGTTCCCCCACCAGGGATCGAATCCGCACCCCCTACATTGGAAGCGCAAAGTCTTACCGCTGGACTGCCAGGAAAGTCCTCAACCTTTACCTTTCTTGACTGCCTCGTTTCTCTTCTTGGTGGTCAGCAAGTCCTATGGATTGTTTATCTGTACTGTCCCTCATAACTCTTCCTTTTCTGTCTCTACTACTGTCACTACCTCGTCTGCGTACCACCACCCTGGTGTGGCTTCCTCTCATAGTTGGATTACATGTTTTCCATTTACCCTCTCTGCCCCTTTTGGGTAAGTCTTTACTTGGCTACGTGCTATTGCCATTTTTGTCTTCTCAAAATGGCTCTTTGAACACGTCTTTCTGCTTAAATAGAACTCTGTACTGCATGTAAGATTACTTCCAGCAGCCTGACTCCTTTGCCTTATATTCAGTCTTTCTTTCTTTGGCTCTCATTCTGTGGTGGTATCTTTCCCTTTAGCTTCACGATCTAGCTGATTGTCTCCTCCTAGTCTTTCTTGCCTCATTTGGCTTAATGATACTTGGTTTTCCTTATTCTTGTCCTTTATTACCAACTGGATTATGAATTATAGATTGTCATATTCCTTTTTGGATCTTGTGATAGTCATTCCTAAAATCTGTGCTAATATCATGAGCAGTTATCCACACCTAATCATTAAGGCTTTTATTCACTTAAGTGCTGTGTGTATGTGTGTGTGTGTGTGTGTGTGTGTGTGTGTTTGGGTGGGGGGAACAGGGAGCCTGTCAGAGCTAGGTTATTGTACATTTGCTGAGCCCTCCACTTTTTGCTGTCACCAGCCATTTGAAGCACAGTTAATTCCTTCTTAAGCAGTCGTATTCATAAGTGTGTAATCTTCTCACCTTTTCCTCCCCTGTTTTCCAGTTATATTGGCATAATTCCTCTTCCTTTCTGTTCTTTTTGTGGTTCCCCTAAATAGATAGAAGTTTGAAAGTGTTTGATCACTAGATATCATTATATTCACTCAAACTGCAATAATGATGAGAATTGACTTACTTTACACAGATTATCCTGTGTATTTCCTAATGGGATATTAGATTTTGGGGGATTCTCTGGGTTTTAAGCTAGAAATAGAAATTCCCTGAAAGATATCTTGGGCATTGTTCATTTCGTTTGTGAGATTTGTTTGTTTGTTTGTTTTATTGACTTCTTTATTAGCCTCCTATGCATTGTTTTAAGAAGACTTGGCTTTTAAGAAGGCTCAGTTAATATTTAGCATTCAGAAAGGTTGGGTTAGTATGACTCCAGAAGAGCAAAAAGAAAACAGAATTTGTCTTCTGTCCCCAATTATGCTATTGAAATATGGCTTTAACATTTATAAATAATAACTATTTTGAAAGAGCTTCTCATGGAGGTTTATTGCAAAATAAAATAATTCCATGATTTAAGTTCCTTGAAGCCTACTGATATTTTGGTTTTTGTAGGAACTAAATAAGTCACCTTTAAAGAGTAATAACAAATATTTTATTCCCAATGGTGTACTTTAGGAAAGCTTCAATGTATTAGGTGACCTAGGATGAGGATGACAGAGGCACAAATAGAATTTGCTCAGAAGCCAGGTTTTCATGTAGGGTATTGTCTTACATATCTGGGCTGTCAAATGCATCTTCTCTTCTACTTAGAAGAAAACTCAGAGGTAAGCAAGCCCTGGAGCACTTGAAAGTACCAGAGGTACAGAATACTTACTCTGTGCTAAGTAGGTCCTTTTGGAGTTAGAAGAAAAGTTCATTTTCCTTAGGTAGTTTATACATCATTAGGTAGTAGCCAAGCTTCTCCAAAATCAACACTCAGGAATGTGGGAGAAGCTGTGAGGAATGGAGAAAGGGGAGGCAAGAAAGGAGAATGAGAACAAGAAAGAAGGGAGAGCAGTAGATACTGGTGGGAAGTGATGGGGAACATCAGAAAAGGCTTTGGGACAGGAGGAAAGAAAACGCTGCCTTATTTCTTCTAAGATACGCATTTTTTCCACCTCATAACATCTCTGAAATTGGCATGTGTCTTATAGCCGATGGCATCTGAATATTAGTTTTGGCTAGGTGGCAGTTTTGATGTTGTCACTGCACGTGCATGATCTCTGCCTTTGCTGTTTTCATTGCTGTCATTTCTTTCATTTACACCCTCTGGGAAGATCAAGGAAGCAGCAGTATCAAAACTTGCAGGATGGGTGTCAGTGGCTTGGACAACAATCCTAGAGTAATATTGGAACACTCTTCAGACCTACAGTCTTGATGGCAGAAGGATGATATTATGAAGAAAAAAATCTAAGTGATGAGAAAGCATGGTGTGATAGTTTAATTTGCAGCCTTTTCTTCCTTCAAGGTTCATAAAATAATGGAACCTCTTAAGTAGATGGCTTTGTATATTTGATGACATAAAGTAGCCCAGCTGTGTATTTAAAATCCTGAGCCTGATGTCAAAAAATTTCATGACTGGGCTTCCCTGGTGGCGCAGTGGTTGAGAGTCCGCCTGCCGATGCAGGGGACGCGGGTTCGTGCCCCGGTCCGGGAGGATCCCACATGCCACGGAGCAGCTGGGCCCGTGAGCCATGGCCACTGAGCCTGCGCGTCCGGAGCCTGTGCTCCGCAACGGGAGAGGCCACAGCAGTGAGAGGCCCGCGTAGCGCAAAAAAAAAAAAAAATTCATGATTATTGTAATAATAATGACTGCAGTTTCCCTTTGCTCAATATGTACTATGCCAGGCATTAAGTGTGTATCTCATTTAATTCTCAGAACTGATACTCATTATACAAAATAGGAAAAGTGGATATTTAGGTGTGTTAGATTCAGAATTTGAACCCTAGTTCATTAGACTTCAAATCTGGTGTTTTTGTGTGTTACAATACGTATATTAATATCCCTGTGTAGATTAGCCTTATTGTACATATCTAGTCAGTTTTCTTGTTCTACCACCTATGTTCCAGCAAACTGAACTGTAGTATTTCCCCATACTGGTAGATAAAAACTCTGATTTTATGTCTTTATCAGAATAGCACTTATGCCTAAGATATAGCTACTTCATGCTTTTTGTCTCCCTCCACTCCCTTCCCACAAGGGCCATCCCCTGAATTTCTTTTAGCATCCTATACACCCTAGGGGATCTGCCATTCTCCATGGTGTATTGCAGATAGGAATGGGCACATCTTAGTTGATTATTAATTTGTAATTCTTACGGTTAAGGTCTGGACCTGATTTATCTTTTAACCCTTTAGCATCTAGTTTAGTGGCTTGCCCTTTTTAGGTACACTCAGGAAGTATGTGTTGTATAAATAAGCGTATAAGTCTCCTATTGAGTTTAGCATGGGTGGTATATATTTGTGCCTCAGTAGACCCTGAAAGCATTGTAGAAAGGGAGTACAGAGGACCAAATTTAACTACCCAGCAATCTGTAACCTCTAAAGGCTGAAGTTAATGAATATAGCCTTTTTGGACTTTTCTCTATTACTGGGATAAGTTTAGAGATAATATAGAAGATTATTGTTGTTGGTTGTGAACACAATCAGCTGTTTGAATTGAGGATGGGTGTTCTCAGTGTTTCTAAATTTATTTTATTTAGTGAAAGGCGAAGGGGGTGTGAAAAATTGAACCAACTTTTCAATAAGAGATTTTAAATTAAACCTTTTGGGTACTAGAAAACCTAATCATACTCTTATTTTCAAAGGTATTGCAGGTTCACTTGGGACTCATATTGCATATGCTAGTATTTGCAAATCAAAAAAATTATTATTTTACTCTATTTTTTGTATACGTAATGAAAAAATTCTATCGTAATGGAGGACTTTTGTGAGGGTAGTAAAATAAATCTATCGTGCTATCCCAAGCACTCTGATACTTTTATTTCAATTTGTGGACCAATGTCTGATTTTAAATATATATTTTACAGAAAAGATGACAGGAGAAAATTGATCTGTCACATGGGTACCATAAAACAGTTTGACCGGGAACCTCCCTGGTGGCACAATGGTTAAAAATCCGCCTGCCAATGCAGGGTACACGGGTTCGAGCCCTGGTCCGGGAAGATCCCACATGCCGCGGAGCAAGTAAGCCCGTGCGCCACAACTACTGAGCCTGTGCTCTAGAGCCTGTGAGCCACAACTACTGAGCCTGCGTGCCACAACTGCTGAAGTCCATGCACCTAGAGCCCGTGCTCCACAACAAGAGAAGCCACCACAGTGAGAAGCCCGCGCATTGCAGCTAAGAGCAGCCCCTGCTTGCCACTAGAGAAAGCCCATGTGTAGCAACGACGACCCAATGCAGCCATAAATAAACAAACAAATAAATAAATAAAATTTAAAATAAAAAAAAAAGAAAAGCTTATGCTATATTTAGGTCTTCATGAGCCAATGATAATTGGTTCAGGAAAATACCCATTCAAAATGAAACCACTTAAAATGCAGACCAGTATTTCATACTGAATTGTGAATAAAAAGTCTGATTGGGACTTTATCTTAAAAACTTAAAATTTTGGAAAATCATTAGGTTATAATTGTAAACATGCATTAAGTTTTATAATGAACAAAGACTGAATTGAGTATGGATAGGCTTAATTTTTCTCACAAAACAATTTAGCATGATATGACATCCTTCATGTTTGGCATTTGTGGTACTAATATTAAGAGCATTTTTATTTTTGTGAGAATATTCATAAAAATATGTATGGATTTTCCCATGGACTTCTGTTAATCTGTTGACAGTGAAGTTATTATTGCTTACTGATAACTATAAAAGTGGTGCATTTCCCAAACTCACTGTTCATCATAAGTGCAAACCACTGCAGGAGTACCATCTATCTGGGTCATATTGCATTCTTCCTGTGGGTCTCAGAGGCAAAGGGAACCGCACATCTGATGCTTACGTTGCTTGATGGGCCATGATTAATAAAGTCCTTTGTCTCTGACTCAGGAGTCTCATGTTCTTTGACAGTGTGCATGAAAGAACAATAGACTTATTTGTTTATAGGATAGTAAGGTAAAATTAAATCCAGACCTTGCATCTTTTGCTCTCATTTTAATAAACTTTATGAAATGTTACAATTTTTGCAGAATTTGCAGTTTCACTTGTGGTTTAGAAGCTATTGTAGTAAGGGAGATGCTAGTGAACAAGAACTAATTATAAGTGAACAGTACACTAGTAAATTTTTAAAAGATTTTTAAAATTGAAGTATATCTTAAAGTGCACAAATCTTATGTGTATAGCTCAGTGAACTTTTATGTATGTGTACATCTATACCACCATCACCCAGATCAAGATATAGAAATTTTCTAGCTCCCCAGAAGGCTGTCTTGTCCCCTCTTAGTAATATTCTTGCCTCTGATGCCATAGGTTAGTTTTGCCTGTTTTTGAATGTCATGTAGTTGGAATGATAAAATGTGTAATCTTTTGTATCTGACTTCTTCAGTATATCAGTGAGATTCATGCATGTTTTACACGTGTGTGTTCTTTTTCATTGCTGTAAAGTATTCTGTTGTATGAATTTATTACTATGATTTATCTACCCACTCTACTGTTGATGAATATTTGGCTTATTTCCAATTTGGGACTATTACAAATAAAGTTGTTATGAACATGTACTTGCCTTTGGGTTGACATAGCACTTGTTTCTGTTGGATATATACCTAGGAATGGAATTGCTGGGTCATAGGGACCTATGTTTAGCATTAGTAGATGTTGTCAAACAATTTTCCAAAGTGGTTGAGCTAGTTTATATTTTTGCTAGCAATATGTAAGAATTGTTCTGATTGTCATGAACACCTTCTCTCTCTTTTTTTTTTAAGTCTAGCTATTCTGGTAGATGTGGTGTGATATTTCACTGTCTTTGTTTGTTTTTTAAATTTCTTTGATAACTAATGCTGTTGAGTCCATTTTACCATCTAATGGCAATTTTGATATCTTTTGTGAAGTGCCTGACCAGGTCTTTTACTTATTCACTAGTGAATTTTTATAATCAATTTTGCTCCCTTTTTTAACTTTATATAACAAGTACTTGGATTACTTGCACATACCAGTTATGCAGTTTGGAAAGTTATAAAACATTTTTAGAAAGAATTCAATTAACATGTTTAAAATTTTTAATCATTCCATATTTAAAGAGGTGAGTGCAAAGTTTGTCCCTTCCCCTTTCCCAGTGCTAGAAATTCATGTGTGAATAGCATGTTTGAGTTTATAAAACATCTATTACATGTATGTATATGTGTGGTTTCAGTACTTCAGGCACACATTATTTTATTACTTCATCATTTTAATGACTTAGGAACCATCATCCCTATTTTATAGAAAAATTAATAGGCTTAGAAAGAGTGATACCTGGTCATGGTCATATACCTAGTAAAGGACAGGATCTGATCCTCTTCTGTTTTCATTACATTGATAATACTTTAAAAAATTAAAAATAGTGCATTTTTGAGTTATAAAATATTTAAATGTAGAAAAGTAGAGAAAATAATATATGTGATGATTTGTCAGATTTTCTTCAAATCTAGTTTTAAAAGAAACACAGCTAAAGCTTTTCCATTTGTTCTTCCACCTTCTTTCTTCTTTCACCAGAGGTAGTCAGTATTCAGTATCCTGAGGTTGGTATGTATCATTTCCATGCATACTTTTGTTCTCTTACTATATCTGTGCATGCCCATAAAGAACTCCTTTTTTTTGTTTTAAATTTTATACAGTTGCTCTTATAAAGGTATGTATGTTTTTACAAATTGCTTTTTTTCAACTCTCTACTCACTTATTTAATAAATAAGCGCTATTCTAGGTCCAAGGGAATATGATGATGGATAAAGAAGACAAGGCTACCTGCCTTCTAACATTTCTGTGGGGAAGGCATGTAGTTAATAAATAAAATTGATATGATATCAGATTATTATAAATGTCATGAAAGAAAATTGAGCAGGACCAGGGGATAGAGAATGATGCAGGAGTGGGATGTATGCTATTTTAGATAAAGTGGTCAGGGAAGTCCTTTTTCAGAAGGTGACTTTTGAGCAGCTGAATTAATTGAGAGAGAAAGCCATGTTAAGATCTGGGAGAGGAGAATTCCATGGGAGGGAGCATCAAGTGCAAAGGCCTTGAGGTAGAAATGACTTTGGAGCATTTGAGAAATGGAAAGCCTTCAAGTGTAGTTACGAGCAGTTAGCTAGGAGAATGCTAAAAATGAGTTTGGAGGAGAAGCCAAAGGCTGGATCATGTAGGTCCTATAAAGTAATGTTAAAGAATTTTGTTAAAGAATTTGGATATTGAGTGTAATGGGAAACTGCTGGATGATTTTTGAGCAGAGAAATGACATAGTTTGATATACTTTTAAGATTACTTTTACACTGGAATTCTGTGTATTAGAAAAGAGTATGGAAGCTCTTTCTATATAGGTATGGAAAGATCTTGAAGATACATTGTTTATACATTTTTCTGTACCTTGTTTTTTTTCTTTTCAATATACCACTATTTGTGTAAAAAAAGGTTATGATTATTTATGTATCTGTATTTGTGTAAAATTTCTCTGGAAAGACATAAAAGACAATACAAGAGGGATTGCCTGTGAGAAGGGGACCTGAAGATGGGCAAAAAATTGGAAGAAAGCTGACCACTCTGCACTTTACATAGCAGGATAGTATTTTAAAATTGTTAACAGAAAGTGTATACATCTTCAGTATTCAGCCAGCCAAATTTTCACAAAGTGACTCTCTCATAAAATCACCCAGAGCAAGATGACATAAAGTCACCCAGAGCAAGATGAACTTTACCAGGATGGCAGAAATCCTCAAGCTCCCTTCCAGTCAATACCCCCACCCTTCCCTTTAAAGGGTAACCACCATCCTGAGTTCTAGTAGCATGCATGAGTTTCACCTGTTTTTTTGTACTAGCACTCTTAACTCCATTCTGTTCTATAGTAGATAATAGATTATCTCCTATTTTATTTATTTATTTATTTAATTTATTTGGCTGCATCGGGTCTTAGCTGTGGCACTTGGGATATTTGTTGCAGCACGTGGGATCTTTCCTTGCGGGGCTCAGGCTCTCTAGTTGTGGCACGTGGGCTCCAGAGCACGCAGGCTCAGTAGTTGTGGCTCACGGGTTCTAGAGCGTGTGGGCTTAGTTGCCCTGCAGCATGTGGGATCTTAGTTCCCTGACCAGGAATCAAACCCGTGTCCCCTGCATTGGACGGCGGATTCTTAACCACTGGACCACCAGGGAAGTCCTTCTACTATTTTTATCTTAGCATTATGCCTTTGTTAAAAGGTTAAAAAAATACAGAAGCATATAGAACAAATCCTGCAGGACCCCTTTCTGTTTTGTCTTCCATTCCATGCCTCTCCCCAGAGGTAACTGAAATGAATAATTTAGTATGTAGCCTTTTAGTCCTTGTTTTGGGTTTATATACACAAATAACTTTCCCCTTTTTTCTTGTTAGTACATAATATGGTTAGTATTTAATAGTAAGAGTGATACTAGATTAGTAGTTAACATTTATTAAGCACTTTCTGGTGGTTAACTACTAATCTAATATCTGGTCTTCAAGCTCCTCTGCTTTTGTCTCTCCATTCTTCAACATATCATTGCTCATACATGCTCTCTCTCATACACATGCACTACTCTGTTTAGCCTCTGTTATATTCTAGTATTACAGAATAAGGTCTCAGTCAGCCAGGCCTATCTGCTCTCTATCCTAGGAAATGCTCTCTTCATATCTGCCTATGGATTTTTTTGTTTGTGCCCCTTTTACTTTGAAATTTTCCTTCTCATCTCAGACAACCAAATCATGCCTTTACTTTCGGACCCAGATGGTTTAACCTATATCCTTAATGTTGCTACAACTGAAGTAAGCCTTTCTTACAGTTTGTTTAACTCATAACACTTTATACTCTGTGACCTGTTACTGAAAAACGTGCTTTCATCTTTTTGTTGTATTTCTTTGGTTTAATGTAGGCAGTTTTGCTTACCTGATGAAAATTATCCTGTGTAGCATTGGGAAAGATGTCCCGCATAGGGTTAGGCATATCCATCCATACATAAGGAGTATACGTTCACTTCCCTGCACCCTTCCTCCCATGGTTCCAGCATGGCAGTCTGGATAGCCACTACTGAGCATCTGAGCACATCTGTGACTTCCCAGTGGCAGCAGGTTGAGTGGAATTTGAGTTATATTGAGGTGTAAGTTGTTCTCTACACTCTGTATAGTCTGGCCTTGCAAGTAGGGAGAAGTCAGTCTAATTGAAGATTGTGCAGTTCCTAGTGACAGGTGCCAAGAGGTTATGATACAGGTTTCTTGGGTGTGGTGTACAGTGTGAATAAATGCTTGCAGCTCTTAGCCCTTTTTTGATCAATTAAGCACTTTTTAAAGGAGGAACCATAATGTTCCATAGCTCTACATGTAACCCTTTTCTCCTAAAGAGGAGTCAGTCAGTGCTCCTGTATTTTTCCTTTTCTGAATCAGCACCTAGAACAGTGCCTGGCACTTAGTAGGCTCTTACTAAGCACATATTGAAAGAATGAATCAGTTGGCTCTTAAGATGAAATTATTTGGTATATGACTTCTTTTTTTTTTTTTTTTAAAGTACCATCATGGCTGTTCACAGTACATGGTGACAAGCAATCAATACTTATTTGTTGAATTTAACTCTATTTTATTTTACTTTATGTTTACCTGAGTTTTAACTGAGCACATGTATTCTTTTCTGGGAAGATGCACCCCAATCCAGAATAGGCCTGATGCTAGAATTTGCTAGTATTGTCAAAGACAGAAGAGCTTCAGCGTTATTTGGCAATTTTAGGCATAAGAAAGGAAGCATCTTTTGTTACTGACATCCTTTTTCCAAACATTACTCCTGCTATTTCACTAGCTACTCACTGTCTGTGGTTGGCTGTGTAGTGACCACAGGGGATTGTACCACTCTTATCGGTGGAGTACCACTGCATATTGCTTCCTCTTGTCACCATCACCAAGGACTTCTTCAGGGTGTAAAATGGTGGTCTGTCTGGAGCAGGTTCATTAACTTAACATGCTTAAAATATCAGAGAAGGCAATAGGAATTATGAAATAAATGATAAACTATCTTTTTTGGGATTAAACTTTGAATTTATTCTCTTTAAATCTAGCGTTCTTCATTTTAAAAGTAGATACCTCCCATTTTTCTGGCAGTTAAGTATGTTATAATTTATTTGAGGGTTTGGTACATCTTATGACAACTTCTAATAAAATTTGCATCTATAATAATAATGTGACTTGGGTACTACTATGACTTTTGCCCAAATCTTACAAGTCTGTGAAACATTTTAAAGAGAATAATGACCCTAGGGAAGAGCTAGATTTCTCTTAAGACTTTTGTTCAAATCAGGATAATATCATGTTCAAACTTGACACAGCACATAACCTGGATTTCAATGAAGAAAAGTACATTAGAATCGAACCTTAGATTTGGGGGCTTCTGACCGAAAGAAATAAAGGTCTAGGGGCTGGTTTTTTTTTTTTTTTTTGGTGGGGGGATAATACGTAGAAAGTAGAGCACCCTACTTTGCTTTTGGTTATCATTTGGCATCGCCAGTGAATTATTTGTTCATATTATGAAGGAAGTGAGTGGTCACAGGACTAAGAAAATTCCTCTTTTTAGACGTAGGTTTTTGTTTTACTTTGTAATCTTTTTCTGCTGTTATTTAAAAGTAATATGCTTTTCAAATTATATTGATTTAAATGTATGTTAATTGCATTCATTTAACTTTTCCCCCTTTCTCTTTCAGGACTTGAACCAATGAAAGAAGCTTATGGCACTTATGAAGATAAATGTCACTCCTCCCTTGTTAATTGGAACTTTTGTTTAGGACTTGTATATGACTTTTCACTTGTGATCTGACTTTGAGTTGCAGGAAGGTTTCTGAAGATTTAAATCAAATGACGTCAATGGCCAGCTTGTTTTCTTTTACTAGTCCAGCAGTAAAGCGATTGTTGGGCTGGAAGCAAGGTGATGAAGAGGAGAAATGGGCAGAAAAGGCAGTCGATGCTTTGGTGAAAAAGCTAAAAAAGAAAAAGGGTGCCATGGAGGAACTGGAGAAAGCCTTGAGCAGTCCAGGACAGCCAAGCAAATGTGTCACTATTCCCAGATCTTTAGATGGACGCCTGCAGGTTTCTCACAGAAAAGGCTTGCCCCATGTTATATATTGTCGTGTTTGGCGCTGGCCTGATTTGCAGAGTCATCATGAGCTAAAGCCATTGGATATTTGTGAATTTCCTTTTGGATCTAAGCAAAAGGAAGTTTGTATCAACCCATACCACTATAAGAGAGTGGAGAGTCCAGGTAGGTTTTAACTCCTCTGGGAAAAATTATAAAAACTTTTCTCTTTCTGATTTGCATTTGACTGAATTTAGTAATTAAAAAGGTTGTTTTAGCTTTATGTTTCCTTCTTAAAGATTTTAATCTTGGGAGGAATACTGGATTTTGAATTAGCTTAATATATGGATGATACAGCTCCCAAGTGTCTTGTTCTAATTCATTGTTCGCTGTAAGCAGCCAGTCGTATATGCACTCTGCCATTCCTCTATTTTATCTAAAGTCTAAGTTCCATGTGTGTACTACATTCCACTCCTTTTTGTTTATTTTTTATTTATTCCAGCATTGTATTTTCCCTCTCTGCTAGACTTTTTCTGAAAGCATACAAGCATGCCATGATACAGCCCAACTTCAAATAAAAGTTAAGAAAGAATTTCTGTCTTGACCTCAAGAATGTGCCCCCACCTTCAGTCTACCTTTTATAGTAGTCTCCATGTTTATTATCTCCACATTACCTTCTTCCTGTTCTTTCTTGATACCCCTCTAGTTAGTCTTTCCTCCCTACCATTTGACTTGTCAAATTCACTAATGACTGCCTTCTTACAGATAGAGGGGTCATTCATTCTCAGTCCTCATCTTACTTGCCCTCTCAACATCATTTGATACAGTTGCTCTTTTTCCCTCCCACTCAAAACTTTTTTATGTTGGCTTCTGAAACACTACTGCTCTCCTAGTTCTCCTACCTCACTGGCTGTTTTTGCTTAGTCTCTTTGTTGGCTGTTTTCCTGTTTTCACAGGAGTCAGTCCCTGGACTTTTTCTCCATCTATATTTTTCCTCTGTGTACTCTTATGTTATCCCATGTCCTAAAACTATCTATAAGCTCATGCGCACATTTTAAACTCCAGTTTTGACTCTGTATCCAGCTGCCTACTTAACATCTCCACCCGAATGTCTAATAAACATCAGATTTAATATGTCTAGATAGGACTTTGGATTTGTTTTTCCCACCAAGTCTTTTATTTCCTCCAGTTTTCCCAGTTGAAGTACATGGCACTAGCATTCATGTAATTGCTTCCTAGAAGTCATCTTTTATTTCTCTCTTAGGTTCTGTGTTTGAGCTATGAGCAAATGCTGTTTGCTGTACCTTCAAAATATATCTTGATCATATCACCTCACCATCTCTAACACCACTACTCTAGTACAGACCATCATCATCTTTCACCTTAAGTAGTCTCCTAATTGGTCTCTCTGTCTTTTTTCTTTCCCCCAACCCATTCTGTTTTCTATTATAGCATCCAGAGTGATCTTTAGAAAATATATATCAAATCATGTCAGTCCCTGCCCAAAACACTTTAAAGGCTTTCTGTCACACTTAGAACAGATTTCTACAAGGGCCTACATGACCTATCCTCAAACTTCCTCTGTTCCTTGGACTTGCCATATTCCTGCATCCAGGCTTTTTTCCAATGCTGTTTCCTCTACTTAGAGTACTCTTACCCCAGGATCTTTTCATGTCACATTTTCTCATTTCATTTAGTCCTTGCTCAAATGCCCCCATCACTACTTGACTCTATTAGGTATTTATTTATTTTTATTGACTGATGTGAGAAGGACCTTCCTCTGGCTCATTCTGTACTGCATTCCCAGTGCCTAGAATAGTATTATTAACTTGAACTTAGTAGGGAGTGCTCAGTAAATATTTTTTTGTATTGAATGAATTATATAAGCTGAGATACTAGCTGGGTACATTAGTTATCTATTGCTGCATAACAAAGTACCACAAGGTAAGTGGCTTAATACACGTTAGTTATCTCACAGTTTCTGTCAGTCAGGAGTCCAGGCATGGCTTAACTGGGTCCTTTGCAAGGCTGTACTCTAGGTATTGGTCAGGGCTTGGGTCTTATCGGAGGCTCAACTGAGAAAGGATCTCCTTCCCAGCTCATGTGATTATTATCAGGATTCAGTTCCTTGCAGGCTGTTGGATTCTGTCTGGTTGTTGACTGGAGGCTGCCTTCATTTGCTTGCCGTGGGACCTTCTTTATAGGTAGCTCACATTCATGGCCACTTACTTCTTCAAAGCCAGTAAGAAAGGGTCTTCTTGCTAGAAGGAACATTGTATTCTTGTGGAATGTTATTGCCTACATCCTGTCACTTTTGCCATATGCTATTGGTTAGAAGCAAGTCACAGATAATATACTCAGAGGGAGGGGGATTACTCCAGGGGTAAATACCCAGAGGCAGGAATCATGGTAGCCACCTTAGTCTGCGGGCCTTGATGGATTTCACTGAAGATAATATAAGAGCCCAGTATGGTAAAAAAGCTATGAAAATAACATTGATTGTGGAGACTAGCAAAAAAAAAAAAAAACAGTAGTAATGGTACTGTTGGGGAAATTTCATTTTAAGGGCTTTAGAGCTGCCAGGTGGTATTTGAGGTGATTCTCAATTTCTTGTTGAATCCAAGGAGAGCTGTAGCCTGAGGAATTGATGAGGAAAGGAAGATGTGAGGATTTAATAGAGAAATGTAGTTTGAAAAATTCCCAGGCTTGATATTTGTTAGAAGTTGTTGGAAAGAAAGTCAAGGAATTTAGTGTATTCCCCCATAGCTAGGGTGTGTCCAATAATCAGTCGATAGAAATGTCTTATTTTTGTAATCTGTTTTTCTCAGCTGTGATTCATTCTGTAGAAAAGACTGGGGCTTAGGCCTGGTATGCTTAAGCAAGTTTAGCAGCTGTGGCACAGGATGGATAACTTTATAGTACCAGTATTAATAAAGTCATAATAATAGTAATAGTAATAGTAATGAGCATTTATTGAGCACTTAAGGACTAGACACTTTCCTAATTCTATGAGGTTATTCCTTCATAGGGTTAGAAAATGGTACTAACATTTTACAGCACTCTAAGTTTACCAGTAAGTTTACAGATAAGGAAACCAAAACTTAATAGGGAAGTACCTTATATAAGATCACATAGTTACTTATAGGGAAGTAACTTATATAAGATCACATATAGTGGAGCCAGAAAGTATTGCAGAATGGTAAAAAAAAAAAGGATGGAAAATAGTTGGAAAGTGATAAAAATAGAGGGCCAACCCAGGTGATCCAGTGTTTAATAGGCAGTATTGTCTACTGGTTAAGACTATGTTCTGGAACCAGACTTTCTGGATTTGAATCCTGACTTTACCAATGCTATCAGTGTGACTACAGGCAAATTAATTAACCTTTCTGTGACTTTGTTTCCTCATCTGTAAAATGGGAATAAGAATACGTACTTCAGGTTAGTTACGAGAATTAGATGAGTTAATGCATGAAAAGTGCTTAGATAAAACATTAACTGGCTCAGAATAAGTTTCAAATTAAATATTCCAATAAAATAATACATTCTAGAAATCAAGCATTGGAGAAAATGGGAAGGAGAAAATTATCAAAGAAATCATACTAGAACAGTTCCCAGAACTGAAAATCGAAAGGGCCCAGTGACTGAGTAACCAGAACAAGGGGCAGAAAAAAGACTCACACATG
The DNA here is from genome assembly GCF_964165515.1 of Mesoplodon bidens. Classification (NCBI taxonomy): domain Eukaryota; kingdom Metazoa; phylum Chordata; class Mammalia; order Artiodactyla; family Ziphiidae; genus Mesoplodon; species Mesoplodon bidens. Next base: position 115,831,445 of record NC_138160.1, read on the forward strand.
AAATTTTAGCATATCATGGATAAAAAGAAGATTTTGAAAGTTCTCAGAAAAGTCAGGGCACATAGAAAAGACTGGGAATGAGAATACTGGATTTCTCAATGCAGTTTTAGATTCTAGAAGAAAATGAAGCAGTGCCCCCCAAATTCAGAGAGAAAAAGTTATCTATTCTGGAATCTGTCTGCAGATAAACATAAGACAAGACATTTTCCTATAGGCGAGGGCTCAAAATTTCTCTTCCTTACATCCTTCCATAGGAAGCTAATAGAGAATGAGGTCCAGGAAATGGGATCTAACAGGAGAGAAGAGAAAGGGAAGTCCAAGGACCTCAGATTTGTAGGAGACTTAAGTAGCAGCCAGTCTAGATTATAGCAAAGGATGGAGGATCAGGGGAGAAAATGGAATCAATAGATTATTTGTTTATTTGTGGGATCTGGAAAATAATACTGATGGGAATTTGATAGATCTGTTGGACTTCTGGAAATTAGTGGTACAGACTTGAGATTAAGCAAATGAAGGACCAAGGCAATAATTAACTTTAATAAAAACATTGTTCAAGGAAAAATATAATCATAATGTATACTTGGCTCAGCAGTGAATTGTATTTATATAATTTGTATAACATATAAAATATAAACCCTGGATATTGATTTAACCAAAATTTTTTATGTGACTTTATTGTGGGGAAGGGGAAGGGGAGTGGGATAGAATGGTTTAAGAAAGCTACTTCATTTGCCATAAAAGCAAGTCTACAAATAATGTCTTGACCAACCAATAACAACAGTATAAGCATATTACTTAGTAGTGCACAAAGTGAATGTTAGAAGAAATGGCTAAGAGTTTAAATTTGTTGTCTCTGGAAGCAGTATGGGAGGAGGCTTAGAAATTGTTCTTTTTGTTTATAATCTCTTGTAGCATCTATTTTTTAAAACTATCCATGTATTATTTTTGAATGAAAATAAAATAATTTCTAAAAAAAATGATGTGTATAGATAATATACAAGTAAGAGAGAAATCAGTGATTTTAGTTCTGCCTCAAAAAAAAAAAGTTAAGAAATCCTTACTGGATTGAACTCCTAAGTAGTTATTTCACTAAGTCTTTCAGATTACTAGCCAGCTACACATAGACATTCTTACTGTCTCATGTCCTACTGTCCAGTGGCATCTGTCCCATCATTTTGTAAGGGGAACAGCAGTTAGTAATACACTGTAGAACAAAGTGATTGTAATCAGATGTTAACTACATAATCACAACACTAATTCAGTAAAATGAAAAGATAAAAAAACAGTACAAATTACAGAGCTTCTGATTCCTCAGGTTCATTCTTACTTCAGGGAGGGGAAGTGTGACCCAGTTAACTTAAAAACAGATAGATTTTGTTGCTGCTGACTGATGTCAGAGTCAAAGTGAGATTTTCAGAAGTGGAATTACACTGACAAATACAGGAAAGTTATAAAAGAGATGAATTAGTACCATAAGAGTTTAGAGAAATCAGGTTTGTTTCAATTTCCTGTAGGGAAAGGTGATTGGATATTTGTATGTGGTTGACACTTGGGTCTTTAGAGAAATTGAATATTTGAATAAAGTGTGCTAAGAAAAAGTGTATCTCTTAAAATGTTTAGGCTTTCTTGTATATATTTTCATTGTGGTTGTGTTTAGAAAAATTATTTTGAATGGAAGACCTCTACCTAGGAATTGTTACTGTTTTCAGTTAGGAAAACTTTACTGAAGAATAAAAAATGCAAGATCTCTCAAAGAAAGAGAGATAAAATGTCCAAAATTGGAAACATGGAGGCTTTCAGGGCATGTGCATAGCTGATCTCAACTTTATTCTCTAGTCTTACCTCCCAGTTCAGTGCTTAGGCCACCTGACTGTTCTTTCTTATCTTTATCCATCTCCTCCTTTACATTCTTTACACTCTCCACCCCTAGCACTTCCGTGTGAAATAATGCTTCCAGGTCTTTAAGGTCTAATCAGATGTTGTCTTTTCCATGGTATTTTGTTTGATTCCTTGCTAGCTGGGAATACTCACCTCTGTTCAACTCTCAGTGCATTAAATTCTCTGTCTTATGGTTGTTTTTATCTGTTTTTTAATTTAAAAAAATTTTAAAGTTACATTAATCCATTATTTTATTTCAAATTAATATTAGCTTCTTATTTCATTAAAAGCATACACAGTCTTGAATGGTAAAGAGCAAACATGCAAAGCAGTAATGTCATGGAAATAGCTACCTTGGTTGCAAAACTAAGGGATGATACTTTTGTGCACATGGTTTAGGATGTGTTCCCTGTTGCATGTACATAAAGCAAGACCAACAGCAGTAACATCTAAGGAGATGATGACATATTTACCTTTTTTTTTTTAGGTATAGTTGATGTACAGTATTATATAAGTCTCAGGTGTACAACATGGTGATTCACAATTTTTAAAGGTTATACTCTATTTATAGTTTTTATAAAATATTGGCTATATTCCCTGTGTTGTAATTATGGTTGTTCTTAAATGTGCTTGATCTCTTATAGAATAGGAGTGATATCTTCTCTGCTTTGGATGTTCTGTCTTCTAGAGTATATTATATAGGCTGAGTGCTTAGAGAATTTTTGGTTTAGTTATTTTGTAAATATAGGTTCAAGGTTCTACAAAGCAGCCCTTCCTAAAAATAAATTGTTTTAATAGGTTTACAGTCTTCCCTGAATCCTTTCTGTCTTTCCCTTCATGTGTATGAGATATTTGTTTTAGTCGTTGCTGACAGATGACTTTTGATTTTTGTCTTTCAGTCTTACCTCCAGTATTAGTGCCTCGTCATAATGAATTCAACCCACAACACAGCCTTCTGGTTCAGTTTAGAAACTTAAGCCACAATGAACCTCACATGCCACAAAATGCAACGTTTCCAGATTCTTTCCATCAGCCCAACAACACTCCTTTTCCCTTATCTCCAAATAGTCCCTACCCTCCTTCCCCTGCTAGCAGCACATATCCCAACTCCCCAGCAAGTTCTGGACCAGGAAGTCCATTTCAGCTCCCAGGTAAGAATTTATTTTATTGATACAAAAAAATAATTTCTAAGAGTTAGCAGTTGTTCTAATACTGCTGATCCTCTGGGTGAACTGTTAATATGCCAAGAGCCAACTATTTTTGACTATTCTTTGGTAATTGTTTGATTTCCAGAAGAGTTTGGGATTTTATTTTGCCAAGTACCATAAGTTTAAAAAAATGTAAGTAGACATATTTTTCACAAAATATAGAAACAATCCTGAAATTTGTATAGAACCATAAAAGACCCCGAATAGCCAAAGCGGTTTTCAGAAAGAAGAACAAAGCAGAAGGCATCACACTCCCTGATTTCAAACTGTATTACAAAGCTGTAATAAGCAAAATAATATAATATTGGCATAAAGACAGACACATAGATCATTGGAATGGAATAGAGAGTCCAGAAATAAACTCATGCAAAAATGGTCAATTATTGGGTGGGCCAAAAGGTTCATTCAGTTTTTTCCGTAAGATGGCTCTAGTAGCACTTAGTTGTCTTTAACTTCAGTTGGAACAGTTTTGTTAGATTGTATTTGACAGCCGTCATATCAGCATGCATTTAAAAAAAGACTTATCAAAATTGGTCAATTTTTGTGCAGTCATTTTAATATTGAAGATGGATGGAAAAAAGCAACATTTTCAGCATATTATGCTTTATTATTTCGAGACACGTAGAAATGCAACTGCAACGGGTTAGAAGTAACAAGTGTTGGTGAGGATCTGGAGATATGGGAACTCTTGTGCACTGTTGGTGGGAATGTAAATTAGTACAGCCACTTTTGAAAACACTATGGAGTTTCCTCAAAAAATAAAAAATAGAACTACCATGTGATTCTGCAGTTCTACTTCTGGATATTTACCCAAAGAAAACAAAAACACTAAGAAAGATATCTACCCCCCCGCCATGTTCATTGCAGCATTATTTACAGTAGACATGATTTGGAAGCAGCCTAAGTGTTCGCTGATAGATGAATGGATAAAGAAGATATGATAACACACACACACATACACACGCAGTGGAATATTATCCAGCCATAAAAAAGAATGAAATCTTGCCATTTGTGACGACATGGATGAACCTTGACAGCATTATGCTAGATGAAATAAGACTGAGAAAGACAAATATAATATGGTCTCTCTCAAATAAGATACGTGGAATCTTAAAAAATAAATAAGAAACTAAACTCACAGATACAGAGGACAGATTGGTGGTTGCCAGAGGTGGTGGGGGAAGTGGATGAACTGTTTTATTTTTTTTAGTTTAAATAAATTGAATTTTTTAAAAAAGCAAACACAATTTGGGGGAGATCAGAGATTACCCTTTAAGAATAATGACAGTAAAATAAGATAGAATTGAAAAATTGCAATCCCTCCTCCCAACCCACCTTCCCTCTCTCATTGCTTGATCTTTCTCTATAGCGTGTATTACAATCCAGTATAGTATATATTGTCTTTATTTACAGTCTGCCTTTCCCCAGCCTCCCCCGTCTTGACTATAAACCCCATGAATACAGGGATTTTATAGCATCTTTTGTTTATTGCTACATACCCAGTACCTATATCAGAATCTAGTATGCAGTAGATCCTCAATAAATATTTGTTAAATGAATAGACAAAATTATAGCAACACATAAATACATTTACTGCTAACTATAGATATACCCATATGTCAAGTGGTTGCCAGTGCAGCTTGAGAGATTGAAGCCAAATGGTGTTAATTTGAAAGGTTTCATAGAGAGGAGTCCTATATACAGTAAAGGCAGCGTGTAGTAAAAGCTTATCAAAAACATAAAGGCAAAATGACTGTTTGATGAATGTGAAGTAAAGTAGCTAATCTGGAAACAATGTTAGATATCAATTGACCATTTATTGGACCAAATTACTAAATCCATATATACCATCAGGCATTAAAATCAAGTTCTACCAAAACAACAGCAGCAACAAAGGAAGTAGCTATATTTGAGGTAAAGTTAAATATTTTCATATAATTTATAATACCAAGTACCATTTATCAAGTGCCTTTTATGTAACTAATGCTGTGATGAAAGATACCACATTAAATTTAATCTTCAGAAGAACCAAGTGAGATAGATGTTTTTCTTGTTTTATGGATGGAAAACGAAACTGGTATTAACCCCAAGAGCTTAAACACCTTGCGTAAGGTCGTACAGCTAGTTAAGTGGGGGTTCAGGCCCAGGTTTCTCTGACTCTAAAGTGTGTACCTTTTTAACTTTGCTACATTGCTTGTCAAATCATTTTGTACTTCGGTAGGTTAAAATGAGCCCCAGTTATCTTTAGGTAACTGATGCACTGATTTGCCTGAAGAAGGATCATAAGTGGATTTTTAAAGTTGCTAAATTTTGTTAATGGCATGCCTGTTTTATGTGAGTAAATCGTGAGGTCACTGTGTCAAGAAATATTGGGATGCCTACTGTTGTAAGTAGGGTCATATGTAAATACATACTTTGTAGTTTCTTTACTGCAGTGAAGTAACAGTTGATGAAGTTGTATTTTGTTGTGTTGTGTTTCTTTGAAGAGGATTTCAGTTCCAACTGTTTAACTTGCTGTTAGGTGTTTGTTCAAAAACTAATTTTCGGGCCTCCCTGGTGGCGCAGTGGTTGAGAGTCCGCCTGCCGATGCAGGGGATACGGGTTCGTGCCCCGGTCTGGGAGGATCCCATATGCCGCGGAGCGGCTGGGCCCGTGAGCCATGGCCTCTGGGCCTGCGCGTCTGGAGCCTGTGCTCCGCAACGGGAGAGGCCACAACAGTGAGAGGCCCGCATACCGCAAAAAGAAAAAAAAAAAAAAAAAAAACTAATTTTCATCCTTTGTCCTTGATTCAGTGCTGACTGTAGCTCTGTCTCAAAATACATCTTATACAAACTTTGAGGTGAAAGACAAGTTATATTCAGTATTTACAGTTATGAGACAAATAAGTATAGCTGTAGCTTTTATAAAGGTTTTCAACCACAGATGTTGGAACTCAAACGATATTCTAGTTAACTTTCAGTTTCCTAAGAGCCACTTAATAGGATTTAGCCATTAAATAGGACAGAGCAACCATTTTAAGACATTGCAGAAGAATTAGACAGCTGCTGTTAGTGTTGGCAAATTTTGAAAGAGCATGGTTTTATTTTCCAGTTTTAAATAACCATACAGTATGTGGTGATCTTGATAATTCAAAAATGTCTCTGTAGATATCTATCTAAACAAGGATAATCTGTGGCCTTCAGATTGACCTGCAGTAGTTGCAGTTTCTCTGAGCATATGATTCTAAGCAAATGGAGGCAAAATTCTTGACCTTGAATTCTATTTTAGTGAATTTTAGCACTGATCTTACTATCCTGGATTGGAACAAATTCATGTGGACCTGCAGTAGTTTTCTGGTAGCTAATGGGTGTGCTGTGTTTTCTCCTTTTCCCTTGCCCTAAGGTAGCATCCTACATTTTTGTGTGTCTCTGATGTTCAGTAATGAATCCTGCTGGTAATCTTAAGAATTTTCAGATGCGTTTAGATTAACTTTGAGCAGGATGAAGATTTTAACTGTTCTTTTGGGACTTAACTTGTCTCATTTTCCTCCTCTTAGCTGATACTCCTCCTCCTGCATATATGCCACCAGATGATCAGATGGGTCAAGATAATTCCCAGCCCATGGATACAAGCAATAATTTGATTCCTCAGATTATGCCCAGTATATCCAGCAGAGGTAAGAGAAATATAATACTTACTTTGTTGTTGCTCTTTTTTTTTTTAACTTCTTAGCCACTTTTAACAACCATCTTTATTGAGGTACAGTAATTTATTTTTTTAATTTAATTTTATTTTTTATACAGCAGGTTCTTATAAGTTATCTATTTTATACATATTAGTGTATACATGTCAATCCCAATCTCCCAGTTCATCCCACCACCCCCACCCCCCTGCTGCTTTCTCCGCTTGGTGTCCATACGTTTGTTCTCTACATCTGCGTCTCAATTTCTACCCTGCAAACAGGTTCATCTGTACCATTTTTCTAGGTTCCACATACATACGATAATATACGATATTTATTTTTCTCTTTCTGACTTACTTCACTCTGTATGACAGTCTCTAGATCCATCCACGTCTCTACAAATTACCCAATTTCGTTCCATTTTATGGCTGAGTAATATTCCATGGTATATATGTACCACATCTTCTTTATCCATTCGTCTGTCGATGGGGATTTAGGTTGCTTCTGTGACCTGGCTATTGTAAATAGTGCTGCATTGAACATTGGGGTTCATGTGTCTTTTTGAATTATGGTTTGCTCTGGGTATGTGCCCAGTAATGGGATTGCTGGGTCATATGGTAATTCTATTTTTAGTTTTTTAAGGAATCTCCATATTGTTCTCCATAGTGACTCTACCAAGTTACATTCCCACCAACAGTGCAGAAGGGTTCCATTTTCTCCACACCCTCTCCAGCATTTGTTGTATGTAGATTTTCTGATGATGCCTGTTCTAACTGGTGTGAGGTGATACCTCACTGTAGTTTTGATTTGCATTTCTCTAATAATTAGTGATGTTGAGCAGCTTTTCATGTGCTTCTTGGCCACCTGTATGTCTTCTTTTTTTTTCTTTTATGTAAAAAATTTTTAACATCTTTATTGCAGTATAATTGCTTTACAATGGTGTGTTAGTTTCTGCTTTATAACAAAGTGTATCAGCTATGCATATACATATATCCCCATATCCCCTCCTCTTGTGTCTCCCTGCCTCCCTCCCTCCCTATCCCACCCCTCTAGGTGGTCACAAAGCACCGAGCTGATCTCTCTGTGCTATGTGGCTGCTTCCCACTAGCTGTCTATTTTACATTTGGTAGTGTATATAAGTCTATGCCACTCTCTCACTCTGTCCCAGCTTACCCTTCTCCCTCCCCGTGTCCTCAAGTCCATTCTTTACGTCTGTGTCTTAATTCCTGTCCTGTCCCTAGGTTCTTCAGAACGATTTTTTTTTTATATTCCATATATATGTGTTAGCATACTATATTTGTTTTTCTCTTTCTGACTTACTTCACTCTGTATGACAGACTCTAGGTCCATCCACCTCACTACAAATAATTCAATTTCGTTTCTTTTTATGGCTGAGTAATATTCCATTGTATATATGTGCCACATCTTTATCCATTTATCTGTCGATAGACACTTCCATGTCCTGGCTGTTGTAAATAGAGCTGCAGTGAACGTTGTGGTACATGACTCTTTGAATTATGGTTTTCTCAGTGTATATGCCCAGTAGTGGGATTGCTGGGTCGTATGGTAGTTGTATTTTTAGTTTCTTAAGGAACCTCCATACTGTTCTCCATAGTGGCTGTATCAATTTACATTCCCACCAACAGTGCAGGAGGGTTCCCTTTTCTCCACACCCTCCCCAGCATTTACTGTTTGTAGATTTTCTGATGATGGCCATTCTGACTGGTGTGAGGTGATACCTCATTGTAGTTTTGATTTGCATTTCTCTAATAATTAGTGATGTTGAACATTCTTTCATGTGTTTGTTGGCAGTCTGTACATCTTCTTTGGAGAAATGTCTATTTAGGTCTTCTGCCCATTTTTGGATTGGGTTGTTTGTTTTTCTGATACTGAGCTGCATGAGCTGCTTGTAAATTTTGGAGATTAATCCTTTGTCAGTTGCTTCATTTGCAAATATTTTCTCCCATTCTGAGAGTTGTCTTTTCATCTTGTTTATGGTTTCCTTTGCTGTGCAAAACCTTTTTTTTTTTTTTTTTTTGTGGTATGCGGGCCTCTCACTGTTGTGGCCTCTCCCATTGTGGAGCACAGGCTCCGGACGTGCAGGCCCAGCGGCCATGGCTCACGGGCCCAGCTGCTCCGCGGCATGTGGGATCTTCCTGGACCAGGGCAGGAACCCGTGTCCCCTGCATCGGCAGGCGGACTCTCGACCACTGCGCCACCAGGGAAGCCCTGTGCAAAACCTTTTAAGTTTCATTAGGTCCCATTGTTTATTTTTGTTTTTATTTCCATTTCTCCAGGAGGGGAGTCAAAAAGGATCTTGCTGTGATTTATGTCATAGAGTGTTCTGCCAATGTTTTCCTCGAAGAGTTTTAGTGTCTGGCCTTACATTTAGGTCTTTAATCCATTTTGAGTTTATTTTTGTGTATGGTGTTAGGGAATATTCTAATTTCATTCTTTTACATGTAGCTGTCCAGTTTTCCCAGCACCACTTATTAAAGAGGCTGTCTTTTCTCCATTGTATATTCTTGCCTCCTTTATCAGAAATAAGGTGACCATATGTATGTGGGTTTATCTCTGGGCTTTCTATCCTGTTCCATTGATCTATATTTCTGTTTTTGTGCCAGTACCATACTCTCTTGATTACTGTGGCTTTGTAGTATAGGTGGAAGTCAGGGAGCCTGATTCCTCTGGCTCCTTTTTTCTTTCTCAAGATTGCTTTGGCTATTTGGGGTCTTTTATGTTTCCATACAAATTTTGAAGTTTTTTGTTCTAGTTCTGTGAAAAATGCCAGTGGTAGTTTGATAGGGATTGCATTGAATCTGTAGATTGCTTTGGGTGGTAGAGTCATTTTCACAATGTTGATTCTTCCAGTCCAAGAACATGGTATATCTTTCCTTCTGTTTATATCACCTTTAATATCTTTCATCAGTGTCTTATTGATTCCTTCTAGTGTATTTTTCATTTCAGTTATTGTATTGTTCATCTGTGTTTGTTTGTTCTTTAATTCTTCTAGGTCTTTGTTAAACATTTCTTGCATCTTCTCGATCTTTGCCTCCATTCTTTTTCCCAGGTCCTGGATCATCTTCATTATCATTATTCTGAATTCTTTCTCTGGAAGGTTGCCTATCTGCATTTCATTTAGTTGTTTTACTGGGGTTTTATCTTGTTCCTTCATCTGGTACAAAGTCTTTGCCTTTTCATTTTGTCTGTCTTTCTGTGACTGTGGTTTTCCTTCCACAGGCTGCAGAATTGTAGTCTTCTTGCTTCTGCTGTCTGCCTTCTGGTGGATGAGGCTATCTAAGAGGCTTGTGGAAGTTTCCTGATGGGAGGGACTGGTGGTGGGTAAAGCTGGGTGTTGCTCTGGTGGGCAGAGCTCAGTAACACTTTAATCTGCTTGTCTACCGATGGGTGGGGCTGGGTTCCCTCCCTGTTGGTTGTTTGGCCTGAGGTGAGCCAGCACTGGAGCCTACCTGGGTCTTTGGTGGGGCTAATGGCGGACTCTGGGAGGGCTCACGCCAACGAGTACTTCCCAGAACTTCTGCTGCCAGTGTCCTTGTCCCCACGGTGAACCACAGCCACCCCTGCCTCTGCAGGAGACCCTCCAACATTAGCAGGTAGGTCTGGTTCAGTCTCCTATGGGGTTGCTGCTCTTTCCCCTGGGTCCCGATGCGCACACTACTTTGTGTGTGCCCTCCAAGAGTGGAATCTCTGTTTCCCCCAGTCCGGTCGAAGTCCTGCAATCAAATCCCACTAGCCATCAAAGTCTGATTCTCTACGAATTCCTCCTCCCGTTGCCTGACCCCCAGGTTGGGAAGCCTGGCGTGGGGCTCAGAACCTTCACTCCAGTGGGTGGACTTCTGTGGTATGAGTGTTCTCCAGTTTGTGAGTCACCCACCCAGCAGTTATGGGATTTGATTTTATTGTGATTGCATCCCTCCTACCATCTCATTGTGGCTTCTCCTTTGTCTTTGGATGTGAGGTATCTTTTTTGGTGAGTTCCAGTGTCTTCCTGTCAATGATTGATCAGCAGTTAGTTGTGATTCCCGTGCTCTCGCAAGAGGGAGTGAGCGCATGTCCTTCTACTCTGCCATCTTGAACCAGTAATAATTTATATACCATAAAATTTATCCATTTTAAGTGTATGATTCGATGATTTTTAGTAAATGTGTAAAGTTTTACACCATCACCACAATCTAGTTTTGGAACATTTTCATAACCCTTTAAAAATATCTCTTGTGCCTATTTGCAATCTATCCCCTCCTGTCCCCAGCTCCAGGAACCTTCTAATCTGTTTTCTGTACCTGTAGATTTGCCTTTTCCAAACTTTTCATATAAATAGAATCACAAAATGCGTTGTTTTCAGGATTCATCCATGTTGCACCTTGTATCAATAATGTTCTTTTTTATTGCTGAACAGTATTTTATTGTATGGATATACCACATCTTGTTTACCCATTTATCTGTTGATGGACATTTGAATTGTTTCTGGTTTTTGGCTAGCATGAACAATGCTGTAATCAACACTTGCAGATAGGTCTTTGTTTTTATTTTTCTGCGTCACAGGGTAAATTTAAGTATTTAAGAGAAACTACCAAATTACTGTAAAGTGAGAGCACCATTTTACATTTTTACCAGTACCATATGAGGGTTCTAGTTTCTCCATATCCTCCTAACACTGTGGTATGCGGGCCTCTCACCGTTGTGGCCTCTCCCGTTGCGGAGCACAGGCTCCGGACGCGCAGGCCCAGCGGCCTTGGCTCACGGGCCTAGCCGCTCCGCGGCATGTGGGATCTTCCTGGACCGGGGCACGAACCCATGTCCCCTGCATCGGCAGGCAGACTCCCAACCACTGTGCCACCAGGGAAGCCCCATTTATCTTTTTGATTATAGTTATTCTGATGGGTGTGAAATGGTGTCTCATTTGTTTTAATTTGTATTTCCCTAATGAGTAATGATTTTGAACATTTTTAATGTACCTAGACATTCATGTATCTCCTTTGGCTTATTTAAATCTTTTGCCTTGTTTTTTTAAGTGGGTTGTTTGTCTTATTGTTGAGTTATAAGAGTGCTGTATATATTTTGAATAGAGTCCTTTGTTTGTCTTATTATTGAGTTTTAAGCGCTCTGTATATATTTTGAATAGAAGTCCTTTATCAGATATGTGATTTGCAAATATTTTCTCTCTATCTGTGGATTATCTTTTCATTTTCTTAATGATGTCTTTTGAAGCACAAAAGTTTTTAATTTTGATGAAGTTATCCATTTTTTTGTGGATTATGCTTTTGGTGTTACATCTAAAAAATCTATGTCTATCCCAAGGTCATAAAAATTATTCTCCTGTGTTTTCTCCTAGAAGTTCTTTAGCTCTTATATTTAGGTCTATGATTCATTTTGAGTTAAGGTTTTTTTGTATGTTAATGGTCTAAATTCATCTCTGTGCAAGTAGATATCCAGTTGGTTCTAGCACTGTTTGTTGAAAAGAGTATCATTTCTCCACTGAATTGTCTTGGCATCTTTTTCAGAAATCAGTTGACTATAAATTTAAGAGTTTATTTCAGGACTCTCAATTTTGTTCATTGATCTGTATGTCTATACTCACCGTCTTGATTACTAAAGTTTTATAGTAAGTGTTGAAAACAAGAAGTGTTAGTCCTCCAACTTTGTTCTTCTTTTTAAAAATTGTTTGGCAATTCTGCATTCTTTGCATATTTTCATATCATTTCAGTATCAGCTTGTCAATTTCTGTCCCCCACCAAAACTCTTCCTTGGACTTTGATAGAGTTCACATTGAATCTTTAAATCAACTTGGGGAGATTTGCTGTCCTCTTCTAGTACACAGACATGGAATGTCTCCCTTTTCTTTTCTTTTTAAATTTATTGCTAAGTGAGTGGAAGAGTTTTTTAATTTCGAGTTTGGATTCTTCATTGGTAGATAGAAATAAAATTGATTGGATGAAGGCAGTCAAAGGCACATACTTCCAGTTATAAGATAAATAAGTACTAGGGATATAACGTACAACATGATAAATGTAGTTAACACTGCTGTATGTTATATACGAAGCTGTTAAGAGAGTAAATCCTAAGAGTTCTCATCACAAGGAAAAAGTTTTTTTCTGTTTTTTTAATTTTGTGTCTATATGAGATGATGGGTGTTCACTAAATTTACTGTGATAATCGTTTCATGATGTATGTAAGACAAATCATTATGCTGTATACCTTAAACTTATATAGTGCCATATATCAATTGTATCTCAGTAAAACTGTATGAAAAAGACTTAAAAAAAGACTTGCGTCGCCTGCATCTTTAATTGCTTTGCCAGCTTGAGCTGTAATTTTAGACATAATTTTTGCTACAAAGATTTAAAATATAAGAGCATTTTAACCACTCTAAAATTTAGAAATAGGAACTTGAGACAAATTAGATTTTTCTAATAGAAATGTTCTGAGCCTAAAGCCCTAAAGGAGAGTAAGGAAACCAATTAACTTTAATTTAAATAATCATGTCTTAAGTAGTGAATGAACCAAGTTCTATTGTTAAAGAACAACTGTATTAAATCCCTGAAAGGTTAGTTTCAAAATGGCATTAATGCAGTGGTTTCAGGTCTAACTAATGAAATAAATTTCTATTGGTCACTATAAAAAATTATTTTTTAATTAAAAACATACAGTTGATTTTTGTATATTAATCTTGTAACCTGAAACCTTGCTGAATTCATTTATTAGTTCTAGTGGTAGGCTTTTTGTGTGTGCATATGTGGATTCCTTAAGGTCTTTTAAATATAGGAGCATGTCATCCATGAATAAAGAATAGTATTTTTTTTTCCTATCCAATCTGAATGCGTTTAACTTCTCCTTCTCTCTTATTATTAAAGGGCATATATGAAAAACCTATAGCTATCATAATTAATGACAAAAAACTGAATTACTTTCCACCTATAATTGGGAGTAAGACAATGATGTCGGCATTTATTACTTCTGTTCAGTATTGTTCTAGAGAGTCTAGCCAGCAAACTGTTAGTTCTCTTCTATTCCTAGATTGAGAATTTTTATCATGAATGAATGTTGGATTTTGTCAAAAGCTTTTTCTGCATCTACTGAGATGATCATGTGAGTTTTTTGTTCTTTTTTTCTAGTAATAAGATGTATTACATGAATTGACTTTCTGATGTTAAACAACCTTGTATTCCTAGGATAAAACCCATGTGGTCATGGTGTATAATCCTTTTTTATATACTGCTTGGTTAGGTTTACTAATATTTTGTTGAGTATTTTTGCTTGTATATTCATGAGGGATATTGGTCTGTAATTTTCTTGTGATGTCTTTGTTTGGTATTGCTGTCAGGTAATAATGGCCTCATGGAATGAGTTGGGAAGTGTTCCCTCCTATTTTTGGAAGAGTTTTTGAAATATTAGTATTATTTCTTCTTTAAATATGTGGTAGAATTTACCAGTGAAGCCATTTCGGCTTGGACTTATATTTGTGGGAAGATTTTAAATAATCGATTCAGTTTCTTTAGTTATTATATTGGTCTATTCAGAGTTTGTTTTTTCTTGAGTCAATTTTGGTAATTTGTGTCTTTCTGGGAATTTGTCCATTTCATCTAAATTATCTAATTTGGCATAAAGTTTTTTGTAGTATCCTTTATAATCTCTAATTTCTGTAGGAGTTGGTAGTGATGTATTAATTCCTGATTTTGGTAGTTTGTGTCATGTTCTTTTTTTCTTGTTGGTTTAGTTAAGGGATTGTCAATTTTGTTTATCTTTTGAATGACAACTTTTCCCTCTTCCATTGAATTCCACTCTAATCTTTATTTCCTTTATTTTTCTTGCTTTGAAGAATGCAAGTTTACTTTTAGTTTACTTTTCTTTTTATAGTTTCTGAATCTTACATTATTAATTTGAGTTGTTTCTTTTCTAATATGTGTGTTAAAAACTATTTCTTTCCCTCTAATCACACCTTTAATTGCATCCCATAAATTTTTATTTTTGTTTGTCTTTATTTTTATTCAGTTGAAAATATTTTAAAATTTCCGTTGTGGTTTCTTCTTTGACCCGTGGATTATTTAGTAGCATGTTACCCAATTTCCAAATATTTCAAGATTTCCCAAATTTCTTTTTGTTGTTGATTCCTAATTTAATTCTGTTGTGTGCTTTGAACATATTTGGTATGATTTCAGTTCTTTAAATTTGTTGAGACTTGTTTTATGCTTGTTTTTGTATAGCCTGTGACCTAAGAATAGTTTCTAGATTATTAAAGAATTGTTAAGAAGAAGAAGAATACATGACAGATAGTATGTGGCCTGCAAAACCTAAGGTATTTGTATCCCACTTGGTCATGGTGTATAATCCTTTTTATATGTTGCTGGATTTGCCCATTTGGGTGGGCAGAAAAGGTTTGCCAACCCTTGGCAAAACATATAGTCTCTTTTAGACAATACTCCATGTGCCTTTGAAAAAATTGTATATTCTGATGTTGTAGGGTGTCATAGGATCTCTGGATTTCAGTTAGATGAAGCTGGTCAGTAGTGTTCAGATCTTCTGTATCCTTGCTTATTTTCTTTCTAATTGTTCTATCAATTATTGAGAGTGGGAGATTGAAGTTCCCAACTACTACTGTTGAATTATGTATTTCCACTTCTAGTTCTGTTCGTTTTTGCTTCTTGTACTTTGGGGGCTCTGTTGTGTACAATTCAGTAGCATTGAGTACATCCACATTATTCAGCAAACCATCACTCCTATCCATTTTCAGAACTTTTTCATCATTTCAAATAGAACTCTGTGCCTATTAAATAATGACTCCCCATTCTCCCTCACCTTACCCCCTTGGTAACTACCATTCTATAATTTACATTAGGATTCATTTTTTGTATTAACATTCTTTGGGTTGTAACAAATGAATAATGACATGTAGCCATAATTATAGTATCATATAGAATAGTTTCACTGCCCTAAAAATCTCTGTGCTCTGACTGTTCATCCCTCCCTCTCTCCTAACCCCTGGCAACCACTGATCTTTTTATTGTCTCCATAGTTTTGCCTTTTCCAGATGTCTTGTAATTGGAATCTTACAGTATGTAGCCTTTTCAGATTGGCTTCTTCACTTAGTAATATACGTTTAAGTCCCCCACCAACCATGTCTTTTCATGGCTTGATAGCTCATTTCTTTTTAGTGTTGAATAATATTCCATTGTCTGGTGTACCACAGTTTATTTATCCATTCACCTATTGAAGGATATCTTGGTTGCTTTCAAGTTTAGCAGTTATGAATAAAGCTTCTATAAACATCTCTCTGCAGTTTTTGTGTGGACATAAGTTTTTGACTCCTTTAGGTAAATACCAAGGAACACATTTGCTGGATTGTATGGTAAAAGTTTGTTTAGTTTTGTAAGAGGTCAACAGACTGTCTTCCAAAGTGGCTGTACCATTTTACATTCTCACCAGGAGTGAATGAGAGTTTCTGTTCCTCCTCATCTTCACCAGCATTTGGTGTTGTCAGTGCTTTGGATTTTGGTCATTCTAATGGTTGTGTAGTAGTGTCTCTTTGCAATTTTAATTTGCATTTTCCTGATGACATGTAATGTGGAGCATCTTTTTATATGTTTATTTGCCATGTGTATATCTTCAGTGAGGTGTCTGTTCATGTCTTTGACCAGTTTTTCTCATTACCTTGTTCATTTTCTTGTTGAGTTTTAAGAGTTCTTTGTATATTTTGTGTTAACAGTCCTTTACCAAATGTGTCTTTTGCAAATATATTCTCCCATTCTGTGGCTTATCTTCTCATTCTTCTGATGGTGCCTTGGTGTTGTATCTAAAAAGCCATCACCATATTCAAGGTCATCTAGATATTTTCCTCTGCTATCTTCTAGAGTTTTATAGTTTTGTATCATAGTTCTGCAATCCATTTTTGAGGTAATTTTCATGAATAGCGTAAGATATTGTGTCTAGATTCATTTTTTTGCCTGTGAATGTCAGTTGTTCTTATACCATTTGTTGGAAATACTATCTTTTATCTATTATTGGAGAAGTAACCAAGATCCTTCATCAAAGATCAGTTAACTATATTTATGTGGATCTATTTCTGGGCTCTCTGTTCTGTTCCTTTGATCTCTGTCCTTTTGCCAATACCACACTGTCTTGATTCCTATAGCTTTATAGTGAGTCTTTAAGTTGGCTAGTGTTAGTCTTCCAGTTTTGTTTTTCAATATTGTGTTGGCTGTTCTGGGTCTTTTCCCTCCTCATGTAAACTTTAGGATCAGTTTATCAATATCCACAAGATGATGTGTTGGGATTTTTATTGGGATTTCATTGACTCTGTAGATCATGTTGGGAAGAACTGACATCTTGAGAATATAGAGGCTTCCTATACATGAACATGGACTGTATCTCTATTTAGTTTTTCTTTGAATTCTTTCTTTAGAGTTTCATAGTTTCGTCATATAGATTTTATATCTATTTTGTTTGGTTTTTACCTAAATATTCCATTTTTTGAGTGCTGATATAAATGGTAATGAATTTTTAATTTCAAATTCTACTTGTTCATTGCTGGTATAGGAAAGTGATTGACTTTAGTATATTAACCTTACATCTTGCAGCCTTGCTATAAGTGCTTATCAGTTCTGGGAGTGTTTCTGTCAGTCATTTCAGATTTTCTGCATAGACAATCTTGTCGTTTGTGAACAGACAGTTTTATGTCTTCCTTCTCAATCTGTATACCTTTTATTTCCTTTTCTTGTCTTAGTGCCTTAGCTAGGATTTCCAGTGTGTTGTTGTAAAGGAGTGGTGAGCACATCCTTGCCTTGTTACTGATCTTAGCAGAAAAGCTTCTAGTTTTTCACCATTAAGTATGACGTCAGCTGTAAGTTTTTTGTAAATGTTCTTTATCTCAAGTTGAAGAAGTTTCCCTCTATTCCTAGTTTGCTAAGAGCCTTACTTAGTTTTTTAGTTCAAATTTTTATTTAAAATAATTTTACGGATACTGGTATAGTTAAGTCTTTCAGTTTGCTGAAACAGAGGTTTGTCATCTCAAATTTAAACCTGGATTAGATTCTGCTAGAAAAATAACTTAAAATGTGATATTGCCTATCCGTGTATATGTATAATTTTGTAAATTGTTATGATCAAGGCATTTCTGATGTTTGTTTTTTGGAAACAAACATACAAACAGACTGAAAGTCAGGAAGGACAGTGAGACTTAAGTGAAATATCTGAAAATTTTCTTTTTCATATAGTGCTTGGGTTGGGTTAAAGGAAACACAGAGTCTGGAGTTTCTGATAATCATTAAACATTTTTTCTGTCTGGTTTGTTCACAGATGTTCAGCCTGTTGCCTATGAAGAGCCCAAACATTGGTGTTCAATTGTCTACTATGAATTAAACAATCGTGTTGGGGAAGCTTTTCATGCATCTTCTACTAGTGTGTTAGTAGATGGATTCACAGATCCTTCAAATAACAAAAGTAGATTCTGCTTGGGATTGTTGTCAAATGTTAATCGTAATTCAACAATTGAAAACACTAGGCGACATATTGGAAAAGGTAATTTTGTCATTTTCCTACATTCAGTTGAATTCAGTCATTTGTTGTGCTTGCTATGTAGTCTGCATTGTGTAAGGTTCTGGGGCATACAAAGAAGTTTAAGGCATGGTCCTGCCCTCAAGTTGGAGATGTTGAAGAATGTATCAAGTAAAGACAGACTTCTTTTCTTTATCCTACCTATTTTTTCTTCATAGTACTTAGGGTCTGAAATCATACTATTCTGTGTTTATTTTTTTAATTTTCAGTCTTTTTGACTGAAATACAAGCTATACAGAAATTTGCATTGTTCACAACAATATCTTCAGCAACTAGAACGCTGCCTGGCTTATAGTACATACACAAGAAATATTTGTAGAATATATGAATGCTAGTGAAGGATTAAAATTTTTAAATTATGATATTTGTGGAATATTTTGGGTTGATGACTTGAAAGAATTTCCATTATGTTGGAGGAGCGAGCAGGGTTACTGGTAGGAAATCCAGTTTGAATGACTTAAGTCTTCAGTGGCTTCACTGCCACTTCTCCTACCTTTTAAATTCAGGTAACAGAGTTTTATTTATAATTCATCCTACAAGATAGTTGCCACAGCAAACAAGGAACTTTTCACATTGCAGTGAAATGTCTCATGCATCAAGTGGTCAGAAAGGAAACCTATCCCAGGTAGAGCTGTTTGCCTCTCTTTTAAGAAGTTTTGTTTTTACCACTTGCTACTTTTTGCTTCTTTGACTTGAGAAAGTCTTAGTCCAAATTAGGAACAAAAGGTAAGGTAAATAACTTTAATTGTAATATGATTTCTTATAGAAGAGATTCAGAAAAATACTATGTCCAAAAATAAGTTGGAAAGAAAGTTTCCATTCTTTTTTGACTGAACTGTCAATTTGCCATGATTTTTTTAGGTAAAATGCCTCACTTCCATGCATTGATTTTTCATTCTGCAGTAGAATAATTTAAGAGAAATCTACTTGGTGAATTCTTAAATTCTAGAATCGTTTTCCTCTTTTTTCCCAGTATACAGTTCTAGGATCCTTTCTTCCACAGCTCATTTTTATTTGCCCAGAAGCAAAACATAGTTTTTAATGTCATAGCCTGAAACCAGTCTGTTACTCACATGTGTGTACTACGATGGTCTTTTTTTTTTTTTTTTTTTTGCGGTATGCGGGCCTCTCACTGTTGTGGCCTCTCCCGTTGCGGAGCACAGGCTCCGGACGCGCAGGCTCAGCGGCCATGGCTCACGGGCCCAGCTGCTCCGCGGCATGTGGGATCTTCCCGGACCGGGGCACGAACCCATCTCCCCTGCATCGGCAGGCGGACTCTCAGCCACTGCGCCACCAGGGAAGCCCTACGATGGTCTTTTTAGTACTATTTGCAGTAGAGAAAAGTTGGGAACAACTTCAGCTCTAGCTATATAATTTGAATTTTTAAATATTGAACAATCATATATTATTTATATATTTTTAAAATACCCAAAACATTTTTTTTAAAGGAAAGTAAAATACATCTGCCATTTAAAGGCTCTTCCTATGACCTGAAATTACATAGGTGACTTAGCTTTTTTTTTTTTTTAAATGCTGCAGACCTTTCCATTAGCAAAAAGAGTGCAAAACTTTTTGCCAAACAACTATTCATGATAGTTGATAACACTAAGAATTCCTTTGAAAGGACTCATCATAAGGTGCTTTTTGGGGATTTTTTTTTTTTTGCCATTGCTTTCTTTCATAGAGATGATAAATGATTGTTGGAAAAGGAAAAAAAAAACACCCTGAGAACTGATAACCTAATATGCTGCCAACTTGAGGCTTAAGTCTTAGTTATTTGAGGATCATTTTAGATTTAGGCACATTAACCTCTTGAATATCTTTGGCAGCATAAGGCCATCTAGTGGTAGCTTCTGTCTGAAGACTTGCTATAGTGTAGTAGTTATTCTTGGTTGCACCTCATACAACTTCCTCGATTTCATTATACTGCTTTGTTAAGTTTGCTCTTGTAATGCCTGTCTTTTTAAGGTGTTCATCTGTACTATGTTGGTGGAGAGGTGTATGCAGAGTGCCTCAGTGACAGCAGCATATTTGTACAGAGTAGGAACTGCAACTTTCATCATGGCTTTCATCCTACCACTGTCTGTAAGATTCCCAGCAGCTGCAGCCTCAAAATTTTTAACAATCAGGAGTTTGCCCAGCTTCTGGCTCAGTCTGTCAACCATGGATTTGAGGCAGTATATGAGCTCACCAAAATGTGTACCATTCGAATGAGTTTTGTCAAGGTGAGTGGGTTGTGACCTGTAGCTTAATTTGAGTCACTGTAAATATGTATATTATATGTCTGTAGGTTATAATTTTAAAAAGTCTTTGTTAAATGAAAGGTAGTAACTATTTTTTACCTGATTTAATAGGTTTTTAAATAAAATTCTTGAATTTATAACTTAAACCACATGATTGGTCTAAGATTTTATTTTATAATCCAGACCTTATAAAGTGCTCAATATTGAAATTGATTTTGAATAGGGGCTGAGTTTATAAAAGAATTTCAGTTAAAGGCTAAATTGCTAGAAAGCATTTAATATTAAAATTGCTTTTTAAGTTCCTTAGCTTCAGCAGTTTCAATTATTATTAGATCCCATTAGGTTGACATTAGGTTAGAATTCTTTACCATACTAATTATTTTCCTTGTTTTAAGCTTTGTTATTAAGGATTTGAAAAGTTCAAAGAACTTTTCAAATTTATCATTTGCTCTTGGCCTAATTTTATTGGTATTCCAAATGATGGTGCATAAGCAAAATTTAGAAAGAATTTTTGTATTATATTTCAGCAGCCTGTCCTGTACCTGCTTGTTCCTTAAGGATTTAGCCAAAGAAGAGCAATTGTCAAATGCTCTGTGTAGGTTTTTTTTCTTTTTGGCCCACAGCCACACAGCCCAGTATTTTCTTGCGATATATAGGCTTTGTTATAGGCCTGTTTATGCAGCAGTTTATCAATAGCCCTGAAGGCATTTCCCTTGCCTTCTATAGAAACATGGCTTTTGCATATTCAATTTAGTCTCCCAATCCACCCTCATCACAGCTGCTTACTTTTCCTGGGCCAGGACTACTGTAAGCAGTAAAGCAGAGAGCTAGTTAAATTCAGGCAAATAGAAGTGAAAAAATTCTGTTTTACTCTTTGGAGTTTTAGGCTAAAGTGATCCAGCTCAATTCAACCCAGTAATTTCTCATCTTAAAGGATAATGATATGTGACTGCCACTTTAATTACATTTGTATGCATTGATCAGATTTACAACGCCTTATCTGATGTTTAAAAAAAACCCCAAAAATCAGAAACTTTTTGTTTACAAAATCTGATGTGAACTTACATGAGGCTATATTTGAGTTTTATTTATCCCATTAAGAGAGAATATAGCTCACTACAGAAATATTAATATTTTAATTATGAGGTATTGTACCATTATTAACTTCCTAAAAGTAAAAAAAAAAAAAAGAATTCTGAAACATATCTTCATATCTTGCTCCAAGGGTTTCTATTAAGGGGTTATATGTTATTATAATGATGCAGCTATTGTGTTGCTTTTAATTTCATGGTGAATGCTGAGATTGGTTTTGTGAGAGTTTTTCCTTTAGGTATGTCTGTATATCTCTACTGTTAAAGTTTATTTTTGTTAGTGTGTTGAAATCGGTTTCGACTGGTTGACAATTTAAAAAGTGGCTTGCCATGTTATCTGTTCATTTTCATAGGGCTGGGGAGCAGAATATCACCGGCAAGATGTTACCAGCACCCCATGTTGGATTGAGATTCATCTTCATGGGCCTCTTCAGTGGCTGGATAAAGTCCTCACTCAGATGGGCTCCCCTCTAAACCCCATTTCTTCTGTTTCATAGTGTAGAAGTATTCTTTTTCAGTTATATTATTAGTGGACTTGTTTTAATTTTAGGGAAAATTTCAGTACAGATACTGTGAGCTTACATGGAAAACACATATTACAGCTTATTTTTTTTCTACATAATTGTGACCAATACATTTGTTTTTGTGATGAATCAACATATGTTTGTATTCACGTTCATGTGATTAACTCTCAAAAGTGTTGTGAAAGATGCAGAGTGAGTATTGTGCCCCAGTTCAGAAGTTTGGCATTGATCTTAAACTGGAACATACTTTTGCCTTATTGTCCCAGCAATTTTTTTATTTGTTAAATTTTTTTGGAAAAGTAATACATCACATGATGAAAATTATAACAGTATAAGAAGGTGTTCAATGAGAGTCTTCCGTTCTATTCTTGATTCTCCAGAAGCTGTATTTTTACCAGTTTCTTAGTCCTACCAACTTTAAAAAAGTGTAATTCATTGTTTTATAAAAGCATATGGTAGGGGCTTAAAAGAAACTATAAAAAAAAAAGTCTTTTATTTGAAGGAACACTATGCACTGCTCTAACAGGTAGTGTTCAGTAAAAGCCAAGTGATAGTTTTCTAAGTGACATGAAATTTACATTCAATACAGCTAAATGTTTGTCAGTGTATTGTGACTTCACTCAATATTATCTTTTGTAAAATATTTCCTTTTTTAAAAAAAACTTACTGCAAACAATGGATCTCCAGTATATGTCATTTAGTCAAATCTGTCATAAGTACTACTTTATAGCTAGTGACAGTGCATGCACGGCCTTGTTCAGTTATGTTTGCTGCTTTTGGCCAATGTTGCAAGAACTCTACTTTTGACATGCATTAATCTTTTATTTTGCACTTTGATGGGTGACAGTTTTTACAGTTTTTAGAGTAACCTTTTGTGAAACACACTCAAGTGACTTGGACTTACATGTTCATCCTTGCTTCCTTGGTACCCCTTTTGTATTAAACACTGCAATTTATAGATTACAGTTATAGGAAGTTATGCTTTTTCTAGCTTTTGTTGTATTTTCAACCTAGATTATAAGACTGTTATTCTGCAGCTCCAATTGAAGGTGCCTTTTTAATTCCCTGCAGGATGATATTAATGTTGGAAAATCATGTACTTCATCCCATTGCTCTTACTTGCGTCTGTTTCCCCATGCAAGGACCTGTGTCCTGTAGCCATAGGAGCCTCTTCAGTCTGGCCCCAAGGATGAGGCCACCTGTCTGATGCTTAAATGAATTGAGCTAGCTGATTTGAAAACATTCACATATCAAAGAACACAGACTATTCTCTCAGTTACCATGGGTGCTCTTTTTCTATTTTTTTTTAGCACCTATGTGGATACCAGACTCCACAATCCTCAGAGAGGAAAGACATGAAAACTCTAAAATATTCATTTAATCAGTCATGCTTAAGGCCTTTGAGTAAAGGACTCTTAACCTCTTTTTCTAGGGAGCAGTCAGATGGACACTTAGTTATGGCATGAAGAACAAATACATTATTTTGGAAAAAAAAATCACCTAACTTACCTATTAGAAGAAGCTTATTTTCCAGTGCCTTTTAAAAATATGGGGAGCCATGTCAGTCTTCTGTTTAAAATATTAGTTTCATTTGACTTTCTACTTTGCCCTTTCTGCTCTTATGAGGAAAAAAAATGCATTTTTTGAGGAAAGGAGAATGCAGTTCCTTTTGTTTTCCATAACATTATTTATTGCTTTTATAAAGTGCAGCCAATGGATGGTTTTAGTTCTCTCAGATGAAGTGCCGTATGTGTTTCAGCTCACAGTCCTTTGCTAAGTAAAAGGAAACTTTCTGACAGTCACCTGAGCCTTAAACGTAAGTTTTACATGACATGCATTCTCAATCTTCCAGAATTGTGTCAGCCACACAAAAGAGGTTTATTTGCTTAGTGATAGAACTTAGCTATTTACATCATTCTTCTTAGCGGGCTCATGGCACAATCTTTGGAACAAATTTGTAGAATAACTACCTAGGTTGACTGGCAGATACATGTAATCAACTTCAGTGAGCTTGAACTGGTGGAAACTATTGAATTGTTTTATTGATGCTTACAACTGAGTTAATTAAAAATTGTTTTTATTCATGTAACAGCCTTTAGAGTTAGCAAGATTTTATGTGATTGGCTTTTTCTGTGTTTTCTCTAAGGAGCTGTGTCTCGAATGACAGTACTGAAGCTATTAACTGGTAAGAGTTTCATGTAGAAGTATAATTAAGCCTGTTGTATTTCCTAAAAGTTGTTAACTCCACATCCCTGGGTTTTATATGAAAACTTCATTCAATCCAGCTGGTCCTATAATTCCTGAGGATGCTCAGTACAGGAATGGATGGGAAATAAAAATTAGCCAGTGAGATTAAAAAAAACTAAGTAAAATTCTACCAATGAAAAAAGCACCTCTGAAAGAAACCATTTCATAAAATTACAGTTTTAAGCTTTTATTTAATCTCCAGAATGGTTTATAGTCAAATTTATGAAAACATCATCAAAACCAGAATAATCACATTTTATAGCATGTACAACATTTAAATAAATGTATGCCAGCTGAAAAGACAGAGTCTGGGAATAATAAAATTACAACCAGTTTGGTAAATGCAAAAAGAGGAATAGAATCAAAATTAATCTCAGTAATGTATTAAAGCAACAAAAAGATACTGACTGGAAAAAAATAATTTAAGAGGTGCATTTGACTAATATCTCTACATAATTACCTGGCTTATGTTATGGAATATAAACTAGTAGGCATGTTACTGATCTACTGAAATGAACGTTTTTTCTTTAGAGAAAATTTAAGGAAGACATCAATCTAAATGTCAAATATAAATATCAGACTATAAATCACTTTTTACATTTTCTTGTTATATAAGTAAACTATCAATATGATAATAGAATTGTCTGGGTCTCTGAGGTGAAATCCACAGTAAGATTACTGTCAATAGGTAGTTCAATAAGTTATACTTAATAGTATGGAAAGAGGGTGTAGCTATTTTATACTTTTCATAACATTTGAGAGTAAGACATTCTTTTAGGATGTAAAATGATCAGTAAGTATTCAGATCTGAAATCTATTGTTAAGATAAGGACTGGGGCTCACATTATATAACCTTCAGTATTATCTTAGAGTACCTGTGGGAAACAGTTCCCCTGTAATAGTGTTCTTTTAAAGGAGAAAGTTTATACAAAAATGAAATCATGCCAGTAGCAGAGAAACTCTAAATTCAAGTTTGATAGTACCTGTTTAAGTGTTGTATTTCTATTACAGAGAGCATCTAATATACCATTTTAGTTCCATTTCTTTATACTTTTTCTAGTTGCTTGCTTAATATTACTTTGGATCATTATCATTCTCCTACTTAAAATATATTAATATCTTTTATACTTTCTGAAGAAGGAAAAATCTTTTGATAATTATTAAATTCAGCTTCCAATGATGATTTAAATTTTGGACCTATTAACTTTTAAGAGGCTCAGAGCTCTTCCTTGTCTTATTAGTTAAACCCTCACTTAATCTCTCTGGTAGGAATTATGAATGTGTGTCCTCATTATACCCATCAGCTAGATAAGCAAGAATCTTTTAAGGTAGTAGATAGCCTGCTGGTTTTAGAAGTGTTTGGTGATTTTTATTGGCAGGAGTTTTCCTAAGTATTGGTTTATGGGCATCTCCTCAGATATTCAGTAGCGCAGCTTTCTGGGTGGTAATCTCAGGTTTGATGCCTGTTTCAACCCCTGGAGAGTAGCATTTTCCTCATTAAAAGAGGTGGGACTGGGGAGGTTTACTTCTCACAGAAGTATGTATGTATGGAGAGAGAATTTGAGGCATTTCTTCTATGTAAACAATTCTATTCAATACCTGCTAAACAGAAATTTAGCTAGTTCTTTGTAATTCACTGGTTTGAAGTTTAGCATGTCCTAATTACAAGAGGTAAGAGTATTTGTCAAGCCTTTGTTATATTGGATTTTTCATAATAGAAACTTCTCTTCTAAAACGCAGTTACTATGATTGAGGTGTTACCCTAAAATTGGATGATTTACAAAAACCAATGAGAAGGATTTTACATAGCAAATTTTTTTAAAAAATAAGAGCTTATGCTGTAATATTTGCTGGTAGCAATTGCTGTAAAACACGTGGTGAGTTGTTTTGTTGAAAAGATCTAGTCTCAGAGCAGGATTCTTCTGTTATTTATGACAGAGTGAAAAAGGTTTGTGTGGTTCTCGTCCAAATAATTCAGTTCTTAAAATTCCTAAATTTGTCATAAACCATTGTCCTTTAAGGATTTATTTGAAGATAACTGTTTTTTAAAAGTTTGAAATTTTGTGTAGAGGTAGATTTTTTTTTTTTACCGCATTGATAGGTAGTGCCTTCTTAATACTAGCTGGTGTTAGCTATAACAAAACTCCAGTGAGGCCAAACAATCCCAAGTAAAGAAGAAATCTTTTAGAGTCAGATTTTCCCTTCTAATACCATTGGAGATGATGTTGCTTTGATTTATTCATAAAGTATTTTAACTGTAGGGACTCTTGGAGATAATAGTTGGGCAAGTGCTTTTTTTTCAACATGGTTGGTTAAAGTTGCATTTTGAAAATCACCTATGTTAAAATTGGGTAGGACTGTAATCATGAAAACTGGGTATTTGTATGTAATCCTGCCCATGTTCTCTTAAAAAGATATTTCATATGCAGATGATAAAGACCAAATCACTGGCTGCACTCTAGGTCTGCTTCTTACTTGTACTTGTTCTCCTTCTGTTTATGTTGTAGAAAATGAAATTCTAGCAACATGCTTCAATTCTGTTATCTTTTTGATACTTATAAAAATGTATTAGGTTTTACTATATTGTGCTTTTCAAAGCCATAACTCTTAAGAACTTTGTTTTTGGATATTGTTTGCTAATACTTTATTTTAATAAATCTCAAAATCTGGTTAATGTGTGTTTTTGTTTGTTTGGGGGGCTATTCTTTTTTGATTTAACATGTTCCGTTGAGTGAATTTATAAAAAAGGATGAGATTATCAGTTGCTGTGACCGGCTGTGTTATCTGTTTGTGCACTAGCGATAGAAATTGAATATACTAGGCCTTTCCACCAGCATGAGGTTTGCTCAGAAGGATCAGTATGTTTCTATTCTGTTTATAAGAGAGTTGATGTGTTTTTCTTTGTTAGTTTAGTTTTGTTTTGAAAAAGGATTTGAATCTAGAGTCTGGGGTTTTTTAGTTTAACCACTAATTTCCCTTCCCTAGCTCTTTCTAAAATTAGAGGTCTTGACCAGATGATTGAGAGATAGAATAGTTGCTGGCAGAGCTGGCTTTGGAGTCTGCTTGCCTGCATTTGAGTCCTGGACCTCAGAGCTTCCTTAACTCTGTGCCCTTAGGCTTAACCACTCTGTGCCTCAGTTTCCTGATCTGTAAAGTAAAAGTCTACTTGAAGGATTTGGGGGAAGATTAAATAAAGTAATACAAATATAGTACTTAGTGCCTGCCACATCAGAACTCTTTTGTTATTATTATTATCATAACCATCATCTCTTACATTTCTGCTACTTCTTTGGAATTACTACTTCAGAGGAATTATTTCTGATGCTACTTGACCTTAGTAGATTAATCCTTGATTACCCACTTTGCAAATTAGCCTTGTTTTTCTTAATTTTCTCCTTTTAAAAGAAGTTCAAAATCACAGATTAGTTTTGTCATCCCCACCAAGTGCCTGCCTACTTTTACCACCTTCTGTGTTGTATATACAAGAAATACAAACTTATTCTAATTAGAAGGGGATGGTGAAAATCCATGTGTCCCCACTAGAAAAACCCAAACTAAATATTTTAACCTGAAAGAGTAAATATAAAAGCTCTTATTATTCTCTTTAGAAAAAAGGCGTCATCAAAAGAATCCGTATCTGCAAATCAGTTTCTTCTTATGCTTTTTTTTTTTTTTATTTCAAGTGTAAGGCGTTTAGTAGCAACTTCACTGTTTTAGAAGTATACTTTAAAAACATTTGTTCTGGCAAAAGATATCAGTGAACAGTGAGAGGTGGTGTTGGCTTCTCTCAGATTTAAGATAATTAGTTTTCAAATTGCCATAGCCAAAACAGTTCAGGTGACAGGGATCAATTGTGACATCTGCTTCAATTTTCTTTTAGACACGAGAACTCAATGGCTAATGCTATTCCATATTACAGCAGTTTTGATGCAATTCATATTTTATAAATATTTATAAGAAGGCTATCAGTGGGCTATAAGAAAGTATTTCCCCCCCATTTAACATTTTAAATATTACTGTGTTTTTTGTTGTTGAATTTGTAAGCCTATTTTAATAAACTGACTTTTGTAAAAAAAAAAAAAAAAGTCCTGTGTTCTTTTGGTCTAAATCACTTTTTGTGGTTATATTTTAAAGGGGCTATAGGGAAAATATAAAGAAGGGTTTTTGGCACCTTGCTTAACTATCTCCATCTTAAAGTATGTTGCATGGGGGTGGAAGGAGGATTTAGGTTGGTGGTTAAGATTATTATCAATATTGTTTCAAGTGGATGTGTGTATAGTTGCTGTGAGGGGTGTTTCGTGAGGCAGTTTTTTGATGTTTGGGATGGATTTTGAAAGCCTTATACTTTTTCTTAATCTCTTACCCCTTTCCTGTCACCTTTTATTTCATTTTAAATAATAGTTTTATCTGAGATAAATGCTGAGAATTTTAATAGTACAGGAAAGTATGAACTAAAAATCCCAAACCAGTAGTGAACCACTAAACATCTGTGCATGTATCCTTCTAAACTATTCAGGTAGTCATTCTACATCAGTCCTTTCCTTTCTTTGACAAGAATTTAGCTGATTATGGGTGAAACTATAGCTCCTTTTTTGAAAGGGTTCTAAGAGAAATTGGTTTGGTTCCAAAGTGTTTCTTGAATTCTGTATCCCCAAGAGAACATTGTCCTGTGAGCTGTCTCTTATTTTGTTGAATGGCAGACCTTTCCCAAACATATTACATCAAGCTTGGCTCTCCAGATATTTTAATGAGACTGCTGAAGTGACAGGAGAAGCCAATTGGGATTAATCTGGGAAGGCTTTCAGAAAGAAGGAAAATAAGACTTTGGAAAAGAAGGAGAAAGAAAAAAAAAAGTTTTTCATTCTCCATAGCATTTATCACCATCCAACATCCTGCCTGTCTTATTTCTTTACCCTGTTTATAGACTGTGTCATCTCATGGGAATGTAAGCTGTGGCCAGATATGTGTTCCCACTGCCAGAACAGTTTTTGATATATTGTAAGCAGTCGAATATTTGTTGAATGAATGAGAGTACTAAAACCAGATATGATTTTTTATACTAGAATTTAGCTTTAAATTATGTAATAAGACAATACTTAATTGAATGGATTGGAGCTCAGTACTTTATTAGATCTCTTTATTACCCACCTCATAGGAGAAGAAAGGGGGAAATTCAACTAAGAACATTCATATTTATTCTTTTTTTTTTTTTTTTTTTTGCGGTACCCGGGCCTCTCACTGCTGTGGCCTCTCCCGTTGCGGAGCACAGGCTCCGGACGCGCAGGCTCAGCGGCCATGGCTCACGGGCCCAGCCTCTCCACAGCATGTGGGATCTTCCCGGACCGGGGCACGAGCCCGTGTCCCCTGCATCGGCAGGCGTACTCCCAACCACTGCGCCACCAGGGAAGCCCCATATTTATTCTTTCTCTTTGAGCTTTTGGACCTTTGCCCCAAAGTTATCAGGCTCCTGGATTGTTGCTTAGAGAACCTACAAAATTAACAGGCAACTTGGAGCTTTAACCTGTTGACATTTAATATTTTCCCAGAGAATCGAAAGGGCACAGTTTCCTTGATGTATTTGACAAGAGAAAATAACAACAACAACAAAAAAAGTGTGCTTTTTAGTTCATAGCTTACAGGGGCAGGGGCGGCTGTGTTAAGAACCCTGTAGTTTGATTTTAGTGCCCTGGTTTAGATTCCATAATATCACCCGCAACTGTTGTGCCTGAGGGTCAGGCCTTTAATTGCACTCAGGTGGGGCACCCTACGCAGTGCCTTTGAGAAACAGAACAGTGACCTGTGTTTGTACTTCAGAATAAAAGCTTAATTTTGCTGAAGAGAGTGCGTGTGTGATTGTGGGGGGAGAAGAAGCAGAGGAGGGTTTGAAGGGCTATGTAGACATTAGTTAAGATTAATGGTAAACATCCCTTGGTTGTCTTTTCTTTACATAAAATTCTGTGAATTTTACAGAATTTGTTCAGGCCAAGTTAGTGATGGCAGTGAAGGTGAAGATGATGAATGCAAGCACAAACTCGTTACATATGAACAGGGAGCCTGCAAAGATCTTCATATGAAAAGAAAGGTGCTGTCCTTTTACTGTCTGTTTAATAAACTGCTAGACGTTTACCATACCCATTTTCTCTCCTTAATCGTTGAACACCTCTGTCCAGCTGCATACCACATTTCCCAGCCTCCCTTTCAGCTGTGGCCGGTCATGCGACTAAGCTTTGACCATTGGCATAATAGCAGAAATGATACCTGTCATTTTGGCATAATGCTTCACAGAGGAACCCTCTTGCTTTTTTCCCCTTCCCTGTGGCTAGAATGCAGATAGGATGGCAGGAACTAGAGTAGCCACCTCAAAGTGGACACGGGAGCCAAGGGACGAGGGTGACAGAGTTGTGCTACTCTTGGAAGGTTATGTGGAAAAGAAACTTGGAGGTGGGGAGTGCTCTTTGTTGTAACAGTCAGGCTGTAATCTGGTGAGTCCGTACTTGCTTCTTCACTTACTCTCACCAGAGAGTAAGCACTTGCGTGCTTACTGCAAGTCAGGCTTCAGGCTCGGCAGCAGAGCTGTCGCAGGGAGTCATTCCTGTCCTCGTGAAAAGCGAAGCTATAACATAGTTTAGTGGTTTCAGTTTCTATCTAGTTAGGGTTAGTTGATCAGTTTTGGAGGGTGGAGGAGGGGCAGAAATGGAGAATCAAGGAGACTTTAAAAAATAAGCTCTACTCCTGTTTTTCCGAATATCTGGATTTTTTTCTGGTCCTACGTGAGCAGTATCAGGTTGTTTGTTCATTTGTTTAACTAATATTTGAGGGCCTATTAGATGTCAGACTGAGGATAAACTTAATAAAACAAAAATACTTTCTCTCAAGCATCTTCATTCTGGTTGATGGAGGCACAAAATAAGACAAAAAATATATAGGGTAGTGGTAAGTTCTAAGGAGAAAAAGTAGGAAAGGAAGATTTGAGATGTCAGGGATGGGAGGAGGAAGGTGGCTGAAGGTTTAGATCCAGAAACCAGAGATGGTCTCATTGAGAAGGAAATCTCTGATCAAAGTCCAAGAAGAGGTGAGTGAGTCAGTATGTGAAGTAGTGATTTAGTTGATTCTTAGTCAAGGCAATTCAGAAAGCATATGAATGACATGGTAAAGAACTCAGCTTCCGTGCAGGAAAAGGAGTAATTCAAGCAGAAATAGCTAAAGGTACAGAATTTTAAATTGCACGTTCTTTAGTCTCTGCAGGATACAATAATAACTGAAGTGTTACATAGATGGAGACAAGAAATGTCAGTTGCTAACAACTTTGTGGATTACCACCTCCTGGAAACAGGCCAGTTGGAGGCCTGGTCAATGAGGAGCGTTCAACTCAATATTTCATCTGATGCAAGTTTAGTTTAAGGCAGCAAATCAAAGGTGAAGTGTTCGGATGAAGAACCCACAGGCAAGAGTTTACCTTAACCTCTAGCTGTCTTTCCATTATATTCTAGTCAACAAATACTTATTCAGTGTCTGTTTTGTGCTTAACGCTCTGCTGGGCCTTAGGAAAGTAGCAGTGAGCAGAGCAGGCACATGCTGTCCCTGACCTCATACGGCTTACACGGTAGTAGAGGGGAGACATTAAGCCACGAACTACAACACAGTTACTTGATGGCTGCGGTAAGGGACCTGATCGGGGGCTGTGAATGAATGTAACTGACCTCCTCTGAGAACTCAGGCAGATCCATTTTGAGGAAGAGATATTGAGACCTGAGGGATGAGGAGGCATTAGCTGGATGAAGGAGCGGGGGCAAGCAGCTTAGGCAGAGAGGCTTTAGGGATCAACAGGCTACTGTGTCTCGAGCCTGGAGTGCAAGAGGAGTGTGAGGGGATGAGGCTGGAGAGGTTGGTGGGGGCCAGAGGATGCTGCATCTTGTAGGCCAAGGTTAGAGTTTTGTTTTAAATCCTGAGAACAAGGAGAAGCCACTGGAGTGTAAGCTGGGGCTGGAGGCAGATACTGGGATCGGACGCGTGCTTTGGAGAGAGGCAGAAGTGAATGCTGGGCTTTGAATTCAGGTCACGTTGGTGGAGATGGAGGGGAGTAGATGGAGCAGAGTGGTGTCTAGGATGGACTGCACATGGGAAGATGAAGAAGAGTTCGGGGTCAGGATGACCACCATGTGCTTTTTACTTTGGGCAACCAGATGATGGCTCAGTTTACTGAGATGGAGAAGACTGGAGGAAGGCCTAATTTATATGGAAAGGTGATGAATTTTAGTCACTGAGGGAAAGCAGTTGCTATTTTTGCTGCTGCAAACACTTCTGAAATGGTCATCCTGATGGCGAATAATAATGATAGCTCACATTCGAGCACTTACCACATGTCAAACATGAGCTGAACGCTTTACCTCCAATGTCTCCCACAATGTTGAAAATCCCATGAACCAGGTACTGTTATTGTCTCCATTTTACAGATGAGGAAGCAGGTTTTCGGAAATCCAGAAGCATGAGCATGGCATGGAGTGGATGGCCAAGGTCAGGTTACTGGGCTCCAGGACTCTGGCTCTTGGTCTCTACATTATGCTGCTTCTTCTGGTTCCTGGCATCTTTAACCACTTCCCTAATTTCTACCCTACCCACCCTCTTACCCTCCATCAGAAACGTGTTCTCAACCCTCTCGCTTGCCCAAGTGACCCGTTATGGAAGAGCAGCCCAAACACCTATGTCATGGGTCCTATTCCTCAGTTTAGCTTGCAGGCCCAGCCCTTCCAAGGTAATTCCAAGACATCATGGGCTTGATGAAAGAACAAAGGGCAGGAGGATGTGTGTGCATAGATCGACCTTCCTGATATCCATCTAAAGGTCCAGTTAGCACATTATAGTCCACTTACCCTGCATATCAGCAGAAGACAGACATGAACTCAGCCACATCCTTTCCAGGGGAGAATCTGGGTCTAGGTCCCAAATGACAAAGGACCCATTACTGCTCAACTAGTCTAACACTAGCCGAGAGATGAGAATGAAATTATTTAGGGTCACATTCCTGGCAAAAAGCAGGAATCTAGTCCAGTTCCTCATAGTGACCCTGCTTGGTTTCTAGATTCCAGATCTACACGGCGCAATTACTTAGGAATTTCTTCCAGAAGTATCTGTTCATTTGAAGTGGCCAAACCTTTGGCTTAGGTGGCTAAGACCACTGAAACCCTGTAGAGACATCAGAAAGATGGTTTCCAAGTTATCTCCATCTTAGCATTTTTTAGCTTTAACCTCTTGATGCCTTGGGACAGTATTATATTAAGGGATCCCAAGAGCCTCCTGGATCACTCTGGCTTCAACTGGTTCTGGTCCAGGAACTTCAGGTGACCTCTAAGCCAGAAGTCCACTGATAATCCCCCCCCCTCGCATTTTTTTGTGGTCACAATAGAGCTGTGGTGAGAGCACATCCTGTTGGTGGGTCAGCTTCTCCCTTCGGCGGTGCTGCCTCAAGCCTAAGGCTCAGTTACAATAACAGCTAATATTTGAGTGCTAGCATGTTACACTGATTATGTCATTTGACATTCAACCCTGTAGAGCTAGGTGATATAATACTTATTTCACAGATAAGGAAACAGCCTGGGATTAAGTAATTTGCACAGGGTCACACAACCAGTGAGCAGTGGAGCTGGGGTTTAAAGCTAGACAGACTCCAGAGCTTGTGCTTCTGACCACTCTGCATACTGCCTTGAGATCTATCCATGGGGAGATGTGGAGGAGGAATACGCTGTCTCTACATTAGTCTCTTACCCCTCACAGACCCCAGACTAAAGCTGGAGGGTCCCGCATAGCAGCAGTGTGTGATTTCATTATGCCAGCCAGGGCTCTCATACCTCCTTAAAATTTATTCCATTTAGTCTTCTCTGCAACCAAGGGTCACATGGATTAGCTGAGTTACCATTACTATAGGCTAGAAAGGTTTGGCTACATTTCCAAAAACCAAACTGTTCTGTGAGGTTATCATAGAATTAGCTCCATTAGGGCTTGGTTGGTGTTAGCTCTCCAAGACATGGGTAATCAAGCCCAAGATGAACTGTCAGCTGCTCATCTCTGCTGCTTCATGGGATAGGAGCAGGAGGGGGTCTTGGGCACTGGCTGAGGAGAAGTGGTGGTGAGGAGCCCTAGCCTGAGACTGGAGCCGTAGCAAGTCTTTTCCCAGCCTCAGCTGGGGTCCTTAGATGGGTTTCAGTGTCAACCCTCACAAAAAGTTTGTAGAATTGTGTGCCTGTATGCATTTTGCCAGACAGGCATCCTTAGTATTGTTCAGATTCTCAAAATCTGAGTGACCCCTCAATGGTTTAAAACTACTCGATTAGATAATCTACCAAATCTCCTTTTAGTCAAACATTCTCTAAGCTCCGGTGTCCTAATGAGCCAGGTGACTCCTGAAACTTCTAAACCACCATAAAGAATTCTCCCTAGAATTAGATTAACTTTGAAAATGGTCAAGGTTATCACAATTCTTTCTATTCCCTCTCAGGTTCTTTGAAATCTGCTCCTCCAAGCTGGGCTTATTCATCCCTTGCTTTCCCGCTGTGTTTTCCAGAGCTGGCCTCCCTGTCTACCTTGGGCAGAAGTGCAGAGCAGCTGCCCCCATCGCCTGACCCTCAGGCCCTTCCTTCACCAGGTGGTTCTGGTCCAGAAAAGGCTTCTGGAAGGGCTCAGGCCCAGAGAGGCTCTGAGAGCGACGGAGTGGATGCCAGGTGGGAGGAACCACCCAACAGGGAAGGTCTCCATGGAGCCCTATTAGAGGGATTTTTTTTTTTTTTTTTCAGCAGATGAGGCAGCAATTCCTCTTTGAGACCCACTCGGAAGACACTTGCCAGAGCAAGTAACTGACTGACCCTGGGGAAAGGTGGAGCTGGAGAGGAGCAAGCATCATTAAAACTGACCTGGGCCACAGCGAGGTGGGAGGCGCGGTGCACTTGGGTCTCAGCCTGCTCAGGATCGCCCTGCCCTTTATCCCCCTTTCCCAAGTGGCGCAACCAATGACCAGAGCGTTGTCAGCACTGGGTCTAATTCGGTGAGGTTTTATTGTAGAAATGCGGCCCCTGGAGATGGAGGACACTATTTCCTGACCACAGGGTGCTGCAGGTGGGACCCTGCGCCTCTAGACCGGCTTCTCCTTTGCGCGTGCGGGCAGAGAAACTGGGTCCTCAGACCCAGGCGGCACCCATTGAAACTCGAGTCCCCTCCTTCCCCAGGGGACGAAGCTTCCGAGAGCCATCATTCCCAAGTCCGGCTGAGTTCACACTCAGATCCTAGTGGGACCCTCGGTGCCAAAGAGTGGGAGAGGTGGTAACAGCCGCAGGAAGACGGCTGCAGGGCCGGGGATTCCGGACAGGCAGCTCCCGGCTGGCTGCGCGCTCGGGTAGTTGCGCGCTCACAGCGCCTGCCCCTTGGGTGTGCAAAGTAGGGAAGTCAGCGGGCGGCGAGAAAGGCTCCCTTGTCCGGGTGGGAGCGCCGTCTTGCAGGAAGCCCCCCCCCCCCGCCCCGCCCCCCCAGCTGGGCCCGCTGTCCAGGGAAGAGAGAGTCCTCCAGGGAAGCAGAACCTTAGTTTCCTGCGGCCACGAGGATCGGGACCTTCTACAGCCTCCTAACGCCTCCTCCTACTCCCTTGACGCCCAGGGTGCTGCTCGAGGGCGGGAAGGGTGTTGGGGTCAGGGCGCAGTGTTCCCAGGGGCGTCAGGTGCACCCTGCCTGGCTCACACCGACTGCTGGTGGCGAGACCGGCACCGGGCGCCTGCCGGCGTGGCTGGCTCCGCCGCTACACCGGCCTCATCTTCCAGGGCGCGCGGGCGTCCCGCAGCGAGCGGTCGTGGGGCAGCGCGGCGAAGGCCGAGTGGCGCAGCTGGCAGCCGATGAAGAGGACGACGAGCGCCACGGAGAGCAGCAGCAGGAAGAAGAGCAGCAGGTAGGTAGGCAGGTCAGGCTTTGCGGCCGCGCCGTCCCGCATCCCGCGCGCGGTAGCTAGCTCCAGCGGCAAAGCGCCCTCCGCCTTGACCGTGGTTGCCAGGGCCAGCGCGCCGCCTACCGCCGCTTCGGGGCCGCCCGTGGCGTTGAACACGTCGCCGTACATGGCCCGCGGGGCCGCCGACCCCGGCCCGGCCGCCTCACTTCGCTTGGCGCCGCCCGGCGCCGCCCCGCTCTTCCATGGCGTGCCCTGCTTTTCCCGCTACGGGTGACTGACCGCGAGCCAGATGCCTGCGGGGTCGCCGGAACCGCGGAGCCCCCGGGCCGCCGCCGCTCCGTAGCCAGCCGCGCTCAGCTGCCCTCCCCGTGGGGTGGTGAACCCCACGGCTCGGAGCTGGACGGCTCGGCGCCCGCGACCCCCGGACTTTTCGGGTTTCTCGCCGTCGCTACCCGCGGTCCCGAATCAGCGACCCGGGTTTACGGCCGCCCTCTCAGCTCGGACCCCAGCTCCGGTGAGCTCCGGGCTCCGGGGCGCCCCTGGGCTACGGCGGCGGCGAAAGCTGAGTGGTGAGTGTGGCCGCAGCTCGGGATCCCTGCTGGGCGCCGCCAGAAGCCGAGTGCACAGAGGGCGCAGGCAGAGTCCTCCGCGTCCTCCCGCGCTGCCGCCGCTGAGTCTCGGAGCAATTCTGCAGCCTCGAGTCCCTGTTGAGATGCCGGGTGTGCGGAGAACCTGTCCCCGCTGGCTTCGGCTGCTGCGCTCCTGTCTCGAGCTGGAGACGGAGCTCTGAGGCGCCCCGCGCGCTCAGGTCCAGGGCGGGGTGGGGGTGGGGGGGTGGGGGTTGGAGGGGGGCGGGACTGGAGGCGGCTGTCCCCGGGGGCTGCGAACCAATGAGAGCGAGAGAGGACAGGTATGCCCCCCCCACCCCCCCCCGGCCAACCCCGGCCTCACATCACTCTCGGACAGAAGGACACACAGAGAGGGAGGAAGGAAAAACACAGGGTCATGGAAAGACAGACGGACAAAGAGACGATTACAGACCTGTGAACAGAGACACACGCAAAATAGAGACAATATGGACAGCCAACCGGTTCAGAGACCAGGCTCAGACAGGCATGGATACCTGTTTTTGTTCTCGTGGACATTCTCCCTCTAGGCACAGCCTGGTTGGCTCCGAGTCCCAAGACTGGGTAGTTAGGAGAGGGCAGGGAGGCCCTGGGCAAGGGCAAAGGGCTCCCAGACAAGCTGGGGCTGGTTCCGTGGGCCCAGGCTCCTCTCTAGCTGAGGGCACATGTGCTTCCCCACCATGAGCTCACTTTCTCAGCACCCTTGGCCTGTTCTGCTCAGGCACAGAGGGCAAGAGGAAGACGTGATGCTGGCAATGGCCCACCTGCCCTTGGCAGCCCTGGCAAAGGCTTGGTGGCCAGGACAGGGGTGAGCAGTCAGCAGAACCAAGGGGTGTCTCCTTTCCAGGAGTCCACACTCTTCACTTCCTTTGCAAAGTTTTCCAAGCCCCCCAGATTAGAATGGGAACCAGTGGCCTGGCCACCACAGCCCCTGCACTCTTCAAGAAGCACTGACTGCCCTGGACTGTCATGGTCTGGCACGAAGCTAAAGGAGGCAATTGCCCTCAAGGTTCCGCAAGTGTAGGGTCAGGAGGGAGTGTGCCTCCTTCCATTTTGCACCCTGGGCACCTCAGTCCTCACCCTAGTCCCAGCTCTGAGACACCTACAGGGTCAGCCAAGGTCATAGCCTTGTCTCCCTCCCCCACACCTCCTTCCCCCATCAAGGGGTACAGGATGTGGGAGAGCTTGGTGAGCACCGGCCGCAGGAACCTGTGGGAAGATGAGTTCGTTATTCACCTCTTCCCCACCGCACCTCGCACCTGCCCACAGGCTTAACAAGAGCAAGCAAGGTGTGCAAGGCCATCCTTGGCCAGAGCGCTTTCCCACAAAGCCCAGCTCAGCCCAGGAGAAACACCTCTGCAAGCTCTTTGTATAACACTGAATTGTGGGCCTGTCCTGACCCTACAGAGAGTTTGACTGCTTGCTAAGTGAGGTGCAGAAATGCTCCAGAGACCCTCCTCAGTGTTTTCCTGCAGTTCCATGGACAGGCCTGTGGGGAGCCCCCCTGAGCATGGGGGTAGGTGTGGCTGTGAGGTGGAGAGCGGGACCTGGCAGGACTTAGCATGACCCCATCTGCCCACCTTGGTCCTGGGGCACTGCCCAGTGTGCTCCAAGGGCATAGGGCCCTGAGCCCCTGTGCCCGGCTGCTGCTTAGGCCAACTCCTCATTTTCCAGATGGGAAAGCTGGCTCCGAGAGGGGCAAGGCTTATCCATGTTAGCACAGGACAGCCTCCACGTAACAGTGATGCAGCAGCCGTGGATGTGGGCTGCTCAGGCAAGGAGCAGAGTCCCTTCCTCTGAAGGCCTGAGCTATTTGGGATAGCATTTTACTCAGCCAGCAGGATCCCAGGGACATTATGTGAAACCGGAAGAAGCTTCCTCAGGGACACTGTCAGCCAAGGGGAGAGGCAGCATGTGGATTGGATGGAGGGGATTTTATCCAGGTGAAGCCCCTGCTGTCAGTAACTCTCTGGGTCTTGGGTTTTTTGTTTGTTTTTTAAGGTACAACAAAATTAAAATTTTCTTTTTCATTAGATTGTGCCCATCTGAAATATATACAATGAAGAAAAACATCAAAATGTTTTTGGTTTGTAGCTTAGTTTGTGGTTTGGCCTGGAACTTCCTCCATATGTTTGTGTGGGGAGTCATGGTGGCCCTGCCGACCCCCGCTTCCTCTCCACCCTGCTCATGAGGTCAGGTAAGACACCAGGCAGTGGCAGGAAGGCTAGGTGCCTCAGTTGAGAGGTCCTAAGTGGAATCTGGGCCAGGCCTCAGCCTTTTGCGCTATAAAGTAAGGGTTTATGGTAAGTGATTTTGGGTTCCAAAATTGTGCTGTGATCATCCAGGAAGTGGGCAAAGAGTAGGGAGTGTCTGCAGAGGGCTTGGTGTGGATGGAGGGTCGCTGCAGCTCCATTGCTCCTGATGGGGCAGGGAAATCTCTGCACCTGGGGTCCCTGGCAATGCGCATTCCTTCCTCAGAGCTGCTGCTTTTCATCAGCATTTTGCATTTTGCAGGCCTTGCAGCCTGGGAATGGAGGAACTGGGACTTGAACCTGGGCATTGGGTTCCAGAGTCCACACTGAACCACTACCGTGGGCCACCTCCAATTTAGAGCAGTTCTAGTAGCCACGGTTCACACCTCTTTCCGTGGGCCAAGCACTTGCTGCTCACAAAAACCTGTGAGACAGACACGCTAGCACCTCCATTTTCCCAAGGAGGAAGCTGCAATCCCGAGAAGTGGTGTCACCTGCTGAGGTCACATGGCTGGGTCAGGGTGCCAGGGAGCCTCAGACTTGGCAGTCTGTTCTCATCTACTCAGTCTTAATGGAGAGTGTGGTCAAACTGCCTTTCCTTTTGGTAAAGTTGGAGGAGGTATGTTGCCCTTTTTAGGGGGTCCTTTGGTCCCAAAGTGGGAGGGCACTGTTTCTTTTCCAAAAGATGTTCAGAGAGGATGGTCACGTTCCCTGAACATCCCCAGGCAG
Source organism: Mesoplodon bidens (assembly GCF_964165515.1). NCBI lineage: Eukaryota > Metazoa > Chordata > Mammalia > Artiodactyla > Ziphiidae > Mesoplodon > Mesoplodon bidens. The sequence goes on from NC_138160.1 coordinate 115,871,395, forward strand.
GAAATTAAACAAGGTTGGTGCTGAGTAAATGCAGAGATGAGGTTTACACAGCTTTTTACACAAGCGAGAGCGACCTTCCATTAGGAAGCTTTGTGTACCCATACATTTAAGTCTCGGGAAAGATTATAAAGGGGCTTGGAGGTTGGCTTTGACAGACAGAGGTCACAGGGCTGGGATCCCTGCGGGACCTCTTCCCCATTACGTGGTCGCTGAGTGACACACGCTCCCTCCCTGCTGGCCTGTCTGCGGAGAGACCAAGAGAGGCGAGACAAGGGTGCCTTTCCTGCTGCGATGGGGCCATTTGTTAGCTGTTAAATGGAAACTTGGGAGACTGCAGGCATTACAGCCCCAGGTTTTCATAAACTGCTGCACCGGCCTTTGGTGCCTGGTAAAGCTATTTTTCTTCTGCTCACTAGGGGAATTATTAAAGCACTCAGCATCACCAAGAGGCTGGGGTGAAGATCAAGGGTGAAGTGTTGCTGTCTGAGGTTGGAGTTCACTGCTGCTGGTGTGGGTTTCCCTGCGTACTGTGAGTATTCGACCACTGTGGAGTGGTCTCCGCATCCTCTGTGACTGCTGGTGATGCCCTTGCTTGCAGACTTTTATTTTAACCATCACCCTTGGCAATGTTTTTGTTTTGTTTTGTTTGGGTCTGTGTGTGTTTTTTGTTTCGTGTTGTTTGTTTTTGTTTTTGTTTTTGTTTGGTACAGATGGCTTTGGCAACCATAGTGATTTCTGACTGAAGTTTGCATTTTAGAATGTCCATTTTAAGAACTGAATAGCAAGTAGGCCAAGCCCAGGCTCTGAAATGAAGTGATTTTCCAAATGGAAGCAGACAGCAGTGGGTTTGGAGAATGGTCATGCCAGGGCTTTCGAGGGGTTGCAGTCTGGTTTGTGAAGCAGGAAAACTGGAGAAAGGATAGGGTATGAGGGAGAGACGGTTCTGGAAGGAAAGAGCTCACAAAAGGTCTCCAATCCCAGAAAGGGCGTCTCCACCTCTGTCCTCTGATCCCACGGGCCTGTGGGTCTCTTAAGGTCAGCGGGTGAGATGGAGAGTCAGTGACATGATTCACGGGCTGCCTGGGACCTGGATGTGCAGGCTGTGGCTGCTGGCTCTGACTCTGGTGATGGGGTGACTCTGGACATTTTTTGGACAAAGTCTCACTGGTTAGTGCCTCAACATCCTTCTCTTTGGTTTCAGTGACATGTGACCTCGCCTGCCTTTCTGAGTCCCTCTAGCTGTGTGGCCTCCAGCCAAGTGGGTTCCAGTGACACAAGGCTTGCAGGCTGCTGAGACATATTGCCACCCCCGGGCGCCATCACCTAGCCTCCTGTGGGAAGGACAGGGGTTTGCATGAAGGTGAACCTACACTCCTGCTGCTGCCTGGGCCTGACCGGGTGTTGGGTGGAGTCACGAGTAGGGTCATTGCACACTAAGCAACAGGCCACTGCTCTGGCCAAGAGTGGGAAGTAGGCTGAAGCTGGGATGGAGCCAGCATATGCCAAAAGGAACAGGACTGTTGTTTGAGATTAGTAGCCAGGCTCAGGGGTACCTGGCCTTCTGGCTGGTGCCCTCTGGTCCCTGTATCAAGGCAGGGGGTACCTGGCCTGTGAGGTTACACTTGGAGGGACACTGAGAGCCAGAGGGGATGCCTGGGGCCCAGAAGTGGTGACCGGCAGCAAGGCAGGGTGGGGGTATGTTCAGTCAATTAAGAGGCCCCCCAACCCACCCCATCTGTGGCATGTTGGAGAACTACTTCATGCAAAGGTCTGGGACTTGGTGGTGAGGCCAGGGCAAAGGAACTCACTCAGGAAGAGCTGGCTCTTTTTGGATTGAATTGCCTAAGGTTTGGTATGCATACATCAAGTGGGATGCAAGATTATTTTAGATGGCATGTGGGTACGGCGTTAAACATCATCGAATTACACAATGAGAAAGTTAATGTCTTCTAATCAGCTTTAATTATTCTGATGATGGCAAGAGGAAAAATCCAGTTTGGTCCTGTGTCAGTTTGGATCCTCTGAGACGCACATGCAAGAGATTTACTGGTAGAAATGCCTGTTGAGGGTAAAAGGTGTGGGAGCTGGAGTACGCTGGGAGAGCCTCCAGGTAACAGTGCGGGTCTGACACCTCTAAGAGGAGAGGGGTAGGAAGGACTTGGTAGGAAGCACCACAAGCTAAAAATGTCTCGTGCAGACCAGTGGGTGGCCTGTCAGAAGAGCCCTGTCAGGCAGGATGTATGCAGCTTTGCGGAGTTGGGCTCAGAGGGTGGTCAAGAGTAGCATCATCTGTCCCCTGCTGGGGCTGGTGACCTTTCACAAGGGGCTCTTGAGGCCTGAAGGAAGGGACAGCTGCCAGGGGTTGAAATCCTAGCCAGACTCACCTCTCCTCAGAAGCCCCCCTCCTCGCCCCCAGCCCCTGGTAACCTTTCCTCTCTGTCCTCGCCACCCCCCGCCCCCCACAGTCTCCAGCTATTTACTGATGGCTTTGACTGGGTGCCTCAGATTCAGAGTCTTCCAAGGGTGAGAGTTGCACCCTTGGGTTCTGAGTATGGGCTAAGGTCAGAGCCCTGGGTCTCAGCCAGACCCCAGACCCCCTCAAAGCCAGTGCTTTGTTTTTGTGGTCAGTGGTATAAAGTTCACGTGTGTCCTCTCATCGCCGTCGGCATTGCCGCGGGGGCTGCTACGGCCCAGGTGCTGAGCCCCTTGACCTGCCCTGTGCTCTGTGGTCCATCCTTAGGGGCAGATGCAGGTTTTGTGGAGCCTGCAGCTCCTGCATCTCAGGGGCCCTCTCTGAGAACAACAGCACAAAATTAGGTTTTAAAGTAAATAATTATTTAGAATGAGAAAGAATCAAAATAAATGACAAATTTTAAAAAGCTGACCAAGATCCAAAGTACAGGAAAACAATCCAGACTGGCTTCTGGGGCCATACGATTCAAACCATAGTTCCCTTCCATCATCACATTCCTTGGTACCCGGTGTTTGGTGACAACTCCATATCTGGTCCCCACTCTGACCCTGCACCTTCGTTTCCTGACACCTGTGAGCTGAAGTGGTGGGAGTTCCCCTGGGATCCCCAGTGGAGGGCTGGCGGTACCTTACCTCTAAAGTAACTGGAAACCACTTAGTTACATGCACTGACACTTGGAGAAAATGTATCTCCAACTTGGCCTCCTCTCAGCTGGATTGCCCGAGTTTCCACGGTCCCTTCAGCACCACCCAACCTGAGGAAAAGTGTGATGGGGGAATTTGTAGTGGAAAAAAATAGTCTTAGCTGTTGCTTTTGCAAATTTTATAAACACATGACAGGTCAATGTGAGCTGGGGGGGCCTGAAGCTTAAGCTTCATTGCCTCACCGTAAACCCAGCTGGATCCATCCTGAACACGTTCCTCTGCCAGAAGGAACCTGTTATCCTTAGGTCACTGTCCGAGTCAGTGACCTACAGTGGCTCCCACTGACCTTTCTAAAATGAAACTCATTCCCCTTGATTTTTATTCTGGTTGTAAAAGTAGTACTTGGTCATTACTGAGAAAATATAAACAAGGGTAAAGGAGACAATGAACGTCATCCTGGAGCAAACCCTGCAGGCAAGCAGTGACAATTTAGTTTCAGTCTTCTTCCATCCTCTGCTAAGGGTTTGACAGGACATTGAGACAGACAGGTTGGAATGTCCAGATGTCAGCACGTGGGCTCACATTGTGCTCCCCCTTTCAGTCTGGCTGGTTATTCTAGAACATTCCTGATTGCCAGCCTCCATTATTGTTCCCACCCAAAGCCCTTTAAGGCTCAAATGAGGGCCTGACCAGAAGATGTGACACAACTGTGGGTCTTGATAAGCGAGATACCTGTTTTGGCTCCAGCCTGTTTGAGATGGTGGGAAAAGGTCTTTCCTTGTCTGCTGACCCAGATCTGGGAGCTGAGGGTTCCCAAGGACAGACAAGCCGAGGGCTGGTCCTGCTTCCAACTCTGTCTGGGATGCTTGATATGGGGGGTGGGGAACAGTAAGGGCAGGGGACCTGCCACAAAGGAAGGACTGGGCTCAGCCTTCTTAGGGTTCAGGTATGGCTGAACCTTTACCTGGGAGGTATAATGGATGGCTCAGGCCACCTGTAACCTGCCCCCATGGCCGGAGGACAGCACCAGCTAGAAAGACTTGGTCTGAATCAGCAGGAAACTCTAGGATTGGGGACCTGCATGGAGGCGTGTCACCAGCTCTTGTCGTCAATACATCCTTCTCCTGGCCACCCCCAGAGGGTGCCCCTGGGCAGCCTGTGGGGAGGCTGGACCAGGATGGGGAGCTGCAGCTCTGCTTCCAGATTCTGCTCCAGAGCTGGGGTCCTGGGTGGGCATTTAGAGGTCTGACTCCCCTCTCAGGGGTTGAGTCCAGGCTCTGCATGGACAGGCGGCATGCCTCCCTACTCGCCTCCCATCCCAAGGACCAGGCCAAGCCTGCAAACCTGGTCCTCTGGAGAAGACTCTTCCTTTGTGATGGGCCCCCTGGCAGCTGGTCTGGGCCTTCTGCAGACCCTGTCTTCATGGGCACAAGTCCCAAAGTCACTTCCCAAGTTAACAGGAGGTGGGAGAGGAGAGACATCCTCTGACAACACCCTTCCTATCCCACCCCCCTGCCCACGTACACTTACCATGTAGGGGAGGATTTCCATCCTTGAAAGAGGAGGAAAATCCAAGTTTACATAATTTTGGAGCATATTCTTTCAGGAATAATTAGAAAATTATTCCTAAGAGATTATTCCTAATTTCCATAAAGGAAAATTATGTTTTCTTTTTCTTCCAAAGTTTAAACAGAACAAAACAAAAAACTACTTGGTTTCTCTCTCATAAAACTCCTAGGGATCCCAATTATCCTAATTTTGGATAAGTCCCTCCCTGCAGCCAATCAGCCCTGCTCCACACCTCCTCGGGCAGGATCTGGGTGTCACGGGGGACAGCTCTCATTTCTTCCCTGTTCTTCCTGTGCCTCTGCCTCTGGGTGGTGTCATCTTCTTCCATGAGGAGTGACAGGGTCCGGATCCTGGTCAGAGGCTACAAGCAGAAGGGACCATGGATGTGGGGACAGGCCAGAGAAAGGCCCCCTGACTGAAGAAGCAGCACATTGGTGCTAAAGAACGTTCTGATTCACATGAAGAAACCTGAGAGAATGTCCTTTTGGCTCTGTCAGTTCTTCACAGGGAGGGAGGGACAAATATGCCCATGGCCTGATTCATGAGGAAATGTGATTATTTAAAAAAAAGTTTTAAGTGAGAGAACTGAATCTGTCCTTTAAGTGGCATTTTAAAACCTAAATTAGAAACTACATTAGCATTGCCATTTGATGCTGAGGCACAAGAAATTTGACCTGTTCCTCCCCTGGGGCTCAGGCTCCCAGGTCAGAAGTTAGGGGGTCTCCATCTGAGAAGGTTTCTTCTGGAGAGTCATGCGTGGTCCCTGCACCTCAGTACTGCTGGGGAAGGGGCTTTTCCCACCACTCCCTAAGGCGGCTGCCTGCAGGCTCTCTCTGCTGGATGGGAAAAGTGGGCTGGATGACTGGGAATCATCTGTCCCTTTGAGAAAGCCTTTAAAGTGACACTCCCCCAGATACAGCGTTGAGTGGATTTTCTCAACATCTCAGCTACAACCAAAGAGGGAAAACAGGAAGATGCATGGGGGTGTTAAGGGCATTTGAGAAATGACAGTCCCCCATCCAGCCCGGTGGGGTCCTGAGTTCACCGGCCCGGGCAAGTAAGGGAGTGTCCTGCACTGCCCCACAAGGGTTGCTGAGCCGTGGGGTAGTGTTCTCCAGGGACTGGGTCTGTTTCCCCTTATGGTACCCGTTCTCCCCAAACCCCTTCACAATCACCTGGGAGCTTTTAAAATGCAGGTTATGTCTCAACCCCGAAGATTTGAATCTAGCATTTGGAGCTGGGAGTGCACGTGCGTGTTTGAAACAAGACATGATGAGTAAGGGCAGGGACGTGGCTGGCACATACGGCACCTGTGGGTGAATTGTGAGAAGGTGCCTTTCTGCTTGCCAGGGCAAGGGCAGATTTTAGCCTCTGGTTGTGCCCTACCCGACAACAGGCCACATTTGTGCAGTGCACACACTGCTCAACCTTATGTGGTAGCCCTTAGAAGAGATCTCCCTGATTTGGGGGCAGGGTCAGGAGGGAGGTGAGGAGAGGAGAGCTGGTGAGAAGACGAGGTGACCTTAGATGCTGGTGGGTCCCTGAGAGGGAGCACAGGGGCTCTCTGCCTTGGAACAGAGAATAGAAACACAGAGGGTTTGGGGGAACAGGGTGCAGAGGGAGATAATAAATAGCTTTCTTGGGTAGAGCCCTAGGGAGGCAGAAGCCCCCAGAGTGTGGATGGCTCCCCCAGCCCCACCAGGTGCGAGGCGGTAGAATAACTCCTGCAAGCTCACCTTAGCATATGTGGAAGTGCCGTGGGAGGGGGCACAGCTAGCTTCCTCCGGCTCTACAGTGGTTGGGAGACAGAGGAGGGCTTCTGTGCCAGTGCTCCAAGGAGGCCATGAGAGTGGCAGGACGTGCCTGAGGACGTCTGTTGGATGGGAATGAGGGTCTGTGTAGCAGGGACCTGCAGGGCTGACCTTTCAGAAGCAGAGAGAACAGCGGTGGTGGACACCGGCGCAGGGAGGACCACCCACCTTCAGTCCGCAGAATTTAGCTCAGGGCCAGGAGAGTAGGTGTGGGGACTCGGAACTGAGATTTCTACCACTTCAGAGGCAGGATCCTCGCAGAAATCGACTCATGGAAAAGCAACGGGACATTTCTTACCCACTTGAGGTTGTGGATTGAGACTGATATAATATGCAAAGAAACCCAGAAGTAAATACCTCCTAATAATGATCTCTGCATGGTAGGATTAAGGGCAATTTTCTTTTTCTTCTTTTTGAGTGCTGAGGTTTTTGAAAATTTTTCCAGTGACCATGTTTGCTTATTTAAATGAGAATAATAATGTTTTAAAAACTGTAATTTGCTTTTTTATCTCTCTCCCCTCTCTGGGGTCCTCGTTCCTTAAGTGCCTCATCCATCACGCTTCCTTCAGCCCCTCAGAGCCCCCTCCCTGCCCCGACCTGGCAGGCACTGGCTGAAGGTGGGGCTGGAGCCCAGGAAGGTAGCGGCCCTAGTCAGGAGTCCTGGAGTCACGATGACACCGACAACACCGTCACCAAGGACACCTTCCCGTCCTCTCTGCACCCACTTGAGAGGACAGCCAGGGTGAAAGGGATACTCTCATCATTTTTGGCGTTGGGGAGATTATCTCTCCTCCCCCCAGGTAGGATGGTCTAGGCTGGGCTCTGCTGAGCCAGAGGGTGAGTGGGCTGGGCCTTTCCACTGTCCAAACTGCCAAATGACACCCTTTCCCAGAATCTGCTCCTCGGGCCCCTCAGAGCCCTTGCTCGAAAAGGCCCATGTGGGCCAGTCAGGCCATTTGGAGAGAAAGGGAGAAGATGACAAGCCAGTGGGCCCCTTTAAGGCATCCCCGCCTGGGAGTGGGGCAGGGATGAAAATAGAGGGTGGCAGGAGCGGGGCTTAGTGAGCTGGAGGGAGAAACATGCTGATTATTAAAGAGCGAATTACCTGAGTCTAATTACAAACACACTTAAGCAGCACATTTCTTCCTGATACACAACGGAAATGGCTCAGATTCTATCACAAAGAGTCGGAAAGGGTGATAAAAATAAAAGATGGATCTCAGCCATGTATCTTTCCCCTCTCCCCCCGCCAATTAGTTGTGGTGGGAAGAGAAGTGGACCTCCCCCCGACCCCCAACCAACTTGCTCAGCCTGGTGGGAGCTTGGAGCATTCTCCCTGCCATTTCTGTTGGCAGAACCCGCCTGCATGGGGATGGAGGAGATGGAGGGATGAGGGGTCCCTCCCAGGTGATCCAATGCCAGGACACCCAGAAAGCTTGCTGCCCTCACTGGGGCAGGTTGTCTGCTCAGGGCTCTGCTCTCTGACTCCAGGTGAGCCCTAAGATCCCAGGACAGAGGGATCTCTCTGCCTGTGCCCCCGTGCAGGCATGACATTTCCTCACCTCCAAGAAACAGGACACCAAATCCAAACAAGGCCACCCCTGGAGAATGTTATTACCCCACAGCCCCTGTTAGTGTTTCCGGTCCCTTTACTGTGTTTTTACTTCATAGTGATGCTGTTTGACAATGGTTATGCAGCACAGGATAGAGTGGGGTTGAACTGCCGCACTTTTTCTTAGTGCCTCCAATTCTTTATGCCCCATCTTTTCTACGTGTCCAAATGTTACACATCCTTCCCAAACTTCACCTTGGTGAAGACGAGAGCTAGCAAGAGCACTAGACCACGAGTGCCCATCAGTCAAGCAACCTGATAACTATACTGCTTGGCAAGGGGGCTTCTGTAGCAATGGCGTCCAAATACAGTCGACCCTCAGGAGCATCTTAAAATATAGATTCCTAGGCTCACTCCCTGTCTGGCAATCTACAGTATCAGCAAGTGTCCCCAGGGATTCTGAGGCAGGGAGTCCTAGGACTGCACTGAGAAGTGCCCTGAAAGGCTTGTCCCTCCTTCCCCAGGCTGCCTCCCAGGACAGGGCTTCTACACATGTTGTCCAGCCGGAGGGCACCCCTTCCATTCACCTGTGTTCATGGGCACCCACCCTGCACCCAGTGCCATTCACCAGGCTCAGGGGCCCCCGGGGGTTGAACTTCCACTCAGTGGGACCCTTGCATTGCATAAGCTCTTTCTGTGCAAAGAGGATAACAATTCCTGCCCTGCCCACCTGGCTGGGTTGTTGTTTCAATTAAGCGAGATAAGGGATGTGAACGTGTTCTGAGGGCCGTAAGGCTGGGAATCGAAGGGGGGGTTATCTGTGCCTGCTAGGCAATGATTCACTGACTGTCTTGTGACATCACCTCTGTACTGTCCACCAGGCGTATTAACACATCTCACAAATCTACTTAACCACTCCCAGCTGAGGGCTTGGCTTCATTGACTGGCTGCACTCAGCTTGTTCAGCAAAGCCTGCCTCCTTCCACAAGATGGTCAGAGCAGTTTTGTTGGTTTCTGTTGGTGGACAGAAACAGGATTTCTTCCCAGGTGGAGCAAAGCTGACCTGGGTAGATGGCACCCCACACTGTGGCTTCATTAACACTTGCTGACTTGCGTTCTTGGGCTGTTGATTGAGGCCTCAGGAGTAAGTCATTCTCTTGGGGTGAACAGGTAAGATTCCTCTCCTCTGGTGGGGGGACCATGCTTCGGTTCCTTTGTTTGAGTTACCTACCGCTTGGGTGAGACGCCACCTCCAAACTTAAAGTCTTAAAACAACACTCTATTGTTTCCTGTGATTCTGTGGTTGACAGGCTTCAGCTGGGCGGTTTTGCTCCCCGTGGCTGATCCTCTTACGAGCCTGCTCTCACTTGGGAGCTTGGCTCCACTGGAAAGGACCAGAGGCTTCTTACCCTCCCAGGTTTCTCTCCACACGGCGTCTGCACAGTGAGTTGTGCAGCCGAGCTTCTCCACGACGTAGCAGCCGCCTACCACGAGGACGAGCCCATGCTTACGGAGCCACTGCTGGTGCTCAGCTGGACCCACCGAGTCACGGGACCAAGCCTAGCGTCCACGTGGGAGGGGAAGAAGCAAAGACAGGCGACCCCAGAGGCATGCGTCCTGGGGGCCCTTGATGTGCTAATTCCCCACAACCTCGCTTTCTTTCTTGGGAAGTCACCCCCGTACATCACAGAAGAGGGCAGCAGCCAGGCTTGTGTTTACCTGCTCTCTTTCCACTGGCACCAGTGTTGCTGGGCTTGGAGGCCTGGGGTGTGACTTGGGGAAGTTCCAGAGACCCCCGCTCCTATGCTCTGTGCCAACGGTGGCTTCTGTCCCTGGGTGACCACAGCCTGTACGGAGGAGACTCAGAGGCCTGGCAGGTAAGCAGTTTCTCTATTACTTTCTGCAGTAGCACAGCTGCACATGCATGCTGCCTCTTGCACGTCAGTTCTGGCCTTCTCTTTCTGGGGGTGGCCTCCGGAGAGGCCTGTGGGAGCCCCTGCACAGGCTCCCAGGCTGCATGAAGATGGCGCCACAGACCCTGTCACTCTTCACATTTGCTTGGGTTGCCTCAGGTCTCTGCTGCCAGGGGACCCTTGTGACAGTGTGTGGGGGGCCCTGCCTCCTCTGGCTGGAGAGTGCTGGGAGCCAGATCCCATTCTCACCTCCAAACCCCTCTCCTCATGTCTCTGACCAAGTGGTGGGCACCGGGGGTGACCAGCGGGGTCTTGGCGTGCCTCGGGTCTCTTCAGAGTTGCGGGCACCTGGCCCAGGACCCTGTGGGTAGATGTGCACCTGGGCTGTGTGGGGAGTGACAGTTCCCTTGGTTTCCTCACACATCTGGGCTTTTGTCTCAAACCTTCAGCTCCGTTTTCTGGAAGAGGTCCCTTCTGTTTCACCTCAGGCTGAATCTTTCATGTCATGTGTATGTATGCAGGGAGAGGACAGACTGGAGGGTCTTTAAGAATCAGCAAAATGGTATTTCTACCCTTTGGGAGGAAAATTGAGGATGTGTCCAGAGTGACTAGAATACGGATGTGTACCAGCCTCTCGCTACAGCCTCAGCACAATGGGAATCGCTCACCTCTGAGTCGCTGCCGTTCACCTGCAGGCTCGGAAGTCCCAGGGCGCAGGAACACGTCCGTGTGTCTTTGGAGGGGGACATCATGAGACACTCTGGCCCCCCCAGCCCCGTGGCCTTTGCTGAGGCTCAGAATACACATTCTGTTCATGCTGCTTGTGACAGACAGTGATGATGCTGTGAGCATCTTTACGTGAAGACGTGCCTGAAAAAGCAGCTAGGCTCTCAGAACATTCACCTTCAGCCGGGCTCCGCAGGCCTTGGAGGCTTCTAACTTAGTTCTGCAGGCTGGGGAGCCACCAGAGGCTGTGGTTTGCTGGGGTGTCTGTCTTGTGATTGATTAGAGCTGAGAGTGAAACCCTGGGGCTCTGTTCTGTTGTATCCTTGAAGTGATCAGGGGTTACTTCCTCCCTCGAGGAGACTGACCCAGCTCCGGTCTGGGGTGGTCACTGCTCCCCCAGCACCACCAGTCTGAAAACCCTATGAGTCACTGGTACAGCTGCTGGGATTCATGCTACTCTCAACAACCTGAGCTCACCGAAAGCAGCACAAGTCCCCCAAATCCAATATTGAGTTGTATTGTTATTTATGTAACTTGAATAGTCCACTTCACCAGCCTGCACCTACAAGTAAGGCTACATTTCCTATTTAGAGCAGGAACCTCATCGGCCAGAAATTGGTTATCCTCAAACTCTTTGCTGGTTATTTTGGGGGGGTTTCTGAGTGGTTAGCCCCCCAAACAAGGGGGATAACTGTAGTCACTATGCCCACTGCCTTGTTCCGCTTTCTGCTTTGGCCCCCCTTGGTCTCCCCACTACTAACTGCCGGCAGGGCTGTTGAGAGGTGCCTCACTGGAGCCACTGTCCATCACAGAAGTGCCCAGGGTGCCAATTCTGGGTCCTTTCAGAACTGGAGCCTGGGCGGATCAGGGAGAAGAGTCCTCTCCTGGTCCTGAGCTGCACCCATCACCTGGGCCCCAGAGCAGCCAGTATGTCCAGCGTCTTGTGGATTCACTCTTGAACAGTTTAACCAGCTTGAAACCATCACCCACCGTGTCTTCTTTAGAGTCTCAAGAAGAATAACCCTGACAGTTTCTGGCCCTTGCTCCTCTAACTACAGAAATGTAAAACAGCCCCAGGGGGAGGATGGGGCAAATAAGTCCTGGAGTCATTTCTGTGTTCATCAGGACTCTGAGGATGTAAATGACATCCAGAAACCCAGTGGAAACTAGCATCAACAAACATGAGACTTTATTTGGCAGCAAAGCTGAGAAGGCTTCTGGAACAGTTCCTCAGGTGTAGGAAGAGCTTCAGGAAGAAGGGCATCAGGGGTGAGAATGTGGCACAGCTCCCCTCTCCACCTTTCCTCTCTTCCCTCTCCCTCTTTTTTTCTCCTCTCCCCACTCCCCTCCGACCTTTACTTCTTCCCTCTCCTTAATTTCTCATCTGTGACCTCATTTGCAGCCAGCCTGTCTGTATGGCAGGGAGGGGTCTACTGGTGTCCCAGATTCACATTCCCCTGTGCAGCAACCCTACTGGAAAAAAAGATCTCTCTTTCTCAGTGTGCACATAGATATCAATCTCAGGGCAGGCATGTGATCGCCCGGCTTGGGGCTGTGTTGGTTTCAGGAGCACGGGGTACTCTGGTAGGTTGTGTTGCGGTTGGGGTGAGATCTGTTTCCAGCCAAAGAGGGGTCACAGCCGGTACAAAGCCTGCACGCCCATGCCCTCCCCCGCCCCACTCCTGCCTGCCCTGCCTTCCTCTGCTTTATCCACAAGCACACAGGGCCCTGGAGGTGGTTGGGTGGAAGCGGTACAGTTAGCAGTGCTATCTACCCTGTGAGTGTTGAGTCTGCACTCAGACACCTGAACGGGTCCTGGCATGCTTTTATTTGCATACACGAGGCTTTCTCTGGCCTTCTGCTTCCCCAGCGCACTGCTGGGACGGCAGGCCGCTGGGAGCGTGTGGGGTCAGTGCTGTCAGTGGGCACAGCTGATGGGCTCGTTGGACCCAGTTATTCCTGATGCAGACACTCCGGGGTCGTGGAATCCACACTTTTTAATCGTACTGTAATGACAGTGCCCTCCACGCCTGTCCCGCTTGCTCCAGGGAGCCCCATCCTTCCCCCTCCTCCTCCTGCCTCCCTGGATGCCTACAGAGGGCGGCTGGGTGAGGACCTGGCCTTCCAGCCGTGGTCTTATCTCTATGGCCCTGAGCACTTTTCCTCCACAGGCAGGGCCAAGCTGCCTTGGCCTCTCAGCTCTCAGGCCCTCCGCTCCATCCCTCTCCCGCCCCCTCTGAGGGAAGCAGGGCTGGGTAGGGAAGAGCCGTAGCTCCTCAAACACCGCTTGTCTCAAACGTTTTGATTCTTTCCTCAATCCTCTCTCTTCTTTAAAGACTCAGGCCTTTGGGAACCCAAGACCTAGACACCTTTCTTTTTTCCCTGCGTCTCTGTCATTTTTTCCCTGAAGTAAAGGGCTTGGGACATCCCTGTGGCTTGACCGTGGTGGGAAAGCAGAGGGAGAAACCCAGCTGATTTACCTAGGAAGAGCCAGCCAGGCGGCCTCTGCTCCGAGGCTGGGGAACCTCGGAAGCTTGCTATGTCTGCAGAGAGGGCGGAAGGGGGGTTGCTGCCTGGTTAACCAGCCTGGGTTGCTTGACGTCCCCGTGCTCACTAGTAGATCACCCTTCAAGGGATAAGAGGAAGGGAGGGGATAAACATAGAATGGGGCGTGGCCTGCCTGCCACAGCAGGATCAAAACTCCTAATTCCTGTCAGCCCCCCAGAGCCTCAGGCTCTACCCTTTACAGAAGCATTAATGAGTGCTTTCAGGAGTGACAGGCCGTGAGGCCGCTTATTTTTAACCAGACAACGGAGGCTGAGCTCCTGAGTGGGACAAGGTGTCTCAGCCTCCCTGAAGCAAGCAGACCTGGAGGTGCCGGTCTGGGCTTCCCAGGCCTGCGGCCGCTGGGAGGAACATTTGCAGAGTTGCACCCAGGTTAGGGAATCTGCTTTGGCCAGTGTTTTGTCTCCTGGGCCTCCTTGGGATGGAGGGAGGTGCTCTGTGATGGGCAGAGGAGGCCGGCTGTGCTTCTCAAGTGTGTGAGCTCTCCTCCTTCAGAGATAGCTCTGGGTACTAATTGGAGGTTTTTGCCCAGGAAGTGTTACTAGGATCTGTCAGGTCCTACTAGGAGCCATTGGAAGGTGACAAGTCGCTGGAGACCTTGATGCTTAACCACTGGTTACCCAGAAACCTGGACAGCACCGCCTCTCTGGAGTTCCACAGCACTGGGAGACAGGTTACAAGCATACACTAAAGTTACAGACTAAATAATGACTGTTGTGTAGAGGGCTGTGAGGGGACGGATCGGGTGCTTTGGGAAGTGTGAGTCTGGGGGAGCCTGGGCCCTTTCTCCTCCCCCTCTCTGTACTTGTGCCTTTCCCAGACTCCATTCCTCTGTCTCCTGTTTCGTCTCTCCAAGAACTGCTTCTCCTGCCTGGCTAATTCCACAGGAGCCAAGGAAATGGGGGAAAGTGAGGGAGGTTGTCAGTGCCTGGAAAACCACTAAGCGCCTGCCCCCGGCTCCAGGCTGACAGCTCTGCCAGCCCTCAGTCCCAAGGCCTCTCCAACAGCTTTCCATGAAAGAGACGTACCTCCCCGCCTCCACATCCCTCTGGCAGCCATGAATCCATTCCTGGACTACCGTCACCCCCCTAGATGTGGCAGCCAGAGCCTAATGGGTGCTGCTAGTTTTCATTCCCAGTTTTTAGTTACTTAGTGAGGCTTGTTTTCCTTTATCTCCTTAAGGGGCAAATTGGAGACTTGGGTTTGATAGGAAAAGGGCGCCCCAGGATTTGAAAAATAGGGCTGCCAGCTGCCTCTGGTAGAAGGCAGATAGGGAAATTGAATAATGCATCTTGGAAATGTTTATTAGCATTCTGATGATGGTAAGTGAGGGATCTGAAAGGAAATCTTCCACAAGTGTTGGTCATTTGTCCCCTGGTTAGGGAGGCTGATGTGCTTTGTGGGAAGAGTAGTTGATTTATCCCCCACGGGACACATATGTGTCTCATCCCTGATACTTAGCAAGGGACTCGGGAAATTCTGCTGAAGGGATTCAGTCATCATCTGCAGGCTTTTGAGGGGGGTGGGGGTGGAGCATGGATGAGCATTTGAGAAAAGCTTCAGGTATTCTCTCCATAACAACGCAACCTCACAAAGACAAGCTCACAATTTGATGGGCACTTCAGGATTTGCAGCTTCTTTGGAATCCATCCATGGACCCTCACATAGACCCCAGAGTTTACATCTGTAAGGCCCCCTGCGCATACATGTGCCCCCGATTCCTGCCGGACGCTTCTGCTTCCTTCTTGCTGAGCACTGGGTGCTGGTGCCAGGAAGGCCTGGGTTGGAGTCACATTTCAGGGCAACTTCTCCTGTCACCCATCTTGGCTGCCAAGGCCCAACAAATGTGGGCTTTTTTCCCCCTAGAAATGGGGAAGATTTGGCAAAACTGGGCCTGCATTCCTTATGGCAACAATTAGCTGGGCTTGGTGTCTATGCCCGCTTTAGATAGGGCGTGGCTGTCTGGGTTGTCATGGCCTCTTCCCGCCACCTCAGTGCTGGGACCAATTCAGTTCTGTTTATCACCCCAGTTGATCTGCACTTTTCTTAGAGCAGAGTTAAGTAAACAATTTTATCTCTGAAGATATATTGCATATCACAAAACACAAGTCTCCTCATACATATGCATATAGAAAACACTCATATACGCACATGTACATGCACATACCTGTTTGGCCCATCCAGGTTGTCTGCAAGGCATCTGAATTTGTGACCTGATCCTCTTCCTCCTCATAGGGTTGCTGTGAAGGTTCAGTGGACTGATGCATGCAGAGCCCTTGGCACAGTGCCTGGTACACAGCCAAGTGCTCACTCAGCACATCCAGCTGGTGTTACTAGTAAGTGATCCTTGGGGCCCAGTGGCATCTCCTCTAGTCCGCTCAGGATGGGCGTTGCTCGGGACTGGGGCGCCCTCTGGTGGCTACTCTTCCTACTCACACCTAGGCCCCACCGGAAAGATTTTAGGCTCCTTTCACCAGGCTCCCCTTCCTCCGCCACTCAGGGGGAGAGCGGGAGAGGTGGGATGGGAGAAAATGTTCCGCTTCCCTCACCATTTCCTTTGCCTCCTTCCTGACCTTGGGGAGGTTGGGGTCACTAGGTCTGGGGACAGGAGGAGACGCTTGGAGGTGGGGGTCCTGGCTGCGTGACTCCCATGGGTGGTACCTGCCCCCTCCCACTTGCTCATTCTCCTCCCAGAGCAGCAGATGCCCAAGGCCACCTCCAGAGAGGACGCAGGACAACAGGAGGGCAGCGCATCCACAGAGGCTCCCCAGGCTATTATGAGGTAATTTTATTTCTTTCCATTTCAGGTAAAAATAGTAAATACAAGATAATTTTAATAAAGGTAAAAATACATCATTTGGATTTTGTCGTTGTTCTCTGAACAGTGCTACCTACAGTACAATTTTTGATTTAGGATTTTTAAACCTTTTTTTTAATATAAACAAATAGAGCGATTTTGCTATTAGGCTATCTGTGTTCTCATCTGGCACTTAAGAATAGATCACAGGTCACCTCCCAGTTCCTTTGGATGTATGTGGGTGGTGGGGAGGGAGTGAGCAGGGCTGCATGGGATGAGGCATGATGGCCTCATGGGCCATGAGCCATCCAGGATGGCTTCCTGGATGCAGACAGCGCTGCAGTCCGTGTGCAGTGGGAGGGCACGAGTGTGCATCCGAGATGGCCTTTTCCTGTGCTGGTCACAGGGACATATGTCACTGTGACTGGACTGAAGGTGTTACATGCATCAGGGGGGGCACTTCCTCCCCTCCTCCTGTGGTCTAGTTTCTCACCCAACAGCCTAGATTCACAACAGTTCTGGGTCCAGGCAGGCCACTGGGCTGCAGATGTCAGCAAAGCTGGTCAGGACAGAGCCAGTTGGTCCCCTTAGAGTCCTAGAGGAGTGGCCCAGGCCCCTCCCGACCAGGGCTGGTGGCCAGGGCATCCCACCTGGCCTTGGAATGCTGGTAGAAGTCACAGGTGCTGATGCAGGCTGTTAAATGTCTTTGCCCTTGTTCACCCTCAGGTGGTCTTTGTTTAAGTTCTTTCCAAACTTCTCACTGAGCTGTTGGATGAGGTCCGCCAGCTCGCCGGTAGCTTGAGATTTCTCTTCAAGAAGCTCATAGCGCAGGCTGGAGATATCTTGCTTGATTTCCTTCAGTTCGCCTGCAAGGACAGATGAGATTTTGGTGAGATGAGCCCGCTGAAGGGGCTCATCCCAAGGGGCTCATCCCATAGGCATCTGGGACGTGCATCCTTCCCACAGAATGTCAGGCTACTACTGGTCCAGCCTACCAAGGGTGGAGGTGAGGGGACGGGAGCTCCGTCTTGACCTAAATCCCACTCAGCTTCTACCGACGAAGGACCATTCATCTGCTTAAGACCCCTCTCCCATTCCTGGTCATGCTCTCCATTAGGGGTTTGAGGTAGATGGAAGAATCAAGATCAGGGTTGTGAACTGCTAACACCTGTTTTATCGTGGTTGTTAGAATGCTGGTTTTGGAGCCATTAGAAGCAGATTTCAAGACTCTAAGCAACACCCTTGTTAACTGAAACATTTTTTTCTCATTATGCTCCATGTTTTGTTCCGTCGTCTCAGGGAGGAGAAACTCCCAAGTGTCTGAGGGGATCAGCTCAGCACAGTGGCTGCAGCTGTGGAGCCAGGCCTCCTCGCAGGGGCAGGGTCTGTCCGCACCACGCAGGCAGCATCCCTCACCGGTGCACCACGGCAGGCCTGCCTTCTCCTCTTTCTTTAGCAAGGGACCACAGGTAGGGTCTTCCACTTCTTTCCACAGCAAACCATGTGGTTAGAAATCCACATGGGCCTGGGCTGTGGGAATCTTCTTATTAACCACAAAGGGGAATCGAAAGGTTCTCTCCTGGTTTGAGAGATACTGGACTTGGCTCAAGTGGGAGTCCACTGCCTGGGGTCACGTTAGCCATACCTGTTTTTTAAGTATGCCTTATACACAGAAGATGCAGAGGTCTTAAAGGTACAGTTTGGCCAGTTTTGACAAAGGCATACATCCCCTATTTTCTTTCCATGGGGGCTTCGCCGGGCCCCAGTCTCATGGTGTGATTCTAGTGGCGTGAACCTGGGCAGCCCCTCCTTCTATAATCAGGTACATTCCTGTCAATCACGTCACATGCTGTGGGGAGCTGGCTGCCATGACACCTGGCAGTTTTGTATTTGAGACTCAACGGTAGGGGTGGGTAGGTGGGCTGCCACTCGGCTCCTAGACAGTGTCAGCCCTGGGATCATTCGGTCATTGCTGGCCTGGAGGCCACACTGTGGATGTCCCAGGATGAAGCAGAGGGTCACTAAATGACTAGGCTCCTTCGGGAGGCCCCTGGGGCCCTGGCAAGGGAGAGACTTCATACCTTCACTCTTGGAGGAGGCTCTTTCTAGGTAGCAAATACTTGCCCCAGGTGTCTCGTGAAGATTAATTACCTGGTGTATGGTAATTTGCTTTTCATTTAAGAGTAACTGCTTAAAATAGATTGGAAAATAACCCACGCAGGGAAAATAATGTAGTTTGCAAACTTCAGTGTGCATCAGGATGACCTGGCACCCTTATCACGATGCAGACCCCCAGGCCATGGTGGTGGGCTCTAGATCCGCATTTTTATCAAGTGCTTCTGAGGTGGGGGATTCTTTGAGAAACTGCTGGCTGGTAGCTTCTGAGAGCCAGTAAGTTAGACAGGACAGAGCTAGCTAGAACCAGGACCGCCGCAGAATCTGAAAGAGGTGTACAGTGTGCTCAGGGGATGAAGAATTCGGGGCCATCCTGAGCTCCAGGGACATGAGGCCGACTCACGGCAGCCGTGACTGCACAAGGCAGAACAACTGTGTGAGCGGGGCTCCACGCCCTGTTGCTGGTGCTGACAAAGACTTGGGGGCGGCTTTAAGTCAGAGCTAAGGGCAGCCCCAGCTGATGGTCAGCCAGGGGACAGAGACCCCAGTCCTACAACTCCGTGGGCCTGAATTCTGCCCACAGCCCAATGAGCCTCCCCAGGGCCTCCAGACAGGGACGTAGCCCCACCGCCAACACCTTGACTTTAGCTTGGTGAGACCACCTCTGGCTTCCGCCCTACAGCAAATGGATCCAATCGCTTACCTTCATTGACTTCGTCATTTTCTCTATCCACCTGGGCCTTCAGGACATATCTTTTTATGAGCCGTTTCATGATTTTCTGAAATGTGAACATAAGGAAGGGATCAAACCAGCCCAGCTCGTGTGCTGTAGGTGCGAGTGCCTTCCCTCCTGCAGAGCGCCTGTCAGCACTGGGCATCCTCCCTTGTCTGAAGCCTCACTTTCGAGGGGTGCCCTGCCTAGTGGGGAAGGTTCCAGTATCTCTGGATTCAATACCACCTGCGCCCGGGATGTGAAAACAGGGTACTCTCAGTGGCAGAAGGCCCAGCCACGGAGAGAGACAGAATCACCTGAGATCCACGGGCACTGCTTGAGGGTCCTAGGCCTGCCTCTACCCTGGCCTTTGTGACCTTAGCCCATCATGCCCTCTTCTCGGGGCCTGAGCTCTGAAACACTTTCTTGTATTTCAACAACTGATGCGATCACGGGGCAGTAAGGAAATCTTAGCAGGCCAGCCCTGTTGGAGCTGCCTCCGTCAAGCTGCTGGGCAGGAGAGAAGGTTCGCTTAGCCCACAGTCAGGACCAGGCACAGAGGACCAGTCCACTGTACTTTGGAAAATTCCTACCAGAGGTAGAGACAGATACAGCCTTGGGAGGGTTGGCCAAGATACCGCCTCCCTGACGTCTCACCACACGCCCCACAGTGTCACACTGTCAGTCATGCTGGAGGTCCCACTTATTATGCAGATTCTATAAGCCAAGGAGGCAGGAACAAACAGTTAAGAGCCACCAAGAATAGAGCCAAGTGTAAGAAAGACCGCAGGCGGTGAACTTTGGATTTTGCCGGCTAGTCATTCCAGGGTTACTGTGATATCGCAGGATTTAAAAATGTTCTGGTGGCCGAGCCTTCTGAATCTGTAGGAGCCAAGCAGCACCGTGAAGGGGGGGCTTCCCTGCTCCTCGGCATCCCTTCTGGTGACCGACTTGCCTGCTCACTCTGAGGACCGAGGGGACAGAGGTGGCATTTGCTAGGTTGAAGGGCCCCGAATTCTGTCCCCAGCTTTGCTGTGTGAGGTCAAGTAGGTGGCTAAGTTCTCTCTGACTCCCTGGGCTCAGGAAAAGCTTCTGGCAAGTAGAAGAGAAGTGAGCTGCCGGGATGCAGAGAGCTGGAGGATTGATCTCATTATTACCACCAACTGGTGGTCCCCTCAAAGCCTTTAATGGTGACAGCCTTGCCAAGGAGGCGTCTCCAGCCCTATGATTCCATGACTCAGTGTCCCGGGACACTGAGCTCTGAGCCGGCTCATGTGGGCCACTTCTGCCCCTCCTCAGCCCCTGCTGGTGGTCCGCTTGGCTCTGTGGTTTGTGTCATGCTCTAATTTCAGGCTGAACGGTTCATTAGCGAGTTGCCTTCATGCTGCTCCTTCTCTGAGAGGCTTGGGTCTTGTCCTGTTGGTGGTTAAACTGCAATGCTAGATTTCTCACCAATGTTCTCGTAGTCAATAAGGCAGGTTACCTAAGTTTTAAGAATCTGTGCCTTCTGTGGGACTCAATGATGTTCTTTTCACTTTGAATTGGAAAAACAAAACAAAATAAACTTTGTCCTGAACCAGTTCTCATGGGGGAAAACCCCCAACAAACCAGATACCCAAGTATCTGACATTCTTACTGAATAAGAAATTTGGAAGTATTCTACTGCAAACTTTCAGGCCAACATAAGACAAAGGGATCTAGTTAAAAGTTTGTTGCCTTTTTAAAGGAAAATGTCAAGAATTAGAGGTCCTTCCATTTCTGGATCCATCATTTAAACAGACTGTATATTTACGACGTAAAATTATAAGCCAGAGAATGGAAGTGGAGCGCTCCCTTTTCTGTGATGGAGCTGAGCAGAATCCTTTCATAGCTACGGCAGAAGCTGTCATCCTCCTGGCTTCATGTGCACATTGTGTTTTAGTGCAACATGATTAAACTGATGACTTTAAAAGATTTCATAGTATGTGGTTATTATTAAGACACATTTGTTGAGTACTTCCTGCAGCCCAGGAGTTGTGTTATCCTCCTTGACAAAATGACCTCATGGAATCCTCCCAGAAACCAGGTGAGATGGGGGTTGTCGTCTCCATTTACAGATGAGGTCACTGAGGATCAGAGAGCGAGGTGACTTCTCCAGGATCACACAGCCAGAAAGTGGCAGATCTGGGATTTAACCAAAATGGAAACCAAAGCTGGCGCTTCGTCCAAGCTTCAGAAAAAGGTTAAGTGCACGATGGTTTTGGAGATGAGATGCAAGAAACTGGCTCCTGTTGGTCACAGGGGCCTTGGACCGCTTCTGGGTACCAATCTGTCCTTTACAAAGCACAAAGTCTTTTATGCAAGAAGAAGCCTCAGCTAGATTTCAGAGGATGGATTGTTAGC
This sequence comes from Mesoplodon bidens, assembly GCF_964165515.1. Lineage (NCBI taxonomy): Eukaryota > Metazoa > Chordata > Mammalia > Artiodactyla > Ziphiidae > Mesoplodon > Mesoplodon bidens. The sequence goes on from NC_138160.1 coordinate 115,892,654, forward strand.
CTGCAGAAGAGGGTCACTGGTATGTCATTGTCCTAAATGCCCGAGGCTTGCTCTTGAACCCTGGCATGCTTGATCTGAGCTGTGGTTTCTGCAGACCTGCAGCTCCAAGGGGGGAGCAGCAAGGGTTTGCTTTTAAGCCTCTCACCACAGATTAGGATTTTAGAGGTTTAATAGGGAAGCAGAATCGCGTGAGCACGGCAGACATGCAGGGACCCTCTAACCTTCCTCCGTACCCCAGGAGTGACATGTACCTTAAGCAAGAACAGTGTGACCACCTGTTGGTTGCTTAGAGACTTGATGCTCTGATGAGGACCTAGCCTCCCCTCTGGCCTATGCATGTTAGACCACTTGGGATCTGGGGGAGCAAGATGCCAGTCTCGCCCCCAGCAATTCTGAAATGGTTAGAAAATGACCAGAGTTCTCTTAACGTGGATGCTACAGAGGATCTCTGTTTGCAGAAAAGATGGACGTCAAAAGCCTCCCCTACTTCACTATGTGGAGGAAAAGCATGGCCCTTTGTGATGAGTTTGCGACCCTTCCTGGCCATCTTCCATAGAGTTTTCACTTCATGGAGATACTAAACTTTCCCCAAATTAACATGCCCTTGTCAGTGCCAACTTAGCCCACTTTGCCCTGAGGCATTTAGCAAGTACTGGAGATGAGTATATTCAGTGATCTTACTCAGGAAAAATAACTAATACTGAGGTGCCCGATGGGTAAGAATGGTTGTGACACCGAGACCCACATCCAGGGAGGGAGGCACACAGTTCCCCTGCCCAGACTCCAAGAGCCAGGTGGCCTCTGGCTGCTGCTGGTGAGGAGGGAATGGAAGGGACCGCTCTGTGCAGCCAGGGCAGCTGAGACAAGGAAGAGAATACACGTGTTGAACATGGCAAACCAAGTAGCATCCAGAGGAAAGCAATGCTGCCACCTAGGAGCAGAGAAATTGAGGAACATTTGGAAAAGAATGGACAAAATGGATCACAGGACAAGTCATTTGTTAAACTGGGGTTTATCAGACCCCAGAATGGAAGAAATCATTGTTGGCAAGCTGTCTATCCTGTTGGCTTTAATTTCTACAGAAAAGGCAAAAAAGAGGACTCCCCACTGGGCTTTGGGGAAGGGATTGCATCATAAAAGTTGGGGCTTTTTTCAGTGATGGACTGTGCCTACATTCTACGATTCGTTTGTGATGCAGCTTGTCTGCTTTGCCCATGAATGAAATGTATCCTTAGAGACTGAGTATATGAAGTCTGTACACATCCCAACAGGTGGACATGCCAGATCTTGGAACAGGTCAAGGGTAGCTTTAATAGGAAGCACACTTTGGCCATTTTGCTGGTATCATGGTTTTGTTCCATTGTTTGGTCTCATGTCCACAGAGCCCAGATTGGAAAAAAAAAATTTACAAAAGCAAGGAAGAAATTTTGTGAAAAATGACAATTCAGAACCCTGGAAGCCTAAGAAAAGCAAAGCACAGAGAGCCTCTGAAGTTTGGAGGAACTGCCTTCCCTTATAACAGAGAGCCCTAAAAAGTTGAAGGAATGACAAGCTTAAAATAAACATCCAACGTGCTAAGTTTGAGCAATCAAGCAGATCCACTAGAGACACAAAGGAAACAAGCTTAACAACTACACACGTATCAGTGACGGGGCTTTTATCTTATCAGGATCGCTCCAGAATGTCTCAGAACCTCGACAGTGAGAGGCTGACAGCATACATGCTCCGAGAGATTAAGGCTGTGGGTGCAGCCTGGATGGTAAGAAAGAGGGCGTGAACTGGGTTCCTCACATTCTTGGCACTTTGGGAAGTTGCTTTGAGAGGAAAGCAATACAGCGTGGAAGGCCACCAGTGGGCCCAAGAAATCGGCTGAGCCACTTTTAGATCCCTGCCCAAATCCTTCGTTCTGTACTGGTTGCTGCCCCGTGATAGCAAAAGCACCTTCCGTTCCTAGCTTCCCCACAGGCTCAGATAGAGCTCTTCCCAGTAGCTGTCAGACACAGACAGGGCAGGTTCCGACGCTGTGAAAAGGAGTAAGGGGCCAGTGCCCTGGCAGCATGATGGGGTGCAAGAGGGGTGCCCTTCTGAGTCAGACAGATCTCACTTCAACCATCCGTGTGACCTTTGCCACGAAGCCTGAATTCCCTCAGCTGTTCAGTGGGGATTACAGATCCTGCCTCTCTCACATGCCCTAGTGTCTAGTCTGCTCCAGCTGCCTGTCTGTGTCAACTCAACGTTTACTCCTATTTGACCAGATGATAGCTCAGGAAGATGCCCAGACTTGACCTTGAAGGACTGAGCAAGGTGCGAATGTACAAATGCAAGATGCTTTCTGCTCCATCCACTGTCCTCTCAGCCCCCTCCCTCTGACGCCCACTGGCCCAGTTTTTCTGTCTTCTTGTGACAACGATTTGAATAAGTTGCCCCAGGCTTTTCTTGCTGGATTCACAAAATACAGGGTGAGACTGCTTTCCCAGGCCATCAGTAGCCTGAAGCTGCAAACCGGCTAATCTGTGTAATCATAGCAGGAAGCTCTCTGGGAGACTGAGGGCTGCAGGGACTCAGCCAGTAATGATGAAAGACAGAAATGGGATTGCTCAAGACTGCTCTGGAACATGCCCTTGTTCATAAAGGATTCATCCTGGGTATAGACATTCACCACATCAGCTGCCTTCCTTGATGTCAGCTGCTGATTCTGCTCAAAACCCAGGAGAGATCTGGCCCTAATCTATTAGGGTTTTCTTTTCTTTTTTAATAATTTATTTTATTTTATTTTTGGCTACATTGGGTCTTCATTGCTGCACGTGGGCTTTCTCTAGTTGCAGCGTGCAGTCTTCTCATTGCGGTGGCTTCTCTTGTTGGGGAGCACAGGCTCTAGGTGCGTGGGCTTCCATAGTTGTGGCACATGGGCTCAGTCGTTGTGGCTCGTGGGCTCTAGAGCACAGGTTCAGTAGTTGTGGCACAAGGGCTTAGTTGCTCCGCGGCATGTGGGATCTTCCCGGGCCAGGGCTCAAACCTGTGTCCCCTGCATTGGCAGGCAGATTCTTAGCCACTGCACCACAAGGGAAGCCCCTGTTAGGGTTTTCTATCTTTTCTGTGGCACAGATAATCTCTACTTCTCTCCGAGAAGCTAAGAAATAAAAATCCTTCCCCTGACCAAAGGATTTGTCCTGTGAAATAAATCAAAGCAGATCAAACTGGTCAGGTCCAATTTTGTGCACAATTAAAGGCAAGACTTGCCCTTTGCCAATTTTTAGCCCATGTCATCTGATAAAACTATAAGTACTACAAGGGGTGAGCTGTTTCTTAATTGTACACTTAACTCCTCCTAACTGCACAGCTAGCTTCTGAAATGTGGATGGAGATTCTATTAGAGACCTGTGTCTGGAAGATGCTAAGTCTGTAATGGCTCTCTTGGGGATGGTGGCACCAGGGTCATATCACCTTGGCCTGAAGGAACACTCAGGACAGCTTCAGATTTACATCTGATCGGAAATGGCCAGCATGGGTAAAGCTGATGGTCATTGGGAGTGGGAAAGCAAGAAAAGTATGGCCTGCACTTTTATAATCAGTAACCTGTGATAACCATTTATCACTGGCTGATGCAAACGGATACAGAGATTTTTGTATTCATTTCCAAAAGCAAAGCAAGATCTGTAAGCATATAAGTTCTCCTAATTTTTATAACAACAGACTTTGCCTGCTGGCAGTCTAAGTTCAGGTGCTTACCGAAGACATCAATATCCACCTGGTTGCTTAAGACAGATCCCTGGGAGCCATCCTGCGTGCCTGCTTCTCCCTACCCTGCGCCCGCTGGCTTGCCTCACGTCCCTTTGGCAGTGCATCCCAAACGTATACTGAGCCAGTCGGTTTCTCTCCCTCACCCTTCTCACACTCCAAGTCGCCATTCCTTGTGCCTGGATGACTGTCACATCCTCCTCACTGGTCTCCCTGCTTCCACTCTTGTCCTCACCGGTCTCTTCTCATTATAGCAGTTAGGTAGTCTTCTTAAAGCATAAATAAAATTTTATCATCTTCTCCCTCCCCCAAGTTAAACTCCTCCCACTGCCTTTCTAGGTACATCAGAGTAAAATCCACCTCCTGACCTCGCTCCAGTCCCCTGACTTCGACTCTGACCTCATCGCCCTCCCCTCTCCCCTTCTCAGAGCTCTAGCTGCTCCGGACCCACCAAGCTTCTCCCCTCTGGCTTTTGCTGATGCTCTTCCTCTGCCTGAAAGGCCCCACGTGGCTGCCTCCTTCTCACCTCTGAGGTTTTAGCTAACTGTCCTCTCCTTCAAGATACATCCACTGACAGCCATATCTAAGCAGGGGCTCCCTATTTTTCTCCATTTTAACATCTGATTGTTTTCTTCTTGGCACTTTTATCAATTTGAAGTTGCATATTTATTTGTGTGTTTACTTGCTCATTGTGTCTCCCCCTCTATGGACTGGAAGTACCAGTAAGATAGGAACCACGTCTGTATCCCCAGGAAGCAGCATGGTGCCTGGCATACAGTAGGCACTCAATAAATATTTGTCGAATGAAGGAAGGAATGAAGCTGTGTTCTGGGGGGAGTGACAGAGCCATGTGACTAAATCGGTGTCTTAACGGAGTCCACTTCTGCCCATACCTGGGAAAGGGGTGGTTACCTGATATCTGGTGGGCTTGCTGTACGTGTTATTTGCTGGCAGGTTTTCAGAATTCCTCATGCCAGCCTGGTAGCGAGTCTTCTGGGAAAAAAATAGAAAATGCATAATATATAATATATAATACATGATACATGACGGTACATACATACATGCTAGGACTCGAACAGGACCTGCATACGGGGCTGTCTCTAAAATGAGGACCCTCAGGAGGTCACTATACCCACTGCTGCTTGGCTTTCTAGAACATGTTCCTGGGGCCTCTAGTTCTGTAGGATGTCAGTGGGTTACAAATGACTGTTTGGTCAGCTTTGTTTGGAAAGCACTCAGTTAAAGTGATGTGGGTGTCCTTCCTCCAAGACTCCCCAGAGATTTTAATATGCTAATAATTGAGAATCTCCAGGAGGGGGAGATAATGGGCAGGGAAACTTTCTTCCCAGAATCATAATCCAGATACTTTCTGGGAAGAGCTAATCTGCTTCCGAGTCCACTAAGGAGTCCCTCAGTGGGGTCCCGGCTCAGCCCGCAGGAGGAGGGGCACTACGGCCGGCCGGCTGCCCATGCTGGTGCTGCAGCTTTGCTGATGTGCTGGCTGATTCTGGAAAGCACGGGGTCCCTCCGGGCTCCTGACTTCCCTTGTATCAGGGGCACCATCTGAATCAAACACACAGCTCCCCCTCCCCCTCCTGCTGCCTCTCTAGCCCCATAAGTCCCACGCTACCTACCCTGAATTTAGAATTCAGCATGCCCATTTCAAGGTCATTTTCACAGCTTTTGGCCTTAGATTTGCAGAGTTTTATGAGGCACATCTTGATTCTCATTATGAGATAATAAAATGATTTAGGACTTGGCACTAGATTAAAAGGAGCAGGTAGAGTTCTTCCTTCATCAAAATAAGACAGCCAGAGCTTTGCTCGGGCAAACTTCCACTCCACATCTGCATCCTCCTGTGAGGCAAGGAAAATAACAGCACACCATCAGAGGCAGTGCTATCCAACAGACACATAACGTCAGCCACAAAGGAGAACCACACCAAGGGCATTTACATTTTCTAAGAGCCACATTATAAAAAGTAAAATGAAGCAAGTGAAATTAATATCAGTGATGTTTTTTATTTAATCTGATAGATCCAAAATGTTATCATTTCAACATGTAATCGTTATAAAAAGTATTTATGAGATAGCTCAGATTTTCTTGGCATAGCGAGTCCTCGAAATTGGCATGTATTCTACACTCAGCACATCTCAATTTGGACTGGCCACATTTTGAGTGCTCGGTACATGTGGTTCATGGCTACTATATCAGACACCATCATGTGTTTCCTATTAGAAAGTGCATTTCTCATTGGTCAGAATGCTGTCAAATGATGTTAAGAGGTCTAGTGTATGTAATTCAAGGGGAGCAAACCTGATGAGCTGGCAGGAGGTAGTCTGGCCATGCCCTCTTCCCTAGTGGTGGTGGTGGTAGATTTAAAGCCCAGATCTGTTACCTCTGGGTTGGTGGCAATGCCAGAAACACTGAGTGGGCCCCCCTGAGAGGTAGCAGGTGTGTGTTTTCTGTAGGGAGGCTCCTTGGGCCCCTGTCCTAGGAGGGCAGTCTGAGGCCAGGAAAGAGGCGTGGGGTTTGGAATCAGCTAGACCCTTACTAGCTGTGTGATGTAGGCAGTGGTCTTGGGCCTGCTCCTCTGCTCATGGTGATAGCTTGCTTCCCGTAGCCCTGAGGTCGGCACTGAATATGTGCTCTGTGAGCCGTGGGCTTTTCTCCCCACAGGCCCGAGCTACACTTCAAGGGGCTGTGAGCCCAGCAGGGGCCCACGTGAGGCTGCTGGGATGTGCCAGGAGAGTATAAAGTCATTACCAGCAGGCTTGCTTTTACTGAGACCCCATCAGCACCTGGCCTGCTCTATGCGGACATGCTATACAGGTCGTTTAGACTGGAAGCTTTGTGAGGGCAGGGGTCGTTCCTGGTCTCGGCTGTACAGCAGAGAGGTGTGGGAGGGACTGCCAACCTGAGAGGAAGGGTGATGCAGTGGAGAGAGCACAGGCTCCGAAGCCTGGCTGGGTTCAAACCCTGCCTCTGCTCCTTACTAGCTGTGTAACCATGGCAGGTAACTTAGCTGCTCTGGGCCTCAGTTTCCTCATCTGTAAAATGAGGTTAATAATACCTACCTCATAGGCTCTTGTGGGAGTTAAAGAAGTTAATGCAGGAAAAACAATGTCAGATACTTAGTAAACCCTCCGTAAGTATTATTTGTATCTCCATAGCTTAATACATTGCCTGATGTTCAACCTTCAGTCACTCAGCAAACTATGTGCTCACCTAGCGCTCACCTACTGTGTGCCTGGCCTGTGCTAGGTAGGTACTGGGGATGGCAATCCTGCTCTCCTGGGACACGCAGCCTGGCCAATGACACGAGTATGTTAACTCATCAGCTCTTTGTATCTAGAGCTGGGCTAAGAGCTGGGGGAGGCACTGGGTGCTGGGGGTCAGGGAAGGCTGCCCCGAGGGCTAGCATTTGAGCTGAGATCCAAGGGGTGAGTAGTTCTCAACCAGGTCAAGTGTGGGTGGGCTGGGGTGGAGAAGAGTAGCAGTTAATTAGTGGAGAGGCAGTGAGAAGTGTAAACAACTCTTCTGAGGCAGTAAAGAGCAGGAGACAAAGAGGCTCAGAGCTGGAAAGTGAAATGGAGGGAGGATTGTTTGTAGTTACTTTTTTTTTTTTCTTTTTTTTGTGGTACGCGGGCCTCTCACTGTTGTGGCCTCTCCCATTGCGGAGCACAGGCTCCGGACGTGCAAGCTCAGCAGCCATGGCTCACGGGCCCAGCTGCTCCGCGGCATGTGGGATCTTCCTGGTCCGAGGCATGAACCCGTGTCCCCTGCATTGGCAGGCAGACTCTCAACCACTGCGTCACCAAGGAAGCCCTTTTTTTTTTTTTAAAGATCAAGAGATGGGACTTCCCTGGTGGCACAGTGGTCAAGAATCCACCTGCCAACGCAGGGGACTCTGGTTTGAGCCCTGGCCCGGGAAGATCCCACATGCCGCGGAGCAACTGAGCCCGTGCGCCACAACTACTGAGCCTGTGCTCTAGGGCCCGTGAGCCACAACTACTGAGCCCCCGTGCCATAACTACTGAAGCCCCCGCACCTAGAGCCCATGCTCCGCAACAAGAGAAGCCACTGCAATGAGAAGCCTGAGCACTGCAACAGAGTAGTCCCTGCTCGCCTCAGCTAGAGAAAGCCCATGCACAGCAACGAAGACCCAATGCAGCCAAAAATAAATAAATAAATTTATTTAAAAAAAAAGATCAAGAGATGCATTTAAATGCTGAGAGGCAGGATTAGCTAGAGAGGGGGAGAGGGTGAGGATGTAGGTGGGGAGGGCTAATGTGCAGTGGCTGATCCCGAGGAGGGGAGAGGGCAAGGGGGCCAGGGCGCACGGCTGGGGCTGCTCAGGGGGAGAAGGCCTGTCTGCCTACAGGAGGGCAATGGCAGGGCCGGGGGGGGGGGCGGGGCGTGGCAGGCACAGAGGCAGGCAGGTCCATGGATTCGGACGTAGGTGCTCAAGATCTGTTGAATAAATAAGTGTTTTCCTGTAAGAACTTACAAATACGTACTTCATTAAGGTTCACTGTGGCCGTGAACACTAGGCACGTCCCGGCAGCCGATCTCAGGGTCCTTGTACACGAATCACCAGTAAGACAGTGGGGACATTTGCTCTCACCAGACAAGGAGAAGCCCAGCGCCCAGTGGGCTGCAGTGGGCTCTCTCTGTCTCCTGGCACCGCCCTGTGGTGGATAACTTGACGTCATAAGCCGTGGGCTTGCTCACTCCTGCCCCAAACTAGTGGGCATCACTCATGCTAATCACGTGACTTCCCACGTTACGTTCATTTGGACCAACGCACAATGTGCTCGATAGGATGGGGCAGAACACCTGGGGCGAGTGCTCCAGAGACCCATGTATTCCAGGGACCATCTGCTTTCTCTTACATGTGGGGAAGCTGAGGCCCAGGAGGGCAGGGAGGGTGAGTTAGCAACAGCTCATTATCCACATAGGTGACCAAGTCTGTAAAACACTTAAATATATATATATGTATATATATATATATATATATGTTGTTTGTCTGCTGACACAGTGTTGCGTTTTCCTGTAGGTCGCGGGGTGGCAGGGTGGTGAGGCTGGGGGCTAAGACTAAGGCTTCACACTGGCTCACCTCTTCCTCTCTCCTCTTACCTCTTTTTCTTGCTCAGTCTACACTCTTGCAGTGCAGTGCTGAGTATACCACATTGTTGTATCCCTCCCTGCCTTGGCACATGCTGTTCCTACAGTTTAGAATACTCTTTTTTGGAGGGATTTTATGGACCAAAGCTTTCCCCTAAAATTCATATGTTAAAGCCCTGACCACAAGTATCTTAGAGTGTGATTATATTTGGAGAGAGGGCCTTTAAAGAGGTAATTAAGGTTAAAGGAGGCTATAAGGGTGGGGCCCTAATCCAATATGACTGGTGTCATCATAAGGACAGGAAGAGATACACAGAGGAAAGGCCCTGTGAGGACACAGCAAGAAGGCAGTCATAGGCAAGCCAAGGAGAGAGGCCTCAGAAGAAACCAGTCCTGCCAGTACCTTGATCTTGGACTTCTACCCTCCAGAACTGTGAGAAAATAACTTTTTGTTATTTAAGCCACCCAGTCTGTGATATTTTGTTGTGGGAGCCCTAGCAAACAAATACATGGAAGTCTTAATTTTTTCCTATACACAGGTAATTGTTTCTTATAAAAGACTTAAGTACAGAGGTATACCAAGCAAACGCGAAAGTCCTTTCAAATCTCCTTTCTTGTTTCACTCCCTTCCCCAGAGGATACCCTTTTTCTACCTTTGCTTTCTGTATCTGCACATTTGTATTATTATGTACATGAGATTTGCCTATGGATATTTTTCTACAGCTTGCATTTTTTCACTTAACAATATCATAGAGATTTGCTCTGTCAGCACAAAAAGGTCTTTCTCATTGTTTATAAACAGTATTTTAAAGTCTGTGCTATATCAGTTTATTTAAATATTCCTATATTGATGGGCTATTTCCAAGTTTTTCTTTTAATGAACATCTATGTAAAATCATATTTCTGCACGGATTTGCTGAGTCAGAGGGCCAGTGCATTTTATTTTGTTCTAATGTTGCATTTATTTATTTGACTTTTAATAGGTAGAACAATGACATGATTTCTAAGCATAAGAGCATATAAAGAGAAAGCCTGTACACCCACCATGACCTCTAACCCCTACCTCTCAACAGGCGCCCCTTGCTGTGCTCTTCTTGTGCACCCTTTCAGGTTATTTTTCTTTTTCAAATGATTATATGATCAAAAAGGAATATGTGTTCCTTTTTCTTCCTCTCTACATAGAGTACAATATATACATTGTTCTGCAACTTGCCTTTTTTCTACTTACCATTATAATTGGAGGTCTTTCCACATCAGAATATAGAGAAAGTCATCATCCTTTTTAAAAGCTGAACAGTTTCCCACTGTTCAGATCCATCATAATCTATTTAACTAGATTCCTAGTAATGCTCATTTAGTTTGTTTTTCATTTCTTGCTGTTCCAAACAAGGCTGCAATCAATAGTTCACGGTTTGTGCATTTTAGATTTTGATAAATTGCCTCCTGATATACTGTCTTGACTCCTTTGTCTGTCTAGCAAAATCAGTCTTTGAACGGCCTTCAAGTATCACCTCTGCAAGCCTCGGCGCCCCCATCGTCATGCACTCTTTCTATTCTGCACCTCCTACACCTTCTAGGACTTCTCTGGGTGCGCTGGCCCCATTGCACCGTAATTTGTTGATTGATGTATCTGTTTTCTCTCACTGAACTGAGTGAGAATCTCTTCAAGGGCAGAGATCGTGTCTTGGTCATCTCTGTTTCGCCAGTGCCTAGCACGGGCTTGGCATACAGTAGGTACTTAATAAATAACTCGGGAGAGGCAGAAGTGAATGTAGGGTGGAAGAAACAGTCATTCCCATTTGCCATGGGTCACCTGCATGCTGTCCTGAGGGGACACATGTAAAAGAGGAAAGATTCGTGACCCTGTTTCTTTCTGCCCTCATTGGGCCATTGCATGCATGGTGCCTGCCGTGTGTCATGGCGGGTTGACTGGAAGTGCTTCTTGGAGCGATCCAAGGAAAATGTCTGTTGTTTGCTGTTCTGCCTTCACATTTAATAACACATGAGCTTCTGACGTCATTACCCTCATTGCTGAAAACAGCAACACAAATTAAACCCAGGGAGAGAGAGCACTTTCAATTAACTGGTCTTACCTCAATTTCCTGATACGAGTTGTTGATCATGGCTATTAGCATGTTGAGCAGCACGACCACCATGGTGACATTATAAACACCGTAGAGAACATAGCCAATGTTCTCGATGAATTTGTGGTCATATTTCAGCACCACCGAGATCACTTCAGACAAGCCAAAGATGGACCAAAATAAGGTTTTGAAGCTTTCTTCAACCCTACAAGGAAACGGACAGTCCTCTCAGGCGGTTTGCATCTGCTGACACTTCTCACAGGAGAGATGCCACTACCCAGACATCAGTGGTTACCCTGGAGTAGGGCTGGGGCTGCTAGCTGGTATCTGTACTCTGAAGTCATGAGATATTCAGGTTTCTAAGAAGACTTTGAAAGAACATGGTAAAGGGTAGACTCTTTCTTTTCCATTCAACCCTTTTATTGGGACTCTTGGCTGCAGCATCAGTTTTTATCTTGTTGCAATTACTTAAACATTTAAAATTAACCACCAGGGCAAATGTTTGCCCTTGTAGGTTATTAGCTTCAGAAAGCACACTCTTCCTTCAATAGTCTGTTGAGTGTCTCTTCTCAGACTACCCAGCCCCACAGGAGAGGGAAGAGGATGGTGTTCGCTAATGGAGCCAGCATCATTGGCGACTGGGGCTTGCTGGGCATTTGACACAGGGCAGCGCACTTAAGCCCCGTGACCACCTCTGTGGTAGGCTGGCTTATTCCCTCCATTGGACAGATGGAAGTACTGACGCTCAGAGCCTTCCGTGCCTTTCCCAGGAGCACTCAGCTGGCAAGTGGGTGCAAATCCAGGCATGTCAGAGGTTTTCAAAAGTAGGTCCTTCTAACCACTATGCTTTACCACCATCCTGGCTCTGGGTAGTGAGGCCAGCCACATATATTGGGTGCTCTAAACTGGGGATGAACTTTCAGGAATGAGAGTGATGAGTCTGATGTGTCCATGTTGATCAAATTCACCAGGTAACTGCCCAAACCTCACCCTGCAGCTCACTCAAGGTGGACACTGCATGTACTGTAAGGGCTGCCCAGGGAAGAGCTGGCTTTTAGGACACTGCTTTTTGACACTTGAGATTATCAAGTTACCAAATACACTGGTTTTAAGAGTAAGGTCCAAGCACGTTTCACAGTCTATACTTTGTGGCTCTGACCCTATATATCAGGTTTGTGACACAGAATTCAATTAGAAAGCTGGATTTTGGTTGGGTGGTTTAGAACATACCTGTGTGTGATAATATCTGAATGGTTAAGTGCAGGTCTTTTAGTTTGCATCCAGAGTTTGGGTCCTATTATGAGAAAGCACTTTCTTTTTTCTCTTTAACATTTCAGATTTTTAGCACCTACCACAAATGGCCAGGATTAGCTAGATCTCGGGGGAAAAAAATCAGCGTTTTTTAAGGATTGGCATTTATTTGACAAGATGTACAAAAATACTAGTACTTGTCACTTTGGCTAAAAGTCCAGCACTGACTTGCATGAATTTTCAGCTCTCCTGTGTGAGAGAGTACGCGCATGTGTGTGTGTGTGTGTCTAGCCAGCTGGTTTGCTCATTCGCTGTGCATCTCAGAGTCTGAAAACTGAACATTGAACTGAGTTTTTGTTGTCATTATTTGTTTTTGTTTTCTTTTAAATCTGTGAGTTGGGAATATTTAATTTATCTTAGTTTTAGTAAGAAGGAATTTAGTTAGTGGTTTAGAAATAAAGACTGGGTATCAAGCTATTATTTTAGAGCTCTAGCTCCTGATGCTATTCTGAGAAAGGGGGAAACCTGTTTCCTCACTTGAGAAGCAGCATCCATTTTGTGTGAAAAAGATGCCGCTCAATGTGTGGGCATGATTCACTGCAGGTATTACCTTCCATTAAGAAGCAATCTTTCGTTTATCACCCTAGTGGAAGGGAACAGTGGCAGAGAGGATCTAAAACCACTGAATGAGCCCCAAATCAAAACTGAAAGGAGATGGCAGGACATGATTTCTCTGATACTTGGTCCCTTTCTAGCAGGGTCAGGTGAAAACCAGAGGACACGCTGTCCAAGGGAGGGGCTGGACAGACAGGTACTGGTCCAGGATAATGTACCTACCAGGAACAACTTAAGAAGTGGATAATACATCCAACTGAGGGACATTTAACAGAAATTCATTTTCCCTTTCTTAACTTGGAAAACCCCACAAACCTTTGACTGACATAAATGAAGCAAGCAGTTCTAAGCAATTCTAGAACACATCTAGGGAAAACCTTCTGCATTTTGATGAGGGAAAATGGCCTAGATTCAGCATACGTTTTGTTCTCATTTGATTCTTGCTATGAATTTTGTTACTAAGCTGGGATTTATCCCTGGTGCCTTCCCTTAGGCATTCTGTGTTAATAATCTGGAGGGGACAGAGCCAGCCCACTCAGCAGTATGTGTTCCAGTAAAAGAAGAATATTTACAGATCCCTAAACCTATGCCTTTGCCCCTCCTCTAACACCCCACCTCCACCCCCAAGGCTTGGAATGCTGATCTGTTCAGTTTGTTGTCTGGGTGTCAGACAATCTTCACACCTGTTTCATTTCTATTCTATAGCTTCAGGATTCACCTCTGGACTTGAATTTGGTCATGACCTCCGGGAGAATCTAATTACAAGTGGCCCAGACTCACTGGGATTGCCTGAGTGGAAGTAACCCCCCTCCAAAGCAATAATCCTCTGCATCAGGCTGGGCAGGAAGGGATCTTAGCCAAACTATGCCTTTTTAACAAACTCTTCTAAGTTCTTTAGGGAGTGTCTATAGCCCTTGCTTCCTCTTATCATGGGGTGAAATGAGTTGCAGTAGCAAAGACTTCCTTTAAGGAAAAGCTGGGTTCATTGTCTTGGATCATCCATAATGGCTAGATTCACTATTGGGGTCTCTGGGGACTTTCATTTGTACTCATGCCCCGTGACATGAACTTTCAGTGGACTAACTGAATAGACTACTTTTGCTGTTGTTGTTGTTTCTCAGAGGGGACATTATGGGCTGAGTTTATGTCCAGTTAGCTGGGCTAAGTGGTAAGCAACACACTATTTTATCCATAGCTCAAACCATCTAACTAAATAAATTCTAAGTGGAATTGAAGCATTTAATGCTTAAAAATTATATAGTCAAAGCCAGAATAAAATATTAGTAGTTATATAATCTTGGCCTGGGAGATGTTTCAAAACTACAGAGGGAAAGTTTGAAAGATATGCTCACGTAAAACTTTACTTGTAGATATTGAAAACATATTAAGTAAAAATATAAGGCAAAAAACTGAGGAAAGGATTTGTATTTGCAACACATATGACAATGGATGATGTCTTTCTTATATAAAGAGCTCTTATAAATCAATATGAAATGACAGACATCCTTGTTGAAAAATAAAAGGAGGACAAAATCTTTCAGGAAAATGATGCTTTTTGTGGTGACAAGAGCTCCACAAGTAACTTGATAGGTCAGGTTAGTGGTGTCTTCTGGTTTAATATGTAGTGGGAAATAAGTGAAACGTGTCCTCACTGCGTTGTGTTACATTGACCTTGGAAACCTATAATAATATATGCTTAGAGAGAACGCTGGCCTTGGAGAGGAGTGAGTAGTACATTCCTCCTCCCAAGAGCTTGGGCACTGGAGCAAGCCCCAATGTCTTGTGAGGTAATGATGCTCTCTGAGTCATGTACCAGTCATCGCCCATAATTTTCAGGAGCTATGGGATACAGGGCATGGTGCAGAAGACCAGTCACTGCAGGGGTCTGGGACTGTCTTTCAAGAAGAAAGTATCTTGCAGTTGACGTAGATGATATTCACCATGAAGCCACTTGTCTCACAAAAAGTCCCCATTGTCAGATAGCTGGTCCCTAGGCTAAATTTGAGATTCTTTACTGATAGGGATGGTGGCTGCTGGTTCCATATCCTCCTCCCACCCACTCTGGCTCTCTACCAAGTTTGCCACAGATTCCTCCAATTGTGTCAGTCACAGGAACCTTCACAGAGATAGCCGGAGGAGTAAGAAAGCAAAGGTGCATACCTGGTTCAAATCCCAGCCCCATCATGTACCGGCTTTGTGAGCTTGGGCATGTTACAAAACCTGCTTGATCCTCAGTTTGCTTATCTATGAAAGGTATAATAGTACCTTATTATTAAGTTGCTGTGAAGATTAAATGGAGCAACCCATTTAAAGTGTATAGTAAGAGTCCAATAAATGGTACCTATTATTTTTATTCGTGTGTTTATTTGCCAAACATTCATGGAACTACAACTATGTGCCAGGCACCATACAGAGCAGGACGCAGGGGGCATAGAACTTGTTTGTCTCTGTGGAGGTCCCAGTCTAAAGCAAGCCCACTGGTGTGAGCCAGTGCTATAAGGCTGTGGGCAAGGATGCCCCGGTCGCCTTGCCCTACCCAGGAACACATACAACCCCATCAACCTTCAGGTGCCTCCACACAGGGCTCAATGGAGTTAACAGTTCAGCTGCATACTGACTTTTCTGAACAAGGCCCGTTTTCCTTCCTATCTGCAAGGATCATCACCAACCCTTGATTTCATGCAAATCCTCTTTCTGATTTCTCCAGCCTGTGCTGTCTTTGATTGTTTGACTTCTGGCTTGCAGTGGAAGGGGCTACGGTTTCATCAATAGGCCACCCTAGCATAAGAACTGCTCCTAATGAAGTCAAAGGGGAAAAGTGCCTGAGAGTGATGTTGAATAGACCGTGATTCACCCTCCTCTTACCGGGCGGGGGTGTGTGTGTGTGGGAAGGTTGGGGCTGACATATCATGCAGAAGGCAGGAACGAGGTAATCCGTTCAGTTCTCTACCAGGTCTGTCTCACCTGGATAACAGGACTTTAATAACAGGTTGTCTGAAGAGGCAGTTGTGTATGGGCCTCAGAGAACAAACGGATTAACAGGGCGAGGGTTTGGGGAAATTGTTATGGAAATTGCTGCTGCTTCAGGATGCCACGAGGCCCTCCCCTCAGCGTTATGGAACTCTGCCCCCCACCCCAAACAGTTCAGTTCAGGGTTACCTACCCAAATCTGCAAGTAGCAGCCTCAAATTAAGCAGGAGGAATCAGCTCCTGAAAGGCTGTTTTCTCAAGTTCGAAGACAGTAGCTGGCCTTGAGCTAGAGTTCTGCTGAAGCAGAAACAATGCTCACCTGCCATCCCAGTGGGGACTGCTAGAAGGTGCTTGGAATCTAGAAAGACCCCTGCACCAGGGCTGTGCTTCTCTAATGCCCAGACCTGGAGACTGAGAGCAGTTGGGCCAGCCTTGAGGGCAGTCAGGGCAAGAGTGTCTAATGCCTGAGGAAGTCTGGACCTCACCCCCGCCATGGTCCTCTGAATCACCTCTTGGTTTATCCTGGGCCCTAAATGAGGCGTGATTTAGACGGTCCAGAAGTAGAAGAGTCTGGCCCCAGAATCAGGGCCAAGGAACTGGGATGCACAAAGCCCGGATTTATTCGTACTGAGGGTCCAACTCTCCCACTGATAGCCCAGTTGCTCCTTTAGGGGAGAGCTATATTTTCTTCCCCCTTGAAACCCCAAACCTAGTGCAGAGCCTGGCACACTGAAGGTGCTAAATAAATTCACTGTCCTTTGAATGAATGAGTCCCCATCGCATATTTTGACTCCCTGTTCCTGATCCCAGTGTTGAGGTGAGGCTGTTGTAAAGCAGAGTACAGTTTCTGGGTTTAACTGTGAGCTTTTTGCTAAATAACTTTGTCTCACTGTGCCTCTTTTTTTCTAGCTGCAGAATGGGAAAACAATAATCTCTACTTCACAGGGTTGTTGTAAATAAGTTAATAGAATGTTTGTGAGGGGTGCATAAAACACTGCCTGGCACAGTGCCTGAAAGACTCTTATACCCTACAATCAATTCTCAGAATAATCCTTTAAAAATATGAATCAGATCCTGCCTCTCTCCTTTAGCAGCTTTCCATAGGCTAACAGTCAAACCTAGTCACCCAGCCAAGGCTCCCATGACCTCACTCTGGCTCGCCCCTCACTCGGGGTGCTGTGCCCCTGACTTTAAACTTAATTGTCACGTGGTCAGGTCAACCTTCTCTGACCATGTCTGAAGGAGGTCCGTTTCTAATTATTCTTTTGCATGACACTTTTATTTCCTTCCTAGCTGTCAGCACTTAAACGAAGATGTTCTTATTTGTCTATTTGTTTATCATCATCATCATCATTATTATTATTTTGTCTCTTTTCCCTCTTTTCCCATTCACAGAGCATTGTGACCTCCACAAGGTCATGACTTGCTCATGGCTCCGCCATCAGTGCCCAGAACAATGTGTGGCCCACAGTGGGGGCTCAGGAAACATCTTTTGTCAATGAATGGTTGAAACTGGGAAACTGAGGCACGGGGTGATGTGGTCTTAGCTTGCCTCAGACCCACTTAACGGCTGTTTTTCTGTTAGTATTCTAGAGCGAACCCTGGACAGTCCAGTTTCCTGTCACTGTCACTTTGAAGAATGACAGTTTAAACCTTATTCCCATCCTAGAATTGAATTTTAGTGAATAAAAGGTCAGAATTTCCCAGTTTAAGATGCTACACTCAGTCTGAGAATAAGATAGAGGACTTGAGTCCCTTAAGGATAAGATAGAGGGGAGTGCCTGCAAATACGCTGTGAAGGCCTCATCCAAAAGAGCACATTTTCTATGTACCATCAGGTCTTTTTCCTCAAAACTTTGTGGGCTTTCAGCCTGTTCCAGAAGCGCAAAGGTACCAGGCTTTTAAAATTCATGTCATGAATAAACAAGAGGAGAGGGTATAAATAAACATTATATGATAGTAGAATGTCTGCTATAATAGGTATAATCATTCTAAAGTAGCTCAGGGAAAGATCTATATTTTTATCACTTATTGGAGAATTATGTGAAGATAAGAATTTACATTAGACCCAAACTATCTTTTTGACACATAAAGGTCATTTCCAGATGCCCAGCCTGTATGAGCCTGACCTGGGCCACAGCATTGACCACTGCCATCTCCTCCACATCAAGTCTTAGACCTCTCTGTACTAGTTTCTCCACATGAAAATGTGCATGAAGAGTTCTCTCATTCCCCCCAAACCCTTATGCCTAACTTGAATTCATAAGATGAAAGGTGAGATTATAACTTTCAAATATGCTAAAGTATGATGATAATGCTTCTGTGTCAAGGATGCCCATATTTCAACACGGACCCAGGATCCTGGGAAAATCTCTCCTCATTAAAGCCCAGGAGGCTGACTCCATTCCACATTCGCACCTGCAAACACAGTCAGCATGCTCAGCACAGAGCACATGGCAGAGGCCATGGTCCCATGATGCTGTGCTGATTTCTCTTAACTGGCCATTGGTTATAGTGAGTTTTATGAGGGCAGACAGTATAATCCAGCCTTGACTGCCCTAGTGGGACCTCCTCTGCAGGTGAATCCTTGTTGGGGCTGTGGCCCTTTGCTGTCAGAAGGCCCCTCTGGCTCATCACTCCCTTCTGGATGTTTCTGGGCCTGTATGGCTCACCTGACCATCTCCCTTTTCTCCCTTCCTTGGGCCAGGGAAGTCTCAGGCTCTTCTGTTTGTAAAACACAACATGGCATTTTTAGCTTAAGGGCCCCATTCACCCCTTCAGCAAGTCTCTGCTTGTCCCTTGGTGCTGAGGATGGGCCCTCTTTAGGGCCCCACTGCTCCTGCAGTCCTTTAGGATATGGACCACTTCACCCATGCTTCTGGGAGGTAGATCTGAGTGTTTGACTTCAGCTCTGCTGGGTATGGGTCCTGGGGAAGGTCAAAGCCCCTATATCTTTCCTGAATCACTGGGACATTGCCCTCTTCCCCATCATGCTCTCCTTGATTCCCTCCCCACAGCCTTTTAGGGCCTTACCGATGTCAAAGCCTGGAGACCATCCTCCTTCTCCCCACCTCTCCACCCCCCCCACCACATGCAGACAGTCACCGTGGTTCATCCACTCTAACCTCAGCCTCCTTCTCCATCCCCTGTCCACAGCCTCTTCGTGGATCTATCAGCTCCCTTTGGAGCTGCATTTCCTTCACAACATTTGCTCAGTTGTAAATGAGCCCTCATTCCTGTGACTCTTTGATTAATATCTGTCTTCCCAACCAGTCTGCAAGTTCCATGAGGGGAGGAATCCCTACTGCTTCTGCTCATCATAAAACCCCCAGCACCAAGCTCGGGCATCCCCTCCCATCCTCTCCCATCCCTTCCAACCCATCCTTTGCACTGTTGCCACAGTGCTCTTGCTGAGGGCAGATCCGACCATGCTTCCTCTTTTTAAAAAGGCCTCATTGGAGACTCTAGCACCCTATTGGGACCCTATTGGGACTTACTTAAAAGACCTTCACAATTTGGCTCCTGCTGGATTATCTGATTGAATTTTCTGCCATTTCCCTAAACTCTCACCTAGTTGCCTTTTTTTTCCTTCTTTTTACCAAAGTTTATTCTTTTTTAAAAATTAATTAATTTATTTATTTATCTTTGGCTGTGTTGGGTCTTCCTTGCTGCACACGGGCTTTCTCTAGTTGCAGTGAGTGGGGGCTACTCCTTGTTGCGGTGCGCGGGCTTCTCATTGCGGTGGCTTCTCTTGCTGCGGAGCACAGGCTCTAGGCACGCAGGCTTAGTAGTTGTGGCGCATGGGCTTAAGTTGCTCCGCGGCATGTGGGATCTTCCCGGACCGGGGCTCAAACCTGTGTCGCCTGCGTCGGCAGGCGGACTCTCAACCTCTGTGCCACCAGGGAAGTCCCCAAAAGTTTATTCTTAAATGTACCATAAGTTCTAAGACAACACTTCATTCCAGCTGTGGGTGGCAACAGATGTTATGGCAGGGAATCCAGATGTTTAAACAGGAAAGGAATAAGGATCACCATTGCCTCAGGCACACGGAAGAGCTTACTACTTCTGGGCAGATTTCTTACTCACACCTTGACCGTGGGGCTTTCCCATCAGCCTTTGCTTTTAGCTCCTAGAGTTTCTTCTGCTCCTCTTTCTGTTTCTGCATGAATATCTTATCCCATCCATCTTCTTGGTCTGTTTTTTGGGCTGCTTTAGGGGCTTCTTCTTGCCACCTTTGTGGCCAGACATGGTGTCTGTTGGCCCTTCCCCAGACCCTGCCACTGGAAGCGGCTTTTGTTGTTGTTAAGAATATTTTCACATATTATGAGGCATTGAAACATCTGAACAAATCCATATCTGGGCAGTGAGGGAGCTGCTTTCTCCTTCACTTAAAAATGCCCTGCTCCTTTACCTTAAACAGGCTGGAATGCCCTCCTCATCCTCCTCCAAGACCCTCCGTTTAGGGTCACCCCCTCCATGAAGCCTTCCCTGACCCTGCCAGGCAGAGTTCAGTGCTTCCTCCTCATCATGCTGCCCAAGTACCCTTTGATGATGATCACATGGTGTAAAATAACTGATGCACCGCCCCCCCCCTTTTTTCTGGAATTCCCTACTTGTCTATGCATTCCTCAGGGATGGGAAGATTGTTTTATTAATCTCTGTGACCCCAGGGCCAAAACAGAACTTGGCATGGAGTAGCTGCTTCATAATGTTTGTCAAATGAATGAGCGCACTTTGGAAAAGAAGCCTGCTTTACCCAGGGGACAATCACAGGCTGATGATTGAGAGTTGAGATGTAGAATCATCAGGTTCTCAACGATAATCAAAATCTGAATTTAGTATGCTATTCTTTAGAATTTAGTGTCACAGGAAAGTGACCCAACTTTTAAAGGCACTCAGCTTCTACCTTAGAGCAGAGGCCCTGGTATGGGAGTGGGGGAATTTCAGGTAAAAAGGTGGAGGACAGGCTTGGAGCCATGCAGATCTGGGTTCAAATCCTCTTTTGGCTCTGTGGTCTTGGGCAAGTCCAATAGCTCACGGAGCTTCAGGTTCTTGGTAGTAGTATCTATGTCATTCCGTTGTTGTGTGGATTAAACAAGAGGGCAGATCACGTGTCTGTCATGAGTTGTTCAACAGCAGGGTGGTGCGGTGGTCCTGGGGTGGTGTATGTGTGGGCAGAGTCTCAAGGAGCCTCTGCCTCAGCCCCAGTGCCCATCTCCAGGTTCACTGGAAGGAGGAACTGGCTTTCCTGCAGCCCCACTGAGGTGGGTGGAGCTGAGTCAGTGCCTTCTGCCCCTGGTGTGCATATGAGTCTCTCTGTAAGGTATGGAAATTTTCCATGACTGTCATGGAAAATAGAAGCTTCTAATTTTGCCTAGCACTGCTGAAGTTCCTTCCATTAAAATGATCCCTGGGGAACGGAATAACCTTAAGAGAGGTATTTTTTGATTAGCAATGTCTCAACCTGGCTATGCTATGAAGCTGATTCCACAACAGGCTGTAGAAAAGATTGGCTGGGATCATCTTTTGAGGGTCAGGGCCTACATTTTTTTTTTAATTTATTTTTGGCTGGGTAGGGTCTTCGTTGCTGCACGCCGGCTTTCTCTAATTGCGACGAGCGTTGCAGTGCACAGGCTTCTCATTGCGGTGGCTTCTCGTTGCGGAGCACGGGCTCTAGGTGCACAGGCTTCAGTAGCTGTAGCATGCGGGCTCAGTAGTTGTGGCTTGCAGGCTCTAGAGCACAGGCTGAGTAGTTGTGGCGCATGGGCTTAGTTGCTCCGCAGCATGTGGGATCTTCCTGGACCAGGGCTTGAACCCGTGTCCCCTGCATTGGCAGGCAGATTCTTAACCACTGAGCCACCAGGGAAGCCCAGGGCCTACATTTAATCTCCATTCAAAATTAAGTGGGGGAGGCCAAGTTCACCAAAAGAGAAGACCAGGAGCCCATCCTGGGTTATGTTAGAGAGCCCTTCACTTCCCTGCTCTGGGTCCCCTCATCGTCCCCAGCCCCTCCGTTTCTTCTTTGTGTACCTGTCCTGTTATGGTCACCAGTCTGAGTATAGGGAAGGCCATCCTTTTCCTACACATTCTCACCCAGCTGTATTTCATTAGTGAGCCAAGGATTTTTGTCTCTGTTTTTCCAACACTGAAACTAGAGTGCTGGACCCCAAGGTTTCCATATGATCTCTAAGCAGAAAGCCTTTGCCTATGGAATATGTGCATTCCAGGAAAGGTGGCTGCAAAACAAAACTGCAAAAAGCAAATCCTATTTGTCTACTGACTTCCATGATAAAAATCAAAGGTATGTTCCCAATAAGACCAAAATTTCTAACAGTTGGAACTGAGAACTTTAAGACTCTTTGAAAGAAAACGCATTTTCAGGCAATTTCACCTCCACTTCCTTACCCCCATCTCAGGACACTTAGATTTTATACTCTGGGAGCATAAAACTGGTCTGCACACCTTCTCCTCCTCACCTCTGGTCATCTGCAGTTTCTAATAGAAGTGACTTAGAGACAATGAGCTGCCAGCTGGTGCCCATCTGTCATGCGCAGGCAGGCCCAGCTCACCACCCAATAACCCATGTGCACACGTGCCCCTTTTCCTGCTCCTCCCTTCACACCAGCCCCCGACACTGAAGCAGCTGTGAAACATAACCAGACCTTTGGTTCTGAAGGCAGAGGAGGCTGGAAAGTTGCCTCCTAACTGCTCCTAGGATTTGACTGCAGACCATGCTCTCCGCTGGAATCTGGCTACGTATTCTAACTGCACAGAGCTTGAAATCCTATCAATAATGCACTCACTTAGGTTAACAAGCTCTTTTTGTTTTTCAATGTGCAGAGCTGAGCGTGCTCTGTCTCCCCATCTGAGTAATGATGAGGTAGAATCAGATCAGCATTTCTCACTGTGTGGTCCTAAGACCACCTATATCAGAATCCCCCAGTGGATTGTTTGTGCTGACTTCTAGGCCTACCTGGAAAGATGGTAACTAGGCTCTCTAAGGGGTGGGGTCCGGGAAGACTCAGGTTTAGCCATCTCCCCGGATGATTCTGGTGTGGTCTGAGAAACACTGGTCTCAATGAAGACTGTTCATACTGTGTGTTTATTCATACCTTGGGCAGAATTAGCTCAATCTGTCTGTTTACCTCTACCTCCCCTCACTGAGGTCTGCCAGATGGACGGGATGGGAATTTGGGGGTGGGGAGGGAGGTACGGTGATTCTGGAACTGGAACACACTGGAGGTTAGGGCAGGGCTTGGCTGAGGGTTGTGGTTCTGTTGCTGGTGGAGAAACCTTTCTTCTTCTCTTTCCTTTTGTCCCAGGTTGTCTCTCCCCCTTCCATTTGGGACAGGACTATAACTCAGTCGGATTCGGGTGGGACTGGCTTTTGTGAGCTGGCCTTGGCCCACACGCCTAGGTGAACAGGGCTCTTGTGAGACAGCTGTCTGTTGGTTCCTAACAGCTGACTTTCAAAGTGGACTTCCTTAGGGACCCAAGCTGTCCTTGAACATGGCTGGGGTGGGGTTGAGGGGGGCAAAGATAGGGGAAGAGTACCCGCAGTGTGCTCCAGCCCAAATTTCCTTTCTGTAGCATTGAGTCTTCTGACTCTATAGAAGCAGATGATAGGACCATCTTACCCTAAAGCTCTAAATTCCACACACAGACAGAGGGCGCCCTGGGGGTGGGCCAAAGGGCTGATCCTGAGCTGGGCAGGGTGGCCCGGGTGTGGGCTGTTATGAAGCATTCACCAAGCGAGTCATTGGACTTCATCATCAGCATTGCTGGCACTCAGAATAGCTCTGAGTCCCCCTCAAGCACGAGAATCCTTTATCCTCATGTGGCTTTTTGCTTATCAAAGAAGATCTCGGGGGGGGGGGGGGCGATACACTGCAGAGAGCAGTCAAAAGGTAAGAGATGACATTTACAAACATCCATTCTTTCCTCTCCACTTCAGCGCTCTGTTGACTGTTTTCCTGTTCAATCAAATCCTATTCACAGCTTCACATCCCATTTTAGGAGTTGCCAAGGCGATAAATACCCTGTCCTTTCTTTACTGTGCTTGCTTTCGCCTTTTTCTCTCCCTTGCCCATCCTGGAGAGCCTGAATCCTCTTTGGCTGGGTTTCTCACATCTAGAAAGCTCCATTCAGTTCCCAGCAATGGGACAAGCCAGTTGCTTTGGCCCTTCCTCCTGCTGTTACCTTTCCCCATGACTTTTCCTGATCCCAGAGACTCCCTTTATAGATTGGCTGTGCTGTGTCCAGCTGAGAACTGTGGCCTGGACAGCCCTGCTCTTAAGTCATGACCTTTTTCATTTTTCATGCGTCATGCTGCCAACTTTCAGAGGGACTGTGGGCTGACAGTACAGCCTCCTTGTAGGGGGAGCGAAGGGGGATTGCACAGAACAGGGCAGGAGAAGTGGGACAGAGGTCCTCATGGTCAGCTTCCTAGTCAACTGCTTATCCTACTGCCTCGAATCTGGCTTCCTTTCTCCTGTTGATTCCCTCATTCTTGTTTACAAAGCATTTAGTGAGCAATGCTACGTACAAGACATCGTGCTAGACTGGAAACACAGGAGGGACATCAGAGCTTACCACAGAGGGTGAGAGTCTTTGTGTATTGACTGACGACTTGACATCAATAGACAGTGCATCCCACACTGAGTGTGTACAGTTAGCTTTGCCTCTAGCAGATCCAGAGCAAATTTGCTTTTGGGTGATTCAAGCTTATTTCATTCCTTCAACAGTTAATCACTGAGTGTTGGAGTGCTATAAAGTAGTCCAACTGATCCACTAATGCACTTGGCCTGATCTGGTGGACAGTTGGTAGGCTAGGCCCCTGTCCAGAAAGGTTCTGTAGAGCCAGTTGGTCCCCAGGTGTCCTTTCTTACAGCTCATCCCGCCCCCTCCTTCTTATTACTCATCATTTCCATTATGATCACTATTATTCATTGAAGGCTCATTATATGCCAAACACTATATTCAATCTGATTTCTTCTTTTTGGATCCTTACAACAATCCTGTGAAGCTGGCCATCTTGGTATTCTCACTTCAGAGCTGGGGACATGAATGCCCAGGGGGGTTAAGCACTTGCCCAAGGTCACACAGCCAGTAAGAGGAGAGCTCAGACTGAAACCTAGTCTGTCTGAGCCAGGGGTGTGTGGTGTGCTGCGACACAGAGCCAGGCACCCCTCGGGTGCATTTCTCAGCGCTGGCCAGGCACCTGTTCTCTGTGAACACAAACTACTTCTTTGCCTCAGAGAGTAACAGCTTGTGCTTTAGCAGCACCAGAGGCCCACCCTTCTGGGCAATTCTACTCGGGCAGGGCAGCGCTGTCCACGATTTTGAGCTGAGGGGCACAGCGTCCATTGCACTTGGTCTGGGTTCTTCGAGTCATGGACCGTCCCTTGAAGGGTGATTTCTCTGGAAGAAGGGTCAAGGGGAGGCCCCTTGCAAGGTGGGACCTGCTCAAGGAGCCTGCACGGTGCGGCTCGGCCACTGTCACTGGCTGGAAAATAAATTCCAGGCCACTCACGGGTTCTTGGGGACCAGTGTCCACAAGTGCTTAGCCCTGTGTGTTCCAGCTGCCATGCTTGTGGCTGGAGACCTGACTGTCCTTCCCTCAAGACTCGGGGCGGGAGCCTGATGAAGGCAGGGAGCAGTTCTGGGACCAGGTGAGCCTGGGGCAGGACCTGGACTGGAAACGCTTCTGAGCTTCAGGCACTTTACAGAATCGCTTCGTTTATTTGTGAAGGTATTTGTGAACAAGGGTGGGAAGTCTTATTTCCATCTTGCCGGTGAGGACACGGAGGCTCAGATCAATCAAGTGACTTGGCTTAAGGTCATTAGCTACGAAATGCCTATGCCAGTGTAAACTCAGATTTGCCAGATTCTCCTACTAGACAACTTCTCAGTGCTACTGATGGCCCTCCAGGAGACCCCCTGGCATCCCCCAGAGGGGAGGAGCTCTGGGTCTTTGTGGACATAGGCTCAGTGAGCTCTGACACCACCCCGTGGGGGAGGCCTTGGCCTTGCTTGCTCTGCCTGCAGCAGCTCCTTCTGGACCCCGGAGTCAGTCGGCCTGACAGCGCCTTGTCTCTCGGTCACACCGTGTGCCTCTTGCCTCCCTCGCCTGGGCCTTCCCTGTTGCTTCTGAGGCACGTGGTGCTGCAGGACTTGCTCGGTGCCCGTGCACAGCATGGGTTTGCCCAGCCAGGCACGGAGTGCTGCTGACCTGTGCCCACAGGCAGACCTACCTCCCATGCTGTGCAGATATGGCTTCCCTGGGGGCTGACCTAGAAGTGTAGGTACACTAATGTCCTGTGGAGTGAATTTGATTAATGAAAGACAAAAGACAGCAGATGGAAAAGGTCTGGCTGATAAATTATCTAATTCTATCCTGATGGGCTATTCTGAGATGTAGTATTATATGTCTCACTGTAGAGGTCTGTGATGACCAAGTTGTATGCCTTGGTAGACAGTGGCCAGGTCAGCAACATGTATGTGCTTTCCCTCCCCCACACGCCATTTTCTTTTTTCCTTTGATCTTATTTCATTTGGATTACAACTCCCTCTCTCCAGTGAAATATTGGCATGCAAGACCTGCCCAGGGCTTTGTTTTCTAGGTAACATAGCTAGGCCAATCATAATAGTAATAATTCCTTCCATTTATTTTATTTACTGTGTGGCAGCTAAATCAGCTCCTTGAATCCTCACACTGTCCCTATTAAGCAGGTATTATTAGTTGCCTCATTTTAAAGATGAGGAAACTAAGACTCAGAGAAGTTAAGGAACATGCTCATGGCCACACAGCATGTAAGTGGCAAAGTGAGGATTAAACCCAGCTCTTCTGCTTTTCCAACTCTAGAACCTGAACTCGAAACCACCCTTGAATAAAGTTGCCTTTAAGCTTTAGAAATGCCAAGGAAACCTGAGTCTCTGTGAGGAGACACTTGCAAGAGGCTGCTAAGGATCCCTGGGAAGCCCAGAGAGCCCCTCAGGAGAGAGCAAAGGGGTACTCACGTTGTAAACGCTGGGTTGTACTTTGCACCTCGGTAGTAGGAGTACAGATTGAACATCCCAATCATGAAGGCCACAAATACCATGATGAAAATGACCATGAA
The DNA here is from genome assembly GCF_964165515.1 of Mesoplodon bidens. Classification (NCBI taxonomy): domain Eukaryota; kingdom Metazoa; phylum Chordata; class Mammalia; order Artiodactyla; family Ziphiidae; genus Mesoplodon; species Mesoplodon bidens. The sequence goes on from NC_138160.1 coordinate 115,919,559, forward strand.
CTTGAAGATATCTTTCACAGTTCTCCCCAGGGAGATCTGCAGGGGCCCAAAACTCTCGTTGGCTGGCAGGATGTATGCGATTCGAGAGAAGCTCAGCACGACAGCTATCGCATACAGCCCTTCCGATATGATCTGAGGGTCTGAAGGCCACCACTTGTCCCTGGCTAAAAGAAAACAATCTGGGTTACTCACTGGGCAACAGGATCTGCTCTGGAAGAGAAACCAGGTAGGCATCTTTAGAGGCCTCTAACCTCATCCCTTGCCATTCCTGCCCTTGTCTTTAAATTAATCCTAATACATTGAAGGTGCCACCCGCCCTCTTGGAACATGCTGGCCCATCTGCCTGGAACACTCTCCCCTCACTTCAATCCCAGTCACCCTTCAAGACTCTGCTCAGGTGTCATCTCTTTCAGGAAGCCTTCTGTGTCCCCCACAGGCTGCGGCGGCCTCCCTGTACCCGTTGCTGCTCCCACAGTATCCCGTGTGCCCTGCTGTCATGCACTCGCCATGCTGCTTGCTATCCTATCTTCCTTCCCAGTGTTTGAGCTTCACAAGCAGGGGCTGTCCCATTCACAAGGAGGTGGTGGGGAGGCGCACAGACTTAGAGTCAGACAGACCTGAGGTCGAAAGTGGCCTTTCTACGCAGTGGCTGTATGTAAAATATGACTCTCGGCAAGTCAATTAACTTTTTTGTTTTGCTTTTAAAATCTTTTATTGTCATTTAAATTTTTTTAAATATTTTAATTTTATTGGAGTATAGTTGATTTACAGTGTTGTGTTAGTTTCAGGTATATAGCCAAGTGATTCATGTAGTTATACAGATATTCATTCTGTTTTAGGTTCTTTTCTCATATAGGTTATCACGGGGTAGAGTACCCTGTGCTATACTGTAGGTCCTCGTCAGTCATCTATTTTATAAATAGTAGTATGTGTATGTTCATCCCAAGCTCCTGATTTATCCCTCCCCTCCACATTTCCCCTTTGGAAACTATAAGTTTGTTTTTGATATCTATAAGTCTGCTTCTGTTTTGTACATAAGTTCATTAGTATCGTTTTTAAAAATTAGATTCCACATATAAGTGTTATATGATATTTGTCTTTCTCTGTCTGACTTACTTACTTCACTTAGTATGATAATCTCTAGGTCCATCCATGTTGCTACAAATGGCATTATTACATTCTTTTTTATTGCTGTGTAATATTCCAGTGTGTGTGTGTGTGTGTGTGTGTGTGTGTGTGTGTGTGTGTATATATATATATATATATACATATATATATATATATACCACAATTTCTTTATCCATTCCTCTGTTGGTGGACTTTTAGGTTGCTTCCATGTCTTGGCTATTGTAAATAGTGCTGCAATGAACATTTGGGTGCATATATCATTTCAAATTATGGTTTTCTCTGGATATATTTTGGATTGGGATTGCTGGATCATACAGTAGTTCTATTTTAAGTTTTTTAAGGAAACTCCATACTGTTCTCCATAGTGGCTATATCAGTTTACATTCCCACCTACAGGAGGGTTCCTTTTTCTCCATACTCTCTCCAGCATTTATTATTTGTAGACTTTTTGATAATAGCCATTCTGACCTGTGTGAGGTGATACCTCATTGTAGTTTTGATTTGCATTTCTCTTATAATTAGTGATGTTGAGCATCTTTTCATGTACTTTTTGGCCATCTGTGTGTCTTTTTTGGAGAACTGTCTATTTAGATCTTCTGCCCATTTTTTGATTGGGTTGTTTGTTTTTTTGATATTGAGCTGCATGAGCTGTTTGTATTATATATTTTGGAGATTAATCCCTCGTTGGTTGCATCATTTGCAAATATTTTCTCCCATTCTGTGGGTTGTCTTTTTGTTTTGTTGATGGTTTCCTTTGCTGTGCAGAAGCTTTTAAGTTTCATTAGGTCCAATTTGTTTATTTTTGTTTTTATTTTCATTGCTCTAGGAGGTGTATCAAAAAAGATTACTGTGATTTATGTCTAAGAGTGTTCTGCCTATGTTTTCCTCTGAGAGTTTTATAGTGTCTGGCCTTACATTTTGGTCTTTAATCCATTTTGAGTGTATGGTGTTAGAGAATGTTCTAATTTCATCCTTTTACATATAGCTGTCCAGTTTTCCCAGCACCACTTATTGAAGAGGCTGTCCAATTAACTTTTTAAGCCTCATTTTCCCCATCTGTAAATTGGGGATAATATCGTCAATGTGGTGAGGATGAAATGAAATCACTTATGTAAAGTGCTCAGTTGGAAAACAAATTGCAGGCCACTCAGGGGTTCCTGGGGACAAGGGTCTGGCACACAGCAGGTGCTGATAAATGTTTGTTAAGTGGCTGAATGAAATCCTAACCACAAGTTTAGCCATAAATCAGAACAAATGAGCTCACACGGGGGCCAGGAATCTGAAGGTTCTTGCCTGAGAAAATGCTCTTGGGTTTGGTTCCTCAGGCAGTGTGTGTTTGCGAGTTGCTCCCTGACTGAGCTAAGGCCCCAAAACTGGTGATGAGTCATCCAGGTTTGCTATGACATCCCTTGCCTGGAAAACAAATGGCAAGAGTCCTGGGACCTGTCTCGTGCTGGGGAGATTCTGCTTGTGGTCACTGGTGAAGGTCTGAGCTGATCTGGGTATATTCCTTCAGCAGAGCAAACCTGTAAAGTGTTTCTGTTGTAGTTCTAATGGTGCAAGGAGCAGCAGCTTTCTTTAATAAGCTGCCTTCTATGTGTCAAGACATACAGTGATTTTCAAGTGAGGGTAGAACCTTCCTCCTGAGGCAGAGTGTGTGTGGGCATCTGTGGTTGTCACAATGACTGGGTAGGAGTCTTATTGGGATGCTAATATCCTGCAATGCTCCAGACACACCTGTTCCATGAGAACTGCCCTGCTGAACAAGTCAATTGTGCCCCTGTTGAGAAATACTAAGTGAAACTTAAATTGAGAAACATAGAGAAACCTAAATTAGCCCTTACACTTATATTAGCTGTAATTTTCACAACAGCCCTGTAGAGGAGGTATTATTACTGCCATTCTAAAGACTGGATTTGGGGTATGGGGTCCTCTTCAGAGCCAGGTAAATGCAGATAGCAAGGATATTACATAGTGATTCTTGGCACCCCAAAGGAGATGGAAGAGAAGAATTTTGTTCTTTATTTGCAAAGCTAGACTCTGCAAACAATTATAATCATAAAGAGCAGTAAGAGATCTTTAGTAAGGGGAGCCAGGCCTCCATTTGACACAGACTTTCATGTAGTGAATTCTAAATTATATGCGGAAATATATAAAGTTATAGACTTTATGTTCTCATCAAGGTCATAAAACTCAGAAAGACAAGTAAGGGGAACAAATGTATTTTTCCAATATATCTGTTGCCCTCCATGGATAAATAACACATTTGGATAACATGAAATAGGACTCAGATTCTTCAAAAAGACGCCAAAAGGAATTCCTTTTTTCTCTCCCCTATAATTTATCATCATAAACCTCAGTCGTAATAATAAAAGCCACTCATATAATCTATTAAGATAGATTTAGCTGTTGTCAGACCCTGGTGACCCGGTCAGGACTTTTAGTGAAAAGTACTCTACTTTGACTGGCTTGTAAGAATTTTGATGGGTGTAAAAGCAAACAGCATTTTGATGATTCAGACAAAGGGATTTTCTTCCCCTTGGAGCTGTTTCTAGGAGAAAAATTGCCCTATTGTAACCTGAAAAACACTTGCCTACTTGGTGCCGTAGAGGTTGGAAGGGACCATTGCCTAGCTGACCACTAGAGGGCGCTCTGCCTCCATAACTGGGGCACAAGCCAACCCTTTGAGATGCAAACGATTTCAAGGGTGAACCACAATGCAAGGGCAATACAGTGCAAAGCTTTGGGTTGGGTGAGACTTTAATGGGTGAGACTTTAATACAATCCAGAAAAGGAATAGAAGTCACAAGTGAACAATACTGTGGCTTGAATCACAGCCCTAAGAAAAGTATTCAATGCAGTATCAAGATTCTCTCATCTTTCCTTAAGGAACCCTGAGCAGCATAGAGGGGAAAATATGCAAACCCATGCTTTTAAAATGTCTGGATTTGCTAAACCAACAAATGAAGAGTGGATGATTTGTAATACTACAGTACTCTCCATTTCTTAGTGTGTGTGTGTGTGTGGGGTTCCCTACCACATTTACATGTAACATAATCTGTGTAACACAATCTACATTGAATACGGGCAGCAACTCAAGTTTTGTGTTAAGTGGCCAACCTTCTGGAGATCATTGCTGTACCTGATCATGAAGATTCTGTGGTCATACACACCACGTGGCTTCCATCTAACAGGGACATTTGACATTCAAACCTTTCATGCCACTAGTGAGTGCCTATTAAATGTCCAGCTAATTTACCAGTAACAACAAATATCTATTGTTTCTTCTCCCCACTCATCTTTCTTTTAGTACAGAAGCTACAGTGATTGAGCCAGAAAATGACCCCAGAGGTAGTAGTGATAATAACTTGTTACTATTAGTGAGCATTTAATATTTCAGAACACAGTGCAAAATTCTTCATGTGCACTATCTTATTTAACCCTCGAAACAAACTTTCTGACATGTATTATCCCAGTTTTACATATGGGAAAATAGAGGGTCAGAAAAATTTAGTAAACAAGTCCTTACAGTAAGCTACAGAAATAGGATTTGAATCCAGGTCTCTTTAACTTCAAAGCCTGCGAACATAAACACTATGCCATTCTGCATCGTTTTCATTTCATGTTGGACCAGGATCCCTTGCTGTCCAAGGCAATACCGTATTTCTGGGAACATTGTAAGCCATGCCATGAAAACCTGTTTCTTCCTCTATAAAATAGGAACAACAACAACAAAATCCTTTCTGTGGGGCTGTTGCAATGATTGGGGTTTATGGTGTAAGATGTCTATACAGTTCCTGACACCTAGAGGGTCCTTGATAAATGGATGCTTTAACTCTTATTACTAAAAATTCAATCTAGCATCTCACACTGTATGGCCTGTATGGAAAGAATTAAGGCATATTCTAAGAACCTATCTTGCCATGAGAAAACAATTTTTGAACTGGGAAAGCAAGACTTATTTTTGCAGAAAATACAGGGATCCAATATGTAAGGAAAAGTTCCTGGATCCACATCAGAAATGAGATTTCTTTAAAAAAGAAAAAAATAAATAAAAGGATCCCCCGGAAACGCTCCAAGAACCTTCTCAAAACAAATCCATCCTTTCCAACACAAAACGATTCATTTCTCGTAGTCACTAATTACACGTTCTATTCAGCTGGTTGTATTGCAGGGACTTGGGCTTTCTTGGAGGGTGGCGGGGCGGTGTCTGCTTTTACAGTAGAAACCACCAAAGTTAGGCACAGCCATGTTACAAACCACCAGCTGCGGGACAAGCCACGCTCATCGCCCCTGGCCACGCCCCGGAAGTGCGTGGAGCGGAAGGCGTAGCCGAACACCCGCCGACTCGACTCACCGTAGGTGAAGTAGGCCACTTCTGGTGGAAGTGAGACGTTGTGGAGCGTGTCGTCCTGCACGTGCTGGTCCACGTACACCTGGGCCTCGCTGGCCTTCAGGAAGGCCATGAATCTTGCGGTGAAGGAGGCCACGAAGATGGACAGCATTCCGAAATCCAGCAGGTTCCACAGCTGCAGCACGTACTCCCGCGGCCCCTCCTCCCAGATTTCCTTGCATTCGGACCAAATCATTCCTGCGGGAGAGTGAGAAGGTCAGGCTTATTTTGCATTTCCGGGCGTGTGGGACCGTAGGGGGCACGGAGGGAACCAGGGTACAGATGTAAATGTAGGTTCTTTGGAGCTGGGAACGTTGAGAATCAGCAGCAACCGAAAACATGCCTTCAAAGGCAGATTTATAGTCAGGAAATCCACAGCCGGCCAGAATTCGTGTCACCTGTCTCTCTGCTTGCAGATAAACCGTCTCCAGGTGTGAGGAGAGAGTTCTCATCCATTGATAGATTCTTAGAGGAAATACAGGATAAATGTAATGGCTGACATTTATATATTTTAAGAACTGGGAGATTATAAGGAATCATCCAGTTCTAAACTAAGTATAACGAAACTGAGGTCCAGGAATGGGAAAGGGTTTTCTGAAGGTCCCACATATGTCCTAGAACCCAGTTCTCCTAACTCCCTGATTATAATGCTTTCCTTTATATTTCTACAAATGTTTCAGTGAACATTACTTTTGGGTTATTAGTTTTTCTTTTCCATACTCTTTTATAACGTATTGGATTTTAAAGACATATGTCTTCACTGTTACATGTTGATGTAGAAGTCAACGAGATGTTGCTACTTCCCCTATCCCACCTCTAAGCCAGCCTCCTGAGGTAGCTGAGACTAACAACTGGGTGTGTATCCTTATATACCTGTACTATCCAGTATCGTAGCCACTAGTCACATGTGGATACTGAGCAATTGAAATGTGGCCAGTTAAATTGAGGGATGCCATATAAGTAGAATACACACCAGATTTCAAAGACCTTTTACAAAAAATGTAAAATATCCCAACATTTTAAAATCTGAAATGATATTTTAGATATACTGAGTTAAATGAAATCTCTTATTACTAATTTCATCTCTTTCTTTTTATAATATGGCTATTAGAAAATTTTAAGTTAAATGTGTGGCTTGCCTTATATTTCTATTGAATATTGCTATTCTCTACCTTTATCTTCATTGATTATTAAATTAGTTTAGATTATTAAAAATTATTTGGTAACATTTTGAGCACCTACTATGTGTACATATTATATCTGTTATAATATATACTACACATTATGTACATGTATGTGTACATATTAACTCCCTCAAATCTTTGCAGTAACCCTATTAAGTACATTCTCTTATTATCCCAGTTTTACAGCTAATATTTCCTTAGACATAGTGAATTGTAACGTGCCCAGATAGGAGGCAGGAGATCTGAAATTTGAGTCCAGAAGGTCTCCCCCTAGAGTCCCATCCTCTTGACCACTATGCTCTTTGCTTCTCCAGGAAATAGGATTGAGTTGAAAGCAGATAATGAAGAAAAAACACTCTTGAATGTTTTCTAATTAACATCAGAGAGTTTACAGCTACTCAGACGTAGGAAAGATTTGATGCAGAACTAGCCCATTCTGTGTTACACCGTGCTACACTTCACCTGCATACTTAGAAGGTTAATATGGTAAAAGAATCAGTAACTGATTGGTTAGTGAAACAATTCCAGCTCATTGACCACATATCCCCTAAAGGTTAACACTGCCAGCCCCTCGGCCCTCCCCTGGCTCTCGTGCATCAGACATGATGGCCTGCCTTCCCAGGTTCCTCCTGCCTCTTCCACAGCTGTTTAGAGAAGTTGTGGCTTTGTGTGATGAAAAAGATTCTAAGGTCTGCATGTCTATCAAATTGGAGGGGGACAGCAGGAAGTGTCCCCAAACATTGCAGGTCTGTTTATAAGACTCCCCCCACCACACACACCTTGCTCCCCCCTTTTTTTCTTTAACAAAGCCATACTTCCCAAGCTTACACTTTGAAAATTTTTGTGGTAATTCAGTGAAGTAAAATTTCCTTAACAATGAAATGTACTTTCATCTGTGCCTGTTCAAATAGATATTTAAAATATGTTATTGGAAAAACCATTACAGGCTGGAAAAAATGTTTATTGCTTTCCTCTATGCCCCTGCCCCCCAATTAAAATTCCTAATGTCTTAGTGGAACTGCTTTTTGCTGAGCACTAGGAGAATTACAGGCTATCAATTATTTTAATTCAGGAAGCCCTGGGTTCAGTTTTACCTTGTCACTCTTACTGGGTATGTGACCTTCGATAAGTCCCTTGATTTTCTTGAGGCTTTGGGGTAATTTCCAGCACTAAAAGCTCTATGAATCTGAAATGCAAATTATTTACAGTAAACTGACTTTTCTGACCAATACAGAGGCTCCTCATTGGGCATTGCAAATCACTTCCTCCATGGTCCAATGCCCACATCAGTCTTCCTAGATTTACATATTAACTTACCCAGACTAATTTAAATTATTCCAAGTCCATGAGTAAAAGTAGCATGGGCCCAAGGGTTTGAGCAGCACGAATGCTTAATTACAAAAGAAATGTGTGAAATTAAGTACTTCAGTGAGTGAAATTAGGTCCCCTGCTTCCAGGGTGCTGAGGGTAGTTCAGCATTTTATATCCAACCTGAGCCCTCTGGACTTTTGCCTCTAGCATGTCAATCAGACGAGTATATAGAGCCCAGGGGCTTAGAGAGTAAGGATGTTGGGCAGTAGAGCCTCCTTCAGGCAAACTCCCCTTCACTGCGGGATGCCTGGAGCGCAGAGAGCATGGTCACTGGTAATTAATGAGGATGACTAGCAGAGGAGCAGGTTGGGAAATGCTGGGAGGCCTTAAGGGAAATGAGTAGCTTTATTTAGGCAGCTTCTAAGTAGCGGTATGCAGGCTGCTGAGATGGGGCTTGACAGTTCAAAAGGTGGTTCATTCCCATCCCTGCCTCAGATGCTATTCAGAAGGGATCCCCCTTCAAAGTCCTGTGAGACTTAACTGTGTGCATTCCTTAAATGGTCACAGCCCCTTCCTCTACATAGGGCTTCTCTACACTGTCCCAACGCCCCCTAACCACATCTTGGGAGGCTTGTCTGTTGTTTTGGGTCAACTTCTGATCATTGGGTCAGGATATAGGTGTTCTGTTAACTCACAGGTGGGAGACTATCCCTAGAAGCCCTCAATCCTCAGGCCCTAACATCCAAACACCATCTCAGTGGCAGGTCCTTTGCAACACATCTGGACCTCACACACATTCAGGGTTCATTTGTTTTCCAGGCAAGGAGATGATATTAATAGATGCAAAAATTTTCTAAGAAAGCTCATCCCCATCTCTAATTTTAGTAGCTAACCATTGTTGAGTACCTGCTAGGTGCCAGGCCCTGTGCTAAACACTTTTCCAACACTAAAGCTTCCTTACAGCTTGATAGGTACTGACTATAATTATCTCTACTTTACAGATGAACAGACTCGTGTATGAAGATGGCAAGTAAATTATCCAAAGTCACACAGGCAGTTCAGGACCTTCTTTCCACTGTGCTGTCGCTCACCATGCCCTCTACTAGGCACAGACTTACTCTCACTGGTCAGGACCTCATTTACCACTTAACGGACAGTGTTGAGCTCTGACTTGGTGCCAGGCACCATTCTGGGGATACCACAACCAAGAAGATGCTATCCCTTCCCCAGCAAGCTCGGTCTAGTGCTGGAGACAGATGTGTCCACAAACAGTAGTGCTGTAGGGTGACAGATGCTGTAATAAAAACGTCCAGGGGACTGTTTGTGGATACACAGTGATAAGAGCAGTCAGTATTATAATCATGAGACCCAGCAGAGTGCCTGGCATAACATATATCTGTTGACTGAATGAAGGAGGAGACACCTGGCATGAGGAACCAGGAGGTAGCAGGGGCTGAGAGGTGTTCCACATGGTGGCTGTGCATGTGAGGGAGAACAGGCCATTGTAGGGGACTGCAAGAGGCTTAGTATGGCTTCGGGTTTGTGGGGGTTCGGGTTGGGGCTGGAGGTCGGCAGCAGGGAGGCTTAGTGAAGGCCCCGTAGATCCTGAAAGGCCCTCCTTCAGGCCATGAGGAGGAGGCTGGGTGTCCCCCTAAGCTAGTTAGCTCCTAGAGGTGATAAGTGGAGCAGCAACGTGGTCTGACTTGCTGGGAGAAATTTTGGCAGGTCGGCTGCAGTAGTCTACTTGGAAATCTTACCTAGATAAATGAGGAGACCATCAAAAGAATGATTTAGGTGAGGAACACAGCCCATTTGATTTTGCAGTTTTATTCTTGGTCAAACCTAGATGTGTGATTCTGGAGCTAAGACTTAGCACTGCCCTCGAAGAGTTTGTAATCCTTGGTGGGTCACGTGAGTGACCAGCTTGATCCTCACAGTTTACACATGTGAAAGCTGAAATTCAGAGAGGCAGAGCCACCGAGGAAGAAGGGACACAGTCAGGACTGGGCTTCTTGATAACCAGTCCCAATCTCTTTCCTTCTCTCCCTCTCTTTAAGTGTATTTTTCTACTGTGCTAGGTATTTACATCTTACTCCATCAATTGAGCTTTCAACTGGGGCATCTGTTTAAGAAAACACTGCCAGGTTCTCTGTAAGAATTGGGTTGAGAGAGTTTTCATGACATAATTCTCTTCCTAGGTGGAGAAATGACATGCTTGGTGAAGAGGCTTCCTGCCCTCCAAGCTCCATGGCTTTGTGCGAACCACTAATGTTGTCTTAGTCCTCTGGTGAGCGTCTGTATAGACACACTCTCCAAGTCACAAGCTGTATTATAAGCTCTTTCCTCTACCCCAGAGTGGCTGCTCATGATACAGGCAAGAAAGATATATTCCTATGGTATGAACTGATGTTGGAGATTCTCCAGGCAGAAGGATCTGTGATCTCTGGTTCATTTGGTCCTCCCCAAAGCAAGTTGTCTTACAGCTCTGGAGGACACACACGTCTGCTAGCAAATTCACCCCTCCTTCCTCAGTCAGGCTCTTCTCTTGGCTTCCTTTTTTTTTTTAAGTTTTTTAAAAATTAATTAATTAATTAATTTAAAAAATTTATTTGTTTGCACCAGGTCTTAGTTGTGGCTCATCTGCTCCTTAGTTGCGGCACGTGGACTCCTTAGTTGTGGCAGGCAGGCTCCTTAGTTGTGGTTCATTGGCTCCTTGGTTCTGGCACACAAACTTAGTTGCAGCATGCATGTGGAATCCAGTTCCCTGACCAGGGATCCAACACGGGCCCCCTGCATTGGGAGCATGGAGTCTTAACCACTGTGCCACTGAGGAAGTGCCTCTTGGCTTCCTTCATACTGTGTCCTGGTTTTTCTTCTACCTTTGCATGTGGTCTTAGGCTCCTTGTGGCTGCCACCTCCTCTGTCCCTGTTTTAAATCTCCTGCATTTACAATCTAGAAGTTTCTAAAAATTCTGCTAGTAATCAAGTAAAGCATCTGGAGTTCAGGAAGAATATATTTCTGATTGGGTTTGACCCTTCCACAGAATTGTACAGCAGAAGAGGAACAACCTACATATCCAGTAGGGGTTTGGGGAAGTAATAGAGTATTGTCACACTATGTGGCCATTGAGAGAGGGCCTTGGGAAAACCAGATACCTACATGGAGCAAGAGCTACCAGAAGATGAAAAGAATCAACTACAATTTGCATGATTAGAGAAATATTAATATTAATTGAGACAGGCTGGAAACAAAGGAAAGTGTGTAGTATTTATTGTCAGAGATGTTAACTGTTAGGAAGAAAAAGAGAAGGGAGAATAGGAGGGCAGTGAGGGTGGACAAACTTGCAATTTTAAACAGGTTGGTTAAAAAAGTCTTCACTTTGAGAAGGAGACTTTTTTCTTTTTTTTTCATTCTCAGTTTCTTCTTTTTTTAAATTTATTTATTTATTTAACATCTTTATTGGAGTATAATTGCTTTATAATGTTGTGTTAGTTTCTGCTGTATAACAAAGTGAATCAGCTATACATATACATATATCCCCATATCTACTCCCTCTTGTGTCTCCCTCCCACCCTCCCTATCCCACCCCTCTAGGTGGTCGCAAAGCACCGAGCTGATCTCCCTGTGCTATGCGGCTGCTTCCCACTAGCTATCTATTTTACGTTTGGTAGTGTATATATGTCCATGCCACTCTCTCACCCAGCTTACCCTTCCCCCTCCCCATGTCCTCAGGTCCATTCTCTATGACTGCATCTTTATTCTTGTCCTGTCCCTAGGTTCTTCAGAACCATTTTTTTTTTAGATTTCATATATATGTGTTAGCATACGGTATTTGTTTTTCTCTTTCTGACTTACTTCACTCTGTATGACAGACTCTAGGTCTGTCACTACAAATAACTAAATTTTGTTTCCTTTTATGGCTGAGTAATATTCCATTGTATATATGTGCCACATCTTCTTTAGCCACTCATCTGTTGATGGACGCTTAGGTTGCTTCCATGTCCTGGCTATTGTAAATAGTGCTGCAGTGAACATTGTGGTACATGACTCTTTTTTTTTAAATTAAAAAATATATATACTTATTTATTATTGACTGTGTTGGGTCTTCGTTGCTGCACATGGGCTTTCTCTAGTTGCGGTGAACGGGGGCCTCTCTTTGTTGCAGTATGTGGGCTTCTCATTATGGTGGCTTCTCTTGTTGAGGAGCACGGGCTCTAGGTGCACGGGCTTCAATAGTTGTGGCACACGGGCTCAGTAGTTGTGGCGCATGGGCTTAGTTGCTCCGTGGCATGTGTGATCTTCCCAGACCAGGGCTCAAACCCATGTCCCCTGCATTGGCAGGTGGATTCTTAACCACTGCTCCACCAGGGAAGCCTGTGGTACATGACTCTTTTTGAATTATGGTTTTCTCAGGGTATATACCCAGTAGTGGGATTGCTGGGTCATATGGTAGTTCTATTTTTAGTTTTTTAAGGAACTTCCATACTGTTCTCCATAGTGGCTGTATCAATTTACTTTCCCACCAACAGTGCAAGAGAGTTCCCTTTTCTCCACACCCTCACCAGCATTTATTATTTCTAGATTTTTTGATGATGGCCATTCTGCCAATGAGGTGATACCTCATTGTAGTTTTGATTAGCATTTCTCTAATGATTAATGATGTTGAGCATTCTTTTATGTGTTTGTTGGCAATCTGTGTATCTTCTTTGGAGAAATGTCTATTTAGGTCTTCTGCCCATTTTTGGATTGGGTTATTTGTTTTTTGGATATTGAGCTGCATGAGCTGCTTGTATAATTTGGAAATTAATCCTTTGTCAGTTGCTTCATTTGCAAATATTTTCTCCCATTCTGAGGGTGGTCTTTTCATCTTGTTTATGGTTTCCTTTGCTGGGCAAAAGCTTTGAAGTTTCATTAGGTCCCATTTGTTTATTTTTGTTTTTATTTCCATTTCTCTAGGAGGTGGGCCCAAAAGGATCTTGCTGTGATTTATGTCATAGAGTGTTCTGCCTATGTTTTCCTCTAAGAGTTTGATAGTGTCTGGCCTTACATTTAGGTCTTTAATCCATTTTGAGTTTATTTTTGTGTATGGTGTTAGGGAGTGTTCTACTTTCATTCTTTTACATGTAGCTGTCCAGTTTTCCCAGCACCACTTATTGAAGAGGCTGTCTTTTCTCCATTGTATATTCTTGCGTCCTTTATCAGAAATAAGGTGACCATATGTGCGTGGTTTTATCTCTGGGCTTTCTATCCTGTTCCATTGATCTATATTTCTGTTTTTGTGCCAGTAGTATACTGTCTTGATTACTGTAGCTTTGTAGTATAGTCTGAAGTCAGGGAGCCTGATTCCTCCAGCTCCATTTTTCTTTCTCAAGATTGCTTTGGCTATTTGGAGTCTTTTGTGCTTCCAAACAAATTGTGAAATTTTTTGCTCTAGTTCTGTGAAAAATGCCATTGGTATTTTGATAGGGATTGCATTGACTCTGTAGAGTGCTTTGGGTGGTAGAGTCATTTTCCCAATGTTAATTCTTCCAATCCAAGAACATGGTATATCTCTCCATCTATTTGTATCATCTTTAATTTCTTTCATCAGTGTCTTATAGTTTTCTGCATACACGTCTTTTGTCTCCTTAGGTAGGTTTCTTCCTAGGTATTTTATTCTTTTTGTTGCAATGGTAAATGGGAGTTTTTCCTTGATTTCTCTTTCAGATATATTGTCATTAGTATATAGGAATGCAAGAGATTTCTGTGCATTAATTTTGTAACCTGCTACTTTACCAAATTCATTGATTAGCTCTAGTAGTTTTCTGGGAGCATCTATAGGATTCTCTATGTATAGTATCATGTCATCTGCAAACAGTGACAGTTTTGCTTCTTTTCCAATTTGGATTCCTTTTATTTCTTTTTCTTCTCTGATTGCTATGCTAAAACTTCCAGAGCTGTGTTGAATAATAGTGGTGAGAGTGGGCAACCTTGTCTTGTTCCTGATCTTAGTGGAAATGGTTTCAGTTTTTCACCATTGAGAATGATGTTGGCTGTGGGTTTGTCCTATATGGCCTTTATTATTTTGAGGTAAGTTCGCTCTGTGCCTACTTTCTGGAGGATTTTTATCATAAATGTGTGTTGAATTTTGTCAAAAGCTTTTTCTGCATCTATTGAGATGATCATATGTTTTTATCCTTCAATTTGTTAATATGGTGTATCACGTTGATTGGTTTGTGTATTTTGAAGAATCCTTGCATTCCTGGGATAAACCCCACTTGATTGTGGTTTGGGATCCTTTTAATGTGCTGTTGGATTTGTTTGCTAGTATTTTGTTGAGGTTTTTTGCATCTTGGTTCATCAGTGATATTGGCCTGTAGTTTACTTTCTTTGTGACATCTTTGTCTGGTTTTGGTATCAGGGTGATGGTGGCCTCGTAGAATGAGTTTGGGAGTGTTCCTCCCTCTGCTGTATTTTGGAAGAGTTTGAGAAGGTTAGGTGTTAGCTCTTCTCTAAATGTTTGATAGAATTCGCCTGTGAAGCCATCTGGTCCTGGGCTTTTGTTTGTTGGAAGATTTTTAATCACAGTTTCAATTTCAGTGCTTGTGATTGGTAGAAGGAGACTTTTGAACATAGACCTGAGCAAGTGAGGGAGTGCTGCCCATGGGAAGAAATCTTAGGCAGAGGGGACAGCCTAAGCTAAGTTTCTGAGGCAGAAACCATTTGAAGCAAGGAAGCCAGTGGGGCTGAAAGAGAGTGAATGAGGTGGGAGGTGATGGGAGATGAGGGCATAGAGGTAGGGTAGAGAGGTGGAGGGCTTTGTAGGCCTTTATAGTGACATTGACTGTCATGCTGAGGGAGAATGTGATATCACTGAAGAGTTTTGAGGCAAAGAGTGACAAAACCTGATTACATTTTTAATGGATCTCTAGCTCCTATGCTGAGCATCTACTGAGGCACAGGGTGGGAAGGGCAGAAGCAAGGCCACCTGGACAAGGCCATTCGTCTCTTAGTGGTCAACCTCTCTGTCCATCACGACCAGTTTGAACTTGTTAGAGTCCTAAAGTCCTGCTCAGCTCTAGGGCTTCTCCTGGTGACAAGGGAGTCATGGTTTGTGTAGCCAGTCTGTCCAAAGGACTGCATTTATGAGTCATGGGGAAGAGAACTGTGTGTTGTGTTTCTAGCTGCTCCAAGGCCTTCCTGGCAGTGCCTGGGAGTAGCATGTGAGGACTCCTTCAGTAAGGGCCTGATACTATTTCAAGCCTCTCTGTGTCTGAGCAGAGTATATCAGGTTGTGGACCTTAGGGTGTGCCAGCACAAAGAACACAGTGAACACAGTGCTCAATGTCTTCCTCTTAAAAGTTGTTATTATTAGCAGTATTTTATAATTAAAGAGCTCCAGAAAATAGAGACAGGATAATATTAGTCTTATTTTATAGCTGCTTCCCCAGTATCTGGCACAGTGCCTGGTACATAACACAATGCTTAATAACTACAAAATATGGAGAAAAAAATTGAGAAAATAGAAACAGCACTATCAGAAAACTTGCACGTTGTACTCAGCACTGCATTTACCAAGCTACCTGCTCTGTGCCCTCAACTCCACCTTCCTCCTGTTAGAGTAGATGAAGTGTCCACACTCCTGCTAAGGGCAAGTCCTCTGCTTGCCTGCTGGATCCCATCCCCTCTTGCTGCTCAGGAACTTTCCATCCAAAGTCAGTGGTCAAGTCTCAGGCAGCATGTTACTTGATCTGTCAGCAACACTCGACATAAGTGATCACTGCCTGGATCTTGACACAGTGACTTTGGTTGGCTTCTGGGACACCACTCTCTTATCTCAGTCTCCTCTGCTGGGTAAGATACTTCTCATTTTCCCATCCTTGAAATATTGCTGTGCCCGAGGGCTTGGTCCTCGGTTCATCTGTCCACATTCACAGTTGAGGTACTGCATATAGTTTACTTTAAGTAGACTGACATGTCCAAATTTATGTTTCCAGCCCCAGCCTCTCTGACCTTCAGCATCTGTATCCAGTTGCTACTTGACGTTTCCTCTTGGAGACCTAATAGATAATCTCAAACCGAACTCTTGATTTCCATATCTACTCTCTCTCCAAACTGCTCCTCCCCTGGTCTTTCCTGCCTTAGAGGAACTCTCTATTATACCATTACTTGGAATCTTCCTTGACTGCTCTCTTTCTTTCACACCCCACAGGCAATCCAGTAGTAAATATTATTGATTTTACCTCCAAAATATAATAACCGTTTACTACCTCCTCAAAACCAGCTATTTCCTGTCTGAATTACTGCAGTGGCCTCCTAACTGGTCTCCCTGCTTCTGCTCTTGTCCTAGAATCGTCTGTTCCCTACACAGCAGCCAATGATCCATTAGAAAATGAGGTTGTACGATGTCACTTCTGTGCTCAGAACTGTCCAGTGGTTTCCAGTCATACTCAGAGTAAAACCTAAACTCTGTACCATGGCCTCCAATGCCTTGCATGATTGACTCTGCCTATCCTGTGACCTCATCTCTGCCATCTCCCCCTTATTTATTCTGCTGCAGCCACACATTTCTTTGCTGTTCCTCAAACTTGTCCAGCTTGCTCCTGAATACAGGCCTTTAACACATACTGATCTGTCTTTCTGGAATGCTTTTCACCAGGATGTCTGCAAAGCTTGCTTTCTCTTTTCCTTTAGGTTTCTGTTTACATTTCACCTTACCAGGAGGGAGGTAAGAGAGCTTGCTCTTACCTGCTCAACTACTCTGATAAGGTAAAATGTGGACAGAGACCTTACGGAAGAGAGAAAGCAAGCTAGGCAGATATTTATTCAACTTGTCTTCTCAGTTAAAGAAACTTGAATACTGACTGGGTATTTGAAAAGAAATTATTAATCTTCTTTTATGTTTGTAATTCTGTTTTAGAAAAAGAATCCTGATTTCTATTACCAGTCATGATGGAGCAGTAAACTGGAAAAAAAAAAGAAACTATTTTCAGACGTTGGAAATAGCAGAGCACTCTGATCCTTAAGAGAAGCAAGCAGGTAAGCCACATGACAGCCCTGGCTTTTAGATTTTCCTGGAAGCACGTTTCAGTCTTCAGGGTGTGGAGAAGGACTCCAGAAGCACAGAAGGCAGTCCCAATGAGTTGAAGACACAGAGATTAGAGTTCAGGAAGGCTGCAGTGATTAGATGTTACATGGCAGAGTTCCAGAGAGAAAGGTAGTATACAGAACCAAAACCCCAAACCAAACACAAACAAAAATAGTCCAGAAGTTTACATAGGTGTCCTTTTGAATGTTCCCTGAATGCTAAGTCATGAATACATAGAGTAAAACTCTACAGACAACAGCAAGAGAGCTGCAAGCTGAACAGTTTCTAGAGCTCACCCAGAGTGGAAAGATGTTTGAGCTCTGACCATCCACAGTTGAAAATCCTTGTTGATTACCCTGGGCATTTAGTAGAGACCCAGATGTGTGTCTCTATAGTACAAGGATAATCAATCCTTATGGTAAAGCTTTTGCAGGTCCACTCTAAGAAAGTTTGAAAAGGACCAAACTCATCTGTAAGAATTTAACAGCCTGTCAGAATAAAGCAAAAAAAACTCTTTAAAGGAAGACAACAAAATCTAGATGCTCACCAATATGACATGTAATGTGCCCATCATTCAATCAAAAATTACTAACACACCAAGATATAGGAGAATATGATCCATGTCAGGAGAAAGTTTAGTCAGTAACCCAGAAATGATAGAGATGATGAAATTAGGAGTTAAGGACTTTATAACAGTTCTTACTATAAATATGTACATTATGTTCAAGGATTTAAAGGAAAATACAAACATCACGAGGAAGGAAATGAAAGATATAAAAGAGAACCAAGTGGAACTTAAAGGGTTGAACAATATAATATTTGAAATGAAAAATTCAGTGATTGGGGATTAAAGTCACAGATAATGGAGAAAAAATGTCAGTGAACTTGCAGCACAGAAAGATTAGAGAAAAGTAAAAGGAAAATTATCTTTTAGGATACACACAAAAATGTTTGTAGATGAAATTTTATGATATCTGGGATTGGATTCAAAATTCTACAGGGTTGAGAGAAGGGAAGTAGGATGAAACAAAAATTAGCTTTGATTTGCTAATTGTTGAAGATGAGCGATGGGTCCAAAGGGTTCAGTATAATCTTCTTTCGAAATTTGCAGTTCTTAAAATTATTTATGATAAAAGTTTGAAAAATATAATCTAGTAAGAAAAAGTAGTTAGAATCTTCCTTCTGTCTAAAATGTAGCAGGAAGTAGGTCAATGAAAAATAAGTCTTCCCCTTTACAATACTTCTTATGTAATGGTCTTGAAAACTCAGCTTTGCTTTGATGGGTAGAAGCTGGTACCAGACTACAAAAGCTGGGACCTCTGTAGCTAGAGATGCTTCCCTCTTATTGGGATAATGCTCTGACACCCAGGAAAAGAAATATGAGGATGCAGGAAGAAGTCGTGGCTCAGTAGGAGTACCATGGTTAACATATGGTAGCACCCACTGAATGGGGAGTATGCTTGGACTCACCTGTCTTCTATTTGCAGCCCAGGTGGGGAAATGTGATGGGTGAGTGATTGGTGCCATAAATACTTTGTTTTATCCATAAACCCAACATGTGAGTTTTTGGTTTTTTTTTAACCATGTCTTAGTTTGAGTTGCTATAGCAAAGTTACACAGATTGAGTGGTTTATACACAACAGAAATTTGTTTCTCACAGTTCTGGAGGGTATAAGTCTAAGATCAGGGTGCCAGCATGTTTGGGTTCTGGTGTGAGCCCTCTTTCAGGTTGCAGACTGCTTGTTGTGTTCTCACATGGCACAGAGAGGGTGAGAGAGCTCTCTGGGATATCTTTTAAAGGGCACTAATCCTATTCATGAGGGCTCCACCCTCATGACCTGAGCACCTCCCAGAGGCCCCACTTCTAATACCATGACATTGGAACTAGGGTCTTAACATATGAATTTTGGGGGATATAAACATTCAGTCCATTGTAAAGTGCCTAGTGTTAAAGTGCTTAATTTAGTTAAATTGGAGGTGGGGCCGGTATACTAGGGAGAATTGGGATAGACTCAACTGTGAAAGTGAAGCCACAGAACTTAACTCTGCAACAGGCTTTAGCGTTCCTTTCCAACTTGAGTACCAGTGACTCTACAAAATGAACCTTTGGCTACAGACTTGCCGGTTGATTAAAAGCACCTGGGAAGCATGGTGTGCTTTTCTGTCTTTGCCGTTTGGGTCAAACCATTCTTCTCCTCATTACCTTCTGCCTATTGAGAGATCCAGCTTAGAGACCATACTCCCAGTTGTTCTCAGTTTGGGCATCTATGGGATATTCTCCAGTGGTTCAACTCTTGTGGCTCTCTTAGGCAATATCATTTAATTAGCACAGGGCATGTACTGGGCTGTCTTTTCAGGTATTTTTTCTTTTGTGAATTTGTTGATTGAAAGTACAGACACTTTGACCCTGAATACGTTTTGACTCAATGTTTGTGAACATAAACATAATGAATGTTACGCCAACATTGAATTTTTGTTAAGAAAAGCAATTGGGGGCAAATACCATTAGGACAATTTAATTAATTGATAAAATCTTGATACTGCATACATTTTTTGCCTTTTTTATTTTCGGTTTTGTTTTACTCAAAACATTCCCGTCAAATTCAGATCTTTTTGATGTAAATCTTATAATTTATTGATCAAGTTTTGGTTATTTACAGTATCACTGATTATAGTTTTTTCAGTTTTTTATTGTTTCCTACCAAATCTGATTTTTTTACCAATAAATTTTGCAGTTTTCAGTGTTAGAAAAATCTGTAACACCGTTGGCCATGTACAATTATAGCCATTGCTAGTTTTATCTTATCTTGCTTATTTCTACTAGTAATAGTTCTTGTGAGTTAGGCAAAAGAGAGATAGTCTTTCTTAACTAGTCAGTGAGGCAATTTGGAAGGATTTCCTTGGCAATTCCAGTGGCAGACCTTGGCAGCACAAAATAGCACCGCAAAGAGGAACTCCACAGCTTCATTACGTTCACCAACACAAATAATGAGAACATGTTACTCCCCTAACTTTTTAGATTTGTATTATTACTATTCTACTATGTATCAGTATTCAGTGGTAACAAAAAATATCTTTGAAGCTATGCAATCTTATACTTTTTTTCAGAGGCAGAACTTGATTTCCTAAGGCTTCTAGTAGACTATATTTAAATGAGCAAAACCATATGTCCCCCCCCACACACATACACTTTACAGTCACTTTCAATACACACATAAGGAAAGGTACAGAATGAACCTCCCCCAAACACCTCCTTTCAAAATTGGGATTTATATTACAGGTCTGTGCATCTTTTACACCAGCACATACAGAAGTTGACTTTGGCTTCCTTGCTGGTCATCTCCTCACCATTTTGTCTGCCAAGAGTGCATTCAAGAGGAGAGGAAGAGCTTCTGAAGTCAGGGTTTAATAATGTCCTGTTATAATTAGGGGAGGAGACATTAAAAGAGTGACTTGCTTACCCAAGACCCACTTCATGATGAGCATTTCTGTCCAGGAGAATTGTGTAGTTTTCACTCTGAAGATCTGTTTTGGGTAGTCTGTGAAGGTTTCATTGGGCAGGGTTTTAACACCTTCGAAGCGGTCTGATGCGTTCACAACTAACAATCCCAAGAAGATTGTAAAAGAAACTGCATGTGCTACAAATTTCATGAAAGGGCTCCTCAGGGTTCGTCCTAGCTGGAAACAAAATATATACAAGACCTGTTAATCTGGCAGCTCCAGGCAAGTTCAGGGCTCTCTTTAAAAGGCTTTTGCTGAAAGTTGAACTAGAGAATCCTCAATTTTGGACAGAAGCTGCTAATTGAACCCAGACATTTTCTCTAGAGCTTTTATGTGAGAAGCTGCTTGACCAAATCCATTTTTCTACTCACTTTAATTTTTTCTGTTTAGAAGACTTAATGGGAGTGGTAAGAGAAAGGAGTAGAACACACTAATATAACATCATTTTACAACATCAATTTATAATCTGACTGCACAGCTACCCCCAACCATGTGGATGTGAATTTTATGCTTTATAAATCTAGAAAAAAAATCTGTTTCAATTGAGTTCAGAATTTTTTAAAAAAACACTTTGGATATGCTCTGTTGCTCTTTTGTCTATTTTCTTGAGTTTTAGCTTAGATGACTTATTTTCCACATTTCTTATATTTTGGTAAATTTACTGAAAGCTATGCATTTCCCACTAGGTACTGCTTTAGCTATGTTCCTATAAATTTTGACATGTAGCATTTTCCTTGATACTCAGTTATAAATATTTTTATAATTTCCCATTTGATTTCATTTTTAACTCAGAGGTTATTTAGTTTCCAGATATACAGGACTTTTCCCCCCTTGCTCTAAAAAATCCTGTTTTTATTGCAGCATGTGTTCAGATCATAGCCTCTGTGATACTACCCTAAAACTATTGAGATTTTCTTTGTGGCCTAGTACATGATTAACTTGTGCAATTGTTCCATGTGAGCCTGAAGTGATCCAAAAGATGCCCTTTTACAGAGTAGGTATTGGTCATATCTTCTTATCCCTGGCTTGCCATCCAAAGGCCACTTGGATCTTTGAGGACTAAATTGGGGGCTGCACAGTCAGTCTTTGCTGACCCCTGTAAATGAATTCACTTGGGTCTCTTCCAGGTCACTGCTGTCACCCTCACCTAAACACCAACTCTAACCCCTCACCAGGTATACTGATAAGACAAGAGCAAAGAGGGGAGTCTTTTCTGGATCTCAGTTCCTTCTCCAGGGCAAGTGTTCAGTTATAGCCAGTGACTAGTTAATTGATGTTCATGTTCTGCCTCATTCAGGAGTCCTAGAGTGAAATGTCACCCAGCATGTAGAGTATTGGTTCAGCCAAAGATCAACTATAGGAGTTTCTCCTGGTAAAATTTCCCTAACTATCATTATGTTCAACATAACATTTATAAATCAGATGGCTTGATAATGTTCTTTCAGTAGGCTTCAGTATGCTAATCATCCACGTTAATGGTGCCAGTAATTACTGTAACGTTCTAATGTCATAGAACCCATCTGTTGAAATTTAAAAAGATAATTTTAATCATTTTTAAAAAAAAGACTGCGTTTCAAGTCTGAACATTGGAAATCCCTATTTGTGCTGGAAAGAACTTGTTCGGATTCACCTGCATTGTCAAATTGTCATATGGCACTAGAATAACTTCAGAAGTGTTTGAAAAGATGTTTACCTGAAAACTAGGGGGCCCACAAACATCTTACAAATGACATTTCTTAGTAGTGTTTAACGTTACTATTTACAAAATAGGGACTGTAGATTATTTTTAGCCAGAGGTAGATGTACTAAATTCAGAATGTAGAGATTAAATATAAGGACAAATAAAATACCTTACATAAATTCAGTAAAAAAAACAAAAACAAAAACGGAATCAAACGACGTCTCATATTGACCTATGTGATGTCAAATACATACTTTGAATTTTTCCACATTTTATCTGACTGTGTTGGCATCTTGGAGCCCCAGTTCCCAACCAAGATGCTGGGATACTTTGGTGTATACAGGCGACATTCTTAGATAGTCATTGCATTGTTTCCTGTCACTGTGTCCTAGCTGAGGTAGTGGGGAGAGGCGAGGTAGGTTGGAGAATGACTGCAGAGTGGGGAGAGGAAAGGTTGAGGAGAGGGCAAGGGATACCAGATCTTTGTGTCCCAGCAGGGTCCCAGAAATGTCAGAAAAAGGTGGAGAACACGGAGGTAGACACAGCTCTTAAGGGATTGATGGCCAAGTTTCCCCAGTCCTTTATCAGTGGGCTCTATGTAACATCTTCCATTGACTACCTGGATGAGGACCTGGGGACACTTCTCCATCTTCTCATCTAGGCAAGGCACCTGATGTCAGGAATCTGCACGCAGGTGCACCCATGCTGGCCCTGGGATTCCCCATAAGAGCTGCTTTGAGGAATTTAATGTTCTCTTTGTTCCCTCCTTCAAGTTGTTATCTTCCGGCAGAAGATGCATATGTAAAAATTATTGTATTTATTGCAGATGATAAGAAAAAACCCTGATAAGGCCCTGCAGTGGTATAGAAGGTTACCCTGGGCTCAGTCCCACTTGATTTAAGCCATAGGGAGGAAAAACGAGGTTAGGAATTGATGCACGTTTCCTATTTTTCTTCTGGGCTTGAAAGCATCTTTTTAACTGGTAAAACTTTGATAAAAGTCAGATGAGATCAAATCATTTCAGGGATTTCCTTTTTCTTTTTCTTTTTTTTTGTGACATTCCATATTTATCTCAATGTTTTGAAGCAAATTATGCTTGGGGTAAACTTCCTCCTTTCACGAGGCCACCAGGTGAACCAAAAGAAAGGAAAAAGTCAACCAATATATACCAGCAGCTCTTAGCTGGGGAATCATTAACACTGAGTCAGGTAGCAGCGTTAGGTATAAAAAGAGATGGTAGAGCTTTGGGAGACATAGTTCTTGTCCTCTTCTGCCTGAAGAGCAAAACTGGTGAGTCTAAAACATGGGCTAAAGCAACTCTGTCATTACTTGGCCCTTATGAGCTGAGAACATATTGGGAAATCCAGGCTTGCTGTACTCAGTCTCTGGCTCAAGCCCAGACTTCCTGGGTACTATTCTTTTACTCTGGGAAATAGGTGAATGTGAGAATAACTGAGTAGTGCTCCCGAATTAGCTCCAAATGAACTGCATTCTCAAGCCCTCAGGGTGGACACCTGCTTTTACTTGTTCACACACCTCTATGTTCTATGGCACTGGGCTCTTAGCCCATAAGTGTAAGCACCTAACTGGGACGTGGTAGCCAGTTGCCCACAAGGTAGGCTATGACTGCAGTAGAGCACCCAGAGAGTTTCCAGCATCTCTCCCCAGTTTGAACTTCCAGTCTTCTTCATCAAATGCCACCCTCTCTTGCCGCCAGCTGCCAGTGGCCACAAGCAAGAGCTTAGTGTACAAGTTGTTTCTTTGTCTTACTGGACATTCCAGGGACACAAAATGTCAGTCAGACAAGTCTCTGAACAGAGGAGAGGAAGCTGCAGCCATGGGGCCAAACTTTCCTGCAATCATTACTTCTAGAATATTCCAGAAGACACCATAGGTCTCACCCCTACATTCCATGGTGGCATCAGTCTCTTGAATTTACCTGGGTCCTCAGAAAGTCTGGGATTCCTACCCCGTCCACACGTCCTTTTTTTTGCATCACATCTGCATGATATTGGCCAAGATTGTTCTCAGACCTACTGAAAGTCTAAAAAATTTAGTCAGCAACTGGCATATCATCTCTTTCTGAATGTTTCCCCAGGCAGGTAGAGGCAAACCAATTTGCCGGCGTTGCTTAGTTCCAGTTCCCTGGAAGCTGTCACATTTAGTTTTACAGCAAAAGTGAGGATTGGCAGTGTTTGGCTGTTATTTTAACGATTGATGTCCTAGAATTAGTTTGTGGCTTAGAGAGTGTGGAGGCAGCATCCCTGTCCATCTCTGGATGAAGGCAATGATCTAACTTGCAGTACAGACTAGATAATACTACTATGGAAACAAGTGCCTAAAACCAATGACCAGCACTAATCCAGTTTTCAATCTGGTTAGTCTTTTTTCACTCAGTGTGCTTTTTCCAGCTCATGATAAGGGACAGAAAAAAATAGCCTTACCCTACATATGTATCATTTGGGGAATACCGATTTAGAAATCTGTCATGGTAGAGTGCCATAGAAACAAAATCCTCAATAGATAGGAGGTTGAACACCACAAATATTCAGTATGAGGACTTTTATTTTTAACACTATCCTACAGAAGAAGGAGTTTGAGTCCTAATTTCTTTCTCTGACACCCCTCCTACTCTAAGCCAGTCAGTTCCTTGCCTGCCTGGTTAGGTGGCCTCATTAGCAGATCTGAAGTCTTGGGCCCATCGTCCTGGCATGAGTTCTGTCCTGGTGGAGTTGACAAGAGGATCCATTCATTGATGACACTTTTATTAACTGCCTTAGCTGATCAGATTCCCTGTGGAACTAATCTCCCTGTAGTCATATTTCTTCTACTGAATGTTGATTACCTAAGCTTAATTGCTTTTTTTTTTTTTTTTTTTACTATATCACAAAGTAAATGCAGCTTTGGAAACTTTAATGACCACTTAACTTACGAAACATATTTCAGAGTTTCGACATGATTTGTTTTTATAGGCGCTAGCTCTTGCCTGAAGCTGGAGTGACTGCTGATGCCTGTTGTGGCTTTGGGTCCAGTGGGCTGTAGGGAGGGTGGAACAGGAGGTGCGGCAGCTTGGCTCTTGCAGGTTCCACTCCTTCCGTTACAGGCAGGCACCAGACACTCCCCCTTCCTGCGAGAAAAGAACCCAGCTTTGCGCCTTTCCGGCTCTCCTCCTTTTTCCTTTGTCTTTTTTCCTTCTAGTGACCTAATTAGCTGCCCATGTGGGCCAGAACCCAGACGAGGAAGCCAGGAAACCAGGAAGATGTTGAGATGGGTCTGCAGTGCCCCAGTATGAGAAGGCTTTGACTCTCAGCTCCTAGTTGTTTCTCTTTTCTGAACCTGCTTATAAGTGTGTGCATCATGATGTACTTGAGAGAGTGAAATGAGGTGTTGCATGAAAAGGGCTTAGCAGAAAGAAAGTACTCAGTAAATGTTGGCTATTCCTATTATCATTATTATAATTATTATTTCTATGGGTTTGGAGGCCATGTTTAGGACATTGCATAGTTAGAAAAGGAAAAGTGCCTTTATTCCCCCTTTATTCTGTTGATCAGATTATGCCTTGTGTATATAAAAGTTTCCATTTTATTACTCCTCTGTCTTTTAAGAAAATGATTTAAAAAAGCAAATCTTAGCATTTTCCCTCTTAAGTGTTTTCTACTTTTGTTGGGTCTCTCAGGGCTATTTTCTTTAAATGTGGGAAATGGTCAGCTGCATATTTGGACAAAATGGACTTTAGGTTATGCTAAGTAGAGAGAAGAAATAACCACAAAGACATGCACCTTAAGCAGTCTGTACCTTGCTGCACGGAGCAATCCAATAGGCCATGGCGAGAAAAGGGAGGCCTAGGGAGACTCCAAAGACAGCCAGGAATTTCACAGCGATAGACTGTTGACGTAAGCCTGAGAGATTTTCATACCACATGGTAAGCAATTGCTGTTGACAGTTAGGATGAGCAACGAACTGTAAAAACAAAACAAAAACAAAAACAAAATGCAAACAGGAAAATGGCATCAGTAGCACTTGAACAGTATATGACCTATGAGTAGCTCAGTGCTGACATGTTCCCCTGGGGAGGGTGGCCTGGGTGTTCCAGCCAGAGCAGCTAGGTCAGGTACCTGCTGGGCCCTTCTGACTTGGGCATGCTGGGGGCCTCTGTGCTATGAGCCCTCGTAGGACTGGCCTTCATAGGACTGGCTGCATTAGGGCTTGGTAAACTGAGGGCCTTGAGAAGTCTCAGGCACAGAAAATGACAGCTTCTGGGTAGATGCTTGTCTCCAATCCAAGGAGACTTACCTCTGTGCAGAGTTCATATGGGAGTCAACATATTGGAATGGATGGAGCATGAATGGGATTTTAGAGTCGACATGCATTTGAATTTTGCTCTACCATTTACTAGCCAGGTGGCCTTGGGCCAGCTACTTCACCTCTCTGAGCCTCAATATTGTCGTCTGCAAAACAGAGCCTGTCACATTGTCTTGTAGGGTTAAATGAGATATTGTAGAAAAGTTCCTCTCTCTTTTCCTATGTTGTCTAAGAAAAAGTTCTTGCAGTGGAGTTTCCAGAGGACATGCTAAAACTCCTCAGTATTTCCCCACTGGATTTCAGTGGTATTTGGCTTGGATCCCTGTTGCTTATTGTAGCATGCTGGAGAGCTGACACATTGTATCCCCATGCAGTAGCTTCTCACTGCCACCTCCCTCTCTTGGATCTGCCTTGCCCTCATGCCAGGTTACAAGGTGGGCCTTTTGTGGACATTTTGTATTGTTGACCTCACCCTTCTTGATATATGTTGGACTAGGGTTGAAACCCAGACTTAAACTGGGTCCATTAGGTTTTCTCAGCTAGCTATTTTTTTCTAATTCCTCTTTTTATTTATTTATTTATTTTTATACATCTTTATTGGAGTGTAATTGCTTCACAATGTTGTGTTAGTTTCTGTTGTACAACAAAGTGAATCAGCCATGTGCATACATATATCCCCATATCCCCTCCTTCTTGAGCCTCCCTCCCACCCTCATTATCCCACCCCTCTAGGTGGTCACAGAGCACTGAGCTGACCTCCCTGTGCTATGCTGCTGCTTCCCACTAGCTCTCTATTTTACATTCGGTCGTGTATATATGTCCATGCTACTCTCTCACTTCGTCCCAGCTTCCCCCTCCCCCGCTCCATGTCCTCAAGTCCATTCTCCATGTCTGCATCTTTATTCCTGCCCTGCCACTAGGTTCATCAGTACCATTTTTTTTTAGATTCCATATATATGCATTAGCATATGGTATTTGTTTTTTTCTCTTTCTTACTTCACTCTGTATGACAGACTCTAGGTCCATCCACCTCACTGCAAATAACTCAATTTTGTTTCTTTTTATGGCTGAGTAATATTCCATCGTATATACGTGCTACATCTTCTTTATCCATCCATCTGTCGATGGACATTTAGGTTGCTTCCATGTCCTGGCTATTGTAAATAGTGCTGCAATGAGCATTGTGGTACATGTCTCCACATAATTTTGAATTATGGTTTTCTCAGGGTATATTCCCAGGCTACTTGAGACTGTGATTGAGAGAGGCAGTCTTTTAATTTACTGAGGAGTTAACATGTAACCTTCGGGAATCTGGGCAGCTACCTTCCACTGTGTAGACTAAGTAGCAAAACAAGCCAGTTAAAAAGAGAGAAAGAAGAATGAAGTTGTATAGAAAGAGGTTCTATAGTGTCCTACCCTCTCTGAGGTCCAGTGCCACTCTGCACACATGGTCCACGACACACCCCTAGATTCATATACAGCATCTTCCTTTTTCTGATTGATTCAGTAGGTTGACTTGAGTTGCTGTAACCAAACATCCTTTTTCTGCAAATATTTGGTGCTACTTGGCCATTTGTTTTTAGTTGATTCTGAGTCTTGGCCAGTAGAAACTGGTAATAGGCAATATGTAAGTAACATTTATGGGAATAAAGTTTACACTTGAGAAAATTATGCTCATTTGTTTATTTCCTCCCTGTGACAAAGGGAAGCCATTATTTGCTTTAGGCAGCCTGCTCTTTGGCCCTGTCAGGATAGCCATATGCCGTAGGAGCTGGGACGCCTGGACTAGAGCAGATAGACTGGGGATTCTTCAAAGAGACTGCATTTTCAGTGGATTACCCTGGATCATAATGTCCCAATTTTCATCCCATTTGCCTCATTGGGTATTAAGAGGATATATGCAGCAATTTCTGGGAAATGCAAAACATTCCCTTTTCATTATAAGAACAATATAAATAGAGCTATTTAAAAAATTCTCAACGCAGATGGCAACATCTTCTTGTTTCCAGTTTCTGGGAACTCACAGTAGCCACCAAATGATTTGCGAGGATGCTATCAAAGCTTTATTTGGCCCTGCAGCAGCGCCTGGTGATACTGTTACTCAATCATTAGCTGCAAATGAGGCTTTTTTGGGGTAGCATTATTGGATTCATGTCAACCATTGTGGTTTTTCCCTTCAAGAACAAGAGCAACAGATTCTCCTCAACCCAGGTAGGAACCCTCAGGCCATCATATGCTTTCCTGTGCCCTTTCTGGCTCACAACAAAGTGGAGCAAACAACAGAACATCATGCACATGTTTCAGTAATTCTCAGAGCCTGATCACAGCAAGTCGTCCCGTTACAGGTCAACTTTCAGGCATGGGGGGGCAGTCGGTTTTGGTTTTCAAACGTTAGCCTTCCCTCGGTGCTGAAATGGTCCTGCTCTGGAGAAACACACAGTCTCATGAAGTAGCGGAAGACCACTTGGCTCGCCCTGTGGCTCCCTGCACTGTAGCTGCTCTGGAAGGACTCCTGACCCCTGCCTTTGGCCCTGCTGTAGCTGCTCTGGAAGGACTGCTCTGGAAGGACTCCTGACCCCTGCCTTTGGCCTCTTTGTCTTTATCTGGGGAGAGCCCCTCCATGCTTCTTCTGCTGCCTCCTGTGGACAAATCAGCAAAACAAATTGGGCAGCAGAGCAGGAGGGGAAGAATTCTGAGAGAGAACACAGTGGGAACAATTCCCACTCGCCCTTACCTGCCTCAGAGGACAGTGGTCCCGACTAAAACAGGGGGGTCTCTCTTGAGACTCTGTCCTCTGATTAGACCTTTGTTAATTTCCACAGTGGTCTTTCTTCCTCTGTAATAAAGCAACCTAGCTCCAAACATGCTATTTATTTGTAGACAGACTTTATAATATAATACTCCCAGTAAGCTGATGGCAGCTGATAGCTGAAGCCCAGATTGTTATTTATCTTTATGTGGGCACTTTTCTGTATTGATAGCAGGACTTCGAAGATAACTTCATGACGCACAGTTCAATGTGTATCAGAGGATTTTTCTCCACTGTGCTTTTGAAGCACAGAGAAACATCATTCCTGGCCCAAGGAAGATGAGAGTAACGTGAGGCACACCATCAAGACACAAAGAACACCCTAACCAGAAGGGCACTCAGTCAGGGCAGGGGCAGGGGGAGGATTTTTAAAAGCAAGGTCAGAGAGGAACAGAGGAAGGAAAGCCCACAGCCAGATAGAACAGAATGGGAACTCAGAAAATCAGTGTTGTCTTGGGCCAGATTTCTTTGGCATCTGGCTCACAAAAGGATGGAATTATCTGGATCCTAACAAGGGGATTGCCCAGGCCATTCCTGCCCCTAAGCCATTCTGGACTGAGAGCATGGTACACATTTATGAAAGTTCTTCAAGGGAAGAACTGGTTTGACCACCTCAGCTTTCCCATGATTCTCTCTTCCTAGTAGGGAGTAATGGCCTGGAGCTGAGACTGTTAAGGTAGGCTTGCATGGAGCCTCTCAGAAGAGCACACGTCAGGCCATACCCACAGCTGGGATGGACTGTTCCAGAGGACTGGGTTGGGGTGGGGAGCTAAGAAGTTAATTGCGAAGAGGGATAGGAGGGAGCTCTGAGACAGGCTTCCCTATAATATGGAGAAGGAGACTGGAAAACAGGACCTGAGAGTCAGGAGCGCCTAGAATTCATGTGGCTGCTGGTTCTTGAGTCCCTCTCAAGCCAGGTATCCTGGTGGCATGTTTGACCAGCCTTCATGTTTAGTATAACAACATTTGTACCCAAAGCTGGTTTTCTGTTAATATCTCACCTAAACTTCCTATTCCTCCCAGACCCTGGTGACTTAGTGAGAATATAATGCTGGCATATGGGAACTTTTGGGCATATTGGCCAAATCTTGGCTCTTACTTTGCTTTCCGTTCGTCCATATGCCACTATTTTTCTTTTATAGCCTGAAGGAAAATTATCCCCTTCACTCTTTTCCCTGCTTTATATTCATTTATAAGGAAATATCTGATATTTTAAGAATAGATAGTTGTTGAAGAGCTATCAACATTCCTTAACTAACTACTGAGTATTTTTAGGGCTGTTTCATGGAATATTAACACCCTTGGGCCATATATTCATATTACAACAGGGCTAAGACTATCCTGATGGGGGGTGTTTAAGCGTGTGGACTGGTACATGGCTGCTTGGGTTCAAGTCCAGGCCCTGCCACACGCTGGCCATATGCTCTTCGATCATTGACTCTTTCCATGCTTAACTTCCTTTTTCTGTAAAATGAGGCTAATAATGAAGATTGAGTGAGTAAGTATTTGTAAAGTGCTTAGGACAGTACCTGGCAAATAGTAAGCACTGTATTAGTATTTGATACATAAAAATAAGCCCGTGACTCTCCTTTCCTTT
This sequence comes from Mesoplodon bidens, assembly GCF_964165515.1. NCBI lineage: Eukaryota > Metazoa > Chordata > Mammalia > Artiodactyla > Ziphiidae > Mesoplodon > Mesoplodon bidens. The sequence goes on from NC_138160.1 coordinate 115,950,533, forward strand.
CCTATTTTTTCCTTTCCCTCTTCCTCTTGTTTCTCTGTCCTCCTCCCCACTTCCCTGAGGTTCTACTCCACCCTCCTTACCTTTATTCTGACCTCCATGTTGTTTTGGCAGATTTTCTTGAAGTGTTGTTGCCTTTGGAAAGGTTCATGTAGCCTGACAGGTGCGTGAGGCCACTCCCTCTCTACCCAATACCTCCCTCCTTATCCTCCAATGAAAGCGCTTTATCCAGGCAATTAGGTAAAAATGGGCTGGTCTCTGCTAGGGCAGTCAGGGTCACCATCCAGTCCGTTCAGCTCCATGTTGAGGCTCCGCCTCCACTCTGGAGCCCTCCATCAGTGAGGCGCAGTACAGGTTCCTGAACCTGCAGAAGTACTTCTCCTCCGTCCTCGATGCCCCTCCCCTCCACCACCTTAAAAGCTGTTAAATCCTGCATTTCCCGTTTAGTGGGGAAGGGAAGAGGGCTACATTTGAGCTGAGGCTTTGAGGCTGCATGATTTCCATAATCCTTAAACACAGATTTTTTTCTCTGACACTGGGCCTCATTTACAGAATAATGAGATGTGGCAATGCATGATTTGATAAGCTGAAGAATAAATTAGCTGGAGAAAAATTTATGAAATCCAATGCTTATAGAGAAAATGACTTATTTTATACAGATAAACCATCAAAGGCTGATGTCCAATGTGACTGTGGTCAAGATTTTCCACTTAGCTCATCACTAGCCTTTCCGTGTAGATATCTTTTTTTCCTCCCTCTGGAAACTATCTACATAGGCAAAAAGAGACAGATACTGTACCCGTTGTCAAGTGGCTGTTTTTAGTGTGGACAGTCAGACTGAATTAGTATAGTTCTGTGGTGCCACTTCCTGTCTGGTGCATCTCATAGGATTTGGTTCAATGGTGCTAATGTTCTTCCCTCCCGTTTTGTCTTGGCAAAGCTCTCAAGTCATGGAAGTTGACGAGGGAAGAAGAGGAATGGAAATGTCAGTTGTTGACTAGTTTAGTTTGTTGGTTTGTCCATTCATTCATACATTCATTCATTCAACATGTTTTCCCTCACTGCTGCCCCTTCCCAGGCACTGTGCTCAGCACTGGAAATACAGAGAAGTTGCAATCCTTGTCCACAGGGAGCTCTCAGCTCTGTGAGTCTGTGCATGGAATAGGACTGAGCAGTAACACCCTCCAGTTTACGGAGTAAGCCTTCCATGAATGAATGAACACCAAATGCTCACCCCATCAGTGTGCTTTCTCCCTCTTGTGAGACCTACTATTGAGAGCCCCACATCCTTGGCACAGCTAGTTGCTTTGTCTACACTGATAACTTAACCTTCAGACTCTTCTTCTCTGTGCAAGCAGTTAGTGGAGTGGTTACATGCACAGGCTCTGAGGCTGGACCATCCTGGTTCAAACCCCAGATATGACATTTTCTAGCTGTGTGACCCTGGGCAAGCCACTTCACTGCTCCTAGCTTCGTGATCTACGAGAGAGGAAAACATGTGTTGTGTGCTCAGTACATGGCCTGGTACTTACAGTTTAAGGTGGGCATTGGTGTTACTGCTGCTGCCATTCCTACTACCACTTCTGCTCCCCCTCCAGGGCTTAAAATAGTTCTCTTTGCTCTTCCCTTTGCTGAGTTTATCCATCAGCAGAGTGTTGAGTGACCATGTGATTTTAGAGTTAAACATTCTGAAGAACTTAGTATGCTTAATTACAGTAAAAAAGAAAGCAGAAGTTGCCATTGTTTTATTAAGTTTTAAATCAATGGAGCATTCTAGTATGGAACCAACATTGCCACCACGCTCACTGAACCTATTTATTTAGCCATGCAGCTCCTGAGCGGCCAGTACAAGAGTATAATCCGTGATAGTTCTGGGTAAATGGTGGTGGAGAATGAGAAGGAAAAGGTGTGGGGCTTGGAGCTTTGAGTGGGTAGCCCCACAATTCATACCTCTTTCAAGTAGCCTCTAAGCATGGGCAGTAGACAAAGTAAAATGTTTTAAAATCACAGCTTGAGTGTTTTTTTACTGTTAATAATTTAGGACCTAGTATATGAAGGAACTTTGGTTATGTTATCTGTAATCTTCACAATAACCCTCCCCAAAATGGGTGTATTATCTACATCCTCATATACAAATGAGGATGTATTATCAACCCCGTCTTGCAGTTGAGGAAACTGAGGCTGGGTCAATTAAAGTCCCACAGCTAGAGAATGGTGTAGTCAGGGTTCCAGCTCAGGTCTGTCTGATTCCAAAGCCTGAGGTCTTTTCATGTGTAAGCTCCCTCTGAAATTCTCTTGATTTGGTTGGCTTGGACTCTAGCCCTTCCCAGTCTTAGTTCTTTGCCATAAATAAAACAGTAAAAGCAAACACTTATTGAGCACTCATATGGATCAGGCCCTGTGCTGAGCACATTATAAACATTGTCTCATTTAATCCATTATGCCCATTATAGACCTGATGGCACTGTGACTGTCAGAACCAAAGTGGACATCTCTTAACCACTTCCTTATACCGCCTCTCTCAACTGACGTTTCCTGCGTCTTTTCTGGATCAGGTCTCTGGCATATTCTATCTGCCAAGCAGGAGGGCCTCTCTGTGAGCCTACAGATTTCACATGTGCTGCAGAGATGCTCATACCCCCAGCCAGAGTTTTAGTTGTCTCCTTTCACCCTGTGGCAGTGGGCTGTGTCCTCTTGGAGAGGACAGTTGATCTCTGACTTCCTTCTCCAGAGTAGTAGATGTTTTATGATAATCCCACATCCACTCCATTTGCACTGTTTGGGTTGGATGGGAGGATGGAGGGTTAGGGTTAGATGGAGGGGATTTTGGTTGGGGAGAAAGAAAGCAAGTGAAAGGGAGGGAAAGGAAGGAAACAGAAGAACAGAGCAGAGGAAGGGAGAGTAAGAGATAGAGTTTAAAACCTGACTTCCAGCTGCTGTTCCAGCTTCTGCTCATTTCCTCCCCATCCCTAGTCTCTGGCCAAACTCCAGCAAAGCTGTTCTCAGAGCCTTCCCAAGCTTGACCATCTCTGAGCCTCTGGTCAAGGTATTGCTGCAACCTGGAGTGCTTTCCTTCTCATCCCCCCATAGCCAAGTTTTGTCCAGCTCGATAACTGTCTCTTCCGTGAAAGTTTACCCTGCCCATTCAGGTGAGAATCTTTCTTTCTCTTCTCTCAAGTCATTTGTAGTCTCTCCCGTTAATCATAGTTATAATGCCTGTATAACCCTCTACTGGAGAGAAAACCCCTCTGGAGGGCTCTTGTGGTCCTTAGGGTGGTGCTCAATGCGTGGGTACTCAGGCAGTGTCGTCTGAACTAGTGAATGGTGCAGCAAGAAGTTCTCCGAGTTCAGACTGCAAACCTGGTGCCATCTAGAGGACCAGAGTGGCCTTCCAAACATGGTCCCTGTGGTGTGGCAGAGTCCAGCACTTGTGGCCATGTGACCACATCTGGAAGACGCACATGGGTACAAGAGGCTGAAAGTTTGCTTGCTCTCCAGGAGACATGAGCAGATAGATGACTGAATTCATGTCTCCACTGAAGTTATTCTCACTGCAGAAGTGCCAGGAGATTGGAAAACGACGACAACAGTAACAACAACAACAACTTCTTCATTTCCAGAGGTAACTGAGCTAGGAGTTCAAAGATCTTACCAGGAAAAAATTCACACCATCATCTGCAGGAGGTGCCCAAGAGTGGAGCCAGGGAGGCAGGCAAGGATTGGAGCTCAGCTCTTGGGGAGTTCTGTTGCTGTGTTTCACGTGCCTTGCCTCCACACCTGCCTCCCTCTCCTCACCTGTTCTGCAGCGCTGTCTTCAGAATCCCCCATTTGCTAACTGAGTGTGTTTTAAACACTCCCCTCTTTGCTGGGAGATTCCATTTGGATGCCTGCACAGATGGCTCTCGCTCGGTTCCAGCTTCCCCTACCTTCTCTTCCACTTGTGCATCTGCTAGCCCAGCCAACCCGGGTGTGTTCTTGGTTATTTACATAGCAGAGGGTCCTGCCAGGTAGCTGCTGATTGAGTCATTCTGGAAGTCTACAGGGCAGCAAGAGGAGATGGGCACTTCTGAAGACTCTTCGCGCCCACAGAGACAGAGATTTGATATCATCTTTTCAGTTGAGTAGTTTGCTTGTTGTTCCCAAAGATAACTCTCTGTTCCTGTTTCCCAGGGACAGCAGGACGTGAAAAATTCCTCGACCTCAAATTAATCAAACCTTGAATTTTCCAGATCAATAGGGATTACTTACACAAATGCCCCAAATTGGTAGGTTCTGAGGACTGTATCTCTGACTCAGCAGCATCTCTCTTGCCGGGGAAAGAATGATTTTCTCATGAAGCAGCCTGTGCTTCAGTCTTTTGGGTGCAGTGACCCAAACAAATGGTTCTGGGCTTCTCCCAGAGCTATGAGCGAGCCATTTCCTGAGTGCAGACACAGTGGCAGCGGGCCTTGGCTTGCCCTCCTGGAGGCGAATGCTGACTGTGTGATTTTCCAGTGCTCCCGGGAGTCCTCCCACAGCACTGAGCCCTGAGGGTGCTGGTGAAGTGACTTGGTTTCCAGTCTGGCTGTGTTGTCATGGCCAGAGTCACACTGCGTGGACGCAGAGTGAGCTTCCAGCTGGCTCCAGATGACTGCCTCTGCTCTTTCACAGTGTCACAAAGAGGCCACTCTCCATACCTGGGCAGTGCCTGTCTCCACCCCACTCAGGGCTGTGCCCTAGCCTGAAGCTAAAGGAGAAATGGAAGCAGCTTCTAGCAAACCTTCTTGGATTATCTTTAACTACTCACATTCCTGATCCCTCCCTTTCACCCAAACTGCTCTACATACTGTTACTAAACATGGCCTGTGTAGTAGCCCTCATGCCTGTTTCAAGGAAGGTCCATCTTGCTTCTCTCTGATTCAGTTCCTAATCAACCTTCAACATCCAAGTTTCTCTTTACTTTCAAGTCCTACCAAGTCCTTCAGCCCCCTGAGATACCTTGTACTCTTCTGGGTCTTGTTGTACAGCCAACTCACTTGACAGTCATGGTCATGGGTCAAGCTGTGAATAGCTGTATTATTGTGTTTACATCTGATCTCTTCTGCTATTTTTAAGCTCTTTGAGGGGATCAACTGTGTTTGTATCCCCAGGAGTGTGCAGCCTTATGTTTTGCACATAGTAGGTACTCAGTAAACATATTTTGAGTGATAAATTGTACTCTTCCGAAGCCTCTAAGATCTGCTCCATCATTTTCTCTGTGACTCATATTCCCAGAATGATTTCTAAATATAACACATCCTCTCTTACTCTCAGGATCTGATGAACATTTAACTGTCTTCATGTCTTTAGTAGAGGGCAGACAGGGAGAGATGATGAAAACTAAACCAGGCTCTTGTTTTCTTGTGCAGGAGAAGATTGAAATGGGAGGCTGAAATAGGGTTTGAGGATTCTCTTTTGGATTGAATGAGGGTTGTTTAATTTCTTTGTATGGCATTACCAAACTGACATCAATCTGGAAAATATTTATATAATAAAAATAGTAATAACTATTATCATTATAAAGAGTAGCTAATGTTTATTGATTATCTATTCTGTGTCAGGCTCTTTGCTTAACAATCACTGTTATTTAACCCTCATATCAATTCCTTGAGATAGATATTGTTATATCCCTATTTTAAATATGGGAGCATGAGACAGAGAAATTAAGTAACTTGCCTATAAACACGAAGGTGATATAACGGTATGGACTTGAAGCCAAAGACAATGTTTTGAACTATTATCCTGTATTTCCACAAGGTAGATTTTAAATCAGGCAGACACACCAAAGCATGAGGAACCACAGTGATTTCTCCAAGCTTACAGAGGCCAGGGGACCTCCTGATTCAAGTTGTTGTTAGAACTCTGATCTCTCTGTGCTTCTGCCTGTGGGCCAGCCAAGGCCCAGTAGAGATAAAAATCAGGAATATGCAAGGGGAAAGGCTTGAAGCCAGTTTCCTCGACAACCTCATCTTCCTAAAAGGAGTGAGTCATCATGCTAAAGATGAAATCCTGGGCTCTCTCTCCTGCATACAGACAAGAGTGGCAACAACCGATTCAGCCGTGGCTCACCTGCCTGGTCAGCACTTTGCTAGGAACCAGGTTAATGTGGAGGTCACCTAAGCCCTGATTTACAGCCTTGAAACATACAGACTCTGGCCAAAAACCCGCTTTGCTAAAGGATCTTTTTAGGATCTCCAGCCTCTTGCCAAATCCCACCTGATGCTGACATTTTACTAGGAAGAGCTGTAGTTTCAGATAATTCTTTGAGCCTGAGAACTTGATAATATTCCCAAGTTGGATCCAAAACTCTTGTCCCTTAGGTGCAAGGTTGTAGAACATGCCCAGGGTCTGGAGTCAGCCCACCTGGCTGCCAGTCTTGGCTTTACCACTGACTGTTAAGGGACAGGGTAGCTTAAGTTTTCAGGCCTTAATTTCTCCATTTATAAAATGACCATAAGCATGACTAACTCAAAGGAGGTTTCAAGGGTTCAGAAAATGCACTTCCAGTTTTTGGTTTATGGTTCAGTTTTCAAGTGCCACAATACTGTTTTGTTGTTGTTGTCAATACAATAGTTTACTTCTGTAATAAAAGTCAGAAATGTAAATCATTTTTATCTTAAGCCCTGTCCAAAGAGTTACGTCACGCATTAAAATTTTTAGTCATTCAAAAGTATGTCACTTACAGAGTATTCATCTATATATTTTTTGTGATTCTTAAGTAGAGAAAGAAATTTGATTATCAATAACAGCAAAGTTTTCTTGCAAGAATAATTCTAACTCAAGTTCAAAGACTTCATCAACTAGGAGAACATACATCTAAAGGTATTGATATTGATACAGGAAATCAACATTTATATACTTAATTAAACAAAAGAAGACAAAGACCAGAAATGCTTTTTTGAACTATAAAACACAGCTTCCAGCCAATAAAAAATTGTAGTCCTAGGTTAATGGAGCTAGTGCTAAGTAGTAGGGTGAAATAGTCATACATTTTTCCAGAAGATTTTCTCCAATTATGGAATGAAATATTAGATCAGTTGCAGATGAAAGAATCAGAGGGAACTGTCTTGAGTTTACCTATAACTTTCTATTATGATTCCCAAATTTCCGGGTTTCTCTTGCAGAGTAATGTGCATATAACTCAGCAATGATTTATTTCATACACTTTACTTTTTAAAATCACACTTTACATTTTACTCTCATGTAATTATTTAAAAATAACACTTAAAATTAATTTCTCTCCTACAAATATATTGTTGATGTATGTGTAACATGTATTTTGCCCATGTTTTCGTTTTACTTGATGCTTTTATTTCTATATAGTTTTAAATTTGAAACATGCTTAGGATTTTGTGTCACTTTTTTAAATTTAAAATTTTGAATTCTCAACACTTAAAGAATGTTAGTATTACCAGTATTTTGATGATAGTGAGAAATGCTGAAATAATGGCATAACCATTGGTTCGAGAATTAGAAATAGCATGTTTGTGCCCCAGATGTTCCAGATATTGGCAGCTGGTGAGCACAGACCTAGCCCCATTGGTAGGCATGCTTGCATCCATCCACCAGACAGATAGTAAGTGCCAGTTGATACTGTGCACCAAGCATTTTCAGACACAGAGGACACAGCAGTGAGCAAGATGGTCAAGGCCTCTACCTTTGGGAAGCTTGTTAATTCCCAGATCTTGATTTCAAGCTAGATGGCAGGGATTTTTTTTATGATTGCCTCTTCCTATATATTTCTGCTTGATTCCAGTATCCTACACAAGTCACTTTACCCATCACTAAATGTTTTCTGAACTGTTCCTCGGCGGCTGGTCCAGTGCACAGGCACAGCTGTTCCTGGGCCTCTGTAGCCCTGCTCTGGCTGCCCCACCATCAGCTCTCTGATCTCCTGTTCTGTTTGCATTGAAGCCTCCTGGCTGGTCCACGCCTCTGAAGAGTGTGTCTATCTTTCTGCTCTCTGCTCTGCTCTCAGGGGCTGACTTTCTCCTGTAGTTCTGCCTCTGGGCTGGTGGGCTCCCACCTGGTGGTGGGTGCTGAATTCCTCAGGACTTTGAATGTCTCCTTGGCAGATGGGACATCTGCTTCCTTGGCAGAGACGACCACTTGCTCTCCATCATGCCTGTCTCCAGATCTCCATCTGTTTACCCTAGAAATGGCTGTCTCCTCTCACGCTCATCTTTTCTAGAGGGCAGCACCCCAACAGAGTCTCTGGAAGTGATGCCTAGGGTGAAGTAATACCTTCCATTGTCCCGCAGTTTCTCCTTCTCAGGGTTCAGGCCTGTCTGATTCTGCTTCTGAGATCCTAAGTGGAGGATCACTTGTCATATTTCATTTCACCTCCATTTGGCTATATGAGTTAGCCTTCCGAAAGCTGGATGGAGAGAGGTGTTAGTCCTGAGCCAGTACCCTTAGCTCCCTACACACAGCTCATCTTGGCTTGTGGGGAGGCCAGGGACGATCTGAGGGCCACCGTCTGCTGAGCCCAGAACCCCTGCTTATCCCTCACACTCAGGTCTTGGCCAGACTTCTCCTCTCTTCTAGGAATTTTTCTCTCAGACCTTCCTTAAAAATTAACCTTATTTCCTGCTCTTCCACCTTCTGGCACCGACCTGACCAACAAAGTTAAGTCCCGTGTAGACAGTGTTCAAGTGCTCTTCCATGTGGCTCTGGGCCCTGTGCAGACAATAGGGTGTGTCTGTTATGAGCACCCCTCCCCAACAACCACCATAATTGTTCCCATCTAGAGCACACAGAGAACTTTTAAAGAGTGTCTCCTAATCCCATATGTCATACTGCTTCTTTCTGTCCTCTGGTACTTTAAAGGACATTGGTACGTAGACAAAAAGCCGGGCACATACCTTAGCTAGATAATTAGTAAATGTTGGTTTCTTTTCTCTTGGTGCCTGCTGTCACCCAAGGCTTCCAGCCTGAACATCCTCAGTTGGTCCTTTCACTTCTCTTGGAAATGTGGAAATCCATCACACCCCAAACACTGGGCAACATGCAGTGTTTATTTCTGGTGAAGGCACATTCTGGTCAGGCAGGTGACCGCTGGCTCTGTGTTCTTAGATGTCAGATGAGGGGTATGAATATTCAGCAACCAATGCAAAGGTCCCCTTGACAACGTATTTGGTATTTGAAGAGACAGTCATCTCCTTTGTCATTCAGGGGCTAGCGATATATATATATATATATATATAAAATTTCTTGATAGGTTGAGTTAATTTTGGTCATACTTTGAATGCTGGTTTTTATCAGCCTCTGGCAAATAAAATTTCTCTTTAAGCATGTTCATATTCTTTAGAAGTGGAAACTGAGTCTCATAAGTTATCATGATATATTTAAGGTTACACCTATGTATACATAAATTTATGTTCATCCATCCATCCATCCATCCATCCATCCAGAAAATACCTACTGAGCCAGATAGCAGGAACACAAAGTTTGCAAATAATGTTTCCCAGTATTGCTCTTATGACCCTCAAAGTCTACTTAGGGAAACAGGTAAGCAGGCAAATTCAATGTAGCTCAATCAGTGCCATAACAGGGGTTAGCCATACATGCCATGCTATAGCAGAGAAGAGGCACCCAGCCCAAGAGGGGATATGGAGGGATAGTGAGAAAAGGCTTCCTGGAGGAAAGATTCTCGAGCTGAGCCATGAAGGCTATAACCAGGCCACTGAGAGAGTCAGGAAGGGCATGTTGAAGAGAAGCAGTTGCAAAGAGTTTGGGCTCGGGAGTTAGATAGATCTTGATTTAAATCTCACCTCTGCCTCTGAGCTGAATCTGTTTCATCTGTAAATGGGGATGGCAGTACTGATGGTTTACATGGAATGAATGCATTCAAAACACTTCACATGGTGAAGGGGACAGATTAAGCACTTAATGAATTATTGTTGTTGTTATTATTAGTGATGCCTTGGAACCTGGTGTGTCAGGAGAGGTGTAGGTATCTCAGGGTGAATGGACCATCGGGGAGTGATGGGAAATGGGAGCCCCTGAAGGGGTCTTGCCTCATGTTAAGATGGAAACTAAATATGACTTGGAAAAGCAGGTACCTGGGGAGCTAGAGAGAGTTGCAATAGACTTTCATTTTTAGATATACGGGCCAGATGCCCATAGTGTAGATTGTATGTACACACACATTTGCCCCCACTTACGCCCCTGCCGTCCTCTCATTTACCAAAGAGCAAAACAACGTCATTTAAATTACATCGTCAGACAGTCTCAAAAGGCTCCAGGGCCACCTGATTCATGGAACCTGCCTAGTAGACAATGCTAATTTATTGCAATGTCCAGGATTCATTTTGCAACCTCTCTAAATGTTAATGATCCATAATGGGGAAAGTTCCTGGGCCAGTTGTGGGTTTAATTTAATTTACAAAGCCATCTGGAGCTATGCAGAATACTTTTAATATTTTTTTCCATACCAAATTTGGATAGCTTCTAGTCACTGTAATGTCAAATGTATAGCAAAGACACTACCCTAAGGTCTGAGAATCTAGAATGGAAGCCGGGTGACCTGGGTAAAAGGACAGGAAGGGACAGAGTGGTAAGCAGAGGGAAGACCTCTGTTTGGTCAGGGTGGTCAAGGAAGGCTTTGCTGTGTTTCAGGAAGAATGAGGCTGCCAGTGGGCTGGATCAAAATGAACAAAGAGGAGAGCGGCAGGATGTGAAGTCGGCAAGAACTAGATTATCAAAAGTCTGATAGACATGGGAAGAAATGGGATGTTTGTCTAAGCGTAGTGGGCACTATTGGTCTGGCTTCTTGTCCAGCTGAAGGAGGCTCAGTTCCTAGCAGAAATCCATCCTTCCTAGCCAGATAATGTCTCTTCCTTGTTCTTGGGGAGATGGGGGAGGGGAGGTTACAGAATCCACCCTCATTCTTGCACCCTCATCCTCAGGTCCCTGAGCGTTGGACAAGCAGTCTCTCCTCGGTCCTCACCTCTTCTCTGCCTTGGTGCTCATCCTCTCTGCTCCTCTCCCTTCTCTGAGGAAGAAGCCTCTCTCCTAATCACAGCTGTGCTCTCACCTGTGTTCCTGACCTTCCCTGTGGCTCCCTGACTATCTGAAGCCTGGCTCCTGAACCCTGCTGCAATGGATTTCTCAAAATTTCTTCTGATTGTCAGATCTACGAGTCTGTTCTGTGTCTTCCTTCCCTCTGACAGCTCTGTAGTCCAGGCGTAGCCTACCGCCTGCTGAATCATAAATGCCTTCTCGCTTGACCCCCTCTGTATCACTGGGTGTCTATATAACCTGCCTGGGAGAATCGAGCAGGTTTTCTTGGCTGAAGGCTCATCACGGGAGAATGAGTGGCGTTTTGCCTTCTACCTCCAGAGGAGGTGGCCAGGAGGGCTCTAGTGAGCCAAGTGGTCCTAGCTTAGGAGGAAATTCACAGTTTCTGGGGGCTTTAGGGATGGCTTTGAAGACCATATGCTGGCCTTTTTTTCGGATCAAGGCCCAGTGAAGGGGAAGGGCTAGAGGGGAGGAGGGTACCTGGTGGTGGAGAGATACTTCCTGAGACTAGGAGAGGGGAGTGGGCTTTGGGAGTTCTCTGTGGGGTGTAGGCATCAGATTCTACTTGAACTGTCTGCCCTGGAGGTAGAAGGACCCCCAATAGGGGTAATTTCAGAGTGCTAGTATTGACAGTGGCCAAGAGGCTTCTTTTTTTTTTTTGCGGTACGCAGGCCTCTCACTGTTGTGGCCTCTCCCGTTGCGGAGCACAGGTTCTGGATGCGCAGGCTCAGCGGCCATGGCTCACGGGGCCCAGCCACTCCGCGGCATGTGGGATCTTCCTGGACCAGGGCACAAACCCGTGTCCCCTGCATCGGCAGATGGACCCTCAACCACTGCGCCACCAGGGAAGCCCCCAAGAGGCTTTTTTAATGGAAGTTCAGGAGAGGGTCCTGGCATCAGTCCGACCTAGAGATCTTGCTTCACAGGCAGCTCCATGAGGGCAGGGATTGTTGTCTGTTTTGTTTTTAGTATTATATTCCCAGCACCTGCTATAGTATCTGGGATACAGTGCTCAGAAAACAAACTGTTGAATGAATAAGATGGAGCCACAGCTTGTGGACAGATGGAGGTGATCAGTGCGTCTTAGGGGTATCAGGTGTCCACAAAGAGAAGGGCACAGGCTAAGAGCCCTCATAGGGTATACAGGTGAGTCTTCAGGACTGTGATATGACACAGAGGAGGATGCCCTAGACTGACTGAGGCAGGATTTCCTGGCAGCCTGGGTGTAGGAGACACTGGGTTATATCTGACATGATTTAGAAAAATTTAAAAATGATAAGAGCCAACATATATTGAGCATTTATGATGCACCAGACATTTTTTAAGTGATTAATTTAATCCTCACAATAATCCTATGACATAGATACGATGATTAACTTTCTTTTTTTTTTTCAAATGAGGAAACTGAGGCATAGACAGGCTAAGTGACTTGTCTAAGATCACACAGTCAGGATGTGAACCACCCAGGAACTCTCACTCCAGAGTTTCTTCTATACCAAGTAGCAGTTAAGATGTGAGATTTCTTACCGCTGAGAGTCATGAAGCAAATTCATGCTGGTTATACTTGTTTCTTCACTAATTACATAACTTAATATTGTATATACATGTATAATACTATATGTAAAATTTTAGTAATATAATAAAATAATTCTGACAGAACAGATTATGGTTAGAAATAGATAATTTGTTTTCTAGTAATAGAGTATAACAACTTGGAGTGAGCTGTGCCTTGTCTGCCAACCAGGTAATACGTAGCCAGCTCCCTAATTACTAGTACCTGCTACAGATCAGAATAACTCCTGAAAGATAACATTTGTTATGTGCTACTAGTCCACATTTATACAGTACTTACTATGTACTGGAACTTTATAAGGCAAGTATTATTACGCCTACTTTAGAGATGAAGGAAAAGCAAGGTTAAGTGATTTGCCAGGGTGACCCCAGCCTGTCTCACTCCACAGCTCATGATTCTAACCACTGTGCCACACAGAATGCTTTTTTCCACATCATGTGGAAAGATCTGTTTTTCAGTAGAAACATTCATTCTTTGATTATCTGGAAGGGAGTCAATTATTTCAGGAAGAAGTCTTTAACAACCACATAAAGAACCTTTAGGATATGTGTACGCTGTTTACGAATATACAATTACAATAGAACACTGCATATACGTATATGTATATGTAATGTGTATGTCTCCCACCCTGTCCGTTTTCACTGGGCAGTGGTCTGTTACCAGCTAAGGATCTGTGACTAGTGCTAATGGATTTGGTTGTTGGAATGTTGTTTTTATAAATCCTCCCTAATGGGTCTTAATTTTACTAAATGCCAGCCTGATGGTCACTGAAAGCAGCTTCCAAATTAGCAAACATTAAAACATTTCTTTTAATGTTTAAGAGTGCTCCCCACTCTTCCCCTTTGGGGATCCCACTGGTAACCTCCTAGGCAGAGAGAGCCGGTCTTAGCCCTGTCGGTCTCAGCACAGTGTGGTCGTTAAGAACAGAGGCTTTGGGACCAGGCATGTAAGTTGAAGTCCCTGCCTGCTTCTTACCAGCTGCCTAATTTTCAGTGACTTACTCTCCCTCCCTGGGCCTTGGTTCCTTCATCCTTTAAATGGGGAAAACATGACTGAGGCTTCTATGAATATGCAGCATGCAAATGACGAGTGGGAACAGGACTGGCAGTCAATGCGAGAGAGCTACTCTGCGTGCCTTCTTTCTGAGCATCTTCTCTCCTTGTCTTCTGGGTCCTGATTCTTTTTTCCCTGTCCTCTGCCCAGTCCTTCCCCCCATCCATGTGGGCCCAGGGCTCTGAGGTACCCCATCCTACTGCAAAGTCCTCCAGGCTCCTAAATAGCCTCCAATTTCATCCCTCACCTAAATGAAATCTCTGTTAGGGCAACTTAGAATCTGAGTAAAGCAATTTATCCTATGGTACGCCAGACTCCCACAGAAGCTTCTGAGTTGAACTTGTGCCCTGGGTTACAAAGTCCTGTTTTTTACCTCCAAAACAGTTACACAGGTTCCTTCCTTTCTTGGTCATAGGTACCACCTTACTTTATTTAGGCCCTCATCACCTCCCCCTGGATCCTCTAAAAGCATCTTAGGTAGTCCCTGTCTCGTATACACCATCACACCGTGCTACCTAGTCCTGACATACCATTGACTTGGCCACACATGTGTAAAAGTTTCTGTATTGCACAAGAGCCATACACATCAACACGGAAAAGATGAAGGGTCCAGTATGGAAATGCTAAAGGATATTGGTGGTGTGGTATAGTGAGTGGCTGTGGGCAGGGGGAATTCACATAGGAAATGCTTATCTGCCTAGTGACCAGGGGAATGAATTTAAAAATTTGCATAGGATAGTATTTTACATCTCTTAAATTAGAAGAAAAAATCCTAATAATACTTCATGCTTGCAAAGTATTGATGAAACCAGTTTAGTTGTATAATGCTGTTGACCTTGAGAAATAGTGTAGCCCTTTGGGAACATAATTTTGCAGTGTGTTTCACAAATATTTATGTCCTTTGACCCGGTAGCCTCACTGTCAGAAATCCAATTTTAGGAAATAACAGAAAAGAAGGAAAGAAAGTGACATGTATGGAGATGATAGTAAAATATAAGTAATAAAAAGTGAATGTATAGCTAGTGGGAAGCAGCCGCATAGCACAGGGAGATCAGCTCGGTGCTTTGTCGTCACCTAGAGGGGTGGGATAGGGAGGGTGGGAGGGAGATGCAAGAGGGAGGAGATACGGGGATATATGTATATGTATAGCTGATTCACTTTGTTATAAAGCAGAAACTAACACACCATTGTAAAGCAATTATACTCCAATAAAGATGTTAAAAAAAAAGTGAATGTTTACCAGTAGAGAAGATATAAATAATGGTACATCAATGTTATGCTGACATAAACATGATAATTTTAGGAAACTGTTTACTTTCTAATGCTTGGTAAATCCAACCACAAAATTATTTACCCTATAAGTATGTATTATAAATACATGCCTACTATGGGAAAGAATGGGAAGAATGTTAAACAAATGAAAGCAACTGACATATGGGGCATATGAATGTAGTCTGTTCCTTTCCTTTTAAATATTTTGCTTATTATTAAAATGCTATTTGTACAATAAGTAAAATTATCAAGGTAAACTGCAAAGACAACTCAAGGATTCCCTTTCTGTTACGGAATGAAGGCGCAACACTTCAGCATGGTTTCTTCACAGCCCATCAGAGCTGGCCCTGCTTCCCCAGCAGGTTGTATTTCCTTCAAGCCCAGTCTCCTAAACAACGCCCCCCGCCCCCCCGCTCATTTTTGTCCCCTTCACCCCAGCCTTTCTTCCCATGTGTCCTTACCCTGACCACCTCTGATTCTCCAAACATTATCACAGCTTTGTGCTTTGCCCCACTGTTCTCTCCATCTGGAATCCCCTTTTCTTTGGCGCTCTGACCCACCTTTCAAGGTCTGATTCAGAAGCTACCTATTCTGTCTCCCTGAGGGTTTCCAACATCATTTTTTGTCTAAATTAATATTTCCTTTCCTTGTTAGACAGAGGGCTGGAGTCAGAAGTGTGTAGCCCTTTAGGATGTAAGCTTCTGATGGCAGGGACTAGGTCTTTTATTTTATTTATTTATTAAAAAAATTTTTATAGCAGGTTCTTATTAGTTATCCATTTTATACGTATTAGTGTATATATGTCAGTCTGAATCTCCCAATTCATCACCGCCCCCCCGCCACTTTCGCCGCTTGGTGTCCATATGTTTGTTCTCTACATCTGTGTCTATTTCTGCCCTGCAGACCAGTTCATCTGTACCATTTTTCTAGGTTCCACATACATGCGTTAATATACGATATTTGTTTTTCTCTTTTTATGACTTACTTCACTCTATGACAGTCTCTAGATCCATCCACATCTCTACAAATGACCCAATTTCGTTCCTTCTTATGGCTGAGTAATATTGCATTGTATATATGTACCACATCTTCTAGGGGCTAGGTCTTTTAATATCTACAGATTTAGCTGATAATAGGTGTCACATGATTATTCCCTCCTTCAAGCTTGCAAGTCTGCCTGTTCAGGAAGAGCTAACACCTATCAGAGGGCAAGCAAGCAAAGCAGTCAGATGATGATATGTCCAATGGTTTTATTATGGAGTAATACATATAAAAAGATTAATTGATTTGTAATTTCTTCAGGATGCAACTTGCTGGCCAAATTGCTACTGATTTTATTAATCAAACAATGGTATTTTGTATTTAAATGACCTTTCTTTTTATTTTTCAATAAAATAAGGCTATTAGTCATGATCTGAGTTCCCATGGACTCTGTACCAGTAGTTGTAGGACTTTAAGAACGAGACAAACAATGCCTAATGTCTAGTAGCTCATCCTGGACTCATTTCCTATTTATCTCATTTTGTTTTTCAAGAGAACCCTGAGTTTCCTCAACAGCTTTTAGGAATACATCTCACCTTGAACATGGGATTTTGTTGTATTTGAGAAAAATGAAAACTGGAGGAAAACTCAGGTATGGTACAGTCATTCACTCAGTCATTCATTTATTCAGTAAATATTTTTGAGTATCTTCTGCTTGCCTGGGTCTGCTTTAGGCTAGGAATACAGTGGTGAGCTGCCACCACAGAGCTTACTGTGTTGAGGGAAGTAGACAATAAACAAGTAGACAAATGACAAATGATATTTGCTACAGAAGAGGGCACTGGGATAGAGAGTGACTGATGAGGCAGGGAGTCACAGGGCAACACGTCTGCAGTGCTACTCAGTGGGGCTTCACTGAAACCCCGCCTTAGCTTAGCTTCTCCTGCCTCGTCCTGCTTCTGCCCCTTCGTTGCAGGCTTCTCCCTCACTTGCACAAGGACCCTCCAGCTCTGCTTCTGGAAGTGATGGTCGTTAGACTCAGAACTCCCTGGCGTCAGGGACTGTGCCTTTCTTGTTCACTTTTAGATGGAAGATTTAAGTGGGAGGCTGATGTGATCTGACTATTTCAAAAAGTTGTCTGACTGTTGCTTGTGCGTGTTGGTGAGGAGGAGGGGAGGGTGAGGTCAGAGGCAGGTGGATCAGTTGGAGGCTACTGTAGTAATCCAGGCAAGACAGGACTATGGCTTGGATTATATAAATTAAAGCATCTCTATTAAGCAAAGATTTTCATCCACAATTATACTTAAAAGACTCCCCTTCCATCAAGAAATTTGTAGGTGACCTTAGGCAGATGAATGTTAATAAAAGAACAGTGCATTATGGTACATAATGGGAGGAATATATAAAAGATTAAATGCTCGTTAAGACTCTGAATCCATATATGAGCATTTAGTACAGAAATAATGAGATGGAAATGTGTAGTTGGTCTTTAGCTTGATTGCTGGAGTTAGTTACAGGTCCTTAGGCTGGGGGGACTATAATTTCTAAGATCTGTTTGACTGGGATAAAAGTGACAATTTGAAAATGACTCTTGTTCTTTCCACTTTGGGCTAGCAAATGCATTTGGTTTGCATCTATTTCTTGGAGGCAGTGGCGATTTATCTTCCTTCTCTGAATGCTCCTCAAATTCCTCTCTTCTTGTTAGTCCCTAACTCAGAATACAATAATAATCAGCCTCTGAATACCTTAACAAATGCAGCACATGATGGATATAAGGATAGGTAAGCTAAGGCTACACAGCTTAGGAAACATGATAACTAAGAAGAAGAAAAATGCTTTAAAAGATTATCCTTCCATGCAAATATTTATATATTCAAAGAGCTGAACAGAAGGCAGCAGAATAACCAAAAAGGCAGTAGTTGTTTTGTCTGGTTGTGCGGACTTTGAGGAAATGAAATCTCTTTTGCAAATGTACAGTAGTATTTGCTCTTTAGAGAAAATTGTGTCAGATGATTCAACAGCAGGCCTGAGGAAGGGCAGAGAGGAGGCATCAGGCGCTCTGCTTTTCCCTCTTAAAGCTGAGCCAGGCTGGGGGTGGTGGGGGGGCAGGTCAGCAACTCAGGCCAGTGAGTGGAGGAGCACTCCTGAGACCCACTGTGGAACACTCAGTGAGCTGAGCTCCCCTGTGGAGGACAGAGGCCCCACTGCCTCTCCCTGCCGTGCGGGGCCACCCTGGGAGCCACCTGCTGCTCTCCTCCATCCCTAAGACTGCCAGGCCAGAACCACTGTTACGGCATCTCTGCATAGTAAGAGCTCTTTTCCAGAGTTACAAACACAAAAAGGACACAGGTCAGCAATGGAGGGCATGGAGATGATGGCCCCATACCCCAGGCCAGCCTGGAACATCATCTGAATTCTGTTGTATGGATTTTTGATCATGAGGGGAATTACAGATGTTTGAAGTACATTAAAGCCTATGGCTTCACATTTTATACCCATCTGTCTATTCATTTGCTCACCATGGAGACTGCACATGATGTGTAGGGTGAGTACTGTTTCTCAGTCTTCAGAGACCAAGATGAATGAGGAGAGGTCCCACCTGCCAGGAACTCAGTCTTTACAAAATTTAGAATCATTAGAGAGCCTTTTAAAAACACAGTCCCTGGGCTCCCACCCAGGAGAATTGGATTAGAAGCTCTGTGGGTAGGGTACTGACTTTTTTTTTTTTTTTAACAAAGCTCCCAAGTGGTTTCCTTTATGCAGCTAAGTATGAGAACTTAATTTGTTCTAGAGAAATACATTGAGTTTGATTTCGATCTAACGTTGGGTTTGGTCTAGACAGATGGAATGCATCCTTGGGGAACTACAATCCCTGTCCTCAGTGGTTTACAGTTAAGGGGTTATAGCCTAGATCCTGAAAACTATCCCAGAGATTCTCAACAGGGAATGATTTTGTTTCCACGTCTTCCTGTGGAGACATTAGAGACCATGTCTTGGAGACATTTTTGGTTGACAAAACTTGTGAGGAGGGTGCTACTGACACTAGTAGGTAGAGGCCAGGGATGTTGCTAAATATCCTCTAATGCACAGGACAGTGCCCACAGCAAAGAATTACCTGGCCCCAAATGTCAATAGTGCTGAGGTTGAAAAAGGCTGGTTTTGTCTTGAGGGTAGTTTCTGCTTGTGAAACCAACATGGCATATAGTTTCCATTAGCTAGCATTATGCACTAACTGTGTTCTAGCTACATTATGTGTTAATAAACATTAATTGTCGTTTATTAGGTACTATTGCTTGTCCCCACCGTACAGATAAGAAAACTGAGCCCCAGAGATGAAATAACTTATGTAAAGCCACCTATCTAGTAAATGAAGGACTTGGGATTTGCACATGTGTAGTCAGGTTTCCAGCCATAACAGTATATGCTGCTGCCCAACAGGGTTTATTTTTCTTCTCCTGAGAGTTTTTCCAGGCAGAAAAGGAGTACATACATACTTGTGTTCGTTCTTCTTAGGATTGTTGCTTGAGAAAAACAAGACTACTTTTCCTAGGCAAAAGATAGCCGCTCGTGGGCTTCCCTGGTAGCACAGTGGTTGAGAGCCCACCTGCCGATGCAGGGGACATGGGTTCGTGCCCCGGTCCGGGAAGATCCCACATGCCGTGGAGCGGCTGGACCCATGAGCCATGGCCGCTGAGCCTGCGCGTCCGGAGCCTGTGCTCCGCAACGGGAGAGGCCACAACAGTGAGAGGCCCGTGTATGGCCAAAAAAAAAAAAAAAAAAAAATAGATAGCCGCTCTGAGCCAAGAGATTAATGGGCATTGGTCATTTTTGTGCCAGCTAGGGCCACGAGAGTGCTGAGAGGAATCCCCAAAGAGGACACTGATGGATGCTTTCGATACCGATGGATTCCAGCAGCGTTTGGCAGCTCCTGGGCATCCTGCAGCACAGTTTGGGGTAGTGCCTGACCAGCCAGACTGTGTTTGTGACAGCTCTGGTCTTCTTAACTCTGAGCATCTGTTGAAATGATGCCTCAGCAGGAAAACACAGTGGGAGAATGTCTGCTTAGAGCATGTGAGCGTCTGATTGGCCTCTCAGGCGTCCTCTAGAAAGCCCCAGTGTCCCCACATTCCTTTTGCTCGCTGGCCCTGTGCTCTCTGCAGACGGAGGAAATGAAACAGAACCCCAGTAGAGGTCAGGTGCTGTCTCCAGTGTCCCTACCTGTGGTCACCACACTAGGGTGAGGGGTTTCAGCCAGTTGTGCATCTACTGCTGAGCCTCATTGTCTCTCTTAGCACAGATTTAGGCCAGGAGGCTTTTGAGGGTTGGAGTAGCATCTGCCTTATCCAAGGGGCTCCTGCAGGCCAGCAGATTAAGTAACTTGAGACAGGTTACTAAAGCCACATATTTAGTAAGCGGAGAGCGTGAGCCGGCACGCTCCTGGCCATGACACTATAAATTGCTACACAACACGTTCTGTTTTCTTCTTATGGGAGTTTTTCCAGGTAGAAAAATGGGCCACCTTATGGCATGACTGTAAAATGTGCACAAGATGGTGATTTTTGGAGGAAAGAACAAACAGACTTCTGCTGTTGTTAGAGGCCCTGGCCCAGCATTAGACAGGGTGGTGATGCCGGTGGAATGTTCCCCCCACACCCCTCCCCTCTAAGGTTGCCCCTCCCTCCTTGGTATTCTCCTCTGTGGACACATTTTGTGCACTTCTGGGCTCCATCTCTATGAAGGAATCTTGAAATGAAGTTCACAGCAGGGAATTGAGGTTCACGGAGGACACTGACTTGGTATGTTACCATTTTTTGTAGATATTTTCCATTTTTGTTAAGAACACAGGCTGTTGCAAAGAATTTACAGACTCTAGTATTGGCTGGGCTAGTGGGTCTACTGTTCAGCTCTCTCTCCCATCTCCCACAGAATTTTTCCCAAAACTTTAAAAAAAATCTTTTTTCAGGCTGCCTTCTACCTCAGAGGGTGATTCTGCTTCCTATTTATAGAGACGTTGACGCTTTTAATATGAATTTCCTCAACTTTTTTTTCCTGTTGATGGTCATTAGTGCTGTCTACCAAATAGCTCCATTTTTTTTTTCTCCTTTCAAACACATGGCAGGATTATTCAGCACTTCCTGGCCCCTTTTGTGGTGGGGTGGGTGATGTGACTAATTGTTGACAGTGAGTTGTAAGCAGAAACAATGTGTGTCACTTCCAGGTGAAAGCATTTAATTGCTGGTGTGAGACTCTCCAGGGCTGGATTTCCCTTTGGCAGGGTGGAAACATTTGAGATGGTGGCATTTCTATCAGCGTGGGTTCCTGAGTGCATTCCTCTGAATTCTGTTGCAAGATGGAAATAGGATGAGCAATATATAAACGTGGTTTTTTTTTGTTGTTGTTGTTAAAAGCCAATACAGCTTTGGTTTTGCTTGTTAACGCAGCGTAACTTTACCTGCCTTGATTAATAGTCTGTCCCTTTTGCTCAACAATTATGCTGCATCCATACCCACCTTTTTTGCCTTTCAGCCTTTCTCAGAGGCTTTCTATCCTGAGAAAACCACCCCTGATTAAATTCATCTGATGGCTTCCTATTGTTCCTTAAAAAAGAACAAAAACAAAATCCTTTAGCATGGTCCACAAGCCTCTGGTTCCTGCGTGGTCTGGTTCCTGTGTGCCTCTTTAGACTCATCCCACACCCCACTCTTCCTCATGCCTTCTGACTCTGCCACATTCACATTCTTTCAGTCCCTCTTATAGGCTGTATTTCTTCTCACCACAGGGCCTTTGTACAGCTTTGAACATGTTTTTTCCTGCCAGAAATGTCCTCCCCACCTCTGGTTAACTTTTCTCAGAGCAAGCGTGAGTTCTTCTGAGAAGCCTTTATTGACCTCCCCAGTTAGGTCATATCTGCCTTTAGAAGTTGTAATACCATGTTTCTCTGCTTCATAACACTGACTTCAGTTGGAACATTACAGTTTATTGGTGTGATGTTCTGATTAATATCCATCTTCCCCACCATGGTTCATATCACATCATTTTTATTCACTACCACATCCCCGGTGATTAGCACAGCATACTTTGTAGTCACTCAGAGAAAGCTTGTTAAATGCATGAATGAGGATATACAGTCATACTGTCCAGTTTAGTAACCACTGGCCACATGTGCCTATTGAAATTTTACTTAATTAAGAAATTAAGAATTCAGATTCATAATTACATTAACCGCATTTCAAGTGTGAATTAACCATATGAGGCTAGTGGCTACCATATTAGACGGTAGAAAACAGAACATTTCCATCATCATAGAAAATTCTATTGGATAGTGCTGGCAGGATAAAGTCCAAGTTCCTCGTGCATGGCATATGATACCCTCAAGGATCTGCTGCTGACAAACTTTCCAGTTTGTTTCTTTCCCACAATAGTACAGCCTCAGCCACATCCCCCTCTAAACATGTTCCTTTCATAAACGTGCCACTCTTCCTAAGATATCTGTGGCTTTTTAACTTTAACCTCTCTCTACCTAAATTGCCATCCCTTCCAGAACCTCTCATCCTTTAAGCCCCACCTCAAGTATTTCCACTTCTGGGAAGCATTTCCTGAGGTCTAGACTGAGCGGGTCAGTGCTTCCTCTGACCCCCATGCTGCCCCCTTCCCATTCCTGTTTGCCTTGCTCAGACAGGATTGTGACCCTTTGTTCACACATCTCTCTCCAGTGCTACATGAACCCCACTCAAGGACAAGGCCTGGGTCTTCTCAGTCTCTCCAGTGCTGAACACAGAGCTGGTGATGTAGTAGACATCAGTGAATGTTAGTTAAATGATGACTCAGCCAGTGAATGAAAATCACAGAGGATATTATTTCCTGAGCACAGCAGTGTGAAGAAAAAGGGAACTGTGTTACTAAGTAGGGCTAGTGAGGGTTCTGCCTGCATCCTTCCCCCTCCCATGGTCTTGTCCCAGGTCTTTATTTCATGTGATACTAGCTTTCTGGTCCAGGAATCATCCAGGAGCTTGGCAGAGTCAGGAAAGGGCACCTCTGAAATTCTGGGATCTGGAAGGCTCTGCTGAGTGGCGCTGCTTCTTGAGGAGAGTGGGTGGGTCTCATCAGCTGGAAGGAAAGATGGCTGGTACCATGATTGCATCCTCCAAATCAAGCCACACGTCAAGACGCTAGAACTGGGGGCCACCTGGGGTCTGAAAGAGGCAACTGCTATGAACTCTAGTTTGCTCAGCTAGCAAAGTGCAGAGGCTGTTGCTGCTGTGGTCAGAGCCTGTCTGTCTGCACCTTACCCACCACACTGATGGCTCTCTGAGGGCAAGACTGTGTCTTACTTTCCTCAGGATCCCCCTCAGGCTGATCAGTGACTGTAGGGCTTACAGGCCGTGGCTAAAACAACTTGTCAGATTAAACTAACCACCCTTATTGGTGATATTGCCTAATAATAGACATGCTTTCTGCAATGACAGTGATATAATTTTGGGCAAAATATTCATGTGTTCCCATGTTTTCTGGTAGCAGACCTTGGCTTAATTATGTCCAGAGGGGCCTCCATCTCCTCTACAGGTGGAGTTAAGGCTTCTATTGTAGAAAATAGGACCTCCCAGGTCTCCTGTCTCACTCTCCTTTGGCGCTTTGAACCTGGAGGACACATGCCCACAAAGTTCTTTCAGTGAATGGAGGTGCACCTGATCCTCATTAAGGCAGACCTGAAGTCAGGAAGGAGGAAGAGATGACATAGGGGAAAAAAAGGAAAATAGCCTCCCTGTAAGCCTAGAAATGAAGAAGCGATAAAGAGGAGACAGAGGAAGGGATGAGAGTGAAGGGCCCCGATGTGAGTCTTCAGTTAGACAAGCTGAAAAGAGCACTAAGCATCTTGTCTCTGTACCAGTCAGTCAGCAATGACAATGTGCCAGACACTGCACTGATCTTTCTTTATGGGTGCAGACTGGGCCAGCTGAACCTGAATGAATCACAGACTGGTTAGGTCTTCGCGGTTGGTGTGACTCAGAGTCCCTAAGCATTTATTTAGAGTTGATATTGCAGGGGGAGGGGAGAGCCTTTAAGAAGGATATTTTTGCATGTTCCCTGGAGACAGAGCTAGAAATGGAGGAGTCAGCAAGATGTCTGTCATTCAGGTTGGCCCTGGGGGAGAAGACCAAGGCCTGTATATATACGGGGGCTGTAGGCCAAAGCTGGAGGGATTGTTTTCTTTATCTGTGAAGCAAAGGTAGAATTGCTTCTGGGCTTAGCTGTGACTCAGTATGGGGAAGAAGCATCCTTGCTTCTTCATGAGGCATGCTTGGCTTCTGAAGGGACTGTGGCCTGTAAAGGCTGGGGGGGACTGAGATGGATAACAGAAATGTCTTAAGTAATGTGAACACTGACTCTAAGCCAAGTGCAATGTGTGTATTAATACTGCCTCATTTATACCCACAGGCTGGTGAGGCCTGGGGCTATTTGAGGCACACATGCTTTATTCCATTTGATTCTTATAACAATTCAATAAAGTAGGCATTATTAACCAAGCTTTATAGATGAGGGAAGTGAGACACAGAGAGGCTAAGTGACTTGCTTAAGTGACCCCATTAATAAGTGGTTGGACTGTGATTAACCTGTAAGGGTACCTTCTTAGCCACTTCTCCAACACTGCCTTCCAAACACAGTGGGAAGGCTGAGTCACCCTATTAAGGCAGAAGTCATGGAGAACAGCCATATCCTCATAAGGCCTTTTGGTCTTTGGGGGAGGAGTTATAGGCTATAGGGATGATGTCCTTACCGAGGGGGACATTTCTAGCGTTCTCTGGGAAGATAACAAAGGACAAGCTAGGGAATGTCTCTGGGGATAAAAGGACCCCTCTAGTCCCAAGGAAGGGGGAGCATAGCATCACTGAATGACAGTGATGATGCTTCCCTGTGGAGCTGTAGAGACCTTTTCAGTTTCCAAAGCATTTACCCTCATATCAGTTCATTTGAAAGTTCACAGAAACCCTGTGAAGCAAAAGCGTATATGCCTATTTTTCAGAAGGGGAATGAGGCCCAGAGAGCTTCAAAGACTTATCCAAGACCATGTGGTCATTAAATGTAAGAATCATGCTGGAAATCTCCTGACACCCTCTTCATCATTCCTTCCTCTTTACCAGGTGGTCCCTTGTGCCATGGTGGGGTAATTGTCTTTATGTAACGGAGGCTGACATTATGGCTGAGGCAGCCAGAGGACCAGACATGAGGGTGATGCCCGAAGAGAGGCAAACGTTCAAATGAAGGGCATGATCTGGGGTGCAGTACCAGCCACAGAGTGGCACCCATTTCACTCAGATCTATGCATTTCATAAATATAAAGGCTGATTCTGTATTAGAGTTTCCCAAATATTGTTACATGGAAAACTAGTTTCACCAGATGCTCCATGAGAAGGGGAGTTCTGTGGTCAAGTAATACACATTGTACCCTTCTTCTTTTAGAGTAGCAATGCATGATCAAGGTTCTATAATGTCTTTAAGCAAAGAAATCTTTTTGACTCTGCTTATTAACTCAAGGTCTCTAAATTTATTTGAACACAAAAACTTTTTTTAAGGTCACCTATTAGCAGCTCGTGGAACTGCCAAGAACAGCTAGTTTGTTTTAATCACTGAATTAATGGTTTGATTTGATATGTGGCAGAGCCTTAGGAATTTTTTTATGGTTTTATATTCCAGCCTTATGACACATATATATGTCAGGTGTAAATAAGCCTTGGTGCTAGTTGTTTCATAATTAAAAGACCCAGGGTTAGATTGTGCCCATGCAAGCATTCTAAAGTTCATAAATTAAAAATGAAATCTCATTATAATATCAATAAGATTTTAAAATATTATGTATTTTTGCTGGTAATTCATGATAGAATAAATGTCAAGGAAAACTGTGAGTCTGCTCTTGTATGATGGCATATGTGGTTTGAGAGAATTACCTATTGGAGATTTTTGAAATGAGCAAGGCTGACATTTTATGTAGGTCATTTATCATCTTCCTACCTATGGATTGCAGCAGACACTTGACATTCATGATGAGTATTTCTTGAGACCTTTATGATTCTCCTAATTAGCAAATGCCACTAGAGGAAATAATTTCCCTCACAAAACCTTTTTATTCTGACCGAAACTGTCATGTTCATAGAGTGTTTTCACTTTTTCTTCTCATTCATTACCAGGGCTGTTTTGTACTTGGTAGTTGACAATGAGAAGGAACATATAGGCTCTGAAGTGGTAGCCAGACTCTGGACTTGCTCAGTGATTTACCCTCAGTGACTGTGTTGCTAAGTTGGATTTATGTTTCAGAAAAATGGTGAATGCTTGCATTTTCATGGGCTGTTGGAATTGCTTGTGAATAGCCAAAACTGTGAACGTAAATCTGCAAATGCCAAACATCATCTTTTCTTTGGGGTGTCAAATCCATCTTCACCTTTCACCCTGTGTTGGGAAGCAGGAGAATACTGTGGCTTGGGGAAGGAAGGACATGCTAGAAACTCAGGCTTGTTACCATTCACTACCAAGCAGTCTCTTCCGCAGGGTTTCTTTGAACCCCAAGATCATGGATATCTCAGCACCTTTAGGAAGGGATTGCTGTGCTTTGCTGAAGTGCCTCAGTGAGCTCTTGAGATAAGCTAAAAAGTGAGTTTCCCTACACTAAGTAAATAGGATTGTACATACTTGAAACTGTAGCCTGACTCCTCCCCGCCTGTAATTCTATGCTTTTGAATATTAATCTAAGGCCACCTTTCCCATGATTTATCAATTTTATCTTCAGGACTCAGAGTCTTTGAAAAAAGCTATTTTTCCTAGAATTTTTGATTATTATTAAAATTAAAAGGACAGGAAGATTTTTATCAAACTTGGAAGCTCTCTCTAGATGAATACCACAGATATATGTGGTTTGTTGAAAGATGGTTCATTCGACACAAATTAAGATAATCAGACAAGAGGAGAAATGCCCAGAGGCCAATTTGGGGGCATTGGAAATCCCCCCAGTAGTCACCCTGTAAAAGAGCTGGAAAAAACCCCACAAACCCTTAAAGACTGATCAGCCATCTTGCTTATGTGGAAAGCACATTGGTATTTAAGCATATGGATCTTTGGAGCTCTGCAGTTTTCATCAGGATGAATGATGTCATCTAACATAAGAGCAGATTCTGAAGAATCCAGAGTATATCCAAAGTGGCACCATAATTGAATTTTGCTCCTTAGGGACTCAATCTGACCAGACACTGTGGGTGTGAGGGCTACTGGGTGCTGGTGGCCATTAAAGACACCTTGAGGTTGATTGAGGAGGGGGGACTTACTCTTCTGAAAGTCTATCATGCTTCCTATTAAAGCTTTTCATAAGCCTTGAGAGTGAAATTCCTCTGAGCCTCCCGGAACCATGGATTCCACAAATCCTCTACACTAAGACATTTTCTACACAAGTCCCCAGGCACACAGGGAAAGCTCAATAAATGCTGTTCACAGAGCTGAGTAATATGTTTTTCATGAAAACTTGGGAATTGGCCTGCTAGCTGATGGGAGCGTTCACTGTACCCTTGTCCTTGCTAGTGGCTCGGAGGTTGAAAATCTGCTCTTTTGTTCTCCAGGCTTGAAGCCTGTTCATGGAGTAACTGTCATGATTCATCTCTCTCTCCTGGTGGGCTGGGGGTGAAGGAAGGAGCTCTGAGCAGTCCTGCAAGTTTGGAAGTTCCCTGTCTAGGGGCAAGTCGGGTAATCAGTGTTGTTACCATCCCCTTGTGGGAACAGAAAATAAGCATGAACAGAAAGGTAGGCCAGCAACCCTGGAGTTGGGAAGGCCAGGAGCAGTGGGGAAGCTTACCTTCTTGACTTCATATTTAATGGCGAGTTTGATCCGGCTCAGACTTGGACGGTGGTGGTCGGACCAGACTTGCAAGTTCACATCACCATTTAAAATCGCTTCCACCTCTTCTGTGTCTCGGCATAGGTCCAGCACGCCCACCACAAAATCCTTGCATTGCATAGATAACTTCCTGTAATCGTTCTAACAGAATAAAGAGAAATCAGGGGTGTGTCACACTGAGCCCCACAGATGGGCTTGCCTAGCATAGCAGTGTCGATCAGCAAAGCTGTCCACCAAGCGTGAGCTTACAGAGTGCGTTGGAACCAGAGGATATGCTGGATCCAGAAGGCAGGGCAACTTCTCTTGACACAACAATCTAGAGGGCATCTTCTCTAAGCCAAGATTTGTCAAGGTGTGCTCCTCAGCCACCTGTATCAGAGTTACCTTGGGTGCATGCTATAACTATGATTCCCGGGCCCTGTTGCAGACTTACTGACTCAGAATTCCTGGGGATGAGGCCCAGGAATCTTTTAACCTCGTTCTCTAAGTAATTCTGATGCCTGCCAGAGCCCACCCTGAGCTCTTTGAAAGCAGCAGTTCTCCTTGCCTAATTTTGAGCCAGATCTGAGGGAGGAGTGATAAGGAAATGCACTTTTAAGGCTGATGGAAATATCACTTAACTCATTTACTACCAATCTGTAATGGCAACTGCTCTACACAGGAAGTTTACTAGAAAGATACGGCTGATATGCTAAATTTGGGGGAAAAATGTACACAGGTGTGCTTTCTTTTAACGTGCTGGAAAATCTGCTTGTGAATTATAAATTTAAAAATCAAATGTAGTTTAAATCTAACAGAATCCTTTCCTACCACAGATCCTTTTGTACAGCAAATCATGACACCTTAAATTACTTGCCTGTTGAAATCATTTTCAGACCTTGACCTCTTTTTTGTTTTGTTTTGTTTTGTTTAATGAGTTGCCTCTGGGTTTCTCTCATCTCCTCCCTAGGCATATGTTTCTAAATTATCTTTCAGAGGCTGACTGCCTTTCCTAGTGACATGCCAACTTCTCTCTCCCCTAAAACACACTGCTTCAATTCCGGATAATGATCCAAAATGTTGGACAAAAGGATGTTTCATGTCACCTTCAAACCACTACGCCCCAAAAATATTTTCCCCTAAAGGCTTCCTTATTGGTTTCTTAGTTGAAACAAGTCTATTCAGAAGCAACACAAGAACCAAATGTCACTTTCAGTGTTAATCAATGTCGAAAGCCCTGAGAGTGGTAAATAGTAGTTGGTAGATAGGAGTGCAGTTTTGCTTTTCCAGAACCTGGATTCCTCAGCAAATAGATAGGAGGCTGAAAAACTGCAGAAGCTCAACAATTTTTCTAAATTAATGATTCATTTCTCCTTGCAGCACTGCTGCTTCAAAATGTCCCTTTACGTTAGAGAAAGAAGTAAGTGTTGATAAGTGTTTGTTTGCTAAGAAAAGGAAAAGGGTCAAGAAAATGTTTTCAGACAAGAGTGGCTATCTTTCATTTCTATATATAATTAGGGATAAGCAGGGTGTTTTGGAAATGCTGGGTAGAAAAATGACACTCAGCTCAGGCAGACTGTCATGGGCAAGTCAGACTGTGCCGTCCCAGAGCCTCTGCGCATTTCTGGGTTCAGTGCAGTTCAGAACAGAAGGTATCACTTCATTAGAGACTTGCACTTCGCTGGGCTCTTTCAGCTAGCCGGGCCATAAAAAAGGGAGACACACCAGAGCAGCCAAAATGGCTGGTTTGCTTTTTGCCTTCTGTATTAGACGCTCAGTTTGGAAGGCAACATGCCTGGTGTCTGCAGATGGCTGGAGGAGGCAGACCTGGGCCTGCCAGGAAGACAGAGATGACATGGACATGGGTATGGATAGATACAGACGGGAGGGTCATGCCAGGCCCAGGCCTCTCAGAGAGATCCATGGGCGCACATCTCTGCGGAGCTGTGATGATTAGGAGAGATGGGTCAACCCTGAGCTCAGCGAGCCTTTGAGCTACACTCCTCAACTTTAGTTGGAAAGATGAGACATATACCTCACAGGTGCCCTTTTACAAATAATTCCATATTCCTGCACGCTGAAGTCTGCCAGGCCCAGTGGGTGACAGCCGTTCTACCTCCATCATCTTACTTAATCCTTATAAAAACCTCATGTTAGAAGGACTGTCAGCATTTCCAGCTCACAAGCAAGAAAACTGAGACTCAGAGAGATAAACTAACAGGCTGAATCCACTTTTCCTTACATTGGTCACTTACTCATCTCTGGTTACTCTCTCACCTTCACTGAAGATTTTAGCTTCTGTCTTACTGTCGCTCTCCCAACATTAACTGCTGTTGTTATTGGTGGTTTCAGTATCCAAGAAGATGTCCCTTCCATTACCCTGCCCTCTCATTTCCTTGACACCATCTTTTCCAGTGACCTTATCCTCAACTCCAACTCAACCATTCATTCTCTTAGTTATCCCCAGTAACTGCAGCTCCTCCATGACCCTAACTTTAGCTCTCCCTCTCTCTGACCACTACCTCCTATATGTCCAGCTTTCGTCATCTGGGACCCCAATTCTAGCAGTCCTTTGATTCCACCCAACCTACAAGCCATTGACCACACCACCTTTTCACTGGTTTTCATCCCCCTCAGGTCCCTGTCTCCCTCCTTGCAGAGCTTCTCTCTCATGGGTAGTCTTTATCATCATCCTTGCACACATCAACTCTCTTACCCTCCTCTTGTTTTGTCCTCCTCACTGGATGAAAGCCTGACCTTGGTTGCATCTAGCTCTCCACTACTTTGCTCCCGCCTCTGCACAGTTAGCACGGCTGGAGAGCACACACCTGCACCGAGCAGGCGTGCTGTAAACTCACTACCTCCAACCTCAAGCAGTCCGTGGCGCTCCTGGGCAACTTACCCTCCTCCCTGTCCCAGACAAGCATTTCCTACCTCTTGAGTCTCAGTTTTCTAACACTTCATCCCCCTCCTAGTTTCCTATTTTACTTGGAAAATAGAGCTCATCGGAAGAGAAGCTTCACACGGTCGCACCATCCACATAGTCTACTTCCATCTGTGCTCATGGACTCTCTTCCCTCTTCTCACTCTTGCTGCTCCTGTCTAAGGCCAGCTCCTCCACCTGTGTGTTGGATATCAGTCCCTTACGGCACTCAAGGACATGGCTCCTGCGCTCTTCCTTTCTCTCCCCTGCCCTGTTAATTTCTCCCTTTCTCTGTTGGCTTAGTATACAAACATGTTGCTATTGTCTTGTCTTAAGAAGGAACTCCTCTTGACTCCACTTCCCTCTCCAATTACTACTCTAGTTTTCTGTTCCATTTTATAGAAAAACTCCTCATTAGACTTGTTTGCACTCATAGTTGACAGTTGTCCTCCTTACACTCTTTCTTATTCCATTCAGTAAGGCTTTCACACTCTACCCATTGCCTCCACTGAGACTGTCCTTTCAAGGTCACAAGTGACTTTCATATGCTAAATCCAGTGGTTGGTTCTCAGTCCTCATCTTACATGACCTGTTAGGTGCTTTGACATAGCTGATCACTTCCTCCTCCTTGATACACATTCTTCACTTGGCTTCTAGCATAACATACTTTTCTGTGGTTTTTCTTCCTGAATGAGTACTTTTGCATCTTTGTTGATTAATTCTTGTGTCCCTGATGTCTTAGTTTTAGAATGCCCCAAAGATGTGCCCAGTCCTTTGAATTCTCCTGTCTGTTTACACTTGTTGCCTTAGTGATCCTATCTAAGATCATTAGATACCATCCATATGCTGATGACTTCGAATTTTATGTCTTTAGCTCAGCCTTCTCTCCTGAACTTGAGTCAAATATATCCAGTTGCCATCTTGGTATTTCCACTTGGATGCCAAATAGGCATTTCAAACTTAATGAAACTAACTCTGGACCTGATCTTCTCCACCTTGTTAGTATTCCCCAACTTTTCAGTTGTCCAGGACAAAAAATCTTGGATTTATCCTTGATTCCTCTCTTCCTCTCAAAACTGACATATAATTTAGTAGCAGATCCTACCAGCTCTACCTTCTTAAAATATATATATATATATATATATATATATATATATATATATATATATAAATAAAAGATCTGACCTCTTTAACCAATTCTACTATTTCTGCCTTGGTCTAAGCCATCATCATCTCTTGCTTGAACTAACCAAGAGACTCTTAACTGGCCTCCCTTATTCTATGATTCTGTCCTGGTCTTCTATAGTCTATTCTCCATACATCAGTCAGACATTTAGGAAAAGTAGTCAGGTCATGGCACTGGTCTGCTCAAACCCTCCAGTGGCTCCCCATCCACTCAGAGTAAAAGTGGAGTCATTATACTCTCCTATAAGGACATACATTATCTAGCCTCTCCATTCTCTCACTGATTTCATTTCCTGTGGTTTTCTCCCTCCCTCAGTCCACTCCAGCCACTCTGACCCCCCTGCTATTCTTCAAACACACTTGGCATGGACTAGACCTTTGTACTAGTTATTCTCTTTACTTGGAATGCTCTTTCCCCAGGTCTCTACATGAACAACTTTTTTAACTCCTTCAAGTCTTTGCTCAAATGTCACTTTCTCAGAAGCCTTCCTTGACTGTCTTTAAAAAATTGTAACCCTTCTCCATTTGCAATCACCCTTTCCTGCTTTTTTTTTCATAGTACTTATGACTATATGACATCCATACATGTTATTTATTATAATTATTGTCCCTATCTTTCACTAGAATGTAAGCTTCTCGAGGGCAGGAATCATTGCTGTTTTGTTCACAAATGTATCATTAGAGCCTAGAATATTTCCTGGAACATGATAGGCACTCAATAAATGCTTGTTGAATCTATTGGAGCAGTGTACTTGTCTAAGATGACATAGCGACTAAGTGGTAGAGCCAAGATTCAAGACAGGTCGGTCTGACCCATATCCTGTGCTCTTCCCTCTCACCATGTTTCCTCTTGGTGAGCAGCATATTCCCTTCTACTTAACACACTTAAAACTAGAGACTTAATTGGGGCTGACCCTCAACTAACTTGGAGAAATAAAGGGTGGGCTGGGATATGGATATTTGAATACCCAGCAGATTCTATAGTGTAGTAGATGAGTGCACAGGTTTTGAAGTCAGAAAGACCTGGAGTTTGAACTTCTTTTTTACTACTTGTCAGTTGTGGGAAATAGAACAAGGCATGTAACTCTTCTGCATCCCAGTTTTTAATCTGTAATACTATACATAGCATATAATGTTTGGGAGAATCAATACCAAAACAATGTAAAATGCTTAGTGTAGTTAACAGGAAATAACACAAATAACAAAATAAATAAAAACCTAAATAAATAAAAATTGACAATAAAAATAAAGCTTGTAAATGGTAATTTTAATTAGTTACCACCTTATTTTGACCACTGATTTCAAACTCTAGACTTCTTGCTTTTTGTGGTTTTTAGTTACTGGACTGGGAGCAAGACTGGCCCTTGGAGAGGAGAATACAAAATGCTGGAGAAACCCTTGATTCTTCTCTCTCTCTCACTCATGTCTAGTCCCTATATTAAAAATATACTCTGAATTTGTTCACTTCTCTTCATCTCTGGTGATCACATCAGCCCTTCCCAGGGTAGCACCTCCGGTTACCACACGCAGGTTATCAGTATTGAGCTTGATTAAATCTGTAATCTTGCCCGTCCCCAAATCAGTCTGAATGATGTTGTTCACCTTGATGAGATCAGAGTAGTGGATAGTGTCAGCATCACGGCTTACCAAATGAGATATCTTTTTTTGTACCCACAAAGATCTTTCTCGTTTTGCACAACTTACACTTGGCCTCTTTAGGAGTAACACAGTGAACAACAAAGTGACCCTTGGTGTGATAGTCAGATGGAAATTTTCTCTAGTCTTGTCAATACTGATGATATCCAGAAAACCAGCAGTGTAGGTTATATCAGTGTGGACCTTGCCATCCATCTCAGTGAACTGCTGTATGCACATCTTCTTTACTAAATCTCCTGTTAGGGCATACTCAAGTCTCTTCTTAAAGAAAGTGACAAGGGACCACCATTCTTAGCTTGTGGGGACTGCTGGATGGACACAGAGTTAGCAGACAAGTCAAGTTTGTCCAGATTCAGGGCTTTGAAGCTGCTACATGCTGCAGTGCTTCTTGGGACCGTGAGCTGTAGCTGTGCTGGGCATGGAACAAAGAGGCACTAGAGTTTTGCCTTTTCCAGAATGCCATATAAGTGGAATCATATAGTATATAATCTCTTGAGACTGGCTTCTTTCACTCAGTATAATTCCTTTGAGATCCATCCATATTGTCGAATGTGTTAATAGTTCATTTCTTTTTATTTCACATCTACTGCATGTACGTATCAGTTTGTTTATACGTTCACTCATTGAAGGATTTGGTTATTCCCAGTTTTTGA
Organism: Mesoplodon bidens; assembly: GCF_964165515.1. Lineage (NCBI taxonomy): Eukaryota > Metazoa > Chordata > Mammalia > Artiodactyla > Ziphiidae > Mesoplodon > Mesoplodon bidens. The sequence goes on from NC_138160.1 coordinate 115,984,720, forward strand.
CAATTATGACTAAAGTTTCTATAAACATTCATGTACAGGTTCTTGTGTGAAGATAAGTTTTTAGTTCTCCAGGGTAAATATCTAAGTGTGGGATTGCTGAGTATTTAGTAAGTATATGTTTAATTTTATAAGAGCTGCCAATTACCACCAACAAATTATGAGAGTTCTGACTGCTCCATGTTCTCTCCATGGTCAATTTATTTTCTGTGTTGTGGTATCTCATTGTGGTTTTGATTTGCATCCCCTAATGGCTAATGATATTGAGCATCTTTTTATGTGCTTATTTGCCGTCTTTGTATCTTTTTGATGAAGTGTCTGTTCAAATCCTTTGTTAGTTTTTTTAAAAAACTGAGTTTCTTATTATTGAGTTTTGAGAGTTCTTATATATATTCTGGATATAATTCCTTTGTAAGAGATAGGGTTTGTAAATATTTTCTCTCAGTCTGTGGCTTATCTTTTCATTCTCTTAACAGTATCATTCAAAAAACAGAAGTTTTAAATTTTGGTGATGTCCAGATTTATCACTTTTTCTTTTATGATTATGCTTTTGGTGTCATAAGCTAAGAAATCTTTTTTAACACAGGGTCTCAGATATGTCCTCCTGTGTTGTCCTCTAGAAGTTTTATAGTTTACATTTTGTATTTAGGTCTATGAACCATTTTATGTTAACTTTTACATAAGGTGTAAGGTACAGGTCAGGGTTCCTTTTATAGCACATGGATATTTATTTGTTCCAGCCTCATTTGTTGAATTATTATTCTTACTCCATCAAGTTGTTTTTGCACAGTTGTCAGAAATTGTTGACCATATTTGTATGGGTTTAATTTTGTGCTTTCTATTCTTTTTCCTTGTTCTGTATATCTGTTTTTTCACTAACACCCACTATCTTTATTTTTATAGCTTTGTTAAGTCTTAAAATGAGGTACTTTGAGTCCTCCAACTTTACCATTCTTAAAAAAGTAGTTATGGCTTTCCTCATTCCTTTCTTTTTCATATTCATTTTTGGATAAGCTTGTTCATATCTACAAGAAATTCTGCTTTGAATTTTATTGGAATTATGTTAAATCTATAGATAGTTTGGGGGGAACTGACATCCTAACTGTGTTGAATCTTCCAAACCATGAACATGGTGTATCCCTCCGTTATTTAGGTCTTCTTTGATTGCTTGCATTAGTGTTTTATAGCTTTCAGCGTCTAGAGTCTACATATGTTTTCTAAGACTTGTATAAATATTTCACTTTTTAACTATTTGAAATATTTTTAAAATGTTTGGTGTCTAATTATTCATTACTGTATATAGAAATATGATTCATTTTTGTATGTTAACCTTATATCCTATGACCTGGCTAAACTCACTTACCTGTGCTTTGTAGAGTCTTTGGAATTTTCTACAGAGGTAAGCATTTTGTTTGCACATATGGATTATTTACTCTTGAACACTTAAGCTTAGAAGCATTTATTAATATGACTAATAAGATGGTCAGTTAGATGCTTTTACATTGGCTTGAAGATTTACAAAGTATTATTTCTAGGAACAAAATGTTGCTAACAAATTTTTGCTGGCTTTCAACCCAAAATTTTTTGCTCAGAGTGTTTTATTTGGTCAGTGTATTGAACAGTTTTTAGAATATTCATCCACCATTTATTCCTTGTGCTCTGCTCAACACAGTTATTAACAGAGATTCTTTGATTTTTGATTGGCCCAGAATTTCTTCCCTTTCCTTTTGGTCCATAAATTTCACAAACTCACTTATTATTGAGATGAATCTCTGGCTTTAACACAGAAGACAAACCAAAATGATCTAACATGTTATTTTGATACCTTGAATTTTTGGTGCTAAAGCTATTATTTTGACAACACCAATTTTAGGAAATTATTAGTTAGTTTGACTTTGGTTAAAAACCCCAATTCTCAAACTTTTTCAAAGCTACTGACAAACTTAAATCAGAAGAGAGAGAGAGAAGCTCGTTATTCTGATTGGTCAAAAGTTAAATGAATTTCTCAGACTGATGCTGTGGAGACACCCACACAATACAGGATAATTAACACTTATTCCTCCATGGAGACCTTAGAAATTAGATTGAAAAAGAGTGTGGGCCTCAAATCCACACCCGCCTCTCTTCCCTTCAGAGACCCAGTTAGGGGAAAGGAGTGTTTATTGAAAGCTCCAACTGAAATACAAACGGAGATAAATCAACATACATGTGCATGCTGTAAACCTAGGAGGTTTTCTGTTTTTGACATTTAGGCTGAGTTTTTAAGAAATGATTACAATAAAAGTTTTCTAAACATTGTAGTATTTCATTAAATGGTCACAGTTACCTTATAAAGCTGATAGTATAATATTATTCCCAAATAAGAGGAGGACAGAGAATTGATCATTGGCTATAGCAACTTGGAGGTCATTGGTCACCTTGATGGGAGCAGTTTTGAGTGGAGGGTGTGACTGGTGAGGATTAAAGAATGGGAAGAGAGAGAAGAATTGAAGCCAGTAATACAGACAGCCCTTTTGAGGAGTTTTATTAAACAGGAGGGCAGAGAAATGGATAAGTAGCTGGTGTGAGAAGTGGAGTCAAGAGAAGCTTTCTCTTTTCTTCTCTCTCACTCTTCCTCCCTTCCTCCCTCCCTGCCTGCCTGCCTGTCTTCTTTCCTTCCTTCCTTCTTTCCCTCCTTCTCCTTAGGGGAGAAACCATAATATTTTTTATGTTGATGGGAATTTTCCAGTAGATAATTATGCTGGTCATTGTATATGATATCAGTATATCATTGTATGCATCCAGTAATTCAACAGTGTATATGACAGAAGATTATGTATAGTGTATAAATAGAGGAATGAATTTGGATAGAATCACATACTGTTTATCTGTAGTGGGAGGGAAGGTCAAGTATGTGAGTGAGGCTGCTAGTAGATGGATGCATTGGTGGTAGGACTCTGTAGACATTTTCTTTCTATTGTTTCAATTTTTTTTCTAGTGAAATAGGAAGAAAAATTATCAGCTGAGAGTAAGAATTGGGGAGAAGGTGATGGAAGTTTGAGGAGAAGAGGTCTGAAATAGATTTTAGGGAGATTTAAGAGTAAATTGATTAAGGAGACAGGATATTATTGCTGAAGAACAGTAAGAGCCCATTTGAAGTTCATGGTTAGAAATTTAAAATGAGACTAGCTGATGTGGCTGATTCTCTGTAACCACATTCACCTCCCTGGGTGCCAGCAGACAATTAGATTTTACCAGGATTGTATTTTTTTGCCAAAAGATAGAAGAAATCAAGAGAGAGGCAGAGGAACTGAGATGTATGTGGGGGAGATTGTAATGATAGTCCATGGAACTGAGGCTGGTATGAAGGGAGACAGGACTTCCAGGGGAGAAGGAATGTGGAAAGACCCAACTATATGTTGTCTACAGGAAACCCACTTTAAATATAAAGTTGGTGGTTTCCTACAAAATGAAATATACTTTTACCATATGATCCAACAATCATGCTCCTTGGTATTTACCCAAAGGAGTTGAAAACTATGTCTACACAAAACCATGCATATGGATGTTTATAGCAGCTTTATTTATAATTGCCAAAATTTAGAAGCAAGCAAGATGTCCTTCAGTAGGTGAATGGATAAATAAACTGTGGTACACCCAGACAGTGGAATATTACTCAGTGCTAAAAAGAAGTGAACTATCAAGCCATTAAAAGACATGGGGGAGCCTTAAATGCATATAACTAAGTGAAAGAAGCCAATTTAAAAGGCTAAAAAATACTGTGTGATTCCAACTATATGACATTCTGGAAAAGGCCAAACTATGGAGACAGTAAAAAGATCACAGTGGCCAGGGGTTGGGGAATGGGAAGGATGAATAGGTGGAGCATAGAGGGTTTTTAAGGCAGTGAAACTACTCTGCATACCACAATGGTAGATATATGTCATTATACATTTGCCCACATTCACAGAATGTATAAAACCTGGAGTGAACCTTAATATAAAGTATGGACTTTGGCTGCTAATGATGTGTCAGTGTAGGTTCATCAGTTGTAACAAGTGTTCCACTCTGATGGGGGATGCTGATCACGGGGGAGGCTCTGCGTGTGTGAGGGCAGGGAGTATATAGTAACACTCTGTACCTTCTACTCCATATAGCTGTGAACCTAAAACTGCTCTAAAATATAAGGTCTATGGATAAAAAGATGGTTAGATTAGTGAGTTGGAAGTCTTGGGGGCAGGCAAAAGATTGACAGAGTTGGGATATTAGAGGGAGATATAAATATTTGAGCTCATAGTCAGAGATTATGGAGAGTTTGCATTTATTGATCATGACAGGTATAGGCTCAGGTAGGCTCATCGTGACTAAAGTAAGACCACTGGAGGAGATGAGCTCCGAAAACTGAGTCAGGGCGTTAAAAGGATGGTCTATGTATATATTAAAGTATCAAGAATTTAAATAGCAGGAACTAAAACCATGGAGAAATGACAGGGATTGACCCATTGTTGCAGATTCCAATGATATGGAATAATGGATGACAGAGTCAGATGAAATATGGTTCAGAACTCTGTTCTCAGGGAGGAGAGAAGGAGAGAGGTCTGGAAGTCATAAGGAACAGCAAGAGAGATATGTGCTCCCTCCCCCCACTTCTCTAGGCCCAGTGGTATGAGGACTGTGAGAGGAAAGCCAGCCCCCTGCCTGGGAGGACTGCAGGGGAAGTGTGTCCTTAGGGGAGCCTGTCTGCAGAAAGAGCAAGAAGGTGACGCATCTCTAAGAGGAGGGGGCAATGACACGGGGGGTTTTGCTGAGGGGAGACTATGCCTTTTGGAGGGTGAAGTAGGAGCGTATCTGGAGATGAAGAAGCGGGGTGTGAGGACAGAGCGGGGCATACGAGGAGCCTTGTGGAGAATCAAGTGCACGTTCTGAGGGGTTACCTGGGAGGCAGCGATGACATAAGAGAGTTTAAAACAATTACTGAAATTATACTGTGAGGATTTAGTGAGGTAAAGCAGGTGAAGCACACAGCATGCGTTGGGCACATAGGTCTGGATCAGTACCGTTTAGCTAAGAAAGGACTTGAGAGCCTCATCCTGCCCTCCAGCCCTCCCTTCTGCACATCTCCCACTCAGCTGATGGATGAGAAAACTGAATGTTAAGATTTAACACACATGGCTGAATCCTTATTAATTGTAACTGGAGTCACTGAAATAATTAATGGATGTGAAATGCGGGGTAAGAACCTGAGCCTAGTGCTCATTATTGCAGATGAAAATTGAAGAGTTTCAATCCATGTTTTAGCTTTCATGCATACACTTGATTGTTTCATTAACCTTCACCATATAAATAAGCCCGGGCTCCGGAGGATCATAAAAGGCAAATATCCTTCAGCATTTAATTTCCATTTAGGAACTCAGATCCAAGAAAGGTGGTTCAAGTCCAGCACATGAATCAGCTAGCAGCATTTCTTGCCTTGGCTTTCCCAGGGGGATTTACACAGCCCTAAGGTGTTCAGAATCCAGGGTTCTGACCCCAGGGTGGGGTGGGTAGGGCTGGCTCCTTGCTCCAGTGACCCTCTCAAAGGCGTGACTCTCAAACTGTAACACTGGTTACTCACTCCCTCCTTGACTTTATTATCTGTTCTCTGCAGGAGGCCTTCCCTTATTCATCCTAGACTTACTCCCTGCATTTCCTAATGGGTTCTCTGTGTCCTAAGTGTTTCAGAATTTGGGAAGGATGATTGTATATGAGCCATTGGTGACCTTAGAATTTCTTGGGACGGGGCTGATCAGCCTTTGCATGAGAGAGATGACTGGGTGATTAGTGTTTGGTTGGGCTCTAGAATCAGAGTGTCCGAGCTCAAATCCCAGCTCTGCTGCGTACTGTCTTTGTGTTTGCATGTATAACTTAAGCTTCCTCTGTGTTCTAGCTTAATCTGTATAATGGGGATGATACTGTTTTCTGCCTCATGGAGTCGTTGTAAACTACATAAGAAAAATCCATATAAGTTGCTTAACACAATATGTGACAAGTATCTGCCAATATTAAGATACATGTGGCTTGTAGGTTAGCAGAGAGTGTAAACTTGGAAAATTTGTCTCTTTCAGGGTGTTGGTCTTCAAGTGCCATTTCTAACAAAGCAGACACACCCATTGTTGGATTTAATTTCGCAGCTTCACCTGTGTCAGGCTCAGGTGGAAGGTGCAGGTAGCAGGACAGAAGCTTGGAGCAGGGCATTGGAAGGTGCAGGCCCCTGGGTGCTGAGCTGAATCTGCAGGTGACTGCACCGCCTTTCTTAGCCAGGCAGTGTTGACAGTGTCTCTGTTGATACTTTGGCTTCCATCCTGACTTTTGGTTTACTTAATTGGCAGCTACCGACATCGTTAAGGGGCTCCTTAAGCCATCATCACCATGACGTTGTGAAGTCCCAGAAGTAATGGATTGCTCTGCTTGTTGGTTTTATAACAAGTCCCCTCTGATGGATTCAGAGGCTTGCCTAAGGAGAATAGAGGCTGTCTTTCAAGGAAACAGATGAACAACTCGAGTATTTTATTCTAATTCAGCAGGTATATTTGAGCACCCACTGTGTGCCAGGCACTGGGGATAGAGACCTAAATAAAATACAGTCCTTGCCTCTGAGGAACTCAGGGTCTTGCTAGAGAGAATGACAAGTGACTAGGTAAGGACCACAGGGTGACGTAAGTGTCTTGGGATATACCACCCAGCTACAAATATGGGGAACTTCCAAGAGGAGGCAGAGTGTGAGCCCTGAGGATGGGTAGAGGCTAACAGGGGCGAGGCAGGTGTGGGGAGGAGAGTAACAGGGAATGGACATTCCAGGAAGAGGGGCTGGCAAGTGCAAAGGCCCAGAGGGCAGAGAACGTTCACGAACAGGTGGACTGTGATGGGTATCAGCTACTTTAACCACAGATGGTTACGCATAGGTTATGCACATTATCCAGCGCTTTATGTAACTTCTCATAATTAAATAAACATGAACACGCTCATGTATCCAGAGAGGAATTCACATACACTCTCTGCACATCCTTATCCAGATTAAAGATGCTGCTTGGTTCTCATTTGCTGAGCTCCCAGAAGAGCCCTTCCTCAGCTTTCTGCTTTTTCTGCTGGAACCACAGGGAACAGACACAGGAAGGCAGGTCTGCCTGTGTGAACCTTGCCCCCACCCCAGCACTTCACAGCTCCAGGCCTCCCTGGAGGCTCCAGGGCTCTCTTCCCTCACTCTACACACTCTCTGTCTTTGTCTCTCTCTCTCTCTCCTTCTCCTTTCCCTTTCTCTCTCTTTCTCACACATCACTCTGTCAACCACAGGTCAGTGCTCCATGGTAGAGGGATTGCTCAAAGCTGTGACTCAGGAAATTAGTCAGGAGGTGTGAGTTGAAAGAGAAGGAGGGACCCTCAGGAAGCCCCATGGTTCGCTTACATAGAAGCAGCCCCACCTTTCCCCTGCCTTCCTGTCCTGCCCCCGCATGGGGTCGACCTAAGCATGTTTGGTTGGTCTCTGTACCCATTAGAATGGGAGACAGTATTAAAGCATATGACTCTTACAGTTTTTGCTACTGCGGTATTATTTATTGAATGCTTACTATGTGCCAGACCCTGGGCTGAATGCTTTACATATTTAGCTCATTGAATTCTCATGACAAACCTAGGAAGTAGATACAATTATCATTCCTCTTTATAGAAAGGGGAACTGAGGCCCAGAGACTTCAGTGGCAGCTGGGATTTGAACTTGAGTATGGCTGACTCCAAATTCCATAATACTAACACTGGGAAGTGCTCATCTGATAAAAAATACCAACTGCTCTGGCACGTGCTCTAAAACCCTGAGCGCGACCCTGAAGGGGCAGTTTCGGGGTCCTTCCTGGTGAAGAGGAAGAGAGAGATGAGGGCCTGTTAGTAAGAGTCAAAGGTGCTTAAACCGTGTGAGGAAGTACCCTGTGTATCCACACCCAGGGACAGGCCAGGGGTAAGACTGGCTGAGCCCAGAGAGCTGAGTTTGCCCCACGCTCTAAGTTACCAGCAGGTGTGCTGGCATCAGAATATTGGGGGAAGTCATCCCTAATGGGATGTGCCATTCCTATTGCTCCCAAGGCCCTAAGCCTCTTATTTAAGTGCCAGTCTGTCCACTCCCCCCACATCCTTTTCAGTCTTATGACTTTCACTAAGGGGCCATCCACCTCTATTCTGTAACAGGTCCCCCTTCCCCATGCAGGATCACTGTCTTCATGATGAGAAGTTATGGGAATGGGTGGGAGGCAGAGGGTCTGCAGAACTTCCCCCTGCGGTGGCTGGGACACCTTGCGGCTCACTCCTCAGATACACAGAGAAACTGAGAGTGGCGGGATGAGGCTGCATTGCTTTTGCCATCTGAATTCCAAAGGGGGCAGCACGGTGACTGCTGTTCATGGTGCACTGGCTTTTAGCAAGAATGATTTTGGGGTCTGTTTGCTGTGTTGGAGCTGAGGCATACTGTATAGCTGCAGAGTGATGCTGAGTTAACAACTCTCTGTTCCTGGATCCTTCCAAAGCTTTCGTCCACAAGCACACCTAAGCCACTTTGGTCCGTGGATTGGCTCATAGAAGAGCTCATGTATTCATTTATTTATTCATTTAATCAACAAAAATGAATAGCGCATTTACCCCATGCTGAGCACCGTGCTAGCACCCTGGAGATAAGTGAAGAGTAAGGCAGGCATGGTCTCTGCCCTCAGGGAGCCGACAGAGCAGAGCGTAAGATAGACAGTGAAGATCCTGCAGCTAAGTGGGATGAGGATCTCCCCTTTTTGTGCAGACAGACCTGCGTTTCTTTACATTCAACCTCATAGTAATTCCTGGGAAAACATTACCTTCCAAATAAACCCACTTGGCAATCAGTAGAAAGAGTAAGAGTCTTGTTAGATGGAAAGCTTGAGTGCTTTCCAGTAATCCATCCTTACAAAATGTTCCGGCCAGTTCAGCCTGTGCTTTCTGTGTTCTAGAAGCTGTGCCCAGCACTGGAGATGCAAGGAGGAGTGAGATGCGGTCACTGCCTACCCATGGTGAGACTAGACGTAACCCAGTTGTTCTAATATTATATGGCAGTGCTGGTCACTCATTCAACAAATAGTCATTGAGTTCCTACCCTGTTCCAGGCACTGTTCTCAATCTTTGAATACAGCCATAAGCAAAACAGACTCCCTGCCCTCGTGGAGCTTATGTTTTACTGGGGGCCTGGGGACTTCAGGTTTCTGTTTTACATTGGTGGTTAGGCAGGAACTCCCTGGAGAGGTGATTTTGTACGGAGAGTTGGTGAAGGAGGGAGCTATCTATGTAGATATATATGAGGAAGGAGCGTTCCAGACAGAGGGTCACTGGTACAAAGAGGGAGAAGAGTGCAAAGCAGAAGAGGGAGAGCATCTGGTGTTTCTGAGGACCAGCAAGGAGGCCAACTACTGGGGCAGAGTGGGTGAGGAGGAGAACAAGGGAAGAGGTGAGGCCAGAGGAACTGCAGGGGACAGATGGCCAAAGCCCTAAGAGGCACTTGTAGCACTGTGGCTTTTTCTCTGGTGAGATAGGGAGTCATTGGAGGGTTTCAAGAAGCGGCGTTAGCAGGATCTGGTGTGTGCTTGAAGGGGATCACCCTGGCTGTTTGGATGGGATGAATTGTAAGGGGCAAGAGCAGAAGCCTGAAGACCCAGTAAGAGGTTGTTGCAATTATCCAAGGGAGAGATGAAGGTGGCCTGGACCAGAAAAGTAAGTGCGCAAGGGGGAGAGAAGTATACAATTCTAGATGTCTTCGAAGGATAGAGCCAAGAGGATTTATTGATGGATTGGACATCAAGAAAAAGGAAGAGAAGAGTTAAGGATGGATGAGGTTTTGGGACCAAGCAACTGGAAAGATCGTTACCATTTATGACATGAGCACTGTCTTACATGAGCTCCTTGTTTAGCAGATGTTTCACCCCTCCTTCCCCATCTCCTGGAGACGAGCACACTTCCTTCCCCACTGGTAGGAAACTTGGTCATGGACTTGCTTTAGTTCATGAAATTACAGTGTGTGACCTTTAAACTTAGGGCTTAAGAGGCATCATGTATTTTCCCTTGTCTCTGTGGGAGTTCTGACCTCTGCCCTTGGAGTGCCCTTGGTTTCCACTGTCCATCCAGCCTGGATCCCAGAATAAGACATGTAGAGCAGCCTCCTCCTCTGACCCAAAGACTTGTGAACATGACAATAAATGTTGACACGTAGACTGCTGCGTTTTGGGGTGGTTTGTTACACAACGTCATTGTGGCAATAACTGAATGATAAAGGGACAGAAGTAGGCTGAGTGCTTTGGGACATCATTATCAAAGATGGGCTCTTAGCCCTGCTTGGGTGTTCAGGGAAGTTGCCCTGGAGAAAAAAAGTTGTGACTGGATCTTGAAGGATAAATCAGAGTTACCGAGTTCAAGAAGTGGAGGAAGCATATTCTAAGTTGAGGACATAGCATAAACAAAAGCACAAAAAACATGCTATATGAATATACAGGAAACTATGCAAGTAGAGGCACAGGGCAGCAGAAGATGAGTCTGGGGAAGTAGACAGGACCATGGAGGGCCATAGAAGGTTTTGTCTTCCATGATAATAAGCTTGAACTTCATTCCACAGGCAGTGGGGAGGCACCAAAGCTTTTTAAGTGGGAGAAAGGCCCGGTCTGATTTGCACTTCAGTGGGATCCTTCTGGCCCTATGTGGAGGACAGCTTCACCTATGTGGTGGAAGCTCTTGTGATCATCTGATCAAGAAGAGTGGTGGTAAGGATGCAGGGATGAAAATGGCTTGGGGATACATTTAAGTTTTAGTACCAGCAGGATTTAAGGTACAGAAGGAAAGCCAGAACTCAGTATGTGGTGTGCTTTGGACGTCAAACGCTGGAAGGAAATTAGTATCTGATGGGATTATAGGTGAATTTTCTTTTTCTTATAAAGTTTCATTTTCTACATTAATTGCACATTTACCAACGTAAGCAAAAAAATTCGAGTGAGTTATAATGTTTAAACCTGGCTGTTTTCCTTTGGGTGAATTTGCTAAACCCTTAAATCTCAGTGTTGGAGAGGAGTATTCACCCTTGGTGCTGTCTTGGCTAGGACTGCAGTCTTATCTACTTGATATCTAATAACCTTGTTGTTTTTAAACATCAAATTAAAAGGAGATCCACAGTGAGATTCAGAGCACATATGACCTATGCATCTTATTTGTACTTACAGTATATTGTGAAAACATTTCAGAGAAACACTAATTTAGAATTGGCATTAGCAGATAACATACCCTTCCAGAGGATTATGTCATGATTCACCTGATTATAGATTCAGGATAGTAAATGTTCAGGAAACTTTTTTTAAAGAGTAATTATAGCACAGCATATGTATAGAAGTAATTTAAAAAAATTTACTTGTGATTGCTGAAAAATGCTATTGATTAAGAGGGGCTAATGACTAGATGGCAAGGTAGGAATTAAAAAAATGTAGAGCCCTGCTAATTATAAAACAAAACCCCAAAACCAAATTAGGCAAATCAGTACTTATGATTTCTCTGATCAAAAGAGCATACACCGTTCTCTTCACCTCAGTGCCTTTGTCCGTTGTGTTCCCAAGTCTGGACTGATGCTCCTCTTTACTTCCTCTAAGAACCTCTACTCTTCTTAAGACCAGGCGGAAGGTAACTCCAGGATGGCTTTCCTGATATCCCTGGGGAAATCCACTGTTTCATGCTTGGGCACCCACTGCATTTTATTCTTAGGGTCCAGTAGACCTGTCAAAGTGCTCTCTGTATTTTTGATACGTTCATACTTGACTAATTAACTTCATTCATTTGTATATCTCAGCCCAGGGCATGCCACATTATAGGACTTGATAAATGTTGCATAAAATGACCATACATATACTGTGATTCAAGAATTTTATTTATGGGAAGCTGAGGCACAAGTAAGTGCTGGTGTGTGGCTACCAGGGAACAGATCTAGGAGGTGCGAATAGGGGTCTATTCTTGGCTCTCAAAGATGGTCTTGGAGCCAAACTTGCCTGTTAAAGGCTCATTTTCTTGTGCATAGCAAACTGCACTGACTTTCTAAAAGTCCCGGAAGACACGGGTAAAAGATGAGTAAGTGATTGCATTTAAATAAGTTCAAATCTAATCAGGAAAATAAGATTCTAGTTTTTTGACTGATTTATCCAAAGAATGACTTAATAACACTTGGAAGTAGGACTTAAAGCCGTTTTGTAAAAATAAAAAAAGAGAGGGCTTCCCTGGTGGCGCAGTGGTTGAGAGTCCGCCTGCCGATGCAGGGGACACGGGTTCGTGCCCCGGTCTGGGAAGATCCCACATGCCGCGGAGCGGCTGGGCCCGTGAGCCATGGCTGCTGAGCCTGCGCGTCCGGAGCCTGTGCTCTGCAAGGGGAGAGGCCACAACAGTGAGAGGCCCGCCTACCGCAAAAAAAAAAAAAAAGAGAGAGACCAAGGCTTTGATATGCTTTCATTTCTCTCTACAGCTTCCATTGTTACCTATGTGCTGATGACTCCCAGGTTTTTACCTCCAACCCCAACCTGTATTCTAAGGAGCGGATTTCAATATCCAACTGCCAAGTGGTCATCTACACTGGTAAGTCCCACAGACACTTCAAACTCTGCATGCCCCAAGCTGAACACATGGGTCTTCCAAACATCCAAACCCGATGTTCTGCTTTCTGCTTCAGGAAATAGAGTCCCCATCCACTGAGCCTCCTGAGCTAGAAGTCCTGGGTTCATCTTTGTCTTTAACAATTAGTTACCAAGATTTATGGATTCTGATCTAAAGAATCTCTACTGTCTGAGCCCTACTGCCCACACTCACAGTCGTGATCTTAATTCAAGTCCTTATAATTTAGTGTCTGGACTTTTGAATTAACCTCCTGATTGGACTGTTTACCGACAATAGTTCCTTCTACCCGGATGCCAAACCACTATCTCCTTGGTTAAAAAGCTACAGGATAAAATCCATGCATCTTTATTACCATATTTCAATATACCTCCCTAAGATTAGCCCCCTTCCCTTAAACCCATCCACCTGCGCCTGTCCAGCAAGAACACTGGGCCGTTCACGCCCTTGCACATGGTATTCGTCTGCCTTTATGTCTTTCTTTCCCTTCTCCATTTGCCAAACTCATCCTTCAAGAACCACTTCAGAATATCATCTTTTTCAGGAATCCTTATCTCACATCACCAGGCAGTTTGCTGCACTCTTCTTTGTGTTCTCATAGCATATTGCTCCTACTCTACTATGTTGTATTTATCCCTCAACACTCCAGTCTCCCCCATTGCTTTGAGGACAGGGTTCAGGTCTCTTCCACACTTGTAGACCTAGTACCTAGTACAGTATCTGGCACACAGAAAGAAGACCACCATTTGCTGAAAACCATTTAACCATTCTCAGGCCGTTTCCTCAACTGTAACATGGGAATAATCATCTCTTCTTAAATCCCAACTTAGATGTTGTTTATGAAAATGCCCTGTAGAAATGAGAAGCAGAAAGGCCTAGAGAAGTGGGGACTCAACAAGGGATTGTTAGTAAAAGTCCCTGGTTTTATGCATGAGGAAGATGAGCTGCAGAGAAGTAAAGTAACTGAGCCAGGGTCACAAGTCAGTTCCTGGTGGAGCCCCGGGTCTCCTCACTCAGTGCCCCCCATGCTGGCATTGCCCCCGAGGATCGTCTCTTATGGTAGCAAATCACCTGTGTGACATATGGTGTGACCTGGGCAGAGTGTGACCACAAGGCTCCAAGCTGTTTGATTACCTCAAAAGTAATCTCTGAAATCTGATTACCGTGAGCACACTCCTCACATATTTGCTTTAGGTAAAGAAAAGATCCAGCCTTGTGTTTAAAATCTGCTTTCTACTTTTGTAATCTTAGAGGGAATACCATTTGGGGAAATAAACTCTTGCTCCTAGTTTTTTTTAAGCCAAATTAAAACATTTTTTCCACATTTCCTGGCTCTCATCTCCATGCTTACATTAAAATATCAGGTTTAAGCACATAAAAAATCAAGTTTCTGATGTGCTGCAGGAAGATATTAGGTGAATTCTTTGGAGTATAAACTTTAAGCAAAATTAATAATCATCAGAAAAGAGAACTTGTCATCAGAAAGATTCTTGAGCTACTGCTTTCAAAGTATATGTAGGAGAAGCTGGAGAGAGCTATTAACTCAACAGGCAAAGCCCTGGTCTTCAACATGTATCAGTAAAAGGCGTGCTGTCCTTCCCCAAGGTGCAAACATGAGTTCTGATGCCCCAGGTCCAAGCACCTGTATTACTGGTAAATGGAAGTGTATTGTAGTTCCAGGATGTGTGTGGGGGGGTGAAGAGAGGAAGAGAGAGAGAAGCTTAGCATCTCAGCATGGCCCTTCTTAATGTTCAAAGCACTTATCCATCAGTAATTAGTAAACCTGCTCTGCAGCCCAGAAAAACAGGTCATTATTATTAATTTCACACTGTAGGTATGGGAGATGGAAATAACATAATAATATGAAAGATAATCATGCTACCAAGCATTTGGGGAGTGCTTTTCTGTTTGAGAATTGATAGTATTTAGAAAATTTTAGCCTCAGTCATTCTTACATCACTGTAATTTTAGGACTAGGTACACAAGATTAGTTTCCTTATTTTTCCTGGGCCTTATACCATTCTGCACCTGCGGCGACCAGAGCCTGTACTCCAACTCCTCCAGGCACCTGGGGTCAGCAAGAGTGCAGACGGTACCATACCACCTGATCTGTCTTACTGAGAGCTGATGGAAATGTCCATGGCCTCCTAGTGCTAGGGTAATACATGTTTTGAAAGGAAACCTGTGCCAGGATATTAAAAGAGTGTTTATTATCCCTACACTGTGTTTGAGTGTATAACACTTACGGTAGGTACTGATCACGTAGTTTATAAATGAGAAAGAAAGAGAGAGAGAGACACTAGTTCATCAAGGCCTAGCGAGATTTCTGAATGATGGAAACTTGTTTCCCTTTGCAATCAAATGCAGTTCTCTCAGTTTTCCTAATTGGTACTAAATGGAACTCTACCTGGAATCCAAGAGCTGCTATGGTATTTTCCAGCTTCTTACAATTCATGGGCTTGAAGGGTAGCAGAATCTGCCACCCTAAAATGTGCCACTTTGTCATAAGGATTCTTTTGAGCTAAAGGCAATTAAGAAGAAGCAGATACAAGAAAAGTTCTCTGCCCTCTCCTATTTGGCTAAAAGCAGAACATAAATTTGTAAAGGGTGTCCCTCCTCCACTCTCTACCAAGGAAAGCAGATGTTAATCACCAGAGACAACTCTAGACCCTTACCAGCCCAGACACAGCACCAGAGGTATCTACGCAACAACCTTGTTAAGACTAGCTCTCATCTACTATTAGTTTCCCCATATATTTACCTTCCCACAATTTGATGCCCCTAGAAGCTCAAGAGTTCTTTTCTGTTGTCTTGTCATGTATCTAAAAATTTATCCTTTTGTTACGATGTTATATAAGCCCGAGTTCTAACCACCCCTTTGAGTTACTCATCTCTCAGTTCTCTCATCTGTTTGCACGATACACTTAAAAAAACAGCAAATGCAGAGAGAGGCTTTCTCTGAATGCCCCTTTTCTGCCTCAAGACAGATCCTCCAAAAGGAACTTGATGGCCATAAATCCCTTCCCTGGGAGCTTCTCGAACCAGGGAAGATGGGCTCTTATCACAGGAGAGGAGGTACTATACCCAGACAGACTTTGTCACAAACTATCATACCTCCCATCTATTCTTCTACACGCCCATTCGTGTTTCCTAAAATTCATTTACTCTCCCCTAAAAGGCCTGCACCCCTGCCCCCATCCTCCGTACCTTTCCTTATTAGATGGTATTTAATCCTGAATTCTAAACTGCTTCAGAGAGTTACTCATTTTTCCCTGGGTATTTGTCATGTATACACAAGGTATATGTGCTTCTGTACTTGTGTTTGTTTTTCTTTTGTTAATCTTTATCACAGGGGTCTCAGCTATGCACTCAGAAGGGTGGAGGGAAAATTCCTCCCCTACACAGGCAAATCTGTCTCTCCCTGGGCACGACTCAGACACCCTTCTTCACATGGCCCTTGCTTAGTCCCTGGGGCCCAGCTTCACCTCATACTGGTCCACAGGAGTTCTGTGATGGGGCTCAGAGGTTTCGTTTTCATGAGTATGTGTAAGCACTCTCAGAATCATCAAAATGACATGAAGATTATTTTAAGTTAAAAACATCTGAACAAACAGTAACTAAACTTCTTTTGCTAACTTGAGGAGAGCCTCCCAAAAATACAGTTGCCATAAATCACCTCTGTGGTGGGGCTGCGGGCATGGTTTACAGCCAGAAAGGAGACTGACTACCTGGATGAGAACAAACTGCAGGAACTCTCAAGGCTTCCCTTTGTTTCCCTAAAAGCCCATGTGTTTCCTAAACATCCTGTTTTTCCTTAAACCCTTTTCTCCTCTTCCTTACTCTGCTAGGTTGGTATATAAACCCCTGTCCTTAGCTGTTTAGGGAGCTGCTTCTTTTATGCACTTCTGTGTGCATGTGAATAAACTCTGTCTTTTCTCCCCTTAATCTGTCTTTTGTTAGTTAATTCACAGGCCCCCAACCATTGCAACCTAAGATGGTAGTGGAAAAGTTTTCCTCAGGACACATGACACTAAAATTTTCTAGGAACTGTTATTTGTAATGTGTTGATATCACATGGGGGAATGCCATAATATTCGGTGTAAATACATTAAATATATTGAAGTGGTTGCTTTTTTGGGGGGCTGAGGGAGAGTAGGGGATAAAGTATGAAGGGAAACAAAAATATGATAGTAATGATCCATCAAGTAGTTATAGTATTAATTCAATTTTCGTACCTGGGGTTAGAGGGAGCACCAGGAGCAAGCACAGCAAAGCATAAATTACTCTTAGATGGCAGAGCTAGTGCTGGCCTTTTTGTTCCCTCTACTTTTCTATATTCTCTAAAAGTTTTCTAATCCGTGTGTTTTATTTTCATTATCCCCAAACCTAACACTTGAAAATGTTTTTCTCCTACTGGATAGGGGTCGTGGCCCATTACTGTCTCCCCCTTTGCTTCTGTCAGCTACCTCCCACTTCTTAGCCACCCTGCCTCTCCTAGACACACACATGCACACACGTACACACAACCTACACCACACGCACACACACACAAACGTACACGCGCATACACATGCACATGCACACACGTACATGCACACGTACACAGACACACACACACACGTACACACATACACAGAGGCTTTTACAGAATTAGCCTGTCTCTGTCTCAGCTTGTGCCTTGGTCAGTAGAAAGAATCAATAGTCTCTGTCCTTTCTTCCAGAATGACCTCCTAGTTTTAGGACTGTCTTTGGTTCCCAGAATAACTGACCTTTGCGCTTTTATCCTGCCCTGCTCTGTAGGTCTGCCTAGATTCCTGGTGTCAGCCTTCCTCAGTTTCTCAACCTGCTGCTACCTATTGTATAGGGTTGAGTAGTGTCCCCGCCGAATTCACATCCTTCCTAGAACTCCAGAATGGTACCTTATTTGGAAATAGGTTCCGCAGGTATAATTAGTTAAAACAAAGTCCTACTGGGATAGGGTGAGCCCTTAATCCAAAATGACTGGTCCTTCTAAGAATGTCCTTACAAGAAGACGGCAAGAGACAAACACACAGGGAGATCACTATGTGACAACAAAGGCCGAGGTTGGAGTGACGAATCTAGAGGCAAAGGATTACCAAGGAAGCACGTATCCTACCCTGGAGCCTTCAGAGCCAGCATGGCCCTGGTACCACCTTGATTTTGGACTTCTGGCCTCCAGCACTGTGAAAAAATAAATTTCTGTTGTTTTAAGTCACCACATTTGTGGTACTTTGTTTCAGCAGCCCTAGGAAATTAATATATCCACCTAAACTCAAACTGGGATTTCACCCAGGAGGATTCTGGGTACCCAGAAGAGCCTCATCTGCCTGCAGTATCCTCCTGGTCTGGTATTCTCAACATCCAGAGTCTTGGAGGAAGATGAGGGAGCGGTCTCCTCTGTGCCTTTATTTATGCTAAAATGAGCTCCAGTTGAACACAAATCAGAGATGAGATTAGATATTTTCCTCTACTTTAATGTAAACTTTACTTGGGCCATGCAGCAAACACAGGGAGAAAGATGTCTTGAGAATCTGGAAAAGCACAGTGGAAAGATTGAAATCTAGTGGAAAACTTTTTATACTGGGGTTATCACTTCTGAACCCACTTTCCGATACCTTTGTGCTGGCAGTGCTGTGCCGTGAATAGTTTGGCCAAGCCTGGGGCACGCCCTTCTGTACCTCCAAAGTTCAAGGTAGAAAATCAGAATCCTCATCACTGTCCTGCCCTCCTGCTACTCCACTGGGCTTCCACCTTGGAGAAGAAATAAAGAGCTGGCTCTGTTCTCCCTCCCCTCCCTGTGTCTCTCTGGAGAGCACTGAGAGGCCCTAGGGACAGAAGAAGTTCCTGGGAACTCCTAGATAAGACAGCTGTCCTGGAAACAGCCAGGAGCCGTCACCTCCTCTGACTGCTGTCAGTCCAGCTGCAGTGAGTCACCTGCTGGTTGAGACATGCTGGTCCTTCTGCCACTCCCCCCCTTCCTGGGAGGACTGCCCCTTCCTACAGCAGTTGTCCAACTCCTGCCAGTCTTGTCCCCTCCAAGCCACTTTGTACACTAGGCAGAGTGGATCTTTCCAAGCGGAGTCACTCACTCACCTGCTGAAACCTTCAGATAGCTCCCCATTCACCCTACGGTGAATTCCAACTTCTTACCGAGGCTGCCAAGTGGTAAGGCCATGGCTGAGTGGTTCTTTAGCACCTCTGTCACCTGTCACCTCTTCTGTTTACTCCCTATGATAGGGAGCTAGTCACAATTCTCTGCACAGGCCTCTCTTTTCCCTCTCTTCACTAGGCTTTTTCATGTGCACTTGCTGTGCCTGGAACCATCTTTCCCATTCCCTGCTGTCTATCTCTCTCATACCCTCCATTTTCATTTAAATATTGTCATCTCTGAAAATCTTTAAACACATGCACACACTCACACAGAGTCAGCTGTCCCAGTAACTCAATGCTTTTAAAATTGCTCTTTTACTGCTTAGCACTCAGCATGATTTGTAAAGCTATTTGTGTGATTATATGAAGAGCCCCTATCTCCTCCACTAGACTGTAAGGTCCTGAGGGCAGGAACTTATCTTTTCATCATTTCATCCCAGCACCCAACCCAGAGCCTGGCTCATACTAGAGGCTTAATTAAGTATTTTTTGCACGAATGCTGAATTTTCAGATAGCTCTGTAACTAGGGTCCATCCAGTTCTGATATTCTACAGGTATACAGACCATGTTTCCATCCACCCTCCTGACATATATTTTCCACATTTAATCTGCATGTGAATTTGCTGCTAGTAAAACACATGCCTCCCTGTTGTTGGTATATTATGATTAATTTATATATAGAATTGTAACTTTTTTTCAGAGAAAAACTCTACATTTTCATAATTTCCTTTTGATGTAATTTGTGCTACTACTCATTGACTGATAGCCTCTAAGAACTGCCTCCATTTTCTCCATATCTCTGATATTTCAGACTGATAGTTGCGCTTGTATAGGAAATGATTTTTTCCCAGTTTTTTTGTGTGTAGTGATGAATCTTTAACACAGAGATATTTTTCAAAAAATAATCTCCGTCTGTACTTGGCAGGAGCTCTGCTTGCCCATTTTCTCCCTCCCCCTCTTTGCAGCCTCTGTCTTTCCTGCCCATGTTGCTTCTTTTCACAGCAATATTTTAGCAGCACGCCAGGCTTCTTCAGTTTCAGTGGTCTGCATTTTTCCAATTGGAAAATACTCCCTTGACCTATTGTTAATCATGGAGCTCACACGTACAGCCTGTACTTTTTCTTATTCTGGAAATATCTTTGGGATTGGGGAGGGAAGCTTAGCAGAAATCGGGAAGACCCTCTGAACAGAGGAGGTGTTGAAATTTAAGTTGTGTTTATTGGGAAGAAAAGTGGTGGTGCTGAAAATCCAGTGGGCTTTGGGGAACAAAAAGGGATCCCCACTGCGATCTCTGGGGAAAATTATGTACTTACTATGGGTCAGGTCCTCTTCAAAGAGTTTTATATTCTTCATCTCATTTAATCCTCACCAACACCCTTGGAGGTCATTATTCATTAATTCACTCACTGACTCATTTATTTACTGAACTAATATTTACTGCGTATCTAATATGTGCCAGGACATTCTGGAGGTTGAATGGGATGAGGCATTGAAAGCTCATAACAATGGGGTGCATCCAGATGTCATTTACAGAGATTAGGGTAAGGGCAAGTATTTGGGTGGGGAAAACAAACATTCCATTTCTGTTGCAATTCTTTCCTAACACCTGTTCCCTCCCCCATCTCCATTTTCCAAATAAGAAAACAAACTTCCAATAGATGCCCAAGATTGTATGGTTGCTAGGAGAAGACTCTGAACTGGAACCCAGGTCATTCTGATTCCGGAGCCAAGCTCTGTGCTTTCGACTCCATAGCCTTGAGAAAATGAAGCATGGCTGCACTGGGTGCTCGCCCAAAGCCTCTCCCCTGTCCTTGTCCTCATCTAGCATAGTGGCCTCCTTTTTCCCATCTGAATACCCGTCACCCAACTTACACTGTCTCCCTGTATTTTAGAGGCGAATACTCTTGGCATAAAGAGTAGAAGAGGAAAAATCATTTAAGGCATTAGTTGTGACCCAATGAAAAACTGTCATTAAGGGACACATTAATTAGCTCATTTTCCTGTGATGACTCATTAATGAATGCTCTGGTGAAAGTGCTCCTCCAGACACTTAGGTAGAAAAATAGAAAAAGACAAAGCTAACGTGGGCAGAATCACCTCTGTCTCTTCTCCTGGGATAAGCCAGTCCCTGAATCTTTCTCTCAGGTATGGAGACCAGCGCACATGCTCTGGCCGCATTTTACCTGTGCGTGCTTAGTTGGGGGGGCTGTCCCATTATAGCTCATCACCTGACATCTGTGATCTATCTCTTCTGTGCTTACATTCTGCATCCTCAGATGCTCAAGCAGAGGGATTGGGTGACACAGATCCCTGAGGGTCTTTTGGATGGTATATACATGAGTGCTTTGAGGAGGTTTCTGCCTGATTCTCTTAAACAACAGCAACAACAACTTGCTTTTAAGACCTGTAGCCGTCACAGCTTAAAAATGTTTCCCCAAAGGAAAAGGAAACAATTTTCAAGTCATTTCCTGCATATTAAGCAGGCATTTGTTTACACTACTAGCCAAGCTTTCAGATTTCAAGGAAGTGTATTTTCCCAGGATGTTGGTCTATAAAATTTAAAAATACTAAAAATATTCAAAGCATATGAGAAACAGGTGCAAACACAGACTCCTCCGGAGGCTGGGGGCAATGGGCTTGTTCAGCTTTTGGTACTGCCCCAGGCCCAGAGAGGGCTTTACTCAAGCTTCGTGGCTCCAGGCCCCAGGGTTCACATGTGTTCCACAATACGAAGTCACTCCTTCCCCTTCTCCCCTCCTCTTCCCTTTTCCACTTTGATAAGTTTGCAAGCAAATTGCAAACTGTCATCTCAACATCTTTACCTTCACAGTGGGATCTCACTAGAGATCGTAGCAGGTGGCAAATTGGTCCGATTTATCATTATTTGCATTCTTAATTTGTGGTATTTTAGGCCCAGAGAGTTTTTTATGGGTCTTAAAATGGCAACAGAAACATTGATACATAATTCATTATCTATTTTTCGTAATGCATGTAGTTAACAACCCATCGACAAACAGAAAAATCATCAGCACTTCAAGCAAGATGAAGTTATAGCTTTAGCTTTCTTTCCCCCCTACTCTTCCCCTCTGTGGTCTCTAAGAATAAATTGCTTGTATCTGAAGCACAGTCTGCAGCCGCCATGCTGATGTTTTGTCAACAGGAAAAGCCTTCTTAGTTGCAGCTTATTATTCAGAATGACCAAATCTTAAATAACTAAGGTAAAGTGTTTGTTGGGCTTCCACAGTTTCTTGACTTGGGAACACTGGGTACGTTTTCAATTTGAGCAAAAGGTGAGAAAGCAAGAGGAATACCTCCAATCCTGATCCTGCTTTCTCTTTCCTTCCAAACCCCTAAACCGCCCTCTACAGTATTCCTTTGTCATACTTTCCTTCCCCATCCCCTCCCCACCCCCACCAGACATTGCTGTTGGCATAACTCTAAGTTGGAAGAAAGAGAAATCCTTTTGAAACAAATCTGTAATCCTTTTGAAATAACAACTCCACAGATAAACAATACACCTAGACAGGATGCCCAGGAATTTGACTGAGAAGATACCAGCAAAATAAAGGGGACCTTGAGCAATTTTATCAGAAGGATGATCAGTGAAGGAAACCGTGCAGGCTAATTCAAGAGAAATGTAAAGACCTTATTGTGTTCATGGTGGCAGAGCTGTCACTCAACTGAGATAGGCAGATTTCTTATTTTTCCAGGCTACTCCAGGCACCTCTACACAGAAAGCCCGTTCCATCGGGAGGAAACACCTCTGAAAAGTCTATCCGATAGATTTTCCCTTTCTTTGTCTCCTACTGTGTAGATAAATCAGTTAACCAAAATGCCATTTGTGGGCAGTGCTCCAAGATGACACATGTTCTGTTCTGTGTGGGCAAGACCAGGAAAACACTCTGCCCTCCAGGAGTTGAGTGGTCATTGACACCAGACGGTGCAGCATATGATCGGTCTTCAGTTATTAACGTGTGTTAGTTTTCAACCACCTTGTAATCTTTAGAGCTTCCTCATTTCACCAGGTCCATCAAATACCTCTATTAAATCCATAGTTGTTGGAAGAGTTTAAATCATAGATAAAAGTAATCACTTGCTTCATCAGTGATATGATTATCCTTTCAGGATTTCCTTTATTCAAGGATTTATGGAGTGCTTACTAGATTACTGGGCACCATTCATGGCATTAGGGAGACCTCACTGCCACATCAAGTTTTAATGTCTTTCTAGACCCAAGAAGATTAGAGAGACGTAAGAAAATATGTGCATAATTTCCACACTACAAATAATGGCTTGCTAGCAGGCATCTGACTCCAGCCAGAATTTACTGGAGACCTTGACATTGGCTCTATTTATTGCTAATGACTAAACTTTCTTCTGGTGATAAATTAAAAAGACTCTAAAAACAATAGCTTGGGGCTTCCCTGGTGTCACAGTGGTTGAGAATCTGCCTGCTAATGCAGGGGACACGGGTTCGAGCCCTGGTCCGGGAGGATCCCACATGCTGCGGAGCAACTAGGCCCGTGAGCCACAAGTACTGAGCCTGCGCGTCTGGATCCTGTGCTCCCCAACGAGAGAGGCCGCGATAGTGAGAGGCCCGTGCACCGCGATGAGGAGTGGCCCCCGCTTGCCACAACTAGAGATAGCACTCGCACAGAAACAAAGACCCAAAAGAGCAAAGATAAATAAATAAATTAATAAACTCCTACCCCCAACATCATCTTTAAAAACAAGCAAACAAACAAACAAACAAAAACCAATAGCTTGGGCAACTGAATCCAGGTTTTCCTGCATGATATTTTCTAGTCAGGAAGAGTCACTCCCAGAATGAGTGTTTTAGAGGATCTGGAGGACGACTTATGACACCTCCAGTGAGAACCTGATAGCTTTTTTATACAGTTGATGGCATTGGGTCATCTCCGTAACACATGGCTGCACTCATCAATGTGTAGTCCCTCTAAAGCAGAATAGACTCCGGAAGAGTACATTTCAGAACACATCACTTGCTCTTTATTCTTTTATTGCAGTTTGACTTCCCTCTTGCTAATAGCTGCTCTCTTAGAAGATTTATAATGTCAGGAATGCACATGCAAGGACAGTTTAATAAATAATAAAGTTCTAAAGGAAGGCTTATGTTAATTTATAATGCACCATTTGTCGACAATCTGAAAGACAGTATTTCAAACAAAGGTAACTAGGGGGATGTTAATAGCCAGCAAATGTATTTATGCTAACTCTTATTCATTGCATTGTAGAAAAGATTTGTCATTATGTTAGTCGTGTTCTTAATTGTACATAATTTTCATAATTTACTTTTTAAATCAAAATATAGTAGATGCTTTCAGCAGACTTCCAGTTTTAGATTATTATATATACTAAAATATGCCAGACTTTGGGTTTTAGTAAAGAAAACAAATGGCTCAGATGTACTTCCAAATGTTAGTGTAGCATCATTTTATTTAGTAAGGCTGGCATGCTCCCAGATTCCAGATAAATAGAGAATTGGGCAATTATCCAGATAATCTGATCCCAAAAACATTTTTTTGCTTGAATTGTTTTTTTCTTGGATAGAAATATCTAAGTTAATTGGCTTAGCCATTTCTTTTATATGCTTGTGCATATTCAGTCTGAAGCCTAGGGAACAAGCAAAATTCCACTAAGCTTCCTTGGGACATCACTGGACTTATTGCTGGTAGGTGGAGTTTATTGTACAGAAACAAGGAAATGAGAAGCAATAGCCACATTCCTTGGGAGCTTCTTTGGTTAATCTCTACATCTACACCCACCAATTTTTCTAGATGAGGCTATGAATGTTACAGGGTTTATGGAAGTGGCTCCAGTTCAGTAGATGGATCCAAGATAAGGGGACAGATGGAGTAAAATTAGTTTAATTACAGGATTTTTCATCTATTCATAATTTGCAGTGCCCTGCAGCTTCCTGTAAGCCTGGTTCTTCAGTGCCTGGCTGTGGGTGATCCCATTCCTACAGAGAGGCTTCAATGGCCTCATGCATGCACAACTAAATTGTCCCCCTCTTCAGTCTCAGTGTCTCACACTCCAAATCCTCTAATTCACGTTACCTACCAGTCAAGTAAATTTCCAAAACCCTAGCTTTCCTTTTAGTCTCCTAATCACAAACTTTCAGAGGCTCTCCATTTCTAAGAGGATAATATCCAAACTGCTTAGCTTGACATGCAGGGCCCTCTGAGGTCTGCCCACTCATCTCTTCAGCTTTCCTTCTGGTGCCCCTACAGGAAGTCTTTATTGTAGTCACATGGAGTATCTCATCAGTCCCCTGCCTGCTGTGGGCCATTCTGGACCTCACCTTCACTGGCCTCCTCTGAATGCCTACGTCTCTCTTCCCACTGATTCAATTCCTTCTGCTCATTAAAGCCTAGCCCAATTCTGTTTCCTCCTTTGAGATCTTCCTGAACAGGATGGTCCATGAGGCCTCTTTTGCTGTGAGTTGGTACCAATCCTTCGCCACCTAATTGTGTCCCATGCAGGGGCAACTCTTGCCCTGACATCTTATTTGGACAATGAACTCCTTTCCTGCCAGTGACATCTTGTGTCAGCCCAACATGTGAAACCTTTTTGCATGCTTCATGGCATCATAGGCTCTGACTGAATGGCAGGATGAGAAATTATGAGCCCAGTTGTATTTTCTACTCTTTCAGCCACACCTTCTGTGGTGGAAGGTATCTTTCAGATAGAGGCAAGTGAAACTCTGAGAAGCCCAATGTATGAACAAGGCTTCTGACTCACAACTTCCCAGAATGGCTAAGAGCTGGCTCTGGGGTCTGAGTGCCTAGATTAAAACAATGGTTTTACTACTTACTGGCTACATGATACCTCTCCACCTCTGTGCCTTCATATAAAATGGGCACAATAATGGTACCCATACCAATGGTTGTTGAGGGGATTAAACAGCATCATATAGGTAAGGAACTTAGTGCTTGGTATACAGTAAGTGCCCACTAAATATTTGCTTTTAATTTATTATTAAACTGTCAAAAGAATTAGGTCCCAGTTTTCTCTTTCGGGGGAGTGACAGTTGACAGTAAAAGCACAGGACCACTATTGAATAATGGACTTTGGAGATGGGTCTCCATCTCCTGGACTAACCTGGTAGTTCCAAGTATTCTCAGGGGGTGTCTCCTTGGGCCCATCTACTGGGATGACAAGCCCAACTCTACAGAGAGAGTTTTATTTTTATTTTGGTGTACCTCCTCCTCAGCTCTTTGACATAACTGCAAGCCTTTCTCAATTCAGCAAGCTATTGCTATTGAATCTAGGATCAACACAGTAGTCTAGGATGGGTTAGAGCTATGAACAAAACAAATGTGAAAACTGTACAGGTGAGACAATCAAGAAGTCCAAGACCTGGACTAGGAAACAACCAGAAGTATCCTAGACATTCCTGAGCTGCCTGGGGCAGAGCTGAGACATTTATACTAGAACCACAGTATAATCTTGCCTGTGTGCTGCATGTCTTTTACTGTATGGATTTGCATTTAAGTCACCTCTTTACCACATTTATGCGGTTTCAAATATTTCACCTAATGGGCTGCTTTTCCTTCAGGCCTACATCTGCCACATCTTGAGGAAGTTCCCTTCCTCCCTGTGAGCCTGAATAGGCAAGACCCAGTGTTAGACCAGAAGACAACCCATTTGGCTCCTGGACACACCCGGAAGAGCCCACAGAGCAATCAGCCTGCAGAGTGGTAAGTGGGAGAGTTACCTTGAATTCAGTCTCAATGTTGGCTAGTCTGGCTAGCTCATTGCTTAGCTCCAGCGCGGTGAGGACAGGGTCTTCGCTGGACAGGGACAAGTAGGCAGCACTTGCCAGTCCCTTGTAGGCATTCATGCGGGAGCGTGAGTGGCTGAAGGAGTCCTTCCGCTGCTTCTCGGTGCACTCATTGCACTTGCAGAAGTAGTCGTGGGGCCGCTCGATGCGGGCGCCCTTGAGCAGGAGGATGTGCACGATCTCATACTCCTGGCAGTGGGCCGCCAGGATGATGGGCGTGATGTCGTGGGAGAAGCGCGTGCCGTCCTCGTCGTAGGCATAGAAATCGTCGTCGCGCAGCTCCTGCTCCAGCGGGCTGAGTGTCAGGCGCTGGCCCTGCGCGAAGGCCGGGTGGCTGAGGATGGCCTCCACGATGCGCACGTAGCCCTTGCTGATGGCCAGCAGCAGCGCGTCCCCCACCCGTGCCAGGTTCTCCTTCTTGAGCAGCAGCTCCGTGACCTCCAGGTGCTCGTTGCCCACTGCCAGCTGCAGCGCGTTCTGCCCCATGTAGTCCACGCAGTTGAAGTTGAGGGTCTTGGACTCCTCCAGCATTTTCCTGACCACCGGGATGTTGCCATACTCAGCCGAGTCCAGAAAGCGCTCCTCTTCGGGGGTCAGGCTAGTGCCCTTCTCGTTGAACATGTAGGCGGGACCCCGGATGGCCTGACGGCGGCCCTTGTCCCTCAGTGTCGTGTGCCGGCGCTGCATGTTTCTGAAGGTGCTGCTCCCCAACCTGTGGGGTGATAAGGCAAAGATACTAGTGACTCTCCCAGGATCCTGCAGGTTCCCCAGGGGCAGAGCAAACAAAAATTGTTCAGATGAAAAAGAATATCGTGATTGGAATATTTTGAGAAGTTATGAAATCTTGTTAGAAATTATTGTCCTATCACTGAGATTAAGACAAATTTCATAACCTGAACTATTCTTATACTAATGGAAGAATATTGGTTAAGTTACACAGCAATCTATCCGCCTTGGGTGGAGGAGTGTCCGAAAAGCTGAAATGTGGGTTTAGGCCAAGCTAATGGTGGAGGTGGAGAGTGTGAGGTCATGATGTGGTGGAAACAGGCCAAGGGCTGTCTGTTTTATTTCCATTTGTGCAAAGTTGAGAATGTCACTTAACTTCTTTGTGCTTTAGTACAATGCTTTTCTGTGCTTTTACCACTACAATGTGGATAACTTTTGTGTGCCATAGGGTCCGTAGGAGGATTAAATGAGGTAATGTGCATGTAGAAAGTACTCAGTCCACGTTAGTTTTATTGTCCCCTCCTGCCTGTTGATGTGCCTAGTTCTTCAGGGGTTCTGCCACAGAAATGGCCACCATGGATACTGCTGCCTTTGCTTCAGGTGGATTACCCCCACTGAGCTCCCTCCCACACTATGACAAAACTGCAGCAACATGCAGGCATGGCCACACACCTCTGTTTCAGTGCTATTACTATAGCGGGACTGTGCTTTCGTGCTCGTCCCCATGCAGACTGAGCACCTACTAAAGGGCAAGGTGTTGCACGGAGCAGCCCTAGACTCATTGCTGCTTACTGGTGGCCACTGAAGCAGCCTTCCTGAGGAAATTCAGCCACAGTTTCTTAAGATCAAACCTAGATTTTTATGTGGATGGAAAAACAGGTTAATTTATATGCTGGGTTCATTTCTTTCTTTTTTTAAAATTTAATTAAATTTAATTTTTTTATACAGCAGGTTCTTATTAGTTATCAGTTTTATACATATTGGTGTGTATATGTCAATCCCAATCTCCCAGTTCATCTCACCACCACCATCCCCCCCCCCCCGCAACGCCCCACTTCCCCCCTTGGTGTCCATACGTTTGTTCTCTACATCTGTGTCTCTGTTTCTGCCCTGCAAACCGGTTCATCTGTACCATTTTTCTAGAGTCCACATATATGCATTAATATACGATATTTGTTTTTCTCTTTCTGACTTAATTCACTCTGTATGACAGTCTCTAGGTCCATCCACATCTCTACAGATGGTTCATTTCTAACACGTTGTTCTTTCCCATTTTGGCATAGTGTAGACATTAATACTAATACTATTAGTAGTAGTCAACATATATTAAGCACTTCTGATATGCCAGGAACTATACTAAGAGGTTAATATACTTCATATGTATTGCCTGTGGAATTCTTGCATAAACCCTATGACATAGATACTATTATTATCCTTATCTCAGATGAAGATCTTTTTTTGGGGGGGGGTCCTGTGTTCTTTATTTGCACAGAGTGAAAATGTCAAAAGTTACATGTGAATGAACTTACAATCAATAAAATACATGTCTACTAGAAAATACAAATAGGGTTGCCTTGGCACTGCATTGACATGGGCTGGAATTTGCTGATAGATGATATCTCTACACAGAAGTTTTAGCGTGTAGTTATTGCTCTTATGCGTCGCCACAGCTTCACAACGTCCATGACTCTACGCCCACCCACTGCTCCGAGGTCATGTTCGTTGTTTCCAAACACCCTTGATAATAAAACACTGTATGTTTTGGAAGCACATTTCAGGAAACAGTAATGGAGTTGGCCATGACCACCATGGTTGTTCACAACAGATCTCGCACTATTTGTCATTTATTTTTGATCTAAAAAAACAGTGAAACTTTTGACATGTCCACCAGAAAAAACACATTTAAATAACATGGAAAAAAATGTCCATGAATGTCTTTTTTCTGTTTAATCATCTTACACACTTAGTTTATCTAACTGGCAATTTCATAAACATATACTTTACTGTCAAGATTCAGGTTGAAACATAATTGTCTTAAAAAGATTGTGAATGAAAATGTCATAATTGGACTTGCAAGGGTGCAACGCCAGCCATCCTCCTAGCCTTTCCTGCCTGTTTCTTTTATTTTTTTATTTTTTTATTTTTTATTAGTTTCTGCTTTATAACAAAGTGAATCAGTCATACATATACATCTGTTCCCACATCCCTTCTCTCTTGCGTCTCCCTCCCTCCCACCCTCCCTATCCTACCCCTCCAGGCGGTCACAAAGCACCGAGCTGATCTCCCTGTGCTATGCGGCTGCTTCCCACTATCTATCTACCTTACGTTTGGTACTGTATATATGTCCATGCCTCTCTTTCGCTTTGTCACAGCTTACCCTTCCCCCTCCCCATATCCTCAAGTCCATTCTCAAGTAGGTCTGTGTCTTTATTCCTGTTTTACCCCTAGGTTCTTCATGACATTTTTTTTTCTTAAATTCCATATATATGTGTTAGCATACGGTATTTGTCTTTCTCTTTCTGACTTACTTCACTCTGTATGACAGACTCTAGGTCTATCCACCTCATTACAGATAGCTCAGTTTCGTTTCTTTTTATGGCTGAGTAATATTCCATTGTATATATGTGCCACATCTTCTTTATCCATTCATCCGATGATGGACACTTAGGTTGTTTCCATCTCTGGGCTATTGTGAATAGAGCTGCAATGAACATTTTGGTACATGTCTCTTTTTGAATTATGGTTTTCTCAGGGTATATGCCCAGTAGTGGGATTGCTGGGTCATATGGTAGTTCTATTTTTAGTTTTTTAAGGAACCTCCGTACTGTTCTCCATAGTGGCTGTACCAATTCACATTCCCACCAGCAGTGCAAGAGTGTTCCCTATTCTCCACACCCTCTCCAGCATTCCTGCCTGTTTCTTTTTTTTTCTTTTTAATATTTTTATTGGAGTATAATTGCTTTACAGTGGTGTGTTAGTTTCTGCTTTATAACAAAGTGAATCGGTTATACATATACATATGTTCCCATATCTCTTCCCTATTGCGTCTTCCTCCCTCCCACCCTCCCTATCCCACCCCTCTAGGTGGTCACAAGGCACCAAGCTGATCTCCCTGTGCCATGTGGCTGCTTCCCACTAGCTATCCATTTTACATTTGGTAGTGTATATATGTTGATGCCACTATCTCACTTTGTCACAGCTTACCCTTCCCCCTCCCTGTATCCTCAAGGCCATTCACTAGTAGGTCTGTGTCTTTATTCCTGTCTTACCCCTAGGTTCTTCATGAGCTTTTTTTTTTTCCTTGGATTCCATATATATGTGTTAGCATACGGTATTTGTCTTTCTCTTTCAGACTTACTTCACTCTGCATGACAGACTCTAGGTCCATCCACCTCACTACAAATAACTCAAATCCGTCCTTTTATGGCTGAGTAATATTCCATTGTATATATGTGCCACACTTCTTTATCCATTCATCCGATGATGGACACTTAGGTTGCTTCCATCTCCTGGCTATTGTATATAGAGCTGCAATGAACATTTTGGTACATGACTCTTTTTGAATTATGGTTTTCTCAGGGTATACGCCCAGTAGTGGGATAGCTGGGTCATATGGTAGTTCTATTTTTAGTTTTTTAAGGAAACTCCATACTGTTTTCCATAGTGGCTGTATCAATTTACATTCCAACCAGCAGTGCAAGAGGGTTCCCTTTTCTCCACACCCTCTCCAGCATTTATTGTTTCTAGATTTTTTGATGATGGCCATTCTGACTGGTGTGAGATGATATCTTATTGTAGTTTTGATTTGCATTTCTCTAATGATTAATGATGTTGAGCATTCTCTCATGTGTTTGTTGGCAATGTGTATATCTTCTTTGGAGAAATGTCTATTTAGGTCTTCTGCCCATTTTTGGGTTAGGTTGTTTGTTATTGAGC
Source organism: Mesoplodon bidens (assembly GCF_964165515.1). NCBI lineage: Eukaryota > Metazoa > Chordata > Mammalia > Artiodactyla > Ziphiidae > Mesoplodon > Mesoplodon bidens. The sequence goes on from NC_138160.1 coordinate 116,016,008, forward strand.
TGCATGAGCTGCTTGTGTATTCTGGAGATTAATCCTTTGTCAGTTGCTTCATTTGCAAATATTTTCTCCCATTCTGAGGGTTGTCTTTTGGTCTTGTTTATGGTTTCCTTTGCTGTTCAAAAGCTTTTAAGTTTCATTAGGTCCCATTTGTTTATGTTTGTTTTTATTTCCATTTCTCTAGGAGGTGGGTCAAAAAAGATCTTGCTGTGATTTATGCCATAGAGTGTTCTGCCTATGTTTTCCTCTAAGAGTTTGATAGTTTCTGGCCTTACATTTAGATCTTTAATCCATTTTGAGCTTATTTTTGTGTACGGTGTTAGGGAGTGTTCTAAACTCATACTTTTACCTGTAGCTGTCCAGTTTTCCCCGTCACCACTTATTCAAGAGGCTGTCTTCTCTCCACTGTATATTCTTGCCTCCTTTATGAAAGATAAGGTGACCATATGTGCGAGGGTTTATCTCTGGGCTTTCTATACTTTTCCATTGATCTATACTTCTGTTTTTGTGCCAGGACCATACTGTCTTGATTACTGTAGCTTTGTAGTATAGTCTGAAGTCAGGTAGTCTGATTCCTCCAGTTGCATTTTTCGTTCTCAAGATTGCTTTGGCTGTTCGGGGTCTTTTGTGTTTCCATACAACTTGTGAAATTTTTTGTTCTAGCTCTGTGAAAAATGCCAGTGGTAGTTTGATAGGGATTGCATTGATTCTGTAGATTGCATTGGGTAGTAGAGTCATTTTCACAATGTTGATTCTTCCAATCCAAGAACATGGTATATCTCTCCATCTATTTGTATCATCTTTAATTTCTTTCATCAGTGTCTTATAATTTTCTGCATACAGGTCTTAGGTCTCCTTAGGTAGGTTTATTCCTAGATATTTTATCCTTTTTGTTGCAGTGGTAAATGGGAGTGTTTTCTTAATTTCATTTTCAGATTTTTCATCATTAGTGTATAGGAATGCAGGAGATCTCTATGCATTAATTTTGTATCCTGCTACTTTACCAAATTCATTGATGAGCTCTAGTAGTTTTCTGGTAGCATCTTTGGGATTCTCTATGTAGAGTATCATGTCATCTGCAAACAGTGACAGCTTTACTTCTTCTTTTCTGATTTGGATTCCTTTTATTTCTTTTTCTTCTCTGATTGCTGTGGCTAAAACTTCCAAAACTATGTTGAATAAGAGTGGTGAGAGTGGGCAACCTTGTCTTGTTCCTGATCTTAGTGGAAATGGTTTCAGTTTTTCACCATTGAGGATGATGTTGGCTGTGGGTTTGTCATATATGGCCTTTATTATGTTGAGGAAAGTTCCCTCTGTGCCTACTTTCTGCAGGGTTTTTATATTAAATGCGTGTTGAATTTGGTCGAAAGCTTTCTCTGCATCTATGGAGATGACCATATGGTTTTCCTCCTTCAATTTGTTAATATGGTGTATCACGTTGATTGATTTGCGTATATTGAAGAATCCTTGATTTCCTGGAGTAAACCCCACTTGATCATGGTGTGTGATCCTTTTAATGTGCTGTTGGATTCTGTTTGCTAGTATTTTGTTGAGGATTTTTGCATCTATGTTCATCAGTGATACTGGCCTGTAGTTTTCTTTCTTGTGACATCTTTGTCTGGTTTTGGTATCAGGGCGATGGTGGCCTCGTAGAATGAGTTTGGGAGTGTTCCTTCCTCTGCTATATTTTGGAAGAGTTTGAGAAGGATAGATGTTAGTTCTTCTCTAAATGTTTGATAGAATTCGCCTGTGAGGCCATCTGGTCCTGGGCTTTTGTTTGTTGGACGATTTTTAATCACAGTCTCAATTTCAGTGCTTGTGATTAGTCTGTTCATATTTTCTATTTTTTTCCTGTTTCAGTCTCGGCAGGTTGTGCATTTCTAAGAATTTGTCCATTTCTTCCAGGTTGTCCATTTTATTGGCATAGAGTTGCTTGTAGTAATCTCTCATGATCTTTTGTATTTCTGCAGTGTCAGTTGTTACTTTTCCTTTTTCATTTCTAATTCTATCGATTTGAGTCTTTTCCCTTTTTTGCTTGATGAGTCTGGCTTATGGTTTATCAATTTTGTTTATCTTCTCAAAGAACCAGCTTTTAGTTTTATTGATCTTGGCTATCATTTCCTTCATTTCTTTTTCATTTATTTCTGATCTGATCTTTATGATTTCTTTCCTTCTGCTAACTTTGGGTTTTTTTTTTCTGCTTTCTCTAATTGCTTTAGATGCAAGGTTAAGTTATTTATTCGAGATGTTTCCTGTTTCTTAAGGTAGGATTGTATTGCTATAAACTTCCCTCTTAGAACTGCCTTTGCTGCATCCCATAGGTTTTGGGTGGTTGTGTCTCCATTGGCATTTGTTTCTAGCTATTTTTTGATTTCCTCTTTGATTTCTATAGTGATCACTTCGTTATTACGTAGTGTATTGTTTAGCCTCCATGTGGTGTTTTTTTTTGCGGTACATGGGCATCTCATAGCTGTGGCCTCTCCTGTTGCGGAGCACAGGCTCCAGATGCACAGGTTCAGCGGCCATGGCTCACAGGACCAGCCGCTCCGTGACATGTGGGATCTTCCCGGACCAAGGCACGAACCTGCGTCCTCTGCATCGGCAGGTGGACTCTCAACTACTGCGCCACCAGGGAAGCCCTCTCCATGTGTTTGTATTTTTTACAGATCTTTTCCTGTAATTGACATCTTGCCTCATAGCATTGTGGTCAGAAAAGATACTTGATACAATTTCAATTTTCTTAAATTTACCAAGCCTTGATCTGTGACCCAAGATATGATCTGTCCTGGAGAATGTTCCATGAGCACTTGAGAAAAATGTGTATTATGTTGGTTTTGGATGGAATGTCCAATAAATATCAATTAAGTCCATCTTGTTTAATGTATCATTTAAAGCTTGTGTTTCCTTATTTATTTTCATTTTGGATGATCTCTCCATTGGTGAAAGTGGGGTGTCAAAGTTCCCTACTATGAATGTGTTACTGTCGATTTCCCCTTTTATGGCTGTTAGTATTTGCCTTATGTATTGAGGTGCTCCTATGTTGGGTGCATAAATATTTACAATTGTTATATCTTCTTCTTGGATCAATCCTTTGATCATTATGTAGTGTCCTTCTTTGTCTCTTTTAATAGTCTTTAAAGTCTATTTTGTCTGATATGGGATTTGCTACTCCAGCTTTCTTTTGATTTCCATTTGCATGAAATATCTTTTTCCATCCCCTCACTTTCTGTCTGTATGTGTCCCTAGGTCTGAAGTAGTTCTCTTGTAGACAGCATAAATATGGGTCTTCTTTTTGCATCCATTCAGCCAGTCTGTGTCTTTTGGTGGAAGCATTTAATCCATTTACATTTAAGGTAATTATCGATATGTATGTTCCTATTCCAATTTTCTTAATTGTTTTGGGTTTGTTATTGTAGGTCTTTTCCCTCTTTTGTGTTTCTTGCCTCGAGAAGTTCCTTTAGCATTTGTTGTTAAGCTGGTTTTGTGGTGCTGAACTCTCTCAGGTTTGCTTGTCTGTGAAGGTTTTAATTTCTCCATCAAATCTGAATGAGATCCTTGCTGGGTAGAGTAATCTTGGTTGTAGGTTTTTCTCCTTCATCACTTTTAATATGTCCTGCCAGCGCCTTCTGGCTTGCAGAGTTTTGGCTGAATGATCAGCTGTTATTGTTATGGGGATTCCCTTGTGTGTTATTTGTTGTTTTTCCCTTGCTGCTTTTAATATGTTTTCTTTGTGTTTAATTTTTGACAGTTGATTAATATGTGTCTTGGCTTGTTTCTCCTTGGAATTATTCTGTATGGGACTCTCTGTGCTTCCTGGACTTGATTAACTATTTCCTTTCCCATATTAGGGAAGTTTTCAACTATAATCTCTTCAATTATTTTCTCAGTCCCTTTCTTTTTCTCTTCTTGTTCTGGGACCCCTATAATTCGAATGTTGGTGCATTTAATCTTGTCCCAGACGTCTCTGAGACTGTCCTCAGTTCTTTTCATTCTTTTTTCTTTATTCTGCTCTGCAGTAATTATTTCCACTATTTTATCTTCCAGGTCACTTATCCGTTCTTCTGCCTCAGTTATTCTGCTATTGATCCCTTCTAGAGTATTTTTAATTTCATTTATTGTGTTGTTCATTGTTGCTTGTTTCCTCTTTAGTTCTTCTAGGTCCTTGTTAAATGTTTCTTGCATTTTCTCTATTCTATTTACAAGATTTTGGATCATCTTTACTATCATTGTTCTGAATTCTTTTTCAGGTAGACTGCCTATTTCCTCTTCATTTGTTAGGTCTGGTGGGTTTTTATCTTGCTCCTTCATCTGCTGTGTGTTTTTCTGTCTTCTCATTTTGCTTATCTTACTGTGTTTGGGGTCTCCTTTTGCAGGCTGCAGGTTCGTAGTTCCTGTTGTTTTTGGTGTCTGTCCCCAGTGGCTAAGGTTGGTTCAGTGGGATGTGTAGGATTCCTGGTGGAGGGGACTAGTGCCTGTTTTCTGGTGGATGAGGCTGGATCTTGTCTTTCTGGTTGGCAGGTCCACATCTGGTGGTGTGTTTTGGGGTGTCTGTGGCCTTATTATGATTTTAGGCAGCCTCTCTGCTAATGGGTGGTGTTGTGTTCCTGTCTTGCTAGTTGCTTGGCATAGGGTGTCCAGCCCTGTAGCTTGCTGGTCGATGAGTGAAGCTGGGTGTTGGTTTTGAGATGGAGATCTCTGGGAGAGTTTCGCCGTTTGAAATTACGTGGAGCTGGGAGGTCTCTTGTAGACCAGTGTCCTGAAGTTGGCTTTCCCACCTCAGAGGCACAGCACTGACTCCTGGGTGTAGCACCAAGAGCCTCTCATCCACACGGCTCAGAATAAAAGGGAGAAAAAGTAGAAAGAAAGAGGATAAAATAAAATAAAATAGAATAAAGTTATTAAAATAAAAAATAATTATTAAGAAAAAAAAGAAAAAACGGACGGACAGAACCCTAGGACAAATGGTGAAAGCAAAGCTATACAGACAGAATCTCACACAGAAGCATACACATACACACTCACAAAAAGAGGAAAAGGGGAAAAAATAATATATTGTTGTTCCCAAAGTCTACCTCCTCAATTTGGGATGATTCCTTGTCTATTCAGGTATTCCACAGACGCAGGGTGCATCCAGTTGTCTGTGGAGATTTAATCCGCTGCTCCTGAGGCTGCTGGGAGAAATTTCCCTTTCTCTTCTTTGTTTTCACAGCTCCCGGGGTTCAGCTTTGGATTTGGCCCTGCCGCTGCATGTAGGTCACCTGAGGGTGTCTGTTCTTCGCTTAGACAGGACGGGGTTAAAGGAGCTGCTGATTCGGGGGCTCTGGCTCACTCAGGCCCTTGCGAGGGAGGGGTACGGATGCAGGGCAAGCCTGCGGCGGCAGAGGCTGGTGGGACGTTGCACCAGCCTGAATTGCGCCGTGTGTTCTCCCGGGGAAGTTGTCCCTGGATCCCGGGACCCTGGCAGTGGCGGGCTGCACAGGCTCCCCGGAAGGGGGGTGTGGATAGTGACCTGTGCTCACACACAGGCTTCTTGGTGGCGCAGCAGCAGCCTTAGCATCCCATGCCCGTCTCTGGGGTCCGTGCTGTTAGCTGCGGCTCGCGCCCATCTCTGGAGCTACTTTAAGCAGCGCTCTTAATCCCCTCTCCTCGTGCACCAGGAAACAAAGAGGGAAGAAAAAGTCTCTGTCTCTTTGGCAGCTCCAGACTTTTTCCCGGACCCCAGTCCTCTCCCTGGGATCCAACCTCCGAAGCCCGAGCCTCAGCTCCCAGCCCCCGCCCACCCCGGCGTGTGAGCGGACTCTCGGGCTGGTGAGTGCCGATCCTCTGTGCGGGAATCTCTCCGCTTTGCCCTGCGCACCCCTGTTGCTGTGCTCTCCTCTGTGTCTCTGAAGCTTCCCCCTCCGCCACCTGCAGTCTCCGCCCGCGAAGGGCCTTCCTAGTGTGTGGAAACCTTTCCTCCTTCACGGCTCCCTCCCACTGGTGCAGGTCCCATCCCTATCCTTTTGTCTCTGTTTATTCTTTTTTCTTTTGCCCTATCCATGTACATGGGGAGCTTCTTGCCTTTTGGGAGGTCTGAGGTCTTCTGCCAGCGTTCAGTGGGTGTTCTGTAGGAGTTGTTTCATGTGTAGATGTATTTCTGTTGTATCTGTGGGGAGGAAGGTGATCTCCGCGTCTTACTCTTCCGCCATCTTCCCCCTCTTCCTGCCTGTTTCTTACATCAAAGGAGTTACATCTGTCCCACAAAATAAAAATTAAAGTAGCCTTGGCTTACCAGCAATTACACTTTCACTTTCCTCACCCAGCTAATTGTTTTAAAACTAAGTAGCTAATACGGCTGTTGGTGCAAACTTATTCATAATAGATGTGAACAAACGGGCCAGTAGATTTCATTCCTACTCAGCCCATCGCAGAGCAGATGGACTAGCTACAGGGAAATGGGTTCTGCAGCCTGTGGCCCCGGGTCCCCTCTTCCCAGAGTCCCTACCTCACATACTCTGACCCAGTCCACATGCATTGAGGGAAACATGGCTCCCCTGCCCAGTGGGCACCCTGTGTACTGAGAGGCAACCTTCTGCCCGCAGCAGTGACCCCCGCCCGAGCCGACCTGCTGCAGCGCCTGCGCACTCAGCAGTGAGCACGGGGTAGGCGAGGACACAACTGCGACCTGATGGCATCTTTCCTTCCTTCCCTCTGCCGCTCACTATGCTGCGTCTTGACCATTTGCAGTATTGCCATTGGCTGGAGGTGGGAAGAAACGTGCAGTACATCTTGCTCTTAGCAAAGCAAGGGATCACTCTAGATATGGCTATGGAGTAAGGTTTGCAAACGGCAAGGTGGTTTAAAAAAATCAATCCCACAAAATGCACCCCTCCTGGGGTGCACTGGGTGTTCTTGAGGGTGAAGCCATCGGGACAGGCACAGTCATAGTTGTACACCTTGTAGACGACCAGGAAGATGACACAGGTGAGGAAGACCAGGGCAAACAAGACCAGCACAGACACCTTGAACTCGGTAACACCCTCAGTGATGCTGACAGTGAACTCGGCTATCTTGGGAGGACGTGCTTTGCCTTTCTTTTGGTCAGGTTCATTTTCAGTCTTAGTTTTCATGACCACCTTATCCGGGGGTGGGAACTGCAGCTGATTGACATCAAGGGGCATCATCAGGGGGATGGTGTTGAAGCCATCCTCCAGCAGCGGCTGCTTGGTGCCCTTCTCCGCGAAATTGTTTCCCAACTTCACCAAGGTTCTGGGAGACCCAAGGCCGCCACCCCACGCCCCACTCCGGCAGGTCTGGGCTCCGACCACGCTCTGAGCTTCCGTGTTGCCTGCTCCTGCTCACAGCAATCTCAGATGAAGATCTTGAGACAAGTGGGGCTGAGAGACAGGCTTTCAAGTTAAAAGGTCTAGAGTTGGAATCCTGGCTCCACCTTTTGCCAGCCTTGTGACTCTGGAAAAGTTACTGAACCTTTTAGTTTGTCTGGGTTTTAGAATGGCAGACTGGAGATAATAATAGCTGTCGTGTAATTTGAGCTTGAGCTGGATATCCCATGTCTAGCTCATCTGGACTCTTGAGCAGGTTCCCAGTTCAAGATGCTTTAACTGTAAAATAGAGAGTCTGGACCAGGTCCCTAAGTCTCTACAAACTTGAACCTCTCAAACTTTTTTATTCTGCAATTGGCCCTACCCACATTTTCTAGCCTCTTTTTCTAGTCTACCCACACTCATATTATTCAGATAATATTAGAATGGCATACATTTCAATAAGAAAGTATCTGTTCTAAAGAGTAAGCACTTGGGGGTTGGTTTTGAACTATTTTTCCATCTTCCCAGTTGCCTTTTTGTTATTGGTCGTGTCTCCATGCATTGAGTACTTCACTGAAGTCATTTGTAAAAGATAAACAAAAGTAATCACAGAGGAAGGCTTTTAAATTATACCTAGTATTTTGAGATTAAAAAAAAAGTATTGTTGTTCAGTCTTGTGATTTTTAAAAATTTGGGCTCTATTTAGTTTTCTGCTCACTTTACCTTCTGACGTGCTCAAACCCTTCTGGTGTTAGCTCCTTTTGGGGCCCCAATCTGGTAAAAAGCAGAGATTTGGAGGTCAGACTTTGTACTCTGATCCTGCTTAGGCCTGAGTCACACTTCTTGGGAGAAGCTGCTAAACTATTCAGTGGAACAGCTTCTTCATCTGTAAAAAAGTAAAAGGAATAATGATGGGCAACTCCTTCAAAAGGCAACTGTGGGTGATAAATCCTGATAGAGTGCTCCTTTCTTCTTTAGGAAGAGCTTCTGAACCGCCATCCACTTTTCTAAAGTGTATGTTGATAAAAAATTGCTAGGGAAGATTCCCAGAATTCAAGTTTATGAGCCCCTCCTGAGCCCATTTCTCTCAACAATACCATCATTCCAGGGAGGGAGGGTGCTCATTGATGCCAACACAAACCATAGATTGGGATTCCAAAAGAGATCTTTACAGGAGAGGGAAAGACTCACAAATTGGGCACAGTGTTTGTTATTATAAGTTCTTTTAGAAGGAGAGGAGGTAACTGAGTTGAAAGCTAAGCAGTCACCTCATTTGTGTCCCCAAAGGGCCTTGTTTCAGAAGAGGATGTGAACTCAGTTTCAAGGTCTGTTATCTGGGGACACACACTCAAGGTGGGAATTAAGCCCACAAAAGACTAAAACTCTTTCTCATGGAATTTCTCAGCATGTCCTATGATGAGGCTTCTCCCTTCTCAGGAGCACCTCTCTGGACTTGCCGTCACAACTCAACCTGAGAAAAGACTCAAGAGCACCTGAGCAGTGTGTCAGAGATTTAACAGTAACTGTCCTAGCAGGAGCCGGAGCTTGAGCTTGATTCCACATCACTTTTCCACTGGAGGTCTGCTCAGGAGGGAGAATAGGTCAGGTGCCAAGGTCAAGAGTACACAACTATTACACAGCAGTGAGCCATGGAGAGATTAATTCAAAGGAAATATAATAACTACTGAACCAAGTCAGAGCAGAGAAAAATTTCTCAAGGAACACATAAGTACCCAATCTAAATTCAGAGTCCATATGGATGTCATAGACGCTGTAGCCTACAAACTTAAAGGATGTTAAAGCATCGTTTGTTAATTCCCTTCATTAAATAAACAAACAAACATAAAAAACAAGGTATTAACATTCTTATTTTCAGGTGGAGAAACTGAGGTAGATGAAGCAAAATGACTAAGCCTCAGGGCAGATAATTTCTGTGCAAGAGTTGCACATCATATAAATCTTGATGTTTCTGTAATAATCATGTTTTGTCAAAGAAAAAAATGTGTGTGGCTAGTATTTGTCAGAAGTTAAAATGTCTTTATTACTTCCCATGCGTTTTCCTGAATGACCTTGAAAGCAGACACTCAGATATAGTAAGAAGTAAACAAGCCTTTCTTTCCCATCCTTAAATACCTCAGCTTTGACTTACATTTGGATGCTCACAGAATTGTCAGTTCAGCTCCTTTCCTTACAGAATCTGGTGTTGATGAAACGTTATGGGCCTTCAAATCATGTATGCATACAAGAGTATACTGGGACATTTCTAATCCATGAGATTACTCTTAACATAAGGGGTTTCACAGCAAACCCTGGAGCTACGTGAATTGATTCAGATATTGATGGAGGCCTTTTAACCTCACTGGGAGTCTTATTAGCTCTGATTCCTATTCTAATGATACTTTCAAAACATTTGTTTTATTTTTTCAGCTTTGTTAAGGTGTAATTGACAAAATTATAAAATATTTAAAGTACACATTGTGGTGATTTGATATATATTTATATGTTTTGGTTAGAACATTTAAGTTCTACTCTCTTAGCAGATTTCAATTATATAATACAGTGTTATCAACTATAGTTACCATGTTTTACATTAGATCTTCAGACCTTATTCATCTTATAGCTGAAAGTTTGCACCCTTTTACCAACCTCTCCCTATTTCCCCCATTTAAACATTTATCTGCCTATGAAAATATTTAGCCACCATATCCTTGCCATTTAATTTTGACATAATAGATAATCAGGCTTTAGCCATACTTTTCATATGGGTTGGAAAGACTCCACAAAAGATGATATGTCAGAAATATAGTCATTTGGTCCACAATAGCTGGTGGACAAAGCTCACACTCATGAATCAGATGTGTTTCTCTGTTGGACTCTGGGGATCCTGTGAGTTTTACTGCCAATAATGAGCAAAATGATTCTCCCTAAAATGCAGTTAGCATTTAATTGCCCCTTCTTTAATTTTTTTCTTAAAAATGAACTTTGAATGCAAATGCCTTTTTATTTGCATATATTATTGAGATAACAAGTGATCAAACTCATCAAACACCTCAATTAAGATACTGTGTGTCTTTTCCATTTTCCATAAATGCATACATTGATATTTGATGTCATTGAGAAGAAGGGTTTCAGTGGAAACAAAACCATATTTGAGAGGAGGACTGATTATTAAACTCCCTCTTGATCCCTTGGTTGCTATTTTTATCAAGCTGCTCTTACAGATGCATCAGCCAGTCTGAAGGAAGCCAGATGTCAGTGATCCATAAAAAGTATGAATTCTACACCCTAAGTCCCGCTGCAAAAGCGCATGACCACAGCGCCTTTTGGAGACAGGGACTGTAGTTAATTACTGATGAAGCAAAGGCCACACTTAATCACAGTGTCTTTTTAGTGATATTTGTTGTAGTTTTTATAAAATTGCTACATGCACCATAGGTCTTTGTAGAAATTATCCAAGCCTGAAACCAATTTAGTCTGTAACATTCCACAACTAAACTTAGAACCAAATAAAATCCAGGAGTCAGGTCAGTCATCCAGGAAAACCTAGCTCTGGTCTGTACATCCTCTTTCAAGTGTACATATTGTGAGTTTTAGTTCAGAGCAACAGTGATGAAATAGTCAAGTGATTTTGAGTTTTCTCCTAAACCTCAGTTCCCTTGCCAGTAGAAAGGAAGTATTAAAATCCACCCTCCGTGGGCCTCAAGACTACAGTCAAGATGAAATAATGTGTATCAAATGCCCTGGATACTGTAAAGCCTTATACAAATGTCCATGACAATAATTATGAACACCTTACATATCAGTACATTTAAGTAAATGGTTATAAATTGGCTTACATTTTACTCTACACTGATATATAAAGCTTAGCTATTTTTCTAAATAATAGCTAGAGGTAACATATATTACACATTTGCCATGTGCCAGATACCGTGCTAACTGCTTTATATGAATTGTTTTAAATTCACACAAATCGTATGATAAGCTTGGCTATTGTCCTTAATGACTAATCATAACGATTAACACTTATTACACATTAACCGCATTGCAGGCACCATGCTGAGTACTTTACATGCATTATCACTTTAAATCCTCAAAACTATATGATATATTTGCTATTGTCATTCCCATTTAACAGGTGATAAAGTGAAGCTCAGGTAAATTAACCACTTTTGCCTATACAACTTGTGAGGCTGAATAATTTGTGAGTGGTAGACCTACTGTTAAGAGTCTAATCTGTCTGATTTCAAAGGCTGTGCTTTTAGCTGATATGCCACTGCCATCCATCTTCCTCATGCATCTTTTCTAAGTTTCCTTAGACTGTAAATTTTCCCTCTAGAGTGCAGGATCCTTGAGGGCAGGAGAATTACTTGTTTATATGGTATATGTACCTGGCACCCCCTGCTTGGCATACGGTGCGTGGTCAAATAACTTAATTCTTAAATACTTGAATTTGGGTTGGTTATTAAAGAAGGCCAATAAAACAGAGGTATCCATGTTTACTAGTGTCCTCTTTCTCACAAATACAGGAGCCATGTAATCCTGTAAATACTGTTTCCTATTTGTAACTGACAACTTTTGAAATAAGGTATGAGTTGCAAAGGAAAATTAGTTTCCAGTTAGCTCCACTATAAATAATGGCCCATAAGTTGCTAGGTGAGACTGCTAATATCAGAGGGAGTATTAAGTCTTGTGGGTGACTTGGGCAGATGACTGAAGCAGGCGTTCCCACTGCTTCAGAATACTCCTAAATGTTTTTTAATGTATTTCTAAAGGCATCCAACTTATTTCTAAAGTATCGTCTTCCTTATTTTGTCAAAGCTGAGGTGAGATAGTACATATAAATTACAGTGTTTAGTAAGTGCTCTAGTAATAATTAGATAATATTAGCTATTTTAGTTTAATACATTTATAATAACTGTGGATTCAAAACATTCAGGTTCCCACCTAAGCTAGTGAAAATAATTTGCTTGCGCAACACATATACTTTGAGTAAAAAAGATATTCACTTATTTACTCCATGAATATACATGAGTTCATATTCCTTGCCGGTCAGGTCCTACAGGAAAGAAGCAAAGTATCCTTCTGCTACTCATTACAATGCATTATATTGAGACATGCTTTCCAAACACTTCTGCTAATGTGGGATTTTTTTTTTTGCCATTGCATCTTGGATTGAAAAACATTATCTAGTGTTCCTGAATGTTAATAAATGATTTTATCATCCATTTATCTTTCACCAAATAACATCATTTAGAGAAGAGGTTATTCTCAGTATTTTCAAACTACCCTATGTATTAGCTATGCAAGTATAACTAGTGCTTTGTGTGTGCTTCTTTTATTTCATTTTTCTTTTTAAATCCTCAGTGGTCTATTTGGAACTAGGGAGTTGTGAAACTGAATATCTATATCTCATTGTGTATAGCTCCAGGTAGAGCTGAAACAGTAAGTTCTGATAGTTACATTTTTTTTTCCTCCAAAGATTTGTCTTGGAATACAGTAGATATGTATAACCTTTTGATTGTTTATTGACCTCTGTGACAAAAGAGTCTGAAATAAACATCTAGTACCAAAAAAGTAAGAGAGGCTCTTAAATCATGAAATGCAATACTGAGAAAACTAACATGCCGAATATTTATCTGGGGGTGGCGGGCAGTGTTGATTGCTTTTCCTAAGCAAGAGATCCTCTCATCCAGGCTACCACATGCATGTGTAATTAGCCTCAATGAGGCTTCACATAGTTTTGAATTTTTTCTGGGTTAATTACTGCCTAAAGGAGTTAGCTCAAGTGTTTTTAGAAATAATTGTTTTGAACTTATAATTGTGACATAGAACTTTAGTAAATTGTTAAATAATTGAGCCAATGTCATTGTTTAAAAGATCTTAGAGAGTGAGTTTGAATCATATCCATAATGAATATTCTGGATTTAATGTGAATTCATTCATAAATCTGATGTGTGCCCAGTGCTTCAGAAATAGGACCCACCAGCAGGTGGCATTCTGAGGCAAAAATTCACTGAGTGCCACCAGACAGGGTCATTCATTATTGCCTCTTTCAAATCTACCCTAAATCCATTAAGGCTTTAAGTCGCAATTAATGGCAGTAGCATCTTGGTTATGTCTACCCAATTATACTTAAGTGAGTTTACAACTTCAAAGTTAAAGAGGGAGGTTCTGTGTTCCAGAGTTTCAAAGCTTGTGTCAAAGCCGTGACAGATTACATCTCTTTTATTAAAAGCATATTTGTTATGCTGAAATGGTTGTCTAAAGGACATGCTTTCAACAACAAAAAGGAACAAAAGGTAATAGTCTCCTTCCCACCTGTAGTTCTTTAGTGGTGGCAACTTATTAGGATATAGCTTTTTCCTCCTCCTACCCCTGTATTTATATTAAGATAAATACAACCACAAAAAAATCAAATTAAAAAGCTCTCAGTAGTGAAGTAGGAGAAGAGACAACACGCATACTCTCTTATAGGAATAAAACTACACTCTAGCACAAAACAGCTGGGCTACCAGGATGAGTTGCCTATTTCTAAAAGGCTTCGTAAACTTAGACTTTCAATGAAAAAGTAAACAAAAAAATTCTCTACCAACCCAGCAACTAAGAGACTTTAGATCCAGATTTACATCTAAAAATCTAAGCAATGCACAAGAGGGAGAGGGCTAATTAAAGTTTAATTCCATGTTTCAGCGAGAAAACAAGCTGTACTGGAAAAATCATTATGAAAGAATCATCATAGCGGCTTACATTGAGGGTGAGATACGCAGGCTTGTCCTTCTCTAGATGACCGGAATCCGGTGTTGAGTCGTGGGAATCTGGCTCCCCATGGGTGGTAGCCGAATAGATGCCACTGTCCGTGGTGCTGAAGTATGAAGCCGGTCGAGTGAGTGGAGTTGCGAGGATGTGAAAGCGCACTCCAGTGTCCTTTGTGTTGTAATAGTAAAAACTCGCCTTCCGTGGCAGACCCGCTCTACTGTTCTTTTCCTAATCTGGGGGAGATTTCCCAGGGAACATGACGGAGAGGGATCCGTGTGTGAGACTGGCACGCGGTGTGGTGATGGGTTCTTATAATCCCCACCCCCTCTCCAGTAGCTTTGAAAGGGAGGTAGCAACTCTGCCTTCCTACCACAGCTCCTAAGGATTTCTGCCGGCCCCCACTCAAGCCCCAGAACGGCGCATGACACACACACACACACACACACACACACACACACGCACGCACACACACACACACACACACACACACACCTCAATTATATAAGGTAGCAGGTTCTGGCTCCCAAAGCAGAATACTCATCTGTTAAATGAAAACTGAGGAATGAACTGGTTTTCCACCTGTTGTATCTGTGTGTGTTTACAGAGGGAAGGAGTTGAGAAGAAAACTAAAACCAGAGGAACCTTAAGAATAACAGAAGTAGTTTACTTTAATAAGCTTTAAGGTCACACCCCACTTTGTCTTCTGTGAGTGATGCATTTTCTAAATGTAACCTTTCGTTTCATGATCTTTTAGCATTGTCTAGGGTCAGGAAGAGGTTAGTGATGTAGAGCAAGTCTGATACTAGTAAAAAGACTTTAAAAGGGTTAGCTTTCATTTGTAACTTTCCACTTTTTGAAAGGAAATTCCTAATGCAAAAACCCATTTCCCCACATTCCCCCCTCTCACCAGTTGCTTTGTTAACAAATGATCTATGATTTTTAAAACCAAGGTATTTTGATGGCCTCATTGGAGAGAAACCTCCTTAATTGAAATATTACCTGGGTGAGAGAAACCAGGATTACTCCCAGGATCTATCTGGGTCACTGAACAATAAATCAGAAGGCTTATTCTTTGAAACCAACTCATGGTTAACAACTGACAGTCTGTATACTTAGGATTAAAGAGTTGGCTTCAGTATATCTTGCACAATGTCATTCTAGGTTTATATGCAAATCAGATTACATTGGTTCATTAGCATGCTACTAGCATTTTCTCTGCATATAACATGGTATGTGGGAAAAGACCCCGGAATTTTGATTCACTTATTAACTGTGTCACCTTGAGCATAATAACCTTACTGAATCTCAGTCTTCTTGTATGTAAATGCTGGGTGAAAATGGGTAACAATGTTTTTTTCCAAATGCGTGCATTTAAGAGATGCATAATAAGTTTGACTGTTCTTCCTCCCCTCCTTGTTCAAGAGAAGTTAATTATCTAGTGAAAACTCTAAAAAGCTTGACAACAAACTAATTTGGTTCCTATAAGCCTCTACACAAGCTCTCCAATGTTAATGATTGTGGTTTATTGGACAAAATACTATTTTAAAAAGAAATTTCCTTAACATGAAGACTTTTTCTTTAAAAATTTTGCAGTCTTGAGGACAAGGGAATGTTATTTTTAATTAGAGTCATCAACAAATACATTTAACTCATTTTGAATAAAATGTTAATAAATTAAGAGCTATTTAGTATTACATTTTTTTGTAGAAAAAAAAGTGAAGCCAACAAAAGTGTCTTACACAATCCCAGAGTTAGAAGATTAGCTATGACACTGATAATACTCCTTTGATTGGGATCCTCATCATCATGATCAGTGAAGCAATACAGAATAAGATACTCTTAATTATAAAATACTTTCTGAAGACTACTAGGTTGTGGCTTTTAGTTGATAATGATGGAGATGAATTCTTATTATATTTGTTTTGAATACATAACCAAGATAAATTGTGACATGAACTATGTACTTGTTTCCACTTATGATGAGCTCATTAAAAAAAACCCATATTTTAAAAAGTGCACTAATGACAGTACAACAGTCATATATATGGAGGAAATGAACTAATTATTTTATAGATATATAATTGAAGATAGGTCAGAATCATCTCTTCAAAAATGATGGGATAAGATGATGTTTTATGAAGAATCCAACCTGCAGTGTACACATTATTAGAGAGCTTTATCACTTCTGGAGGATATTATACACAACATTTGGTTCAATGGATAAAAACTTGTAATCTGAAGAAAGTTATGTACATATCAAAATATTTTCAATATGTAAAATGCAGAAGTAATTAGGTTCTTACTATCAACAGTGAAAGTTCAGAAGATGATAGATGTCTAAGGTTCCTGTGTAAGGTCTTGAGCTTTGTTTTTTTCCTAGGCTCATAGCAGAGTACATAGCACTTCTAGTCAAACTTCTTGTGTTTTAATTCCAAATATTCCATTCCCCAATGTATCACTTAGTTTTATCACCTATAAAATGAAGGTAATAACAGTCCCTCACTTGTAGAGTTACAATGAAGATAAAAATGAGAGAACTCACATAAAGTGCTTATAGCAGTGCCTGGCACAAAGTCAGAGCTCAGCATGTGTCAGCTTTCATTCTTTTTTTAAAACAAAATTTTTTTTGAGTTATAATTAACATACAATATTAGAGTAGTTTCATTGTACAACATAGTGATTCGATATTTTTATATAAATCCTCACCACGGTAAGTTTGGTGACCATTCATTGCCATACAAAGTTGATACACTGTTCTTGACTATTTTCCCTATGCTGTACATCCCTGTGACTTATTTTTTTATAACTCTTAGTTCTCTTCACTTGTTTCACCCACTCCTCTATCCCATCCTCTCTGACAACCACCAGTTCTCTGCATCTATGAGTCTGTTTCTGTTTTGTTTGTTTATTTTGTTTTTTAGATTCCACATAAATGAAATCATATGGTATTTCTCTTTCTCTTTCTGACTTATTTCACCTACATAATACACTGTAGGTTTCTCCATGTTGTTGCAAATGTCAAGTTTTCATTTTTTATGACTGAGTAATATTCAGTTGTGTGTGTGTGCGTGTGTGTGTATATGCACACCACATCTTCTTTATCCATTTATTTATCGATGGACACTTAGATTACTTCCATATCTTGGATATTGTATACAGTGCTGCAGTGAACATAGGGGTACATATATCTTTTCAAAGTAGTGTTTTTCTTTTCTTTGGATAAATACCCAGAAATGGACTCACTGCACCATATGGTAGTTTATTTTTAGTTTTTTTTAGTAAACTCTATACTGTTTTCCATAGTGGCTGCACCAGTTTACATTCTGACCAACAGTGCATGACATCCTCACTAAAACCTGCTGTTTCTTGTCTTTTTGATAATAGCCATTCTAGCAGGTATGAGGTGGTTTTGATTTGCATTTCTCTGGTGATAAGTGATGTTGAGCACCTTATCATGTGCCTGTTGTCTATTTGTATGTCTCCTTTGGAAAAATGTCTGTTCAGGTTCTCTGCCCATTTTTTAATCAGGTTGTTTACTTTTATGATAGTTGAGTTTTATGAGTTCTTTATATATTTTGGAATTCAGCCCCTTAGCAGACATGTAATTTGCAAATATCTTTTTCAGTTCAGTAGGTTGCCTTTTCATTTTGTTGGTGGTTTCTTTCACTGTGTAAATACTTTTTAGTTTGATGTACTTCTATTTGTTTATTTTTACTTTTGTTGCCCATGTCTGAGGAGACATATCCAAAAAATATTGCTAGGACTGATGTCAGAGAGGTTACTGCCTATGTTTTGTTCTAGCAGTTTTATGGTTTCAGGCCTTATTTTTAAGCTTTTAATCCATTTTGAGTTCACTTTTGTATATGATGTAAGAAAGTGGTCTAGTTTCATTCATTTGGAAGTTGCTGTCCAGTTTTCCAACACCATTTATTGAAGATACTGTCTTTTCCCCATTGTATATTCTTGCCTCCATTGTTGTAGATTAATTGACCATATGAGCATGGGTTTATTTCTGGGGTCTTTATTCTACTCCATTGATCTTTGTTTTTGTGAGTACCATACTGTTTTGGTTACTGTAGCTTTGTAGTATAATTTCAAGTCTGGGGGCATGATACTTCCACCCTTGTTCTTCTTTCTCAAGATTGCTTTGGCTATTTGGGGTCTCTTGTGGTTCCATACACATTTTAGGATTATTTGTTCTAGTTCTGTGAAAAATGCCATTGGTGTTTTGATAGAGATTGTATTGTATCTGTAGATTGCTTTGGGTGGTATGGGCATTTTAATGATATTGATTCTTCCAATCCATGAATATGGCATATTTTTCAATTTAATTGTATCATCAATTTCCTTCCTTAGTGTCTTATAGTTTTCAGAGTAAAGGTCTTTCACCTCCTTGGTTGAATTTATTCCTAGGTATTTTATTCTTTCTGATGCAGTTATAAATGGGATTGTTTTCTTCATTTCTCTTTGTAATATTTCATTATTAGTATATAGAAATGCAACAGATTTCTGTGTATTAATTTTGTATCCTGCAACTTTACTGAATTCATTTATTAGTTCTAATAGTTTTTTGGTGGAGTCTTTGGAGTTTTCTATATACAGTATCGTGTTATCTGCAAATGACAGTTTTACTTCTTCCTTTCCAATTTAATGCCTATTTCTTTCTTTCTTTTTCTTTCTTTTTTCTTTTTTTTTTTTTTTCCTAACTGCTGTGGCTAGGACTTCCAATAATTTGTTGAATAAAAATAGTGAGAGTGGACATCCTTGTCTTGTTCCTGATCTTGGGGAAAAAACTTTCAGCTTTTCACCATTGAGTATGATGTTAGCTATGGGTTTGCCGTTTATTGCCTTTATTATGTTAAGGTATTTCCCTCTATACCCACATTGTTGAGAGTTTTTATCAAACAGAAGTGTTGAATTTTGTCAGGTGCTTTTTCTGCATCTATTGAGATGATCATATGATTTTTATCCTTTGTTAATGTGGTATGTTACACTGATTGATTTATGGGTGTTTAAACTATCATTATAACCCTGGAATGAATTCCACTTGATCATGGTTTATGATTATTTTAATGTACTGTTGAGTTTGGTTTGCTAATACTTTTTTGACAATTTTTGCATTTATTTTCATCAGGGATATTGGCCTGTAATTTTCTTTTTTTGTGGTGTCTTTGTCTGGTTTTGTTATCAGGGTAATGCTGGCCTTGGAGGTCTTCCTCCCTCTTCAGTTTTTTTTTGGGAATAATTTGAGGGGAGGTATAAACTCCTCTATAAATGTTTGGTATATTCACCCGTGAAGCCATCTGGACCTGGATTTTTTGGGAGTTTTTGATTACTGATTCAATTTTGTTGCTAGTAATTCATCTATTCAAATTTCTATTTCTTCATGATTCAGTCTTAGAAAATTATATATTTCTAGGAATTTATATTTTTCTTCTAGGTTGTATAATTTGTTGGCATATAATTGTTCATAGTATTCTCTTGTGATTTTTTTTCTGTATTTTTGTAGTGTCAGTTGTAATTCCTCTTTCATTTCTGATATTATTTATTTAGGTTCTCTCGTAATTCTTGATAAGCCTGGCTAATGGTTTGTCAATTTTGTTTATCTTTTCAAAGAATCAACTCTTACTCTCATTGATCTTTGCTATTGGTTTTTTGTCTCTATGTCATTTATTTCTGCTCTGATCTTTATTATTTCTTTCTTTCTACTAGTTTTAATGTTTGCTTGTTCTTTTTCTAGTTTCTTTAAACGTACAGTTCGGTTGTTTATTTGAGTTTTTTCTTATTTCTTGAGGTAGGCCTTTAGTACTGTGAACTTCCCTCCTAGAACTGCTTTTCCTGCATCCCATAGATTTTGGAAAGTTGTGTTTTCATTTTTATTTGTCTCAAGGTTTTTTTTGATTTCCTCTTTGATTTCTTCCTTGATCCATTGATTGTTTAATAGCATGTTGTTTAGTCTTCACATGTTTGTGTTTTTTCCAGTTTTCTTCTTATATTTGATTTCTAGTTTCATACTGCTGTGGTCAGAAAATATGCTTCATGTGATCTCAGTCTTCTTAAATTTATCAAGACTCATTTTTTGGCTTAACATGTGAAAGATCCTGGTGAAACTTCCATGTGCACTTGAAAAAAATGTATACCCTGCTGCTTTAGGATGGAATGTTCTATATATATATCTGTTAAGTCCATCTGATCTAATGTGTCATTTAAAGCCAATGTTTCCTTGTTGATTTTCTGTCTGAATGATCTGTTCAATGATGTAAGAGGGGTATTAAAGTTCCCTACAATTATTGTATTGCTTTCTCTTTCTCCCTGTATTTCTGTTAATATTTGCTTTATATTTTTAGATGTTTCTCCTCTGGGCTCGTAAATGTTTACAAATGTTATATCCTCTTGTTGGATTGACCTCTTTATCATAATATAATGCCCTTCTTTGTCTTTTGTTACAGTCTTTGTTTTAGAGTCTATTTTGTCTGATATGAGTATTGCTAGCTTTCTTTTCTTTTGCATTTGTATAGAGTATCTTTTTCATTCCTTCACTTTTAGTCTGTGTTTTTAGAGCTGAGGTGTCTCTTGTAGGTAGCATATAGATGGGTCTTATTTTTTTTGTTCCTTCAGCTACTCTCTGTCTTTCGATTGGAGGAGTTAGTCCATTTACATTTAGAGTTATTATCGACAGGTATCTACTTACAGCCATTTTGTTAACTGTTTTCTGGTTGTCTTTGTCATTCTTCTTTGTTCCTGTCTTCTTGGTTTCTTCCTTTGTTGTCTGATGGATTCCTTTAATGTTGTGTTTGGATGCCTTTCTCTTTATTTTTTCTGTACCCATTATAGGTTTTTGGTTTGTTTCATACGTATAGACCTGTATAGGTAGCTAGCTATTTTAAGCTGGTAGTCACTTAAGTTGGAAGGCATTCTAAAAGCACTACATTTTTACTCCCTTCCCTTTGTTTTTGATGTAATATTGTATACCTTTTTATTTTGTCAATCCTTTACTTATTGTAGTTAGAGTTGCTTGTTCTATTTTTGCCTTTTTACCTTCAATCTAGCTTTTTAAGTGGTGGATCCACTGCCTTTACTATATATTTGCTTTTACCAGTGAGATTTTTTTCTTATATATATTCTAATTTCTAGCTATGGCCTTTTCCACTCCAAGAAGACCCTTTAACATTTCTTGTAATGCTGGTTTAGTGGTGATAAACTCCTTTAGGTTTTGCTTGTCTGGGAAAGTCCTTATCTCTCCTTCAATTCTGAATGATAATCTTACTGGATAGAGTATCTTAGGGGCCAGGGCCAGGGGCAGTTGCTGGGGAGTGCTGCACCTAAGACCACCTTGATGGGATGGATGGAGCTGGAGTGGGCACAGGCTGGGGGGAGTCGCAGGGTCACTCAAACAATGGTGCTTACTGGTGCCTCTGGCCCTGGAGAGGGTTTTAGCAGTTCCCTGCCTGTTTGGCAGAAGCTCTGAGGTTAGTGAATGGATTACCTTCCAGGCAGTCTAGGTGCCTTTTAAACCACTATTCTTTTTTCCTGTGTTCCAGGGTGAGTGAGTCTGCGCTCAGGCCCCTCAGCAATATTCCTCCCTACTGCAGGTTGCCTCCTTTAGGGATGGGGTTCCTTTGGATACCATGCCTCCATCTTTCCTACCCATTTCTATGTGGTTCTTCTGTGTGCAGTAGCTGTTCAGTCAGCCCTCAGTTCTTCAGGAAGAATTGCTCTATATGTAGGTGTAGATTTGGTGTGTCTGTGGGAGGAGGTGAACTCAGGGTCTTCCTACAGCTCCATCTTGGACCCCTCCTGTCAGCTTTCATTGTTGCTTAACAGCTCAGTCTATAACTGAGCAGTGAATGTACTGTTGATCTGTGGTTGTCAGACTTTGTGTGCTCCAGCCTGTTAAAAATATAAAAATACAAATGTCTGGTGCTCCTTCCCCAGAGAATTTGCATTTTTCCCCAGGATCCTCTGGTGATTCTGATGCAGGTGATTCATAAATCATACTTTGAAGAAACACTGCTCTTGTCTGTTGGAAGACTAAGCTGTTTCAGAAACCACAGCCATGAATATGAAAGTCTATTTCAAATGATTGAATTCTTTGAGACACACATTGTCTCTTTTTTCCCCCTTTCAGAATGTTCCTTAATAGTGCATGCTACTTTGTTTGGTTGCTGGACAGACCTGGCTATTTATCCTTGATAGGAACAGCAATATACTGTTATATAATATAAGCATACTTCTTCTTATACTTTTGATTTAAGAAAGTGATGCAAATCAGTCTCATAGAAAAAAAATTCTGGTTGAAATTCCAGAAGTCACTATGTTAAGCTCATATTCAAAAAGAACAGGGGATCTCTTTCTTGTTTTGGTTGATGGCAGTATCACTACAAAACTTCTGTAGAGTGAGCACAAGATCTAGTCAAAATCCTATGCTCTAGACTGTTCTCAAGTCATGAAACTTGTGTCTATTTGCAAACAGGTGGGAAGTGACTAGAAATGACACAATATCTCAAAGTGATGATAAGAATAATGCTGATCTAACCCTATTCATTTATGCATTTTATGGAAAATTACTGACCTTCCAGTTTGAGCTGTAACTTTTTGATTTCAGTGGTTGTACCTTTACAGGATTTATATCAGCAATAATCGACCAGTAGCCTATGAAAGTTTTCTTTAAAAACCAAACAGAAACTAGTATGAAATGATTATTAACACATGGGAATACTCTTTTAAGGAAGGACTTGCGTGGAGATAGCAGTCAGCTGATAGAGTCCAGCTGTCAGTTCCTTCAGGGTCTGCCTCAGCTGCAAAGAGCCATCTTATTTGAGGCCACATTTTCTTCAACAGCCTTTATCTGGTGACTGAGTGAGGTGGGAGTATACAGGCCATTTTAGGGACACTCTTCTGAGCAATACTTATTCCATAGCTCACTGGTATATTGGCCAAATTATCATAGTTTGATTTCTCCCTCTGCCCAGTCATTCTTCCTCTCTCTTCCTTTCATAAGTGTTGATCTCTAATAAGTATCTTTTACCTCAAATTCTATCTCAGTGTCCAGAGAATACAACCTGCACTAATTGGTACCAACTGTGGTTTAAGAAAGTAGGTGATAAAATGGATTTTGAAGCTGTATCACCACTATCCAGATGGCATTGTGGACCCCATCATGGGTCACACGTGAAGCACATACAACTCCTGGAACAAAGTAATGGTCCTAAACTTCACTTGTGCTGAATTGGGAGGTTGTACTGGTAGAAGAGAATACATTAACAGGTGTGATGTATAATGTATTTGAAACTTACAGGAGAAATAATAATGACAAGCGCCGTGGTATTGGATGGCTGTTAATAAATGCCACTGATGCCCAGCAAAAAGATAATGAGTGAAGAGAGGCATGGACATATATACACTACCAAACGTAAGGTAGATAGATAGTGGGAAGCAGCCGCAGAGCACAGGGAGATCAGCTCGGTGCTTTGTGACCGCCTGGAGGGCTGGGATGGAGAGGGTGGGAGGGAGGGAGATGCAGGAGGGAAGGGATGTGGGAACAGATGTATATGTATGACTGATTCACTTTGTTATAAAGCAGAAACTAATTAAAAAAAAAGATAATGAGTGGATGAGGGTGTATAATAGGCAATTGAAATCCAGGTGTAAAAGCCAGAGGACCTCTTGGTTGCATACAAAGAAGCTCTTATCAAATCTAGTGGGAGGGTAGAGAAAGTCAGGGTCTGAGCCTAGCAGTTAATACTTAGAGGACTGAGTTTGAGAGATGATTAAAATGCCCAACCAAATTAGGTCTGTCATGCTGACGTTAGCACCTTGGTTGGGAAAATCCAGGACTCTGATGGGATAAAGATGTCTGCATAGATTTCTTTGAAGATTGTGACTTCTCATACACCTCTGAACCCTCTGAGACTACAGACATGGCCCACTCATCCCTGTTAAGAGCAAGTACCCACCATCTCACACTGGAAGGCATATATAGGCCTCACCCCTGAGGGTACCATATGCCTGCCTCAGGACTCACACCACCTTCCCTATTGCTCACAAGGCCTATAACTAGGGTTAAGTTATACACAGGATCTGAGTTGACATTAATTGTAGAGACCCATAATATAGCAGAGGATGTTCTGAGATAGATAAGGCAGGAAAGGGATGATGCTCCAAAGGAGGTACAAGAACTAGCCAACATATACTGGAAGGGGTCAGGGGAGTACGTGTGGGACTGCATTCTGAGGGTGCTTGATCAAGGGGGCCTGAAATAAAAATTGGATAGTAAAGAGTTTATTGACTCTTGAATTACAGGATTTAACATTCTGGCAAGGATCCCAGGAGATGGCATGAAGTTACTACTAGGCTGGTCCCTGGAAACATGAAAAAAGCAATGGCTCACAATACACAAAGTTGAAATGACAGAATTTCCATGTCAGAGGTTGGAGGAAGGGAATAAGAAGCTTGTAGATGTGGGGATGCCTTAACTGTTGTTTGGATAGAAAGCCCATGATATGATTATGTTCATGGGGCCTAGAGGACACATCTTTTACTAAGGGCATAAGAAATGCATTTGTTAGAAAGGCACCAGTATCACTAAAATTTTCAGTGTGGTTCTTTTCTGTAGACCAAGGCTGGTAGTAGGATAGTTACAGAACTTGGCTCGCTGATAGCAGTGGGCTTAATAGAACCCTGAAACAATGGAGTCAGGTGTACTTAAACATCCCAAGCCAGGCTGTTGCAATATTGTAATGGCCAGCAAGACTGGAGGGTCAGTCGAGTATAACCTATAGAGTTATAGAAATTGTTAATAGAAAACAGTACCTGTAAGGACAAAATAGATGGGTAGCTGACTAAGATACTATTCAGTTTGTGCCTGTAGAACAATCAAGAAAGGATAACTGGTAGGCTGAGAGTGTTACTTTAATAAAAAGTCATGATCCTAAATGCGTATTACTTAGTGAAAGGAGCCAGTCTGAGAAGGCTACGTACTATATGATTCTAACAATATGATCTTCTTTAAAACACGAAGCTATATAGACAGTAAAAGGATCGGTGATTTCCAGGGGTTAGCAGGGAGGGAGGGATGAATAGCCAAAGCACAGACGATTTTTAGGGCAGTAAAACTATTCTTCATGATACTGTAATGGTGGATACTTGTCTTTATACATTTGTCAAAACGCATAGAATATATGACACCAAGAGTGACCCCTAACGTAAGCCGTAGACTTTGGGTGATAATGATGTGCCAGTGTAGGTTCATCAGTGATAGCAAATATACCACTCTAGTGGGGCATGGTGATGGTTGGGGAGGCGGTACATGTGTGGGGGGCAGAGCATATGCAAGAACACGGTACTTTCTGCTCAGTTTTGCTGCGAACCTAAAACTGCTTTAGAAAATATAATTTTAAAAAAAAACAAGGTCAAGATTCCTTACCCAGTTTCTGGATCTGATCCAGTTTTCAGGCCTGGAACCCACTGATTAAAGAGATGAGAAAGAACACCTAGGATCTTTACATGGTCATGATTCCTCTAGTCCTTCCTGAAAGGGTCCTATGGTCATTTACCTGAACAGCTTTGCACGAGGGAAAAGAGAAATGGGAATGAATGCCCAGGCATTTTGAGATCTGTTGGATGCAGTGTCTGAGTTGACATTGACACCCAGGGACCCAAAGCCTCATCATGGCCCCCTTGTTAGAGAGGTGGTATATAATGACCAGGCGATAAGTGGAGTACTGACCAACACTGAGCTTACAGGAGATGCACTGGGTCTATGAACCCACCTGATGGCCATTTCCCTGGTCCCAGGATATTAAGTGAGTTTGGCATACTTGGCAGATGTAACCTCCACATTAGGCTGTAGTCATGTGGGGTAAGAACTGTCACAGCAGAGAAAATCAAGTGGAAGGCTCTTGAAGCTGTCCCCCATACCTCTTACACAGATAGCAAAGTAAAAAGCAGTAGGGCATCCTGGAGAAGAAAAATAGTGACGATTAATAGCACACCTTAGGATTTAAAAAACAGAGGTGTTAGCCCTCAGGGTACCTCCATTTAACTGGTCAGTCTAGCACCTGAAGAAGTCCATGGTCCCAGGGTGACAACTGTAGGCTACTGCGAGTTCAAGCAAGTAGTAGTCCCAATCACAGCCTCTGTACTAGATGTGGTATCTTTATTGGGGTAGATTAATAGGCCTCAGATATGTTGCCATTGTTTTGGAAAATACATTATTTTCTATCCCAAACCATGAAAGAGGATCAGATATTCACATAGAAGAGACAACAGTATATATTTATAGTTTTGCTTGAGGACTTATATTAACTTTCCTGCTCTCTGTCATAACGTAGAACAAAGTAATCTGGACTCCCTAAGCATACTGCATAACATCATATTGATTTATTGGATTGGAGACATTATGTTTACTGGTTCAGATGAGCCACAGGTGGTCAGCATGCTGGAGGTCCTGGTAAGACACATGTACTCCAGAAGGTAGAAGATGAAAACTGTGAAGATTTATGGGTTTCCATGTATATAACATATTTAGGGGTCCCAGAATCAGGAGCATGCTGGTACATTCCTTCTCAAGTAAAAACAAATTACTGTGTCTTGCGATCTTCTATCCAAACAAAGAAGCACATTGATGGGTAAGCCACTTTGGGTTCTGGAGGCACCAAGTTCCACATCTGAGGATTCTGCTATAACGTTTTTAGTTTCTGCTTTATAACAGAGTGAATCAGTTATACATATACATATGTTCCCATATCTCTTCCCTCTTGCGACACCCTCCCACCCTCCCTATCCCACCCCTCTAGGTGGTCACAAACCACCTACCTGATCTCCCTGTGCTATGTGGCTGCTTCCCACTAGCTATCTATTCTACGTTTGGTAGTGTATATATATCCATGCCACTCTCTCACTTTGTCCCAGCTTACCCTTCCCCCTCCCCATTTCCTCAAGTCCATTCTCTAGTAGGTCTGTGTCTTTATTCCCGTCTTGCCCCTAGGTTCTTCATGACATTTTTTTTTCTTAGATTCCATATATATGTGTTAGCATACGGTATTTGTTTTTCTCTTTCTGACTTACTTCACTCTGTATGACAGGCTCTAGGTCTATCCACCTCATTACAAATAACTCAATTTTGTTTCTTTTTATGGCTGAGTAATATTCCATTGTATATATATGCCACATCTTCTTTATCCATTCATCCGATGATGGACAGTTAGGTTGCTTCCATCTCCTGAGTGTTGTAAATAGAGCTGCAATGAACATTTTGGTACATGACTCTTTGAATTACGGTTTTCTCAGGGTATATGCCCAGTAGTGGGATAGCTGGGTCATATGGTAGTTCTATTTGTAGTTTTTTAAGGAACCTCCATACTGTTCTCCATAGTGGCTGTACCAATTTACATTCCCACCAACAGTGCAAGAGGGCTCCCTTTTCTTCACACCTTCTCCAGCATTTATCATTTCTAGATTTTTTGATGATGGCCATTCTGACCAGTGTGAGATGATATCTCATTGTAGTTTTGATTTGCATTTCTCTAATGATTAACGATGTTGAGCATTCTTTCATGTGTTTGTTGGCAATGTGTATATCTTCTTTGGAGAAATGTCTGTTTAGGTCTTCTGCCCATTTTTGGATTGGGTTGTTTGTTTTTTTGATATTGATCTGCATGAGCTGCTTGTGTATTTTGGAGATTAATCCTTTGTCAGTTGCTTCATTTGCAAATATTTTCTCCCATTCTGAGGGTTGTCTTTTGGTCTTGTTTATGGTTTCCTTTGCTGTTCAAAAGCTTTTACATTTCATTAGGTCCCATTTGTTTATTTTTGTTTTTATTTCCATTTCTCTAGGAGGTGAGTCAAAAAGGATCTTGCTGTGACTTATGTCATAGAGTGTTCTGCCTATGTTTTCCTCTAAGAGTTTGATAGTGTCTGGCCTTACATTTAGGTCTTTAATCCATTTTGAGTTTATTTTTGTGTATGGTGTTAAGGAGTGTTCTAATTTCATACTTTTACATGTACCTGTCCAGTTTTCCCAGCACCATTTATTGAAGAGGCTGTCTTTTATCCACTGTGTATTCTTGCCTCCTTTATGAAAGATAAGGTGACCATATGTGTGTGAGTTTATCTCTGGGCTTTCTGTCCTGGTCCATTGATCTATATTTCTGCTTTTGTGCCAGGACCATACTGTCTTTGTTACTGTAGCTTTGTAGTATAGTCTGAAGTCAGGGAGCCTGATTCCTCCAGCTCCATTTTTCATTCTCAAGATTGCTTTGGCTATTTGGGGTCTTTTGTGTTTCCATAAAAATTGTGAAATTTTTGGTTCTAGTTCTGTGAAAAATGCCATTGGTAGTTTGATAGGGATTGCATTGAATCTGCTGATTGCTTTGGGTAGTATAGTCATTTTCACAATGTTGATTCTTCCAATCCAAGAACATGGTACATCTCTCCATCTATTTGTATCATCTTTAATTTCTTTCATCAGTGTCTTATAATTTTCTGCATACAGGTCTTTTGTCTCCTTAGGTAGGTTTATTCCTAGATATTTTATTCTACTTGTTGCAGTGGTAAATGGAGTAATGGGAGTGTAAATGGTAAATGGTAATGGGAGTGTTTTCTTAATTTCATCTTCAGATTTTTCATCATTAGTGTATAGGAATGCCAGAGATTTCTGTGCATTAATTTTGTATCCTGCAACTTTACCAAATTCATTGATGAGCTCTAGTAGTTTTCTGGTAGCATCTTTAGGATTCTCTATGTATAGTATCATGTCATCTGCAAACAGTGACAGCTTTACTTCTTCTTTTCTGATTTGGATTCCTTTTATTTCTTTTTCTTCTCTGATTGCTGTGGCTAAAACTTCCAAAACTATGTTGAATAAGAGTGGTGAGAGTGGGCAACCTTGTCTTGTTCCTGATCTTAGTGGAAATGGTTTCAGTTTTTCACCATTGAGGATGATGTTGGCTGTGAGTTTGTCATATATGGCCTTTATTATGTTGAGGAAAGTTCCCTCTATGCCTGCTTTCTGCAGGTTTTTTTTTTTATCATAAATGGGTGTTGAATTTTGTCAAAAGCTTTCTCTGCATCTATTGAGATGATCATATGGTTTTCCTCCTTCAATTTGTTAATATGGTGTATCACGTTGATTGATTTGCATATATTGAAGAATCCTTGCATTCCTGGAATAAACCCCACTTGATCATGTTGTATGACCCTTTTAATGTGCTGTTGGATACTGTTTGCTAGTATTTTCTTGAGCATTTTTGCATCTATGTTCATCAGTGATATTGGCCTGTAGTTTTCTTTCTTTGTGACATCTTTGTCTGCTTTTGGTATCAGGGTGATGGTGGCCTCATAGAATGAGTTTGGGAGTGTTCCTCCCTCTGCTATATTTTGGAAGAGTTTGAGAAGGATAGGTGTTAGCTCTTCTCTAAATGTTTGATAGAATTCGCCTGTGAGGCCATCTGGTCCTGGGCTTTTGTTTGTTGGAAGATTTTTAATCACAGTTTCAATTTCAGTGCTCGTGATTGGTCTGTTCATATTTTCTATTTCTTCCTGGTTCAGTCTCACAGGTTGTGCATTTCTAAGAATTTGTCCATTTCTTCCAGGTTGTCCATTTTATTGGCATAGAGTTGCTTGTAGGATGATGTTGTGTATGTGGTGGGATTGGAAGGGAGTCCTCCTTCCAGAAAACGTGACAATTAATTCCAACAAGTACTGCCTCCAATTCGATCACCTGAAAGCAGCACTCGATGAAGAGCGTCCAGAATTAGTCGATAGAAAATACATAATCTTCCATCAGGATTACGCAAGACTGCATGTTTCTTTGATGACCAGGCAAAAACTGTTATAGCTTGGCTGGGAAGTTGTGATTCATCCACCATATTCACCAGACATTGCACCTTCAGATTTCCATATATTTAGGTCTTTTCGAAATTCTCCTAATGGAAAAAATTTCAATTCCCTGGAAGACTGTAAAAGGCACCTGGAATAGTCCTCTGCTCTAAAAGATAAAAAGTTTTAGGAAGACGGAATTATGAAGTTGCCTGGAAAATGTCAGAAGGTAGTGGAACAAAAGGATGAATACATCATTCAATAAAGTTCTTGGTGAAAATGAAAAATGTGTCTTTTATTTTTACTTAAAAACCGAAGGGACTTTTTTGCTAACACAGTATATTCCAGGATGCATGAAACATTTCCAGCTTTGAGTGCATCCCAGAGCAGGAAAAGTCTACAGTAGGACCAGGTTGTAGTGCAAGTAGCCCCACTCTTGGGCCACACACTCTGGCAGACCAAATATTATTAGGTGTTATCATTGATGGGAAAATATGTCATATATAGTTTGTGTTAAGCCCCAGTGAGAGAATCATAACGTAAACCTTTCGGGTTCTGGAGCATGGCCTTGCCATTTGCAGTGGAAAATTTTATACCATTTGAAAAACAACCTCTGGCATGCTACTGGGTCCTGGCAGTGATGTGTCATTTGGATCCATTAGTTTGGATCATGGCCAAACTAATTGACTTTATGTCCAGAACTGTCCATCATGAACTGTGTCCTATCAGATCCACAAATCATAAGGTCAGATGGACCCAGGAACAATTCATTGAAAAATGAAAGTGGTCTATCTAGGACTGAGTAATATCAGGACCAGAAGACACAAGCAAAATACATGAGCATGAGCAGTAGCTCAGATCCCCATGGCATCCACCAGTGTGGCACAAGTGATCCTTCCTCAGCTTATACCAATGGCTATATGGAGAATTTAATATACCCGTTGAAAGAAGAGGAGAAAACCTGAATTCAGTATACAGATGAGTTGGCTTCGTATATGGGTATAAGTCAAAAATGGTAGCTACACCAGAATCTCATTCAAAGATGGCCTTAAAAGATAAGGGAAGTCCTCTCAGTGCACAGAGGATTGGTGGACCTGTTTACCCCTTTTGCGTGGAAAGAGAACTAACCTGAGGTTAAATGTATGCAAACTCATGGACAGTAAGGAGTGGCTTGGCCAGCTGATCAGGGGCCTGGAAGGAGAAAGAATGGAAGATTGATGACAAGAAAGTCTGGGTTAGAGGGGTATGAATGGATGTATGAGAGTGAGTATGAATTGTGAAGATCATCGTACCACATGTTGATGTCCACCAGATAGTATTTACCATGGCAGTGATACTAAACAACCAAGTAAACAAAATGACCTGTCCAGCTGATAGCAGTCAGCCTCTGTCATCAGCCATCTCAGTGCTGACACAATGGACACATAAATGATGGTAACAAAGGATATGCAAGGCCTCAGCAGCCTGGACTCCCATTTACCAAGGCTTGTCTAGCTATGGCTATTGCTTAATATCCAGTATGCCAACAACAGGGAATAATATTAAAATGACACCATTAATCAAGAAGACCAATGATCCTATAGCTGGCAACTAGACTATGTTGAACTCATTTTATTCTGGAAGGATTCGTTGTTTATTTTCACGTCTCACAGGAATGGACATGTATTTTGGGTATGAGTTTGCCTTTCCTGTCCATATGGTCTCACCCAGCACTACTGTCCAAGGGCTTATAGGGAGTTTGATTCATTGGCATGGGATCCTGTGTAACATAGCCTCAGACCAAAGGACCCCCCTTTTTAGCAAAGGAGGTTCATGAATGGGTCTGACTGTGAGATTCACTGGCCATATCACATTCTACTCCACTCATAAACTCCTAGCCTGATAGATCATTGGAAGCTCAGAGGCAATGCTCTACAGGAGTGAGATGCCATGTTTTAGAATGCTTTGAATTAATGACCTTTATATGGTGTTGTGTCCAGTAGGAAGAATACATGAACACAGGAATCAAGGGGTGGAAGCAGTAGTGACCCCATTTACCATCACTCTCAGTGAGCTACTGAGGGTCATTGTGTTTCTTTTCCCCACAATTCTGGGTTCTGCTGGGTTAGAGCTCCTGCTTCCCAAAGGGAGCACACTTTCTCAAGGGCACACAGAAAGAACCCCATTGAATTATAAGCTTTAGTTTTCACCTGGACACTTTGACTTCCTTCTGTTTAGGGACCAAAAGCAAGAAGAGGAGTCCCGATCTTGGTGGGGTAATTGACTGATAATTTGGAGGAGATAGGGCTGGTATTACACAAAGGAGGAAGGGAGGAGTATGGGTGGAACTGAACTGGTCCACTTGAACCTATATTAGTACTCCCTTGCCTAGTGTGGCTGTAAGTGAGCTGGTACAGTGACCCCAGCCAAAGGGCATGGTGACCGTAGGTTCAGGTCTTTATGGCTGAAGGTCTGAAGCACATTAATAGGTGAGCAGAGGTGGTGGTTGATGGTTAATAGAATCTAAAAAGGATAGTGGAAGGAGAAAATAATGAGTATCTCTTGGGACTCTGAGACCCACTTCTACTTCAGGCACTGTAGTTATCGCATTAATATCTCTCTTCTAAGATTCTTTTAAGAGGAGAGGCACCCCAGACCCCTGGAGAAGCTTCTCTTCCATCCTGTGTGCAGTAGGGGATTGGAGTAGAAAAAGGTGAGGATGGCAGCTTCCCCAAGGAAGGAGTTGCTGCCAGCTGAGGGTGTTAGAATCAGCAGTCTCCACATTTCAGCTCCATCAGAGTCTCCCTCAGCTCTAGAGGCCCACCTTGCCTGAGCTCCCGTCCTTGTGGGGGGCGGAGGGGACCTATTTCTGGTGACTGACTGGGGGGGAGTATACTAGCCATTATGGGTTGGCACAGGACTGTACCCACTTCACCACTTCACAGAGCCCTGCTAGGCTGGCAAAGGTTTGATCAGGCCTGCATTTTCCCTCTGCCCAGTGCTACTTCCTCCTTCGTCTCATCACAAGTATTTATTACAAATAAACATCTTGGACCCCAAACGCTATCTCTGATCTGTTTCTAGAGAGCCTGCAACAGATGATTTACAGGGATAAATAAATCACGAATCAAAATTAGAGATAGTCGAGAAACAGTAGGGCATAATAAGGATAGGACATAAACTGCTTGATTTAAGCTAACATGCAGATATCTCTCTAAGTCCTATTCACAGGCTATAGACAGGCTCCAGGTCTTCTAGAAGCCAGAGTGAAATAAAAAGCCAAGTAGCCAGGGGAAACCATGCAATCAGATGAAGGGCAACAATTCCTCATCCTAAGAGTAGGAAGTTTTTTTGGTTTTTTGTTTTCTTGAGAAAGGACACAGCGTAATGAAATGAACAACCTTAACAATTACAGTTGTGCTGCATGGTTAACTAGGTGGCGCATCACCATTTGTTACATTTATCTTAAATGGAATTACAATCAATCACATTATCCTAAGCAGGTTTATTGTTTGTCACTCACGCTCCTCAGGCTCTGGATCAGTGGGCATGTATTAGTCATTGGGACCAATTATCCAAGGGTGTTTGATTAAGATGGTTTTATTGGAGATAGAGTGTGCAGAACCATGATGACTAATGGTGCCTCATGTACTATTATTTATTTCATCCTCCTATGCACCAGAATGTTTTTGCTTGAGCTGACTTATTTACCCTTTTGATTCTCCTTCCCCCAAATGGTGATGCTACTCAGTGCAGAGGAGGACACAGGCAAGTAGGAGAAGGGAGGAAAGAAGAGGAGAAAAAGGAGAAGAAACAAGTGGAACATTGAGAGGCCCAGAGAATCCTACAGCTGGAGGATTCTTTCTTGAGTACCTGAATCACAAGTCAGCAAAGCGTTTGATTTTGAGCCCTTGATTTTCTATTGAACAGAGATACATTGCTGGTTTCCTTACAAGAAAGTGATCTTATCTCATTGGACTAATTCTGAGAATAAATCATTCCTTCAAAAAAACCAAAGTATTTCTTTTATGGCAACTAACAAACCTTCAAAACTGGGGTTATATTTGGATTTTGCTAGATTAGGTGTATAAATAGTGTAATGGGTTTCTTGAGGTATAAAATAGATCATTAGATTTATTAAAGTTCATATTTCTAAAAACATTACATTAAAATGCAGCACCTAGAGAAATTTTAAATGATTAAAAAGAAGTTCTTGCCTCTGAGTATCTGAACTCCTGCATTCATTGTATATGGCTTATAATTTTTCTTTTTTAAATTCAGTTTTAATTCTTTTAAAATGAAAAGTAAATCTTTTTTTATTCAGTTGTTTCCAGTTATTACTTTTTTATCTCATCTTCAGTTTCTTGGATGCTTCTGATTTCTGCAGAGCTAATTCTATTTTTTAAATCTTTCTAGTTCCATCCCTACACTCTTGATTTTCCCAATCCTTCTTTATCCAAAACATATACAGTTGTCCCTTGGTATCCATAGGGGATTTGTTCTAGAACTCCCAGGGTTACCAAAATCCACATATGCTCAAGTCCCTCATATGAAATGGCATAGTATTTGCATATAATTTACGTAAATCTTCCCATGTACTTTACATCATCTCCAGATTACTTATAATACCTAATACAATGTAAATGCTAGGTTAATAGTTGTAAGTACAATATAAATCCTTGTAAATAGTTACCTGCATGCAACAAATTCATGTTTTGCTTTTTGGATCTTTCTGGAATTTTTCTGTTGAGTATTTTCTATCCTTGGTTGGTTGAATCTGCGATTGTGGTACCCGAGGATATGGAGGGCCAATTATACATAATAAAAATCTCACTGATTCAGATTAATTTCAGGAGCGATAGTTCGAACTAAGAAGATTGTATTACAGTCTGTCTTCAAACCCATGTATGCCTTTACATTTATTTACTTTACATATTGCTGGAATGTTAATAAATTACATAATATCTTCTGGGAATTTATTTTAATGAAAAGATAAAGAATTCTTATATTTTTCACTGAGTATTATGCTGGCACTTTGTCCTCAGAGCAGTCTTCCCCCTTTTCCATCTCCGTTTTATTTTGCAAGGGATTTGATCTCTGCAGGATGCATTTCTTAGGCTCCCATTAGCTGGCTTCCATCTGGGTGTGGCCAATCAGAATCATTGGTGGGAGATTTGAGGGCAGGAGTAAAGGGACATTTCTATGCTTGTCTCTATGCTTAGGCAGCAAGTGCAGCTCTTGGAAGGCTTCAGGTCTCATTGGACAGACTGCTATGGTTTCTGTGTTTGCTTGGTGGCCCTAAACCCTGGGTTTCAGGAACATTTTCTTTTCCCTCTGATGCTTTAACCCAGAGCTGATGATGGTTTCCTGTGGTTACCAATCTCTGAGCTGTTTCATTGCCCCCTGTTTGACTTCTCAGCTCATCCATCACTCATAAAACTAATTCTCAAATTCCCTCTGTTTTGGAAAATATGGACTTCTAAAATAAATGGTTTGGGGACAACTGAATTGTCATTTGGAAAAAAAAATAGCCTATATCTCATACCAATTGCCAAAACAAATTCCAAATGGATCAGAGATCTAAATGTAAAATATGAATCCATATAATAATAGAAGAAAACAAGGGTGATTTATCTCTTGAACTGGGCATGAAGAAACTTTTAAACTATAATCCCAAATCTAGAAACAATAAAAGAAAAGATTGATAATATCCATTAATTAATAAATAATAAATAAATAATAAATTTTTACATGGCAAAATACCACATGCAAAGTCAAAAGACAAATAAAAAATCAAAAGTTTTATGGTCAAAGGGCTGATTTCTCTAATAATAAAGAATTCTTAAAAATCAATAAAAAATCACAAAATATGATACAAAGTGGACAAAAACCCCCAAACAGTTCACGAAAAATATAAAATGGCCCTTAAATACAAGAAAAGATATTCAACATTACTCATAATAAAATGCAAATTAGAACTTTATTGAGGGACCATTTCTCATCTATCAGAATGGTAGAACATTTCAAAATCTAGATAACACATTTGTCAAGGCTGTGGAAATTCAGATACTTTCATACATTTCTTGTGGGAATGCAAAATGACAACAACCCCTCTAGAGGGGGTTTGATGATATTTAACAAAATTATATATGCATTTACCTTTTGAACTAGAAATCCCAGCTCTGGAAATTTGTCCTGAAGAAACACCTCCACAAATATGAAACAGTATATATGTAAGGTTTGCATTCAGGAATGAGTTGTAATAGCAAAACATTCCAGTTAATCTAAATGACCACTCAAAGGAAAGTAATCGAATTAAATACAGTGCTCCAGACAATGGTATACGATATAGCCAAAGAGGAAGAATAAGGAAGCTGTCTATGAATCCAGGATATAATGGAGTGCATATCATAGGCTACCTGTCATGTAAGAAAGAAGGGGAAATTTTTCATTCTTCCAAAATGAAACAGGGTATATCAACCAGATATCAATGAAAATATTTACTTACAGGGTATGTTGGGATGGTGTGGAGAGAGTATAGGGCTGAATGTGAGATTTCTCCTGGTAGACCATTTTTATGTGGTTTTAATTTTGAACATGTGAATATTGTAAATATTAAAAAATCTAACAAAACATGAAAAGGCAGACATTAGATTTGAATAAGTGAGAAATAACCTACTTTGTCAAACTGATAACAGTCACACAGAGAAAAGAATTAAGTAACCTGAACACAAGACTTTGACTGTATACCCTAAACAGAATGTATTGTAAAGTAAAAAAGAACTATCGATACAAAGAACTGTTGACATTTGCTTAGCAGCTTTGTTCTTGATGGTAGTATTTGGTGGTGTAATTCTGAAATTATTTTGTGTGTATAATAGGATAAAGCAATTGAGTAAATGTATTGATGTTTTGGGGAAACAGAGTTTTTACTTTCATAAGTGAGGACAAATAATATAGTGTTGGATTTCAATAAGAGATATCAATATGAGCTCATTATTTATATTTTTGGGTTGGCCAAAAAGTTCATTCAGGTTTTTCAGTAACATCTTAGAAATGAATGAACTTTTTGGCCAACAAAATGTATTGTATTATAGTATAGTATAGTATAATATAGTATATATTTTGATAGATAACGGACAAATGTGTACACTTCCTAGTTCTGTTTGTTGAAAGGAATTTAAGTGAATCTGCTTCAGTAGCAGTGTGTACAGCTGGCACCTAGATCTGGATTTCTAAATACCAGTCACCACTAAAGTGTTTCCTAGAGAAATGGGTATTTCCAGGCCCAGAGCAGGGAATTTACAAGGTAAAACTGAAAAGTCTCATATCAAAAAGCAAGTAAGTGCACAAAGACTAATAGGTTCATTACAAAGAAAAGTACAAAAGCTGGCTTGAGACAAGTAACACATCAAAAAGAATGATGATAATTGATTGTAACGTGTTGAGTAAACTGAATTCATGAGTTCCTCATGTTGAGAAGAGAGAAAGAGAGAGATATAAAGAGAGACTGAGAGAGAAGAAAAGCTCTTTTTATAAAAGAATGCTAGCTAATAAATGTAGGTGGGATAACACTATTAGGAAATAAGTGTTTTCACTCCAATGTAATAAATTATTAGTTATCAATTAATTATTAGTTATTCAAACTAGGATGATCAGTGAATGCTGAAACTATTGGGTTAGAGATTGTTGAAGGATAGGATATTTATGTGGTCTAAAAGTACATCCCAGAAGTAATTTGGGGTAAAAGGAAAAATATACTTTTATAATGGACATATCTGATGTTTCACACCTTAACCAAGTAATCAAACCTGGCATCTCTAAAAATGAAATAAGCTAACATTATGTGCCTCCTGAAGTAATAAACTGAGATGTATAAAACAGCATCTAGGTAGTATATTTGCTAAAAATATTTAATCTAAATCTTAGGTCAGTTTTGGTAAGTTGCATTTTTTGAGAGATTTGTCCATTTCATCTAAGTGGTCAAATTTATTGTCATAAAGTTATAATATTCTCATCCTTTTAACATCGGTAGATTTTTCAGTGATATATAACACTTCTTATTAATAATCTTGGTAATTTGTGTTCTCTTTTTTTCTTGATCAGTCTTAGTAAATGTTTATCAATTTTATTTTTTTTTCAAGTAATTTTTAACTATTAATTTTCTCTCTTTCAGTTTTATCAGTTTCTATGCATATTTATTATTTCATCCTTTCTGGTTACTTTGGGTTTGACTTTACCTTAGGTTACTGACCTAAGACCTTTCTTATTTTCTAACATAACTATTCAAAGTTACAAATTTCCCTTTAAGCAGTGCTTAGCTGTATCCCACAAATTTTGAGATGTGTTTTCAATGTTATTCAGTTTATTTTCTATTTTATCTTAGAATTTTGTCTTTGACCTATGGATTGTTTAGGTGTATTGCTTAATTTTCAAATATTTGAGAAATTTTAAAATATCTTTTTGATATTAATTTCTAATTTAATACCAGTGTGGTCAGAGGACATCCTGGGTAAGATTTCAATCCTTTGACATTCTCGAGAGTCGTTTTATGGCCCCCACATATGACTTACCTTGGCAAATGTTCCATGTGTACTTGAAAAGAATGTGTATTCTGCAGCTGTTGAGAAACTTAAATCTAAAATGAGGAAAATAATAGGCATATTTAGAATCTGGTTTATTCTACAGACTAACTGGTCTGGAGTCTTTTCAAAAGTTAATGGTGTAAAAAAACAGTTAATACACAAAAACATTCAGACTTGTCTAGATTTAAAAAGACTAAAGAGCCAAAACAGTAAAGTATATGAACTTTAAGTGGATCCTGGATCAGAAAGTAGAAAAACAATGAAAGTATAGAGTAACGTATGAACCTTGAGTGGATCCTGGATCAGAAAGTAAAAAAACAATGAAAGACATTTTGGGAACAGTTGAAGAAACTTAAATATGGAGTGAATAACAGATGATGTTATTGAATCTTTTTAGGTATGATAATGCATTTCAGTTATAGTTATAAGAGAATATCCTTATTCTCTGGAGATGGATGCTGAAGTATTTAGGGGTGAAGTATTTAGGCATGATGTCTGCAACTTATTTTCAAATGGCAAAGAGAGAGAGAGAGAGAGAGATGCCAAGTATAAACATTGGTGAATCTAGGTAAAGAGAATGTGGTTATTTATTGTACCATTCTTTAACTTTTCCCTAGGTTTGAAATCTTTCAGAATGAAAAGTTGGGGGAAAAAACCTCCCTCTGTGTAAATAATTAGGGTAATTTTCATTATTCCTAGTCAGACCCTACTCATAAAAGCGTCAGGTACATTGATTTAGTTCTCAGCATGACCAGTACTATTGTTATCATCACTGTTTTGCTGTGCCATAGAGAAAAATAAGGTTAAAGAATGTTTCCAGCATTGCAAGAGTAGTAAGAGCAGTTAGAGGAGGATCAGGGGCTCAGACTTGAGTCTGATGAACTCCAAAGCCTGATCTCTAAACCTCTACCCCATCTTTCTCTCACTTTGACATCCCAAGTGCTTGAATTCCTCATTTTTTTGGTTGATACCGTTATCTTCCTTTGCATAATAAATGTTTTCCCCATTGGGTAGACTAAAGTTAAACTTCTGCCCATTCCATATCGGGCTTATTACTGTCAGAGCAAAAATTAAACAGGTAAGAGAGACTTTATTCAAGGTTACTGCAGTAAGAAATAGAGACTAGAACCCAATGAGTTCTTCTCCACTGAAACAAAGGGCTGGAAAGTTTTTAAGAGCTGGGATGGTGGGTGGGGAGGGTCGTAGGCCATCCATGTTTGCTAATTGACCTTACCCAAAGGAAAGGTAAACTTTCTGTATCTTCATGGCAGAAAGTAGTTCTACAACTTGGAACAGGGTGTCCATGGGAAGTTAGACTCCATCCTAGAAACTAGGAGACAAGGGAGCTGTCTCCCCTGATGTTTATATTTCAAAGGGATGGCTCCCAGGTCCTTGAGAAAGATAGTACAGGCTTGTAAAATTGGTTAAGAAGCTTTTTAAAAGATTTACATCTCAAAGAAGCAGAGAAAGGGTTTGCAATGATAAGTTTTCAAAAGTAAATGCTCTAGGAAAAGGGAAGCCTGTCTGAAGTTTAGTTAAGCTGGAGGAATTATAAGGCCATTTTGGTCATGACAATGCAGATTTACAGGGGTCTGACTGAGAGCTGTGCAACTTGTGTTCTCACCCCAGCCCTCACTCAAATTCCCAACTTTCCCTTGGTCTGCTCATGACTCCACACAAATCCTTCTTTTCCTTTTGAAAATGCAGAAGTACTTCTCTTCCTCTGCTCATACATCTTTCTTCTTCCCACCTTAGTTCTGCCTGAGGATATTCCATTTACAAGCCCGGGATTGTCTTCTCTTACTTACTTCCTGAACTTTTAATCCCCTTCTTTCCTCTTCCCCTTCATTCTTTCTGGGGGTAGGCCATCTCTTGGCTCCCTTCCAGTTCTAAGTCTCTGTGGGTCTCTGACTCTCTCTCAGGGTCCACTCAGGAAAAAGGAAGTAGGGCTATACCAATGCAATAAAGAGTCTAGCTCTTCTCAGATGTTCATAAAAGGCAGTGATTGAAAAGATTTTCTCCAGCTTATGCCACAGGAGTAGCAGAGTGAATTGGTGATGGGCAGGAGTTATGGAATTTGCAACATACTGTGTAGCTTTGAGTAAGCTTGATAATTTCTCTGAGCCTCATTGCATTTGTTTCCAAAATAGGACTAATATATATATAATATTAACCATAAGAGTTAACTAAGGTAATGGATATAAATCCACAGTGTCAAGTATTGATATTTACTAACTTATCACTGTTTCTTTGAGAAGAAAAAATAAGTCTTTCCCTACAGAATGCTAATAACTGTGTTGAGAAGATCGAAGGTGACATTTTCTCAGGTGAAATATCTGATCACTCCCTTCTTGTGCTAGATCTGCCCTCAAAAGTAAGTGTGGTAGTTTTGTATTGTGTCAATTTAGCTAAAACTAAAGTTCCAGAATTCCTTTCCCTGTATAATTCTAAATCATTTGGGCCGTGTGAGGCATTTCACAGGAGGTGTGGTGGGTGGAAGTGAAGCAGCAGCCATGTTCTTTATGCCTAGAAGGTCAGTGCAGGGACATGGTACTGGTATAGCCCGCTGCATCTTCTCGCATGCTGTAGCTTTTCTCCTGGTTCACCTCCAGCTCCTACTGTATTTCTGCCTTCATGCTTCTCTAACTCCTGGACCCAGACATGTGATTAGTTCTTTGATGAAGGGTGCCAGCTTCCCCTGCAGGATACCTCCATCATCAGAGTAGGAGCTTGGAGGCAGTGAGAGACTGCAGTGGGTACCAGTCCTTTCTGCTCATCCTCATAGGTTCCAACTTTTCCTTGCTTCCTCCATTTTCCATCTGTCTTCTCTTTCTGATGGTATTGTCTGAAGATTTACCAGAAGAAGGTAGAATAGTTTCACATAGACTCTTTAACGTGCTCCACCAATTGTGTAAAGTCAAATCCCTGATTCATCTTTTAATGTATCTGATCTGTCATAGTGGTTTTGCTTCTCTAATAGAACCTTGTCAGATATATCAGGTAATGAGTTTCATCAGAGCTGCATAGATCAGGCTTGATATCTCTCAGTTACTAGGACAATTCAGTAAAAGATGACCATTTCCTGGGGTGTAAGAAATGAGTCTCTGTCCCTGGGCCTTTAAGATCTCCTTCCTTGTGTAGTATGTGGAAATATATCTATTTTCAATTCTAAATCCTTTGAATCAGACTGATTCTAAGATGGTGTTTTTGCTCCATCAGTGATTACAAGCTATAATGATAGGCTTTCCTAATGTGGTGACAAAATATCACAAAACTTTGCAGATGTTACTTTGGTAATTTCTAATACAGACATCGAATGATTTATACAATCTGTGTGTCAAACTGCCAATTTTCACATTTTGAACATAACATGTAAAAATAGTACCTTTTACAAGATAAGATATGCAGTATAAAATATAATAAAAGAAATAATTTGTCCATATGTTTGGTGAAAGGTAGTCAAATCTGAATGATCTCTTTAGCTGTTTTAAATAGGGAAATTGGAGAGAGAGTTTCCTTGGGAGCCATGAATTGCCAGAGAAACCAAGTGGGAGAAACTAGAAGCTATTACTTTGGTTGGCCTGTTCTACTGTAATGCTGTGTTTGAACTTTAATCAGTGGCTCAGATTTGAAAAAGGGTGCCTATGCCAGGACAGAAAGCATAAGAGAAATTCACTTTGTGATGCTGAGAAGCAAATGTTCCTAAATTAATAATACCAACGGTAATAACTAAACAAAATTAAATAAAACCTAAAAACACCCCAAACATTAGATATTTCTTTGTAGTCTTTATGCATAGTACTGTGTATTATCTTATTTAATCCTCATACAGCCCTATGAGAAAGGCACTTTCCCTTCTAACTATGAGGAAATAGGAGCACAGAAAGACTGTTTGACTTGCTCGAGTCACAGGCTGGTATAATGAGTTAGAATCCCCATTAGGGTCTGGTTGAGTCCATAGTCTACATTGTTAGGTGACTTTTCTTTACTGTCATGGGAGAGGCCATTCACTGGCTGTCTTTCCAAGAGCTTGGCAAGCTGTGAAAAACCTGTG
This sequence comes from Mesoplodon bidens, assembly GCF_964165515.1. Classification (NCBI taxonomy): domain Eukaryota; kingdom Metazoa; phylum Chordata; class Mammalia; order Artiodactyla; family Ziphiidae; genus Mesoplodon; species Mesoplodon bidens. The sequence goes on from NC_138160.1 coordinate 116,058,502, forward strand.
AGAGCTGTACATATGGACTTAGAAAAGTTGTCCTTTTGCTATTGATTTTTAATGTTATCGCCTTGTAATTAGAGAATTCACTGTTCTGTATTGATAGCCTGGTAGAAACTTCTTTTGTGGTCCAGAACATGGTCAATTTTTATGAATTATCCATATGTACTTGAAAATAATGCATCTACTTTATTTGTAGGTATGTCTGCCGGATCAATATGATTTATTTTGCTGTTCAAATCTTTTATCACCTTATTTATTTATTTTTGCCTGCTTGATCTATCAGTTTCCAAGAGAGATGAGGTAAAATATCCCATGGTGATTCTTTGATCAATTTCTCATCATGAGTCTACTTATTTTTCTTATAAAAAATAAGTGACTGTGTGGTTCATTTATACTGGATCAGGATTGTCATATCTTCCTGATGAATTTTAAATTTCATCATTAAGTAAGATCCTGTTTTATCCCGAAAGATGCATTTTGCCTTAGTATAATTTGATAGCAGTATTATTATATCATGTTTCTGTTAATATTTTCTTGCTTTATCTTTCTTTACCAAACTTTAAAAAATATTATAAAAACAGGTCTGTGTGTGTGTGTGTGTGTGTGTGTGTGTGTGTGTATGTGTGTGGTGGGGTGCTTTGCTTGGTTTTGGGAATTAAGTTAATTCTGAAATTTATGCAGAGCAGCAAAAAGGCAACGATAGCTAAAACATCCCAAAGGAGGGGATTGGCCTAGCAGATATCAAGATTTATTTTAAAGTAATAAAAAGTAATTTAGTGAGTTATTAGTATATGGATAGAAAAATAGGCCAATGAATCTGAATAGAAAATCCAGAAATAGACTTTGTTTTCAGACAGACTGGAATTACAGATCAGTGGGGGAAAAGATACGCTTTTCAATAAATGGTACTGGGCTCATTTACATATTGATTTCCTTCCTAAAATATGACAATAAGTGAAGATGAAAGTTCAAACCATATAACTTTAGGAGACAATATTGGAGAATATATTAAGACTTTGGGGTAGGAAATGACTTCTTAAAATGGTGGCAAAAATTCCAAACTAAAAAGGAAAGATTGTTACATTTGACTACAATAAATTATAAATTTTTGTTCATCAAAACCTGCTATAAACAAAATTAGGATATTTGCAATACAGTACTTGACAAAGAATTAATGTCTAGAATATATAAATAACTGCTCAAAAACTCAGTAGAAAAATGGACAAAAGATAAACAGATATATCACAGCAGAGGAACCTTAAGTGGCCAATAAGCATATGAAATGATGATCAGCCTTATTAATAATCATACAATTGCAAATTAATACCACAGTGAATACCATTTTATATCCATCAGTTAGTAAAAATTAAAACATCTGAAAACATCACATTTTGTAAACAACTTACAATACCTTATGACCCAGCAATTCCACTCCTAGGCATATGTATATATACCCTAAAAAATGCTTGTTTTTGTGCACCATGAGACTTGTATAAGGCTTTTCAGAGCAGCAATGTCTGTATTCATAAAGACCAGAAATAACCCAAATGTCTATCAATTGAGAATGAACAAATAAATTTTGGTGTAATTATACAATGGAATACTAGGTAGCAGGGATTTTATATCCCTGTGACAGCTCTGTTCCATGGAATACTGTATCCCTATAATATGGGGCTGTGTCCCCCTCAGGAACCCTGGGTTCCTGAGGGGATCTTAAAACCGCAACTCCCAGTCCCTAAAGCCTATGTATGGTCCTATACTCCCTTAATCCACCATGACAGTTCCTTCCCCTTACTGCTTTGCTTATTCATTTCTGACCCTTGGGGATTTCTTTTTGTGTCTTTTTTTTTTTTTTTTTTTGCGGTACACGGGCCTCTCACCGCTGCAGTCTCTCCCGTCGCAGAGCACAGGCTCTGGACACGCAGGCCCAGTGGCCACGGCCCACGGGCCCAGCTGCTCCGCGGCACGCAGGATCCTCCCAGACCGGGGCACAAACCCACGTCCCCCGCATCAGCAGGTGGACTCCCAACCACTGCGCCACCAGGGGAGCCCCTTTTGTGTCCTTGACATTGGTCTTTGTGAAAGAATTTTACATTTTGAATTCTACATTTTATAAAGAATGTTTTATCAAGCATTTCTATGATTTTATAGAAGAAGGAGGCTTTTCTGCATCAACAGTGTCACAGGAAGCCACTGCCACCCATCTGTATTGACTTTGCCTATTCTAGGATTCAGTGCTTTGCTATAAAATTATGTTGCTTTGCCCAGGTTCGGCTGTTCAGTCTGCCAGCAGACAGGAATGTGTTCTTCATGAAATCCTTTTAGAGATCTCTTCTATTTATAAGTTTGTTCCTCTTACTCAAAAAGACGTACAAAATTTACAGTTTAGAAATATAATTGTTTCCCCTCTCTTTTAGACCTAGCTCTGTTACTTCCACACCAGCCTGTATGATGACTTATGATGATAAAGCCATTTTCAAAAGGCTTTTCTTATATCAGGTATCTTGGTGAATGTGAAGAATTATTTTCAGCTCTTCTAGAGGGCTGAATGTAGAGTTGTGAAAGGAGACCAGGAATGACAGCAGAGGTATTCTTTAATTACATCTGCAAACCAAGATTTTATTTATTTATTTATTTATTTTAATTTTATTTTTTTATTTTTTGCTTTATAACAAATTAAATCAGTTATACATATACATATGTTCCCATATCCCCTCCCTTTTGCGTCTCCCTCCCACCCTCCCTATCCCACCCCTCCAGGCAGTCACAAAGCACCGAGCTGATCTCCCTGTGCTATGCGGCTGCTTCCCACTAGCTATCTACCTTACGTTTGGTAGTGTATATATGTCCATGCCGCTCTTTCACTTTGTCACAGCTTACCCTTCCCCCGCCCCATATCCTCAAGTCCATTCTCTAGTAGGTCTGTGTCTTTATTCCTGTCTTAGCCCTATGTTCTTCATGACATTTTTTTTTCTTAAATTCCATATATATGTGTCAGCATACAGTATTTGTCTTTCTCTTTCTGACTTACTTCACTCTGTATGACAGACTCTAGGTCTATCCACCTCATTACAAATAGCTCAATTTCATTTCTTTTTATGGCTGAGTAACATTCCATTGTATATATGTGCCACATCTTCTTTACCCATTCATCCGATGATGGACACTTAGGTTGCTTCCATCTCCGGACTATTGTAAATGGGGCTGCTATGAACATTTTGGTACATGTCTCTTTTTGAATTATGGTTTTCTCAGGGTATATGCCCAGTAGTGGGATTGCTGGGTCATATGGTAGTTCTATTTGTAGTTTTTTAAGGAACCTCCATACCGTTCTCCATAGTGGCTGTACCAATTCACATTCCCACCAGCAGTGCAAGAGTGTTCCCTTTTTTCCACACCCTCTCCAGCATTTATTGTTTCTAGATTTTTTGATGATGGCCATTCTGACTGGTGTGAGATGATATCTCATTGTAGTTTTGATTTGCATTTCTCTAATGAGTAAAGATGTTGAGCATCCTTTCATGTGTTTGTTGGCAGTCTGTATATCTTCTGTGGAGAAATGTCTATTTAGGTCTTCTGCCCATTTTTGGATTGGGTTGTTTGTTCTTTTGTTATTGAGCTGCCTGAGCTGCTTATAAATTTTGGAGATTAATCCTTTGTCAGTTGCTTCATTTGCAAATATTTTCTCCCATTCTGAGGGTTGTCTTTTGGTCTTGTTTATGGTTTCCTTGGCTGTGCAAAAGCTTTTAAGTTTCATTAGGTCCCATGTGTTTATTTTTGTCTTTATTTCCATTTCTCTAGGAGGTGGGTCAAAAAGGATCTTGCTGTGATTTATGTCATAGAGTGTTCTGCCTATGTTTTCCTCTAAGAGTTTGATAGTTTCTGGCCTTACATTTAGGTCTTTAATCCATTTTGAGCTTATTTTTGTGTATGGTGTTAGGGAGTGATCTAATCTCATACTTTTACATGTCCCTATCCAGTTTTCCCAGCACCACTTTTTGAAGAGACTGTCCTTTCTCCACTGTACATTCCTGCCTCCTTTATCAAAGATAAGGTGACCATATGTCCGTGGGTTTATCTCTGGGCTTTCTATCCTGTTCCATTGATCTATCTTTCTGTTTTTGTGCCAGTACCATACTGTCTTGATTACTGTAGCTTTGTAGTATAGTCTGAAGTCAGGGAGCCTGATTCCTCCAGCTCCATTTTTTGTTCTCAAGATTGCTTTGGCTATTCGGGGTCTTTTGTGTTTCCATACAAATTGTGAAATTTTTTGCTCTAGTTCTGTGAAAAATGCCAGTGGTAGTTTGATAGGGATTGCATTGAATCTGTAGATTGCTTTGGGTAGTAGAGTCATTTTCACAATGTTGATTCTTCCAATCCAAGAACATGGTACATCTCTCCATCTATTTGTATCATCTTTAATTTCTTTCATCAGTGTCTTATAATTTTCTGCATACAGGTCTTTTGTCTCCTTAGGTAGGTTTATTCCTAGATATTTTATTCTTTTTGTTGCAATGGTAAATGGGAGTGTTTCCTTGATTTCACTTTCAGATTTTTCATCATTAGTATATAGGAATGCCAGAGATTTCTGTGCATTAATTTTGTATCCAGCAACTTTACCAAATTCATTGATTAGCTCTAGTAGTTTTCTGGTAGCATCTTTAGGAGTCTCTATGTATAGTATCATGTCATCTGCAAACAGTGACAGTTTTACTTCTTTTCCGATTTGGATTCCTTTTATTTCCTTTTCTTCTCTGATTGCTGTGGCTAAAACTTCCAAAACTATGTTGAATAAGAGTGGTGAGAGTGGGCAACCTTGTCTTGTTCCTGATCTTAGTGGAAATGGTTTCAGTTTTTCACCATTGAAGACGATGCTGGCTGTGGGTTTGTCATATATGGCCTTTATTATGTTGAGGAAAGTTCCCTCTATGCCTACTTTCTGCAGGGTTTTTATCATAAATGGGTGTTGAATTTTGTCGAAAGCTTTCTCTGCATCTATTGAGATGATCATATGGTTTTTCTCCTTCAATTTGTTAATATGGTGTATCACGTTGATTGATTTGCATATATTGAAGAATCCTTGCATTCCTGGAATAAACCCCACTTGATCATGGTGTATGATCCTTTTAATGTACTGTTGGATTCTGTTTGCTAGTATTTTGTTGAGGATTTTTGCATCTATGTTCATCAGTGATATTGGCCTGTAGTTTTCTTTCTTTGTGACATCCTTGTCTGGTTTTGGTATCAGGTGATGGTGGTCTCGTAGAATGAGTTTGGGAGTGTTCCTCCCTCTGCTATATTTTGGAAGAGTTTGAGAAGGATAGGTGTTAGCTCTTCTCTAAATGCTTGATAGAATTCACCTGTGAAGCCATCTGGTCCTGGGCTTTTGTTTGTTGGAAGATTTTTTATCACAGTTTCAATTTCAGTGCTTGTGATTGGTCTGTTCATATTTTCTATTTCTTCCTGATTCAGTCTTGGCAGGTTGTGCATTTCTAAGAATTTGTCCATTTCTTCCAGGTTGTCCATTTTATTGGCATAGAGTTGCTTGTAGTAATCACTCATGATCTTTTGTATTTCTGCAGTGTCAGTTGTTACTTCTCCTTTTTCATTTCTAATTCTATTGATTTGAGTCTTCTCCCTTTTTTTCTTGATGAGTCTGGCTAATGGTTTATCAATTTTGTTTATCTTCTCAAAGAACCAGCTTTTACTTTTATTGATCTTTGCTATCGTTTCCTTCATTTCTTTTTCATTTATTTCTGATCTGATTTTTATGATTTCTTTCCTTCTGCTAACTTTGGGGTGTTTTTGTTCTTCTTTCTCTAATTGCTTTAGGTGCAAGGTTAGGTTGTTTATTCGAGATGTTTCCTGTTTCTTAAGGTGGGATTGTATTGCTATAAACTTCCCTCTTAGAACTGCTTTTGCTGCATCCCATAGGTTTTGGGTCGTCGTGTCTCCATTGTCATTTGTTTCTAGGTATTTTTTAATTTCCTCTTTGATTTCTTCAGTGATCACTTCGTTATTAAGTAGTGTATTGTTTAGCCTCCATGTGTTTGTATTTTTTACAGATCTTTTCCTGTAATTGATATCTAGTCTCATAGCATTGTGGTCAGAAAAGATACTTGATACAATTTCAATTTTCTTAAATTTACCAAGGCTTGATTTGTGACTCAAGATATGATCTATCCTGGAGAATGTTCCATGAGCACTTGAGAAAAATGTGTATTCTGTTGTTTTTGGATGGAATGTCCTATAAATATCAATTAAGTCCATCTTGTTTAATGTATCATTTAAAGCTTGTGTTTCCTTATTTATTTTCATTTTGGATGATCTGTCCATTGGTGAAAGTGGGGTGTTAAAGTCCCCTACTATGATTGTGTTACTGTCGATTTCTCCTTTTATGGCTGTTAGTATTTGCCTTATGTATTGAAGTGCTCCTATGTTGGGTGCATAAATATTTACAATTGTTATATCTTCTTCTTGGATCGATCCCTTGATCATTATGTAGTGTCCTTGTTTGTCTCTTCTAGTAGTCTTTATTTTAAAGTCTATTTTGTCTGATATGAGAATTGCTACTCCAGCTTTCTTTTGGTTTCCATTTGCATGGAATATCTTTTTCCATCCCCTTACTTTCAGTCTGTATGTGTCTCTAGGTCTGAAGTGGGTCTCTTGTAGACAGCATATATATGGGTCTTGTTTTTGTATCCATTCAGCCAATCTGTGTCTTTTGGTGGGAGCATTTAGTCCATTTACATTTTAGGTAATTATCGATGTGTATGTTCCTATTCCCATTTTCTTAATTGTTTTGGGTTCGTTATTGTAGGTCTTTTCCTTCTGTTGTGTTTCTTGCCTAGAGAAGTTCCTTTAGCATTTGTTGTAAAGCTGGTTTGGTGGTGCTGAACTCTCTCAGCTTTTGCTTGTCTGTAAACGTTTTAATTTCTCCATCAAATCTGAATGAGATCCTTGCTGGGTAGAGTAATCTTGGTTGCAGGTTTTTCTCTTTCATCACTTTAATTATGTCCTGCCACTCCCTTCTGGCTTGTAGAGTTTCTGCTGAGAGATCAGCTGTTAACCTGACGGGGATTCCCTTGTGTGTTATTTGTTGTTTTTGCCTTGCTGCTTTTAATATGATTTCTTTGTGTTTAATTTTTGACAGTTTGATTAATATGTGTCTTGGCGTATTTCTCCTTGGATTTATTCTGTATGGGACTCTCTGTGCCTCCTGGACTTGATTAACTATTTCCTTTCCCATATTAGGGAAGTTTTCAACTATAATCTCTTCAAATATTTTCTCAGTCCCTTTCTTTTTCTCTTCTTCTTCTGGAACCCCTATAATTCGAATGTTGGTGCGTTTAATGTTGTCCCAGAGGTCTCTGAGACTGTCCTCTGTTCTTTTCATTCTTTTTTCTTTATTTTGCTCTGCAGCAGTTATTTCCACTATTTTATCTTCCACCTCACTTATCCGTTCTTCTGCCTCAGTTATTCTGCTATTGATCCCATCTAGAGTATTTTTTATTTCATTTATTGTGTTTTTAATCGATGCTTGATTCATCTTTAGTTCTTCTAGGTCCTTGTTAACTGTTTCTTGCATTTTGTCTATTCTATTTCCAAGATTTTGGATCTGGGAAATAGAATCTTGGATCATCTTTACCATCATTATTCTGAATTCTTTTTCAGGTAGACTGCCTATTACCTCTTCATTTGTTAGGTCTGGTGGGTTTTTATCTTGCTCCTTCTCCTGCTGTGTGTTTTTCTGTCTTCTCATTTTGCTTATGTTACTGTTTGGGGTCTCCTTTTTGCAGGCTGCAGGTTCGTAGTTCCCGTTGTTTTTGGTGTCTGTCCCCAGTGGCTAAGGTTGGTTTAGTGGGTTGTGTAGGCTTCCTGGTGGAGGGGACTAGTGCCTGTGTTCTGGTGGATGAGGCTGGATCTTGTCTTTCTGGTGGGCAGGTCCACGTCTGCTGGTGTGTTTTGGGGGTGTCTGCGGACTTTTTATGATTTTAGGCCACCTCTCTGCTAATGGGTGGCGTTGTGTTCCTGTCTTGCTAGCTGTTTGGCATAGGGTGTCCAGCACTGTAGCTTGCTGGTCGTTGAGTGAAGCTGGGTGCTGGTGTTGAGATGGAGATCTCTGGAAGATTTTCGCCGTTTGATATTATGTGGAGCTGGGAGGTCTCTTGTGGACCAGTGTCCTGAAGTTGGCTCTCCCACCTCAGAGGCACAGCACTGACTCCTGGCTCCTCAATTTGCGATGATTTGTCATCTATTCATGTATTCCACAGATGCAGGGTACATCAAGTTGATTGTGGAGCTTTAATCCGCTGCTTCTGAGGCTGCTGGGAGAGGTTTCTCTTTCTCTTCTTTGTTCTCACAGCTCCTGGGTCTCAGCTTTGGATTTGGCCCCGCCTCTGCGTGTAGGTCGCCGGAGGGCGTCTGTTCTTCGCTCAGACAGGACAGGGTTAAAGGAGCAGCCTCTTCGGGGACTCTGGCTCACTCAGGCCGGGCGGGAGGGAGGGGCACGGAGTGCGGGGCGAGCCTGCAGTGGCAGAGTTCAGCGTGACGTTGCACCAGCCCGAGGCGCGCCGTGCGTTCTCCCACGGAAGCCGTCTCTGGATCCCGGGACCCCGGCAGTGGCGGGCTGCACAGGCTCCCGGAAGGGCGGCGTGGACAGTGTCCTGCGCTCGCACACAGGCTTCTTGGTGGCGGCAGCAGCAGCCCCAGCGTCTCACGCCCGTCACTGGGCTCCGCGCTTTCAGTCGTGACTCGCGCCCGTCTGTGGAGCCCCTTTAAGCAGCGCTCTTAATCCCCTCTCCTCGCGCACCAGGAAACCAAGAGGGAAGAAAAAGTCTCTTGCCTCTTCGGCAGCTCCAGAGTTTTCCCGGACTCCCTGCCGTCTAGCTGTGGCACATTAGCCCCCTTCAGGCTGAGTTCTCGCCGCCAGCCCCAGTCCTCTCCCTGCGCTCTGACCGAAGCCCGAGCCTCAGCTTCCAGCGCCGCCTGCCCTGGCGGGTGAGCAGACAAGCCTCTCGGGCTGGTGAGTGCCGCTCGGCACCGATCCTCTGTGCAGGAATCTCTCCGCTTTGCCCTACCCAGGTATGTGGGGAGTTTCTTGCCTTTTGGGAGGTCTGGGGTCTTCTGCCAGCGTTCAGTAGGTGTTCTGTAGGAGTTGTTCCATGTGTAGCTGTATTTCTGGTGTATCCGTGGGTAGGAAGGTGATCTCCGCGTCTTACTCTTCCGCTATCTTACCCGGAAGTCTGCAAACCAAGATTTTAGAATGCAGTTATAAGCTTGAACATTTGCCCTCTGCTCCCCTTCCCTTTATACTCCTCTTTCACCTCCTTCTCCTCTTCTTTTTGCATTAAGATTTTTTAGTGCACTCTAAAATCTAAAACTCTTAGAAAAGTATAGACCACAGAACACATCCACCTGAGAATTATGTAAATTTAGTCATTGTGGGGAAGCATTTTTGAGACATCTTTGATATAATATATTTGTTTCCATTTGAAATTCCATTCCAAATTTGGTGTGTCAAATGCTGAAACTCCCTCATTTCCTTATACCCAGTCTCTATTTTTTTCTCCACTCTTTCCTTTTCATAAAGCACAAGAATCTGCCTGGAGTATCTCCCATTAATAGAAAGCCTTATGATACTTGAATGACCCCAGAAAAAGAGGTTTGAGACACTTTCTCCACAAAGTCTATTTGTCAGATACCATCCCTGATTCTAGCCTTTGATCCAGGACAGATAAAAAAGAAAAATTTTCAGATTAGCTGTTGGTATATTAAAAGTTGCCTTATCTTTAAGACCTTTTGGGTCATGCAAACTACTACTTCATTTTAAACTCCGGATTAGATATTCCTCATCTGATATCACAAATCCAAGAAAATAAATGAGCTGCAAGCACAAGAAATATAAATAAAATTACCGCACAACACATAATCAGTTTTCTCAGAATCATTAATAAAAAGTTAAAAGCAGTCAGAGGAAAATGAGACCTTGTGTACAGAGAAATAAAGACACCGGAAAATTTCTCATCAGGAACGATGAAAGTGAGGAAAAAGTGGAAAAGCATCTTTAAAGAACTGAAAGAAAAATACTGTCAACCTAGAATTCTATACCCAGTAAAAGTATCTTTCAAAAATGAAGACAAAATAGGGACTTCCCTGGCGGTGCAGTGGTTAGGACACCATGCTTCCACTGCAAGGGGCGCAGGTTCGATCCCTGGTTGGTGAACTAAGATCCCACATGCCGTGTGGCATGGCCAGAAAAAAAAAAAAAAAAGACATGAATAAATAAATAAATCCCATGGAGAATATCGATATTTAAGGAAAAAAATGAAGGCAAAGTAAAGATGTTTTCAGGCATATAGAAGCTGAAAGAATTCACCATGAGCAGACCTCCAATACAAGAGATATTAAAAGAAGTCCTTCAGACAGAAGGACAATGATACCAGATAGAATGTATATACAGGGAAAAAGCCCACAACAAATGGTAATTACATAGGTAAATATATATGATTTTTATTATTTAAATCTCTTTAAAAGATAATTGATGACATAAGCAAAAACAATAATGAATTGGGGAGTTTATAATACATACACACATATGCAAATATATGACAAAAATAGCATAAAAACCTAGCGGTGAGAAATGAAAGTGTGCTTTTGTTAAGTTCTTATACTCTGTATGAAGGGGTATAATATCACTTGAAGATAAAATATGATAAGTTAAAGATACGTACTATAAACTCCAAAGAAACCACTAAAACAGCAAAGCAAGAGTAACAGCTAATCAGCCAACAAAGGAGATAAAACTACATTACAAAAAAAATACTCAGTCTAGGGGGCTTCCCTGGTGGCGCAGTGGTTGAGAGTCCACCTGCCAATGCAGGGGACACGGGTTTGTGCCCCGGTCTGGGAGGATCCCATGTGCCACGGAGCAGCTGGGCTCGTGAGCCATGGCCGTTGAGCCTGCGTGTCCGGAGTCTGTGCTCTGCAACGGGAGAGGCCACAACAGTGAGAGGCCCGTGTACCGAAAAAAAAAAAAAAAAAAAAAACTCAATCCAAAAAGATGCAGAAAAAGAAGAAAAGCAAACAAAGGACAAAGGGGACAAATAGAAATCAAAAAGCAAGATGAAAAACTTAAACCTAATAGTTCATATTAAATGTAACTACTCCAGTAAAGCAGAGGTTATGATATTGGATAAAAAAGCAAGACCCAGTAATATGCTCTTTACAAGAAATGTAAAGGCACAAATAGGTTAAAAGTAAAAGAATGGGAAAATGTATATCTTGGAACAGTAGTCAAAAGGAAGCTGGAATGGCAATATTAATATCAGACACAGTATATTTCGGAGTGAAGACTATTACCAGGGATAGAAGACAAAGAAGGTAATTTCATAATGATAAGTAGGTCAATACATCAAGAGGACATAACAGTCCTAAATGTTTACATGCCTAACAACACAGCTTCAGAACACATGGCAAAAACTGATAAAACTTCAGGAAGAATGAACAAAAGCACAATTATTGTCAGAGATTTTAATACCCCCACACAAACACACAGGCAAAAATTCCTCAAGGACATAGTAGTCTTGAACTGCATTATCAGCCAACCTAACTTGATTGGTATTTATATGGCTCTCTCAATATCAATAGAATACACATTATTTTCAAATTCACACAGAACATTTACCAAGATAGACTACCGGTCCATAAAATAAGTCTCAATAAATTTAGAAGCATTACAATATGATATCTGATCATAATAGAATTAAATTATAAATCAGTAACAGAAAGATCTGTGGAAAATCCCCAAATGTTTGAAAACTGAATAACATACTTCTAAATAACACATGGATCAAGGAAGGAATTAAAAGAGAAATTTGAAAGTATTTTGAAATGAATTAAAGTGAAAAAAAACGCTATGTGAGAATTTGTGGGATGCTGCTAAACAGTATTTTATTTAGTGCTATTTATAACACTAAACATCTATATAAGGAAAAAAACACAAATCAATGATCTCACAAATCAGTGATATCCACCTTAAAAACAAAAGCAGAAAAAGAAGAGCAAGTTAAACTAAAGTCAGGAGAAGAAAGGAAATAATAAAGTTTAAAGCAGAAATCAGTGAAAGAAAACAAAAAAAAGAGAAAAATCAAAATAAAATATAATACTACATGTATTTGAGAATATCAGTAAAATTAAGCCTGTAACCAGACTAATCAGAGGAAAAGAAGACATGTGTTAACCAGTATCAAGAATGAGAGAAATTACATCACTATAGATTCTACAGCTATTAAAAAGATAATATGGGGGCTTCCCTGGTGGCGCAGTGGTTAAGAATCCGCCTGCCAATGCAAGGGACACTGGTTTGAGCCCTGGTCTGGGAAGATCCCGCATCCCGCGGAGCAACTAAGCCCGTGCGCCACAACTACTGAGCCTGTGCTGTAGAGCCTGCGTGCCAAAACTACTGAAGCCTGTATGCCACAACTACTGAAGCCTGTGCACCTAGAGCCCGTGCTCTGCAACAAGAGAAGCTACCATGATGAGAAGCCCATGCCCTGCAACGAAGAGTAGCCCCCACTCCCCGCAACTAGAGAAAGCCACGCATAGCAACGAAGACCCAGTGCAGCCAAAAATAAATAAAATAAAATAAATTAAAAAAAGGATAATATGGAAATGTTATTAACAGCTTTATGCCTATAAACCTGACAACATAGTTGAAATGGACAAATTTCTTGAAAGACTCAAAATACCAACATTCACTTAATAAGAAGCAAATAAACTTGAATAACCCTACTTAAAATACTGAATTTTTACTTAAAAACTTACCCATAAAGAAAAATTAGTGTTCAGATGGCTTTCTGGTGAATTCTACTAAACATTCAAGGAAAAAGTTGTACTAATATTATATGAACTCCTTCAGAAAATTGATGAGGAGGAAACACTTCCCAACTACTTCTTTGAGGCTAGCCTTAGCTTGTTAGAAAAACAAGTTCTCTTGTTAGAGAAAGTCATTACAAGAAAAGAAAACTACAGACCAATATCCCTTATAAGAGCATTTTAAACAAAATTTTAGCAAATTGTATTCAACAATATATAAAAAGAGACCAAGTTGGCTTTATCCTAGGAATTCAAAGTTGGTTCAATGTTTAAAAATTGGCGCAGTGGTTGAGAGTCCGCCTGCCATTGCAGGGGACACGGGTTCATGCCCCAGTCCAGGAGGATCCCACATGCTGCGGAGCAGCTGGGCCAGTGGGCCGTGGCCGCTGGGCCTGCGCATCCGGAGCCTGTGCTCCGCAACAGGAGAGGCCATGACAGTGAGAGGCCCGCGTACCGCAAAAAAAAAAAAAAAAAAAGAAAAATCAATTTAATTCATCATATTAATATCTTAAAACTGAAAAGCCATATGATCAACTCAATATACGAGAAAAAGCATTTGACAGAATCCCAAATCTATTCCTGATAAAAACTTTTATCAAAGTAGAAATGGAATACAACTTCTTCAACTGAAAATATATATACAAAAATACCTACAAAAGACAAATACTTAATGATGAAAGGCTGAAAGCTTTCCCCTTAACAACAGAAACAAGACAAGGATGTTTGCTCTTATCGTGTCTTCTCAGCATTGTACAAGATGTTCTAGCCAGTGCAAACAGGCAAGGAAAAAAAAGGCATCCGTATTGAAATGTAAAGCTGTCTTTATTCACAGATAACATTTTTGTCTTTGTAGAAAATGCAGTGGAATATACAAAAAGCTTCTAGAACTAGCAAGTAAGCTTAGCAAGGTTACAAATACAAAATCAATATGCAAAAGTCAATTCTTTTTCTATATTAGCAGAAACCAATTGGCAATTGAAGTAAAAATTTTTGTTTGCAATAGCATCAAAAAATGGAAAATACTTAGGGAGAAGTCTGACAAAGGAGGTGAAAAATTGGTACATCAGGAAAAGCTAAAGGAATCTTAAGAATGTTGAGAGGTATACTGTATTTATGGGTTAGGCAACTAAATATAATACCATTGTTAATATAATACCATTGGTCATCAGCTGTTGTTAAATAACTATTCTGCCAAATTATTTCATAGACTTAATCCCCAATAAAAATCCTAGCAGGCTTTTTTTTGTTTTGTTTTATATCGTAGATGTTGACAAACTGATTCTAAAATGTTAAAGGAATTTCAAAGGACCTAAATAGGCAAAACAAGTTTGAAAAGAAGAACAAAAGTGGTGAACTCAGACTTATTATAAAGCCACTGTAATTAATATACTATGGTATCACTGCAAAGATAGACAAAGAGAAAAATGGAACAGAGTAGAGAATCCAAAAATATACTCACACATATATGAGGAACTGATTTTTAATAAAAGTGCAAAGGCAATTCAGTGGAGAAACAGTAGTCTTTTCAACAAATGGTGCTGGAACAATTGGGCATCCATATGCAAAATAAAACTAAACAAACAAAAAAAGGACTTTGATCCTGCCTCACACCATATGAAAAATTAATTCAAAATAGATCATAGATCTAAATGTAAAACCTAAATCTATAAAACTTCTAGGAGAAAATATAGAAGAAAACCTTTGTAACCTTGAAGTAAGCAAAGATGTCTTAGATATGACCCCAAAAAGATGATCCAGGGCTTCCCTGGTGGCGCAGTGGTTGAGAGTCCGCCTGCCGATGCAGGGGACACGGGTTCGTGCCCCGGTCCGGGAAGATCCCACATGCCGCAGAGCGGCTGGGCCTGTGAGCCATGGCCGCTGAGCCTGCGCGTCTGGAGCCTGTGCTGCACAACGGGAGAGGCCACAACAGCGAGAAGCCCGCGTACCACAAAAAAAAAAAAAAAAGATGATCCATAATAGAAAAAAATTGAGAAATTGGACTTTATCAAAATTGAAACTTCTGCTCTTTGAATAGCACTGGAGGAGAATGAGAGCACAAGCTAGAGTCTAAAAAACTGTTTGCAAAACCGATATCAGATAAAAGTCTTCTATGAAGAATAGGTGAAGGACTCTGAAAATGCAAAAATAAGAAAACAACCCAATAAAAACATGGGCAGAAGGTTTAATCATACACCCCAATGAAGAAGATGCATTGATGGCAAATAAGCACTTGAAAAACTGAACAACATAACTAGTCGTTAGGGAAATGCAAGTGAGGATCACAATAAAGTACTTCTACACACTGATTATAATGGCTAATATTAGACTGACCATATCAAACGTTGGTGAGGATGTGGAGGAACTGGAATTCTCATACACTGCTTGTAGGAATGTAAAATGGTAAAAGAACCTTGGAAAACAGTTTTTTAGTTTCTTCAAAAGTTAAACATTACCTATAATGTATGACCCAACCATTCAGCTCTTAGGAGTGGAATTTACCTGAGAGGAATGAAAAAGCATATGTCCATACAAAGACCTGTATACAAATGTTCCACACAACTTTATTTGGAATAGTCTAAAAATGAAAACAACCCACATATCTGTCAACAAACAAAAGGATAAACATACTATGCTATATCCATCCAATGGAATACTACTCAGTAATAAAAATAATGAACTACAGATTCACACTATTATGACTCTCCAAATAGTTATGCTAAGTGAAAAAAGTCACACAAAAATAGAGTACATACTGTATGATTGCATTTATCTAAAATTCTATGAAATTCAACCTAATGTAGAATGATAGAAATAAAACCAATGGTTGGTTGCCTGAATTCATAGGTGGGGGTAGAATGGGAAGGGGGAAGAGAGAGGGATTACAGAGATGTATAAGGCAACATTTGAGGGTGAATATGTGTTCATTACCTTGATTGTGGTGATGGTTTCGCAGATGTATAGATATGTCAAAAATTATGAAATTCCCTGAACCAAGATGGTGGAGTAGAAGGACGTGCTCTCACTCCCTCTTGTGAGAACACCAGAATCACAACTAGCTGCTGGACAGTCATCAACAGGAAGACACTGGAACTCACCAAAAAAGATAGTGCACATGCAAAGACAAAGGAGAAGCCACAATGAGATGGTAGGAGGGGCACAATCACAGCAAAATCAAATCCCATACTGCTGGGTGGGTGATTAACAGACTGGAGAACACTTATACCACAGAAGTCTACCCACTGGAGTGAAGGTTCTGAGCCCCACGTCAGGCTTCCCAACCTGGGAGTCCGGCAACGGGAGGAGGAATTCCTAGAGAATCAGACTTTGAAGGCTAGCAGGATTTGATTGCGGGAATTTGACAGGATTGGGGGAAACAGAGACTCCACTCTTGGAGAGCACACACAAAGTAGTGTGTGCATCAGTACACAGGGGAAGGAGCAGTGACCCTCTATGAGACTGAACCAGACCTACCTGCTAGTGTTGGAGGGCCTCCTGCAGAGGCGGGGGCGGGGGTAGCTGTGGCTCACCGTGAGGACAAGGACACTGGCAGCAGAAGTTCTGGAAAGTACTCCTTGGTGTGAGCCCTCCCAGAGTCTGCCATAAGCCCCAGCAAAGAGCCCAGGTAGGCTCCAGTGTTGGGTCGCCCCAGGCCAAACAATCAACAGGGAGGGAACCCAGCCCCACCCATCAGCAGTCAAGTGGATTAAAGTGTTACTGAGCTCTGCCCACCAGAGCAACACCCAGCTCTACCCACCACCAGTCCCTCCCATCAGGAAACCTGCACAGGCCTCTTAGATAGCCTCATCCACCAGAGGACAGAGAGCAGAAGCAAGAAGAACTACAGTCCTGCAGCCTGTGGAACAAAAACCACATTCACAGAAAGATAGACAAGATGAAAAGGCAGAGGGCTATGTACCAGATGAAGGAACAAGATAAAACCCCAGAAAAACAACTAAATGAAGTGGAGATAGGCAACCTTCCAGAAAAGAATTCAGAATAATGATAGTGGAGATGATCCAGGACCTCCCAGAAAAAGAATTCAGAATAATGATAGTGAAGATGATCCAGGACCTCGGAAAAACAGTGGAGGCAAAGATCGAGAAGATGCAAGAAATGTTTAACAAAGACCTAGAAGAATTAAAGAACAAACAAACAGAGATGAACAAACAATAAGTGAAATGAAAACTACACTAGAAGGAATCAATAGCAGAATAACTGAGGCAGAAGAACGGATAAGTGACTTGAAAGACAGAATGGTGGAATTCACTGCTGTTGAACAGAATAAAGAAAAAAGAATGAAAAGAAATGAAGACAGCCTAAGAGACCGCTGGGACAACATTAAACGCAACAACATTCGCATTATAGGGGTCCCAGAAGGAGAAGAGAGAGAGAAAGGACCCGAGAAAATATTTGAGGAGATTATAGTCGAAAACTTCCCTAACATGGGAAAGGAAATAGCCTCCCACGTACAGGAAGCTCAGCGAGTCCCATACAAGATAAACCCAAGGAGAAAAATGCTGAGACACATAGTAATCAAATTGGCAAAAATTAAAGACAAAGAAAAATTATTGAAAGCAGCAAGGGAAAAATGACAAATAACATACAAGGGAACTCCCATAAGGTCAACAGCTGATTTCTCAGCAGAAACTCTACAAGCCAGAAGGGAGTGGCATGATATACTTAAAGTGATGAACAGGAAGAACCTACAACCAAGGTTACTCTACCCAGCAAGGATCTCATTCAGATTCGATGGAGAAATCAAAAGCTTTACAGATAAGCACAAGCTAAGAGAATTCAGCACCACCAGACCAGCTCTACAACAAATGCTAAGGGAACTTCTCTAAGTGGGAAACACAAGAGATGAAAAGGACCTACAAAAACAAACCCAAAACACATAAGAAAATGATAATAGGAACAAACATATCAATAATTACCTTAAACGTGAATGGATTAAATGCTCCAATAAAAAGACACAGGCTTGCTGAATGGATACAAAAACAAGACCCATATATATGCTGTCTACAAGAGATCCACTTCAGACCCCGGGACACATACAGACTGAAAGTGAGGGGATGGAAAGAGGTATTCCATGCAAATGAAAATCAAAAGAAACCTGGAGTAGCAATACTCATATCAGATAAAATACTTTAAAATAAAGAATGTTACAAGAGACAAGGAAGGACACTACGTAATGATCAAGGGATCAATCCAAGAAGAAGATATAACAATTATAAATATATATGCACCCAATGCAGGAGCACTTCAATACATAAGGCAACTGCTAACAGCTATAAAAGAGGAAATCGACAGTAACACAATAATAGTGGGGGACTTTAATACCTCACTTACACCAATGGACAGATCATCCAAACAGAAAATTAATAAGGAAACAAGGCTTTAAATGGCACAATTACCCAGATATATTTACTTGATATTTATGGGACATTCCTTCCCAAAACAGCAGATTACACTTCCTTCTCAAGTGCACACGGAACATTCTCCAGGATAGATCACATCATGGGTCACAAATCAAGCCTCAGTAATTTTAAGAAAATTAAAATCATATCAAGCATCTTTTCTGATCACAACACTGTGAGATTAGAAATCAATTACAGGGAAAAAACGTAAAAAAACACAAACACATGGGGGCTAAACAATATGTTACTAAATAACCAAGAGCTCACTGAAGAAATCAAAGAGGAAACCAAAAAACACCTAGAGACAAATGACAATGAAAACACAACAACCCAAAACCTATGGGATGCAGCAAAAGCAGTTCTAAGAGGGAAGTTTATAGCTATACAAGGCTACCTGAAGAAACAAGAAAAATCTCAAATAAATAATCTAACCTTACACCTAAAGGACCTAGAGAAAGAACAAACAAAATCCAAAGTTAGCGGAAGGAAAGAAATCATAAAATCAGAGGAGAAATAAATGAAATAGAAACAAAGAAAACATTTGCAAAGATCAGTAAAACTAAAAGCTGGTTCTTTGAGATGAGAAGATAAACAAAATGGAAAAACCATTAACCAGACTCATCAAGAAAAAGGGAGAGGACTCAAATCAATAAAATTAGAAACGAAAAAGGAGAAGTTACGACAGACACCGCAGAAATGCAAAGCATCCTAAGAGACTACTACAAGCAACTCTATGCCAATAAAATGGATGACCTGGAAGAAATGGACAAATTCTTAGACAGGTATAACCTCCAAGACTGAACCAGGAAGAAATAGAAAATATGAACAGACCAATCACGAGCACTGAAATTGAAACTGTGATTAAAAATCTTCCAGCAAACGTAAGTCCAGGACCAGATGGCTTCACAGGTGAATTCTATCAAACAAATAGAGAAGAGCTAACACCCATCCTTCTCAAATTTTTCAAAAAAATTGCAAAGGAAGGAACACTCCCAAACTCATTCTATGAGGCCACTATCACCCTGATACCGGAACCAGACAAAGATACTACAAAAAAAAAAATGACAGACCAATATCACTGATGAATATGAATGCAAAAATCCTCAACAAAATACTAGCGAACAAATTCCAACAACACATTAAAAGGATCATACACCATGATCAAGTGGGATTTATCCTAGAGATGCAAGGATTCTTCAACGTATACAAATCGATCAATGTGATATATCGTATTAACAAATTGAAGAATAAAAACCATATGATCATCTCAATAGATGCAGAAAAAGCTTTTGACAAAATTCAACACCCATTTATGATAAAAACTCTCCAGAAAGTGGGCATAGAGGGAAAGTACCTCAACATAATAAAGGCCATATGTGACAAACCCACAGCAAACATCATTCTCAAAGGTGAAAAACTGAAAGCATTTCCTCTAAGATCAGGAACAAGACAAGGATGTCCACTCTCAGCACTATTATTCAACATAGTTTTGGAAGTCCTAGTCGTGGCAATCAGAGAAGAAAAAGAAGTAAAAGGAATCCAAATTGGAAAAGAAGAAGTAAAACTGTCACTGTTTGCAGATGACATGATACTATACATAGAGAATCCTAAAGATGCTACCAGAAAACTACTAGAGCTAATCAATCAATTTGGTAAAGTAGCAGTATACAAAATTAATGCACAGAAATCTCCTGCATTCCTGTACACTAATGATGAAACGTCTGAAAGAGAAATTAAGGAAACACTCCTATTTACCATTGCAACAAAAAGAATAAAATACCTAGGAATAAACCTACCTAAGGAGACAAAAGACGTGTATGCAGAAAACTATAAGACCCTGATGAAAGAAATTAAAGATGATACCAACAGATGGAGAGATATACCATGTTGTTGGATTGGAAGAATCAGCATTGTGAAAATGACTATACTACCCAAAGCAATCTACAGATTCAATGCAATCCCTATCAAATTACCAATGGCATTTTTTTTACAGAACTAGAAGAGAAAATCTTAAAATTTGTATGGAGACACGAAATACCCCAAATAGCCAAAGCAGTCTTGAGGTTAAAAAACAGAGATGGAGGAATCAGACTCCCTGACTTTGGACTATACTACAAAGCTACAGTAATCAAGACAATATGGTACTGGCACAAAAACAGAAACATAGATCAATGGAACAAGATAGAAAGCCCAGAGGTAAACCCACGCACCTGTGGTCAACTAATCTATGACAAAGGAGGCAAGGATATACAATGGAGAAAAGACAGTCTCTTCAATAAGTGGTGCTGGGAAAAGTGGACAGCTACATGTAAAAGAATGAAATTAGAACACTCCCTAACACCATACACAAAAATAAACTCAAAATGGATTCGAGACCTAAATGTAAGACCAGACACTATAAAACTTTTAGAGGATAACATAGGAAGAACACTCTTTGACTTAAATCACAGCAAGGTCTTTTATGATCCACCTCCTAGTGTAATGGAAATAAAAACAAAAATAAACAAATGGGACCTAATGAAAGTTAAAAGCTTTTGCACAGCAAAGGAAACTGTAAACAAGATGAAAAGACCACCCTCAGAATGGGAGAAAATATTTGCAAACGATTCAATGGACAAAAGATCAATCTCCAATATATATAAACAGCTCATGCAGCTCAATATTAAAAAAACAAACAACCCCATCCAAAAATGGGCAGAATACCTAAATAGACATTTCTCCAAAGAAGACATACAGATGGCCAAGAAGCACATGAAAAGCTGCTCAACATCACTAATTGTTAGAGAAATGCAAATCAAAACTACCATGAGGTATCACCTCAGACCAGTTAGAATGGGCTTCATCAGAAAATTTACAAACAACAAATGCTAGAGAGGGTGTGGAGAAAAGGGAACCCTGTTGCACTGTTGGTGGGAATGTAAATTGATATGGCCACTATGGAGAACAGTATGGAGGTTCCTTAAAAACCAAAAAATAGAATTACCATATGACCCAGCAGTCCCACTACTGGGCATATACCCAGAGAAAACCACAATTCAAAAAGACACCTGCACCCCAATGTTCATTGCAGCACTATTTACAATAGCCAGGTCATGGAAGCAACCTAAATGCCCATCGACAGACGAATGGATAAAGAAGATGTGGTACATATATACAATGGAATATTACTCAGCCACAAAAAGGAATGAAATTGGGTCATTTGTAGAGACGTGGATGGATCTAGAGACTGTCATACAGAGTGAAGTAAGTCAGAAAGAGAAAAACAAATATCGTATATTAACGCATATATGTGGAACCTAGAAAAATGATACAGATGAACCGGTTTGCAGGGCAGAAATTGATATACAGATGTAGAGAACAAACGTATGGACACCAAGGGTGATAGTGGGGGGGTGAGACGTGGTTGTAGGATGAATTGGGAGATTGGGATTGACACGTATACACTGATGTGTTTAAAATTGATGAGTAACAATAACCTGCTGTATAAAAAAAATTTTATGAAATTATACACTTGAAGTAAATGCAGTTTAGTAGACATGATCTCCAGGTCCTTACATTTTAAAAAGAAAGAGTCACCACCACTAAGCCTTGAGAATTTCACACCTAAAAAAATGCCTTTGGCTTTAGGCATAGAAGCATGTTTGAATCCTCCCCAATACATGATGAATGTTTATGTGTGTGCATGGCACAGTATTTGATATTCCTGATATTGTGAGCAATTTCCTATAGCCTAACTGCACCTCCAGCCTTTCCTTGGCATTCAGGAATGCATTTTAGAAGTGGGTCAGTGAGAGTGAGGCCTTGTTCATTTAACTTTTTAAAAGCAAATAATGTATAAACTTCACTAATTAAAAGTAACAGCTAACATTTGTTGAATGACGGCCACTGTCTGAGCACTTTATATATATTGTCCTACTTATCCTCAGAATGCCTAAGAGGCAGGTATTAATACTATATATTTTTTGAAATGAAGAAACTCAGGAAGTCCCTGGCGGTCCAGTGGTTAGGCCTCTGCGCTTTCACTTCTGAGGGCCCCGGGTTCAACCCCTGGTCGGAGAACTAAGAGCTAAGATGCCTCAAGCCAAAACAAAAAAGAGGAAACTGAAGCTCAAGGAGGTTAAGTCACTTTCCCAAGGTCCTGCAGCAAATCTGCGGGGAAGCCTGGGATAATAATTACTTGAATTCCAGAATGTGCTTATCATTTGTGCTAAACTGCCTTGTAGTGTTTTAACTCTTACTTAAACTATTTCCTCTAAGTGATTTGAAACATCCGTGACAATAGATCATGGCAACCCATGGTGTTTGATCTCTGTGACTGAAAGAACTCTGGGCAGCCCACAAATCCCAACAGTCCTCAAATGGGACTCTGCAAACCTGGCAACATACTGCAGGCTCCTCAGGAGAAGGAGATCTAGAATACCAGTTTGATCAAGAAGAGCTAGCTCAGCCAGGGGAGGTGGAACATCAGTGACCCCTTTGGGATCGCTGATTTTATCAGTGTTAGGGTGGATTTGGAGAGCAGAGCAGATGAACATCATCTGTGTTAGAAAGCTTAGAAAATGGTATCAACACCTTTCCTGTCTTCGGTGCACACTCCTCTGAAGTGTTTGAGTCCAGTTCCTCAAACTGGAGAAAGGCAAGGAATAGCTGGACTGCTTCTGTCAGAATGACAGAATGCCTAGCTTCAGCTCCCTGCTGCTTCTGGAACTGAACTCAATTTCTAGAACATTAAAAAAAACCCCACCACAGTTAATAATTAATATGTGGTCAACACACATTGAAAGTATAGGAAAACAATGCCCGAGATTTTTTTAGAACATTAAAGGTTTATTACCAGATGTATGATAGGAAGCAGTCTTATTCAGACTTGTGTTTTATTGTTTTCAGCAGTGGGACCCATTTTCAAACAAGATCACATACATTTTAAGATGGATAAAATCTTTTTATTAATACAGATTGATTTTATGTTTACACCATTCATTTATACATTTATACAGTCAATCGGTATGACCACTTTGAGGAAAATAAATATTTGAAATGGGGCATTATGGTGGTACTCCCAGGCTCACATTTACTTCAGCACCTTATTACTAAACTAGAAGGAAACCTTGGTGGGATTTTGGCAACACTGATGCAGAATGTTTTGTGAGATAGTTTGGAAGCTACAGGTATTGACCAAAAGGGCTGAATGATCCTAATAGGGGAGCAATTCCTATGACTGGAAAATCCATAAAAAAACCCAGAAGGAGTTGGTATTGGAATGAGTCTCAGAGGTGGGGAAGGAATTGTTGGTGAAAGGTATGGGTACGGAGTGGGGTCCACATGGACCGTCTGACTCCTCTGCGCCCTCCTGCACGTTTGGCGCCTGATGTAGGTGGGTTCTGGCACTTGGTACTGGCTGAGCAAGAGTCATCTACTATGCCCTGTGGTCCCTTAGCCCCTTCAGGCCAGGCTCTGTGACTCGTTCATCTTGGCCCTGTGTCATCTTCCATACTTTGCCAGATGCTCAGTACATTCTTACTTAATGAATAGGGTCCCAGGTAAGGGAGGGGGTCACAATGTATGAAGCAAGAGTTCATTTCTCCCCAGTTTCAAAAGGAGTATTAAGTTAGGCCCAAGGCTCCCCTCTTCCCTTGGCTAGCACACAATTTCTCGGAACTGCACTGTGAGTTCCCAGGGGCTCGCTGGGACTCTGAGTTTCATTTGGGAGCGGCCTGGAAATGAGCAACACATAGGCATGTGTAGACACCTGTTTAGACTCTGTCCACACAAAGCCCCTGAAGTAGATAATTTTGATCAATTGAAGTGCTGATTCTCTTTTTTGCACGTTTCTTTATAATCATCCCAGAACCTTCCATAGGCTCTTTGCTCTTAACTCTTCAAGTCACTGCCATGTCTCATCTCATTCTCCAGATGAATATACCTAGCTCCTCCTAGGAACCAGATCCTGGACTAGGTGCTTCAGGGACATCCAAAGTTTGGGGGTGTGTGAGGACACAGGCGGTAGGAAGGTACAAAGACAGCTCAGCGCCCTCGGCTTACCCACAGTAGAGAGCTGTGGCAAAGCACAGAATAATTAACTGCCAAGTGAATTATGCTGACGGCTGATGCTCTGGGGGTTCAAAAGAAGAAGGCAAAAGTTGTAAGGGAATTTACAGAGGATGCAGGAACTGAAGAGGAATTTGGGGCATAGGAAAGCTTTGACTGTTGGAGGTGCACTAGACAGGCTGATGAGAAACTTGGGAGGGCAGTGCACACTCTGTGTTCAGCAGGCAATGGGCAAACTGGTCTAATAGGAAAGGAAATATTTTTTTTTGATTGGACATCAAACATCATCATCAACAACAAAACAGTGACAATGAACACTTCCTGAACATATAATTCTTGTCAAACACTGAGCTAAACACACAATAGTTTTAATCTCAGTTAATTCCCACAAAACCTTATGAGGAAATCAGGGTTCTGCTAGCCTATGCAGTAGTTCTGGGGAATGAGAAAATGGCAGACACCTCATGGGAACGTGACTTGGAGCGACTGGACAATTTTGTGCAGTGCCCAGCTGCTGAAGTGTACGTGGTGGTAGAAAGAATCATCACATTTATCAGTGAGGACCAGGCTCTGTGTTGAATGCTTCACACATATAATAACTTTCTGACTCCTCATAACTACCCTGTGAAGGATGTGCTATTCATTTACCCATCCCATGCAGTTCCACTTAGGGGGACTTAATGCTGGTACAGTAAGTTGGAGCCAGTTATGGAGGGTCTTGACTGTAGGCTTGGGAAGTAGGACCTTATTCAGTTGGCTTAGGAGACTTTTACCCGAGTCACTTGGTGAATCCCTCTCGAGGCCGTCCCAGTTGCCCAGGCCTCCAAGGTCTAGCCAGGGCAGGCTCCGTCACCCACTTACCATATTCTTGCCGAGAGCACGTCCATGTGTGTCCTCCATCCTGTGCCCACTCCCTCTGGAGTCCCCCCTTCAGCCTCCTGCTTCCCGGGTGCCCCCACCTCCGGCTGGGGCAGTGAGCTCTCTGGTCACGGTGCACACAGGCCCCGCAAGGGTGGGCACAGTCTCGCTGTCTCAGCACCCATAGCACTAAGCGCAGACCTTTGGACGAACAGCAGTTGTGTGGATATTTCCCGCGGAACCGGCTTCTCCTTCCGTTTACTCAGTTTAAAGAGCGCCACCTCTTTGGTTGACCTGGCTTAATGATACTTGTAGATGCAGACCTTGTGTTCCTGCCTTACTAGTGTCTACATGTATCAGAGCTTTCACACACTCCTTACCTGCCCCCTCTGATGCTCAGCGTCACGTGCTGTTTCCTGGCTACTGTCTAGCTTCCAGCACCGGCTGCCAGGCCACTGGATGTAAGTGAGACTCCAACAGATTTGCAGAATTGTACTTTTGTTCTCTGTTTTGAATCACTGTTGAGTATCAATTGCTTTTTAAACCCCAGTCCTTCAGGTAGGAAGGGTGAGATTTTGGCTCCTCTTTTCCAGGCCGGCTGTACTCATCAAATTACCTGCAGAAAAGGGGCCTTGGCACTTCTTGTCCTAGATGAGGCTGTTGTTTTAGCTGGCCCACACCTGTGTGTCCATCCTTGGGGTTATAACATTGAAATCTTTCTGTATTTACTGGTAAATAGCCACTGCTCCAAGCCCTTCATGGGCTTCCCTGCCACCCTGCTTGCCCTGGCCTGTCCCCTGGGATCTCTTAAATCTCTCCTAATCCAGCAACCAAAGGGTTAATGCTCAGCACCAGCAGAGCCCTAAGGCTGGCTTCAGTTCTGAATGGCTAGTCCCGGGCCACACAGGTTGTTCAGGGTTTTGAATCTCACTCTTGTTTCCTGGCCAAGGAAAGCCCGACTTGCCTTCTTCCCTGGAGATAGGAGGGGCATTTTCATGAGAAGAAAAAGCTTCTATTCCAGGTGAAATGGGAGCTACTGTTTGTTTATTAAGCACTCACTCTTTATCAGGCTCTGTGCTAAGCACTTCATCTGAAACACTTTATTTAATTCTCACAAACGTCTTTGGGAGGCCCCTAATCACGTTATGCCCGTTTTGTGCTTGAGAGAGAAAGGATCATAGAGGTCGAGAACTTGCCAGGACTGGCAACTGGCAAAACTGGGATTTGAACCCATGTCTGTTAGGCTGCCCAGTCCATGCACTGGGCTCTGAACAGTAGGCCTCATTTCATCCACTAGACTCAGGGCAGACCTCAAGGAGGACCTTCTTCAGTCACATCACTCCTCCTTGTTGACTGCTTTGGTTCTGGTGGATGTACTTGGGCTCAGTGATACACTCTAGGTCACCCTCTCACCGGGATTTGGCAGAAAGAGTCCCTTTTTCTGTCATCTGAGTGATATCATTCGTTCTCTTTGGTGAGCCTACATGTAATGGATTCTTTAAGATAACATGCAGTGAGTTATGCCCTCTTGTGTCTCTACCCCTTTGCAATGTGATTTGCTGTCTCACCTATCAAGAAGTGGAGTCTGTTTCTCTACACCTTGACTCTGGATTGACCCTGTGGCTTGCTTTGTCCAAGAGAAATATAGTAGAAGTGTTGTTCTGGAATTTTGCAGCCCAAACCTTAATAGGCCTTGTAGCTTCTGCTTGTGCTCTCAAAACCCAACCACCGTGTAAAGAAATCTACACCGTCTTGCTCCAGAGAGCCCACTTGGAGAGGGAGGTTACCTGGAGGGGAACTGGGGCACCCCAGCTCACTGCTAGCAAGCAAGCACCAAGCTTCAAGATGTGTGGATGAGGCTTTCTTGGATTTCTGTTGCTAGCTGAGTCATCCCAGCTGACTCCACGTGGAACAAACACAAGCCATCCACTCTGAGCCTAGCCAGCCCACATTGTGAGCCTCAACGTGGCTGCTGTTTTAAACCACTGAGTCTTGGAGTGGTGTATGATACAGCAGTGGATAAGTGATGCAGTATATAAAGGCAGAGGAAAATTCTATTAAAAGTCAAGGCCTAAAACACTAATTTATATTTGTTCGTAACTCTTTATAAGTAAAGGCTGACTTCACAGCAATTCCACTCTTCATTCTTGGCTGAGAATTAAACAATTGATTACACAGAGAAATGTCATAAATACCAAGGAAATCAAAGAGGACCTTAATCTATGGAAATTATTAAAACTAACCATTTGGTACCTAAAATCTCCCCAAAGTCAACAGCTAAGCCATAATAAAAGTTGTCCTTGAGAAAATCTACAAATGATTTTCTTTATTTAGACATTTCCTTTTAAATTACCTGATTTGTTACTCTCTTAATGCAGTTGCAAGATGAAAACGTAAATGTTAGCACCTACAAAGGAAGGTGGATATACCTCTCCATTGTCTTCCTTGGAACAGGCACTTGGACATGTCATGTATCATCATACATATGTATATCATACCTCTATACACCTTTAATTCAATTCAGCAAGTGCTTATTGAACACTTACTATAAGTAAAGGTAGAATCATATCTGTATAAGCAGAGAGAGTCTGAATGAGATCTGTGCAAATTCCCAAAAGACTTCCAAAAGATGTATTGAATCTCCACCTTCTTCAGAACTACTAAACAGTTCTAATATTTTGTTACCCCAGCTTCTAGAGTACCAGTTATTTAATAGAATCTAAATACTTGTTGAACGAATGAATTAATAAATGACTAGAGAAGTTGAAAAAAGGGGGCCTAAATGAAGGAGAATGAGAAGAATAATCCAGGAGCAGAATAATCTAAAAAAGTAATAATCTATCTCTGGGTGATGGGAGTTGTCTGAGTGTTCCTCAGTCAGGAAGGTTGTTGTCTGCAGAAAGAGTTTCCATATCTTAGGATTTTCAGACACCAGGCTGGAGGGAAGCTGAGCTCAGACAGATATAGCAGCATGTGAAAATTAAGCATGATTTTTAGCTGTGCTTTAGTGTTGGGGGTGTAGTCCTGGCTATAGGAAATGCCAGTCCTGGCCTCTGCCCTGGACAGACCGCCCTTGTGGTTAAGGTCCCAATCACAGACAGCCCCTTTCTAGGGGAGAAAATCAGGAATACAGAAATGGGCAGTGAGCATCTGGAAAATTCCTAGGACTGTCCCATGGGATAAAGGATTGAAGAGCCATTTAGTTTTTAGAAAAGACTTGTGGTAGATTTGAGGATTGTCTTCAGTATTTGAACTGCTTCCATGTGGAAGGGGTTCACCTTGCTCTGCATGAGCTCAGAGGGCAGAGGGAGGACTGGAAAGCAGAAGTTACATCTCTGTAGGACACACAAATATAGTACTAAGTGGGGAAGGAGCACCAGATCCCAAGGCAGACTCTTTTCTGGAGAGATGTACTTCTTTTAGCTGTTTTTTGGCCCAAAGAAGTATGGCTTTACAGTAGGATCAAAGGATGAAGATATCTGAGGGGAGGCTTGAAGGTGGACTGAAAGACATCCTTACCAAGGGTATTAATAGCAGAGATTCTAGAGCCAGATGGCCTTCCTTAGAATCCCAGCTTTACAGCTTGCTCTCCTGGGCCAGTGATTTAGCTTCTCCTTGACTCTGTTTCCTTATCTATAAATGGGAACATTAGTAGAACCTACCACATTGGGTTTTTGAGGACTAAATGAGTTAATTTTCACAATCACTTAGAACAGTCCCTGTACATTGGTGAGCACTACAGGGGTGCCAGCTGTTATTTCTATAAGAGGGACAGGAAGCGTAAGCTTGTTAGCCAGGTTACCTTCTCTCCTTTCATAAGGGCATAATGTTTACAAAGCTCTTTCACATGTAACAACTAATTTGGTCCTTACAGTAACCGTATGCTATAGATAGTGTCGATATTAGTATTCCCAGAAGATGAGAAAACAGGGTCAGCGTCGTAAGTGACTTAGCAAGTGAAGAAAGAGAGTCCTGGCTCGAGCTCAAGCCTTTTGTCTAAGTCTAGCAGTCATTCCCCTGCACCAGATTGCCTCCTTCCTAATTTCCACTGTGGCAATACAGCTGGGCAGCAGTAGCTTTAGGATGAATCTGAATAAACAGCCCATTTGATTTTAGAGAGCATAGTCATCTCCACACTCCAGCCAGACACTGAGGAACAATGCACCTGTGATTTATGCTGCAGTGTTTTCCCTTTAAAGGTAAATAATTAACCCATAAAGGAGGTTGCCTCTTGGCACACACATTTTCCTTTTGTTATAAAATTTTCATGCCACATATTTCAGCCTCATTGATTGAAAGTCAAATTATGAGCCTCAAGGCAAAGGCAATATGAGGTTTCCAAGAGCCTTCCTGAAATTATTACCAGTTTCCCCATATTAACGTCCATGAATTTATCTCAGTGCAAGGGTTGATAATACAGAACATGAAATGCTAAATATGTTCCCTGGTTTCTTGCAGAGCCACAGATGCCAGGAAAGATGCTCATTTTCTGTAACTTCCCATGTTCCCCATCTCATTATGCCTGTACTGATAAGCCTTTGTGCTTGGTGGCTATTCTGTGGGAGAAGAGACCCCTTCTATTTTCTAGTGAAAAAACTGAGCCCCAACCACTAGGACTTATCGCCTAAAAGATTCCACATTCTCATTTCTATGAGAGAGTTGAGTGAGATAATGTATGTAAAATATTTAACAGTGTTTGATCATGTAACTGCTTAGTAAATGCTGAAAAAAAGAAGTCCTGTGGAAGAGTCAAGAGATCCATTCTGTTGGCTTTACCATTCTGCTACAGGGAGCTTTGCTCCCTCTGCATCACTTTTCCACAGGCTAGTTGATAGTCCAGTATGTTGTTTATTTCTTGAAATTCCAAACACTGTGAACAGAAATAGACATATTATTTATTCAACTAAAATTTATTGAGCACATGGTAGGTATTAGTGAAAGAAATGAAATAATTGCTTTCAGAGAGCTCAGTCTGGTGAACAATCAGGCACTTTAAGGGGAGTGAGATACTGTTTTGGTGTATTTACTACTGTGTCTGGTTAGTGGGGTTTTTTTTTGGTCCTATGGCACATTTCCTATTCAAACTAGACCTTGAGGCATTCTTTGCCTCAGGAAAGGATTTTTTTTTTTTTTTTTTTTTGGTCCTACTGCACATTCCCTATTCAAATTAGACCTTGAGGCATTCTTTGCCTCAGGGAAGGGTTTTTACAGCAGAACACAGAAAGATAGGAGTCAAGTCTTGGCTTTTGAGTTTCAAAATTTGTTTGAAAACTCAAGGCACAGACAGTAGTTTCAAAGGAAACTTCCAAAAGTTTCAAAGGGTCTTTCAAAAGCTTAGGAATTTAGGGTTCCAAAAATCTTCGCCTTGAAGAGTCTCAGAGGCTAGAAGATATAAAACCAATCAGAGTTTAGGATTTTTTTTCCCATCCTCCATAGAAGATAAAGATTTTATGGTCTACAAGAGGAACATTGGAGGGAATGAAGTAGAAATGAACACTGGTGCTGTTCCCTCAGATGGGGCCCAAGACTCTCAGGGCTGAGTTCTAGGGAGGATGGGTGAGAAAACTGACAGTATATCCAGGTTGGTTTGGGGACAACCTGGCAGGGAGGGTATCTGCACTTAATTTTCTTGGTGGAACCTGGGAGGATGACAATACTCCTGCGTTGTTCCTTAGCACTCAAGGTCACAGGGGCAGTGGAGATGGGTATATTCAGTGTCTGGGGCAGGTGGCCTTGAGACAGCCTCTTAGAGCTCATCATTGCATGGAGAACAGGAAAGTGATTCCCATGTACCCAAAGAAACACAGAAGGAACTAGATAATACCGGACATGGAAAGACAGATCATGGGGCAGAGCTAAGACCTTTGTAGACTGGTAACAGAAGATCAGAAGCGGGTTGGGCTTCATCTCAGCAGATGTCAACATGAGTTAATGATGGCAACTGAGGAACAGATGCCCCATCCATCTCTCTCCCTACCCTGCCCGTGCTTCCGCACTCTATGAGGCTCTCAGAGCCCATACTCAAGCTGGGGAAATGTGAGGATTGGGAGAGGGGCCAAATTGGCTGAGAAAATCTTAAATTAACTAATATTACCTGAAGTGACTTGAGATTATGATTTGGGAGCTTGAAAGGAAATTAAGTTCAATTGTCAAGCAACAGAGGAAAGGTGCTTTTTTTGTGCACAATTTAGATTGTAGACTGAGATACTTTTCTGCCACACAGGCCATTCTGATTCAGTGTGATACTGGCAATGATGGGAGAAGGACAGGGCTCTATGGAAGCTCATAAGAGGTCACCTGACCCAGCTTGGGGTGGGAGGGAGGGCGTGTCAGGGAAGCCTTTCAGAGAGTGATGCTTGAATGGAAAGCAGTAGGAGTGAGTTAGCCCTAGAAACTAGGCAGCGGTATTCCAGGAAGAGGAAGAAGCCACACAAAGGTACAGAGGCATGAAACATATACTATTTTCTTTCTGGAAAAATGTAACTTGTCCTGTGAAGTGAGAGTTAAAGCTGTGTATGTCCGGGATGGGAATGGATGAGGTGGTGAAAGTCTTATGTGTCACACTAATTTGGGGAGAAGAGGAGGGTTCTTTTGTGGATATTTTGAAACTGAGATACCTGTACCCTCACACAGGGAGGCCCAGGAGGCGCAGTGAGTAATGAAAATACAGACTTCCAAGTCACCAGCCTATATGAGGAGGTTGGTACCTTGAGAAGTTACCAACCAACATGGAATGGACAGACACCAGTTTTTGAGTGCTAACTCTGTTCCAGCCTTGTGCTGATTTCTCTGTGTGCATTAAATCATTCAACCATTGTAGTAACTCTTTGAGGTAGGGTTTATTATTACCTCTGTTTTATAAGTGAAGAAGCTGAGGTCTAGAGAAGCTAAGCAAAGCAACTTGTTTGAGGTCACAATCAGCACATGGCCTCGCTGGAATCAGAACTTAACTTTATCTGATTTCAAAGCCTTTGTTCCTAACCATAAGCCACCCAACCTTGGGGCATACTAGGAGAGTAAGCAAGGAGTTGGGGTGTTGGCCCCAGGGGAGAGGAAGAGGCCCAATAGTGGTTCTATCTTCTGAGAAACTGCTTCTGAGGACTTACTCCCTTACCTAGTGGACTCCTTCTTGTTTTGGAGGAATGATCTGGCCTATCACAGACAGCAGTTCATGGCCACCACCAAGGGGCTGGACCATCCAGTTCTAAACATACCAGGCAGGGGGTGCCAGTGTCAGGGATGCTCATGCTGCAGCATGCCTCAGTACCCCCAGGAAAGCCTTGGGTAGAAACCTCTCAGTGTGGACCAGCAAAAGAAGAGCAAAGGTATCTAAGGCATAGGCCAAGGCAGTGTGAGAGAAAGCAGAGGGTGCAAGCCATCCTAGGGACATGCCTCTCAGCCCAGGACCGCAGCAAGGTGCAGATGCCCTGATGAGGCCCATTTGGGTGATAGTCAGAAGCACTTAGAAAGAGAGGCAGTTATAGAGCAGCAGGATCCTACCTGATTGCTGAGCTTGCAAAGCTGGCCTGATGTTCCCCAGGGGAAGCTTTGATACCGTTTCTCACTTTGGAGCATTTATTTAACTAAATTATCCTGAAACATTATTTGCTCTGGACACTCCATACTTTAGTCTGATGTGCTCTGAAGAATTCTTTGGCACTTGCAACTTGTCCAGGAAGACATGGGGCAGGAGCGGGACAGAGAAACGAAACATACGGCTTAGAAGTTAGATCCACAGAGTTATGGGAAAAATGGCCAGGTGGTACCTCAACTTGGCCAGGTCTTGTGGAGAAGGGGAAAGAGACTGACACACTCTGGAATCAGATGACCTGGGTGCTTTGCCACTCACTAGCTGTGGGGCCTTGGGCAAGTAACTTTGTGTTTCTGGGTCTGAGTTTCACATTTGTAAGATGGGTATATGACAGATGTTTTAGGGTTATTGTGAGGAGTATATGAGATGATGTGTATCATAAGTTGTTCAGAACAGCTCCCTGAACACAGTAGCTCCTTCAGTTAGCTCCCATTTCCATGTGTAATAACCACTACATTCGTTGTTACATTTACTATTCTCACTGTTGATCTGTGGACACAGCTGTGGCGTTAGGTTGGGGAATCACCTTGTCCTCTGTCCTGCCTTACCCTCTCTGAGTTGCCTCCAGAGTCAAAGGTGGCACTCCTCCCCTGAGGAAGGAGGACTGGCCAGAGGAGAGCAGGCTCCGGGGAGCTAAGGTTTTCTTTGAGTCACTTGGCCCTGAAGATGCGAGGGCTTCCCGGAGAGGCACTCTCCTGAGCAACCGGTGGGGAGGCTGGAGGGGAGCAGATTGTTCCAGCAGAAATGACGGTGGTGCTGGGTCCCACACGGGTGCTGGGGGCGTGTGCTGATTGTTAGGCCATGGAGTCCTGCCTGAGACCCCACCTGCCTGGAACCAGGTGGAGGCTGTCCAGCCCCATGTCTCTGCCTCTCCTTGGACAAACTGTAGCTCCCAGAGGTTCTTCCAAGTCCATCCCCAGACTTCTGAGGGACTGTGGTGGGGAGGCAGGTCTTAGACAAACTCTTGGAGGGATGGTTCTCCAAAACTTGATTTGGGGAGTTAGGATGGCAAAAGAGCCCAGAGCATGGGCTTCAAAGCCAGGCAGACATGCAGTTAGCTTCTGATTTTGCCATTTATCAACCATGTGATCTGGGTGAGTTACTTTCCTTTCAGAGCCTCAGTTTCCTCAGCTGTAAACAAGAGATAATTTTAAACTGCCTGCCTTTTGGAGAGAATAGTTGTGAGAATAGTGCTTGGCACACAGTGAGTACCAATGAAATGGTTCTAAAAATGATAGTCATTTAACAAATACTCAGGTGATGCTTACTATGTACCAGGCACTGTTCTGAGTACTTTGCAGATATTATCTTGTTTAATATTCTTATGAGGTAGGTAATATAATTGTCTTTGTTGTCCATAGGTAGAAACAGAGGCACTGAGAGGTGAAATAACTTGTTCAGGATCCCACAAGTAGTCAGTGGATTTAAACTTAGGCAGTTTGGCTCCATATCAGTCTGTGCAGCCTCATGGTTATGATGATATTCCATAAAGGACAATGGCAAAGGGCCTTGAAGGTATAAATATGAACTATAATGAAAAAGCCCCCTCCCCCGAAACAATATGTTGCTAGAACTCAATGTAGTGAGGCTCTATTCCTTTAAGGACAGAATTAATCCACATTTCTAGTGACCAAATAGATGATCCCTGGCAGACCTAGCTACCCTCTATCCCTAACTCCCCTCTAAGAAGCTCTTTTTCTTAAGTGATTTGGAAAATAGAGGACCATGGGCTTGGTTTGTGCATTTCACTTTGTTTTCAACTTTGCTTGTGGGTTGGATGGATGCAGCCTTAAAGCCTCATCTCCACTCACCCCCCCCAAACACACACACAGTTAGTTCCTCTGGGTCTGGAACAGTGAGAAAGCCCCAATCTGTAGGACAAAGCCTGATTTGGCTCCAACGACCAAGTTTCTACTTTGTTCTTGAGCTCAGTGCCCACCTCTGTGGCCACACACCTCCCTGTACACACATTACCCTCATCACGGCCCTTTCCAGAGCAGTTGGAAATGATCTGCTTATATGAGAGAAATGAGGTGGAGAATTTCTTGCAAGAGAAAGCAACCACATGAGAAAACAACTGCCCTGCTCCTTTCTGGGCCGAGAGGAAGACTGCGGCCATGGAGTCATTGGGTCTCTGGCCTTTCTGGAATGACCCAGAAAGAGTCCCAGCAGCCACTTCTGGTTGGGAAATAGTGTTACATGTTTAGGGGAGGGAGAAGGAAGAAGGTCCCTGTAATTAGGATGCCAGGGAAACCTCGGGGAGGGAGCTGAGTGTGAGGAAGGCCCCAGAGGCTCAGGCACATTGAGGTTTAAAGAGATTTGGCGATGAGATGAGAGAAAGGGGGATTAAAAAAGAAGAGGAATGTGGGAGAGGAACTGGCTCTCCTGTGATATTCTTTATGAGAGATATGAATAGAAATTAGAAATGTGGTTTTTTTTGTTTTTGTTTTTGTTTTTTTTTGCGGTACGCGGGTCTCTCACTGTTGTGGCCTCTCCTGTTGCGGAGCACAGGCTCTGGACGCACAGGCTCAGCGGCCATGGCTCACGCGCCCAGCCGCTCCGTGGCATGTGGGATCTTCCCGGACTGGGGCATGAACCCGTGTCCCCTGCATTGGCAGGCGGACTCTCAACCACTGCGCCACCAGGGAAGCCCTAGAATTGTGTTTTAATTAATTTTAGTTGTTGGGCTTGTTTCTTTGAATTCACCACTTAATCAAACAGGGGTACATGGTGGGCCCAGGACTTACTTTGGTTACATGTTTGTTTTTCCCTTATGCTGTGAAATTCTTGAAGGCAGGAACTGTGTCTTATCTATCTCCATATTTTTAGCACCTAGGAGCCCAGCACAGAGTAGGTGCACTTGTAGTGGGTTGAACTAGGGTGACCAACTTGTCCTGGTTCATCCAGCACCCTCTTGGCACCCACCTTCCCATGTTCTGAAGTCCTGGAAGTCCTGAGTCCCAGGCAAACTAGAATGGTTGACACCTTAGGCTGAATCAGTAAAAACTGAACCCTAATACTGATTCTCTGTCTTGCCCTTGGCTATCAGGAACTTCAGAGAGTAAGTGGAATGCCCAGTGGAAATTCAGTCCCACCTCTGGTCAGACCCTCCATTAGGGAGTCTCTTGGTGGCTGTATCAGAGGGAATGCTGTCTTCTTCCTGCATGATTCATTCTCATTGGGTGGTAAATGTACAGTGAGTCCAGCCCAGCTGCCAGGCCCAGCCTGACGGGTCTATTTTAAGGCCCTTGCTATGTTTCCCACAAACCCCAGCAGCTGTTGAGTGCTCATCACTGCTTTCTCAGCTGTGAACTAGAGGTCTACAAAAGTGATTCTTCTACTCTGAAAAAAACTGGCTCCATCTCAGTGTGGCATAACAACTTCTTTTTGGTATCAGGGTATTAAGGAAAAAGGATTATTGAAGGTCCACCAATCCCAGAAGCTCATAGACTTGTTTATTTTATTTTCTCAAACCCACTCTGCTTCTCTTACCTCTGGGCCTTGGAATATGCTATTTCCTTTGCCTGGCTTTTATCCTTTTCTTCACCTGCTGAACTGCTCCTCAACGTGACTCCCTCCAGGCAGCTCTCCCTAACTCCCTCTTCCATTGAGATCAGCCCTCCTACCACGTGCTCCCCAGAATCATGGTTTTATCAGTTTGTGGCCTGTGCTCTCCCCTGTACTCTGAGTCCCTGAGGACCTGGGCTATGTCCAAGGTGCTCTTCTACGAGCCACATCAGCCAAGCGGGTGGTAAAGGGAGCCCACAGGACAACTTTGGAATATGTCACCTCTCAGAAATCTGTTGAATCACCTGCAAATGAGTTTGCCAAAGATTATTATGATTTGAACAGAAGCCTTGGCTGAGCAGGTGCTACAAATGGATCATGGAGATGTGAAAAGAGAATAGCCAGTTTATCAGAGGGGGCTTAGAGTCCAGAAAACTAGCAGGTACGAGATTAAAAGCTCCCCTCACATCTATTTTCGGCTGTTCTGCTATTATTCTTTCATTTTCTGGGGATAGAAGAAGCAAGTGATA
This sequence comes from Mesoplodon bidens, assembly GCF_964165515.1. Classification (NCBI taxonomy): domain Eukaryota; kingdom Metazoa; phylum Chordata; class Mammalia; order Artiodactyla; family Ziphiidae; genus Mesoplodon; species Mesoplodon bidens. The sequence goes on from NC_138160.1 coordinate 116,095,323, forward strand.
CTTACGGGGTCTCTGCTTGTTACATAAACATAAAAGGTGTTTTTACACTTTTCCTTCTCTGAGGACAAGCTAGAAAGGCGTCATGCTGTTCACCAGCTGCCCAGCCAAGTCCTAGAGGATAGAAAGCTGTCACACAGAAGGTCTTCATGCAGAAAAGAACACTGCAGAAAGAGCCAGAAGCCTGGGTTGTAGACCTGGCTTTGTACCATCCCATCTTATGACCTTGAGTAATTTTGTTTCTTTTGTGTTAATAATATTCATTGTGTGTGCTAGTCAGCTCATATTTTATCTCATTTGTTAAAAAAAAGAAAATGTCTTGAGAAGTAAATCTACCGCCCCTGCTCCCTCCGCCCCGGCCCCTGCCAGTAGATGATGAACTTGTGATAAAGTGACTCTCTAACCAGGGTTTGTGCCCATTATTACACAAGTAGTATGAGAAGATGGGTTCAAACCCAAGTCCTTTTGACTCTACAGCTGAGCCCTTAGCCATGACACTGTTTCTTTTGGTCTCTTTATCTGTTAAATGAGGTCTCTTCTATTTATGTCATTCTCAGATACATGATGACAAACAGGCCGTCCATATTTTTAGCCATACTCACAAATGGAAGCCCTGTCAGGAAAGAAAATACCACACAGGTGTCTTCTGACTTGGATGTTTCATGGAAAAAGTCTTAAGATAGCATCTTTTTATCTTCCTCTAAGCACACCAAATATTTAATTTTTGTTCATGTCATTACTTTGCCTGCTGGAAACAGGAGTCAGCTGCATATTTCTGACATGTCTTAATGAAGTCACTGGAGAAGGCACTTTGCAAATGAAAAGGCAATGTGTGTGGGGAAATAGAGTGAAATCCTTCATAGATGATGAAAGATGACCCCCCTCCCCGAAAAGGACTGGTCTTTTGGATGAAAAAAGTACTCCTCTAGTGTGCACTGGGGATTTCCGAGGCTACATCAGTGCCAGGAGTGTTCCCAGGAACACTCAGGTTTTTGATGGTATTCGAAATACCTGAAAGAATTACTCTCAAAGCCCAGTGTGATGATTAAAGCAGGAATGATGGAGTCTGATAGCTGATAGAAAGGGGTTCAGATTTCAGATTCTGTGTGTTGATAGGAATCAGCCCTGTCCTTCTAGGCCAAGGGTAATTAACGTTGCTGCACCCCAAACCGTTTATCATCTGGTGAAGCCCATGAACCTCTTTTCTTTTCTTTCCTTTTTTTCTTTTTGGCTGTGCCGCTCGGTTTATGGGACCTCAGTTCCCCCACCAGGGACTGAACCCGGGCCCTCGGCAGTGAGAGAGCGGAATCCTAACCACTGGACCGCCAGGGAATTCCCCCATGCACTTCTTTTCACATTTTGATTTTTAAATGATTAAAATAGAAAACATAAGATTTCATAGGAAACCAATTATGTTGGCTATGAAAATATATAATATAATAAATTTTGATGTAGTAATATATATACTTCTTCATTAATGCTTTAAATAATGAGATCTAGTGATGGACTTAATAGCCACTAATTTTTATGTGTGATGCATTCTTGAAATATATCGACTCTAAGTGATGTAAAGATGCCTGTGCCTTCTATAGGTAAATATGTTACAGTACTATCGGTCCTTCTGTGGGTAGTTACCTATGCTCACAATTGAGAGATATGTTAAGTTTCAGTAAGAAGTTAGTATCAAGGGTGATGTAATTATTTTCTCTCATCCAGGTTCATGGGCCCCATGAATTCTATTCCTAGGAACATTTGGCCCTCTTTTCCATAGGGGCTAAAAGTCTATAAGATACATTTTCCAGTGAAGATCTCCTTTATGTTCTTCCAGTGGGAGAATGCTTGGGCACTTAGGTGCAGACAGGGAGAAATGGACTTCTTCATCTAGCCCTGGTGGAAGTGGCATCAGCCAATGACTGAGGAGGTCCATGAGCTCCTGAGGCAGCTGTACTGGCAGCTCAAGGAGTAAGGGCCATGGATCAGAAAAGGGCAGGCTCTCAGGTGGGGCAGTTACTCCCTATAGTTTATTTTTGGGTCACAGTGAGAATCCCCTTTTGCTCCTCCAGCCGTCCCAACAATGTTGTAACTTAATTCTCTGTATTTAATCCCTACACTTAAAATGTCTAGAGGGGTGTCTGCTTTTATATTGAATTATGTATGAAAAAAATCCCAACTCTTATCTCTTACCAGTTCTGGTCCTCTGGTAAGTTAATGGACCTATCTGTGCCTCAACAGTGTAATACCTAGCTCAAAGGTTTGTTGTGAAAACCCAGTGGTGCACGTGGGAAGATCTCTTCCAGTATTAGCCGGCAACCTTTGACCTAATCAGCAGTATATATGTTAGGATGACATTTCAGAGAAAGTGGATTCATTGCCTGTAATTGATATGGAAATCAGATCTGGCTTGAAGTATCCCTTGAACATAGTTAAGTAGGATCATGTATTTGTTTATAAGGACAGTTTTAAAAATTAATGAAAAATAATATTAGAAAAAATAGTGAAAACTATCATCACTGCTATTGTTCAGTCGCTTTTGCTAATCTCAAATGTGGCCCCTTGGGCAGTTAGGCTATAATGTCCATGATCAGCTTAGGCAAGCTGAAACTCTTGCAGGGTTATATATAATAATGACTGTAATTTCAAGTCACCTTAGACTTGTGGATGATCTCCTTCTTTCAATTTAAATGAAATAACAAAAATAGCTAACAATATTAAGCATCAAGGGCAAATTGCCTTCATCAAACTCAGAAAAGAGAATATTTTGTCAAACTACTGGAAACATATGAAGTATCTAAACTGAATTATTGGGTAATTCTACAGATTTTCAAAATTTTTTTGTGGGTGAAAGATCTGTCAGAAAGATAGTAAATTCATGGGACTTCCCTGGTTGTCCAATGGTTAAGACTTCGCTTTCCAATGCGGGGGGTTCAGGTTCGATCCCTGGTCGGGGAGCTAAGATCCCACATGCCTCGTGCCCAAAAAATCAAAACATAAAACAGAAACAATATTGTTAACAAATTCATTAAAGACCTTAAAAATGGCCCACATCAAAAAAAGTCTTCAAAAAAAAAGAAAAGAATGAAAGATAGTAAATTCTTGGTGGCTATAGTGCCCACCACAAACTAGGAAGTGAAGGACGTAAGAGAACCCCCTGGAGAGGTACAAGTTACAGTTAATGCATGCTGGTCATAGCAGAGATAGATAGAGACCTGAAGGAGAAACATGGGTTCTCCATTCAGAAACACTGTCTAGAATGTTTGACTTATTAAAAAGGATAGAGAAAGGCAGAGGAGAGCTGTAAAAGGGTGCATAAGCAGTGTCCACCTGACCAGAGTAGAGGGAGCTTTAAGCAACAAACTTGGAATATTCTGACCTCACTGATAAAACCTTCCCTATGTAATGGAGAAAGGGGGTAGGTACCATGCATCTTGGCTGATGCCGCTCAACATTGGATTCACCCTCATGTGCAAACCCCTTGCTCACCAAGCAACACTATGCTTATGATGTGGCTTCACCAGGTGGATTTGCTTACAGAGACAGAATGGGATGATAAAAGTAACATCAACAACAATAGCTAATATTTGTTTTAGTGCTTCCTATGTGCCAGGAATTGTTCTGTGTGGTTTGATATTAAATAATATCTTCACAATAATCTGATGAGGAAGATTTTATTTTATTTTTAATTTATGTATTTATTTTTGGCTGCATTGGGTCTTCGTTGCTGCATGTGGGCTTCTCATTGTGGTGGCTTCTCTTGTTGTGGAGCATGGGCTCTAGGCACACGGGCCCCAGTAGTTGTGGCACGAGGGCTCAGTAGTTGTGGCTCTCGGGCTTTAGAGCACAGGTTCAGTAGTTGTGGCACACGGGCTTAGTTGCTGTGCAGCATGTGGGATCTTCCTGGATCAGGGCTCGAACCCGTGTCCCCTGCACTGGAAGGTGGATTCTTAACCACTGCGCCACCAGGGAAGTCCAGAAAGACTTTATTAATATTTTATGAATATCTACATTTTACAGGTGATGAAACAAAACTGAAGTCCCACAGCTAGATCCTAGAGTTTATGACAGTTGGGACAGCGAAAGGTGTTGCAGTTGTTTCTTTCTTTCATGCACATGTTTTCAGGTTTTGATCTCAAATTATTTTATTCTTTTTTGTGCTTTAGCGTGTGTGGAAACACTAAATCACCAAATTTAAGTGATGAAAGCTGATTTTGCTTTCTTGAAATACAGATTACATTTCTAGTTGGCTGCTTCAGAAATCCATTTAGTCAGTGGAATTGGTGAATGGAAGCCCATACAGCCTATATTTTGAAATTCCCTTATCTGTAATTTCAAAAGCAAATCCAACAGGCTTAGTTTCGTCTCTAATTAAGGTTTGCTTTTATCCACTTCACACGACCTCCTCTAGCCATGTCTTACTTTAGGTGACGTCACCTCTTTTATAGGACAGCCTTCCGTTTCGGTAGCCCAGGACCTGGTTTCTGTCACACTGCAGAGGCTTAACTTTGCAGCCAGACAGTGTTCTCAGCGCAGCCCTATTATGAGAAGAGGCTTAAGCCTGGTGGTTTCAAGGATGGGCAGATCCTTAACAGCAGCTCCTACCTGGTGTCCTGGATTCCTGAAGATGCACATAACTATTAGCTGTTCACTCAGGGGCAGGCAGCGCTGGGGAATTTAATGGAGCAAGGATGAGGAATGATGGTACCCAAACCAAAGCTATTTGCAATAGGCTATTTGTGAAATAGCTAGAAAGCTCAACTTGATTTTCTTGTCCATTTCCAAAGGTTAGAAATGATATTGTTCCAAGGCAATTTTAAGACCTGGTAAGCATGCCACAAACAAGCAAAGGATAAATGACTTGGTTTCACAGTGATAGACCTGTTACAAGTACTGAAACCTGTCCCCAACTCTTCTGAAAAGACTGGAGTGGTTTAACACCCAGACAAGGGAGTGTGACACCGGAATGGGACAAGAGGAGCAAAGGGGATGAGAGAGAAAATACCATGTACGTCCGCCTAAGTGACCTAAAGAACGTGCATTTTGTCTTACCATAGTCATGGTCCTGTGGTAAAAACCTTTGAATTCCCAACAGAGTTTCTAAGTCCACTTACATTAGAGCAACTTCTATTCAGTAGAATGCCAAAAACCCAGAGACTTTCCATGTTCACAGCTGTAGGATTTTTTTTTTTTTTTGCAGTATGCGGGCCTCTCACTGTTGTGGCCTCTCCCATTGTGGAGCACAGGCTCCGGACGTGCAGGCTCAGTGGCCATGGCTCACTGGCCCAGCTGCTCCATGGCATGTGGGATCTTCCCAGACTGGGGCAAGAACCCGTGTCCCCTGCATCGGCAGGCGGACTCTCAACCACTGCGCCACCAGGGAAGCCCGCAGCTGTAGGATTTTATCCCTGCATAAATGTTTCAAATAATTTGTCCGCATAGGCAAGGTGCACACTCCTGAGAATTGGACTCACTTTTCAGATATTCAAGTCTTTTGTCTCTGTTACCTCTCTGACATGTTTTTAATGTCAATATGCATTTCATTGGACTGGAAAATTCTCATCTTGTAGCTCAAAGTCAGAGACCAAGAACAAAGCAATGGAATGTTTTCTCTTAGTGGTGCCATACCTGCCTAAGTCATTCTGCAGCAACATATACTCATGTCAGACAAGTACAGCAAACCTTTGGAGATTTTCTTGTTTTTCTTTTACTCTTCATTTGTTTGTTTGCTTTTTAGCTAAATGGAACTAACAACAAAGTTTAGCCTGAAAATACCCATTAGCTAAGCCCTTGGAAGCAGTGTGCCCCTGGCAAGGAAAGATGCTGGGAAGGGAGAAGTATAGGCCAGTTTTCAATTAAGGAGGCAGTGTGGAGAATGATTAGGGAAAACAAATAAGGTAGCCCATCTGCAATATCTGATTGTCGATAGGGGAGTGACCTCTTTCTGCCACTAAAGGCCAAAGGTGCCTATGTTAGTTATTCACACTAGCAGCTTAAAGCGAGTGTTGATTATCTCACAGCTTTTGTGGGTTAGGAATTCAGGAGCAATTTAGCTGCATGCTTATGGCTTGGTATCTTTCTTTTTTTTTTTTGCTGTACGCGGGCCTCTCACTGTTGTGGCCTCTCCCGTTGCAGAGCGCAGGCTCAGCGGCCATGGCTCACGGGCCCAGCCGCTCCGCAGCATGTGGGGTCTTCCCGGACTGGGGCACGAACCCGCATCCCCTGCATCGGCAGGCGGACTCTCAACCACTGCGCCAGCAGGGAAGCCCTGGCTTGGTATCTTTCTGTTCAAGCTGTTGACCAGGGCTGCAGTCACTGAGACTTGCTGGGGCTGGAGGTTCCTCTTCCAGGCTCATTCATGTGGCTGTTGGCTAGAAACTGCCATGGCACCCTGTCTGTCGGGTTCTGCATGGCATGGCTTCCCTCAATGACCTAATCTCCGAAGTGGCGCACCATCACTTCTGCTGTTTTCTTTATGTGAGAAGCCAGTTCCGAAGTCCAGCCCACACTCAGGAGGAAGGAAGGTAAGCTTTACCTCTTGAAAGCAGCAGTATCAAAACATTTGTGGACATATTTTTAAGGCCAAGACACTGCCCGTGCTTAAAGTAAACTGCAAGAACATGAGGAGTAAATGCTTAGCTGACTCCAAATGAGGAAAAGGACAGACAAGCCAGGAGAGGAGAGAAGCTGTCCTGACCGGTGTGGGGAGGGGAGGCTCCGCGTAGGCACAAGGGCCCTCACAGTGAAAAGAAGAGTCAGAGGTCAGATGAGACAGGGAAGATCCCAAAGCAAAAAGAGTTGAGATTAGAAAAGACAGAGGACAGCTGTAATGGAGATTCAGTGTGTAGAGTGGAGGGCAGCAGGTCCCAGGTGAGTCTAAAGCAGCATTAAAGGAGGCCAGCAGGACCAGCAGGATGGCTTGTAGAGGAGCAGGCCTGGCTCACAGGCCGGTGTGAGGAGGGGCTGCATATTCAGGGAGCTGCAGCAGAGAGGAAAGGGCCCTAGAAGCACAGCTTGGCTTGGCTTCTTACCTGATCTGAGGCCTGGGGAAATTACTAATTTGCCATTTTTATCAGACAAGTATAATTGAATATTGTTCATTTCAGTGGTTGAATTGAATATTTTGCCTCTCCGAACTTTGATTTTTTCAGTTCTAAGATGCAGATGATAATAGGTACTCTGAAGTATTGATAGTGACATTAGAGACCATGTGTGTCAAAGGCCTAGTCCCATGCCTGGCAGGAAGGGGACACTCAGTAAATGGCAGCCGCTTTTTTATACAGTTAATCTTGGTGGGGAAGATGGCTGAAAAGTAATCGCCAGAAAGAACTCAGGACCACGTAGCTTAGAAGACAAAGGACCAGATTCATTCCTGACCATCACTAATTTTCTTAAGCAATTCCCCTCCCCATCTGGGCCTCAGTTTTCCCACCTTTAAAATGAAGACATTGGCCTAGAAAAACTCTTAATGAATCCTTGAATGCAACTGAGAAATTTAATGAAACAAAGCAGGGCACTACTGGTTTAAGCGGCTTGCTTGCTTGCTTATTTATATATTTATTTATTTGTTTGTTTGTTTATATTTTGGCTGCATTGGGTCTTCGTTGCTGTGCGCGGGCTTTCTATAGTTGTAGCGAGCAGGGGCTACTCTTCATTGTGGCGCGCGGGCTTCTCATTGCAGTGGCTCCGCGGCATGTGGGATCTTCCTGGACGAGGGCTCAAACCTGTGTTCCCTGCACTGGCAGGTGGATTCTTAGCCACTGTGCCACCAGGGAAGTCCCAAAGGTATAAGTGGCTTTATTTTCACCAGCAAAGGGGAGTGTCAAACTGATGAAAGAAATATTGGTAATTCTGGCCCCAAACCTACTTATTAACAGAAATGTCTCTGTGTTTGTATGTGAGTGTGCATGTATGTGTGTGCCTCTATTTGTGTATACATGTGTGTTTTTAAATTTTAATTTATTTTTTTATACAGCAGGTTCTTATTAGTCATCAATTTTATACACATCAGTGTATACATGTCAATCCCAATTGCCCAATTCAGCACACCACCACCCTCCCCCCGCCACTTTCCCCCCTTGGTGTCCATATGTTTGTTCTCTACATCTGTGTCTCAATTTATGCCCTGCAAACCGGTTCATCTGTACCATTTTCTAGGTTCCACATATATGCGTTAATATACGATATTTGTTTTTCTCTTTCTGACTTACTTCACTCTGTATGACAGTCTCTAGATCCATCCACGTCTCAACAAATGACCCAATTTCGTTCCTTTTTATGGCTGAGTAATATTCCATTGTATATATGTACCACAACTTCTTTATCCATTCGTCTGTTGATGGGCATTTAGGTTGTTTCCATGACCTGGCTATTGTAAATAGTGCTGCAGTGAACATTGGGGTGCATGTGTCTTTTTTTTTTTTAGTTATTTCTGAGATATACATTTTAAAGTAATAACTAGAATTATGACTTATAACATTATACCAGAACATATAAGATTTTTAGAAATTTCATGTAATGTCTGAAACACTTATATTAACATATTTCCATACAAATAACCCAAATAAAGTTTAGTATTAGTTGTGGGTTTTTTTGTTTGTTTTTTTATACTGCAGGTTCTTATTAGTCATCAGTTTTATACACATCAGTGTATACATGTCAATCCCAATTGCCCAATTCAGCACACCACCATCCCCACCCCACCGCGGTTTTCCCCCCTTGGTGTCCATACGTTTGTTCTCTACATCTGTGTCTCAACTTCTGCCCTGCAAACCAGTTCATCTGTACCATTTTTCTAGGTTCCACATACATGTGTTAATATACGATATTTGTTTTTCTCTTTCTGACTTACTTCACTCTGTATGACAGTCTCTAGATGCATCCACATCTCTACAAATGACCCAATTTCGTTCCTTTTTATGGCTGAGTAATATTCCATTGTATATATGTACCACAACTTCTTTATCCATTCGTCTGTTGATGGGCATTTAGGTTGTTTCCATGGCCTGGCTATTGTAAATAGTGCTGCAGTGAACATTATGGTGCATGTGTCTTTTTGAATTATAGTTTTCTCTGGGTATATGCCCAATAGTGGGATTGCTGGGTCATATGGTAGTTCTATTTCTAGGTTTTTAAGGAACCTCCATACTGTTCTCCATAGAGGCTGTATCAATTTACATTCCCACCAACAGTACAAGAGGGTTCCCTTTTCTCCACACCCTCTCCAGCGTTTGTTGTTTGTAGATTTTCTGATGATGCCCATTCTAACTGGTGTAAGGAGATACCTCATTGTAGTTTTGATTTGCATTTCTCTAATAATTAGTGATGGTGAGCATCATTTCATGTGCTTCTTGGCCATCTGTATGTCTTCTTCAGAGAAATGTCCAGGTCTTTAGGTCTTCTGCCCATTTTATGATTGGGTTGTTTGTTTTTTTTGTAATGAGCTGCATGAGCTGTTTATATATTTTGAAGATTAATCCTTTGTCCGATGATTCGTTTGCAAGTATTTTCTCCCATTCTGAGGGTTGTCTTTTCGTCTTGTTTATAGTTTCCTTTGCTGTGCAAAAGCTTTTAAGTTTCATTAGGTCCCATTTGTTTATTTTTCTTTTTATTTCCATTACTCTAGGTGGTGGAACAAAAAATACCTTGCTGTGATTTATGTCCAAGAGTGTTCTTCCTATGTTTTCCTCTAAGAGTTTTATAGTGTCTGGTCTTACATTTAGGTCTCTAATCCATTTTGAGTTTATTTTTGTGTATGGTGTTAAGGAGTGTTCTAATTTCATTCTTTTACATGTAGCTGTCCACTTTTCCCAGAACCACTTATTGAAGAGACTGTCTTTCTCCTTTGTATATCCTTGCCTCCTTTGTCATAGATTAGTGGACCATAGGTTCATGGGTTTATCTCTGGGCTTCCTGTCTTGTTCCATAGATCTATATTTCTGTTTCTGTGCCAGTACCATATTGTCTTGATTACTGTAGCTTTGTAGTATAGTCTGAAGTCAGGGAGTCTGATTCCTCCAGCTCTGTTTTTTTCATTCACGACTGCTTTGGCTATTCGAGGTCTTTTGTGTCTCCATACAGATTTTAAGATTTTTTGTTCTACTTCTGTAAAAAATGCCATTGGTAATAATGATAGGGATTGCATTGAATATGTAGATTGCTTTGGGTAGTATAGTCATTTTCACAATACTGGTTCTTCCAATCCAAGAACATGGTATATCTCTCCACCTGTTGGTATCATCTTTAATTTCTCTCATCAGTGCCTTATAGTTTTCTGCATACACGTCTTTTGTCTTCCTAGGTAGGTTTATTCCTAGGTATTTTATTCTTTTTGTTGCAATGGTAAATGGGAGTGTTTCCTTAAATTCTCTTTCAGATTTTTCATCATTAGTATATAGGAATGCAAGAGATTTCTGTGCATTAATTTTGTATCCTGCAACTTTACCAAATTCATTGATTAGCTCAAGTAGTTTTTTGGTGACATCTTTAGGATTCTGTATGTATAGTATCATGTCATCTGCAAACGGTGACAGTTTTATTTCTTCTTTTCCGATTTGGATTCCTTTTATTTCTTTTTCTTCTCTGATTGCCATGGCTAGGACTTCCAAAACTATGTTGAATAATAGTGGTGAGAGTGGACATCCTTGTCTTGTTCCTGATCTTAGAGGAAATGCTTTCAGTTTTTCACCATTGAGAATGATGTTTGCTGTGGGTTTGTCATATATGGCCTTTATTATGTTGAATAGGTTCCCTCTAGGCCCACTTTCTGGAGAGTTTTTATCATAAATGGGTGTTGAACTTTTTCAGAAGCTTTTTCTGCATCTATTGAGATGATCATATGGTTTTTCTTCTTCAGTTTGTTAATATGGTGTATCACATTGATTGTTTTGCATATGTTGAAGAATCCTTGCATCTCTGGGATAAACCCCACTATATCATGGTGTGTGATCCTTTTAATGTGTTGTTGGATTCTGTTTGCTAGTATTTTGTTGAGGATTTTTGCATCTATATTCATCAGTGATATTGGTCTGTAATTTTCTTTTTTTCTAGTATCTTTGTCTGGTTTTTGTATCAGGGTGATGGTGGCCTCATAGAATGAGTTTGGGAGTCTTCCTTCCTCTCCGGTTTTTGGAAGAGTTTGAGAAGGATGGGTGTTAGCTCTTCTCTAAATGTTTGATAGAATTCACCTGTGAAGCCATCTGGTCCTGGACTTTTGTTTGTTGGAAGATTTTTAATCACAGTTTCAATTTCATTACTTGTGATTGGTCTGTTCATATTTTCTGTTTCTTCCTGGTTCAGTCTTACAAGGTTATACCTTCTAAGCATTTGTCTATTTCTTCCAGGTTGTCCATTTTATTGGCATAGAGTTGCTTGTAGTAGTCTCTTAGGATGCTTTGTATTTCTGTGGTGTCTGTTGTAACTTCTCTAATTTTATTGATTTGAGTCCTCTCCCTCTTTTTCTTGATGAGTCTGGCTGATGTTTTAACAATTTTGTTTATCTTCTCAAAGAACCAGCTTTTAGTTTTATTGATATTTGCTATTGCTTTCTTTGTTTCTATTTCATTTATTTCTGCTCTGATCTTCATGATTTCTTTCCTTCTGCTAACTTTGGGTTTTGTTTGTTCTTCTTTCTCTAGTTCCTTTAGGTGTAATGTTAGATCGTTTGAGATATTTCTTGTTTCTTGAGGTAGGCGTGTATAGCTATAAACTTCCTTCTTAGAACTGCTTTTGCTGCATCCCATAGATTTTGGATCATCGTGTTTTCATTGTCATTTGTCTCTAGGTGTTTTTTGGTTTCCTCTTTGATTTCTTTAGTGATCTCTTGGTGTTTTAGTAATGTATTGTTTAGCCTCCATGTGTTTGTGTTTTTTATGTTTTTTCCCTGTAATTGATTTCTAATCTCATAGCATTGTGGTCAGAAAAGATGCTTGATATGATTTCAATTTTCTTAAAATTACTGAGGCTTGATTTGTGACCCAGGATGTGATCTATCCTTGGGAATGTTCTGTGCGCACTTGAGAAGAAAGTGTAATCTGTTGTTTTTGGATGGAATGTCCTATAAATATCAATTAAATCTCTCTGGTCTATTGTGCCATATAAAGCTTGTGTTTCCTTATTAAATTTCTGTTTGGATGATCTGTCCATTGATGTAAGTGAGGTGTTAAAGTCCCCCACTATTATTGTGTTACTGTCAATTTCCTCTTTTATAGCTGTTAGCAGTTGCCTTATGTATCGAAGTGCTCCTGTTGGGTACATATATATTTACAATTGTTATATCTTCTTCTTGGATTGATCCCTTGATCATTATGTAGTGTCCTTCCTGTCTCTTGTAACATTCTTTATTTTAAAGTCTATTTTATCTGATATGAGTGTTGCTACTCCAACTTTCTTTTGATTTCCATTTGCATGGAGTATCTCTTTCCATCCCCTCACTTTCAGTCTCTATGTGTCCCTGGATCTGAAGTGGATCTCTTGTAGACAGCATATATATGGGTCTTGTTTTTGTATCCATTCAGCAAGCCTGTATCTTTTTGTTGGAGCATTTAATCCATTCACATTTAGGGTAATTATCGATATGTATGTTACTATTATCATTTTCTTAATTATTTTGGGTTTGTTTTTGTAGGTCCTTTTCTTCTCTTGTGTTTCCCACTTAGAGAAGTTCCTTTAGCATTTTGTTGTAGAGCTGATTTGGTGATGCTGAATCCTCTTAGCTTTTGCTTGTCTGTAATGCTTTTGATTTCTCCATCAAATCTGAATGAGATCCTTGCTGGGTAGAGTAATCTTGATTGTAGGTTTTTCCCTTTCATCTGTTTAAGTATATCATGACACTCCCTTCTGGCTTGTAGAGTTTCTGCTGAGAAATCAGCTGTTTACCTTATGGGCATTCCCTTGTATGTTATTTGTCGTTTTTCCCTTGCTGCTTTCAGTAATTTTTCTTTGTCTTTAATTTTTGCCAATTTGATTACTATGTGTCTTGCTGTGTTTCTTTCTCCTTGGGTTTATCCTGTATGGGACTCTCTGCGCTTTCTGGACTTCAGAGGCTATTTCCTTTCCAATGTTAGGGAGGTTTTCGACTATAATCTCTGCAAATATTTTCTCGGGTCCTTTCTCTCTCTCTTCTCCTTCTGGGACCCCTATAATGTGAATGTTGTTGTGTTTAATGTTGTCTCAGAGGTCTCTTAGGCTGTCTTCATTTCTTTTCATTCTTTTTTCTTTATTATGTTCAACAGCAGTGAATTCCACCATTCTGTCTTCCAGGTCACTTATCCATTCTTCTGCCTCAGTTATTCTGCTATTGATTCCTTCTAGTGTAGTTTTCATTTCAGTTATTGTATTGTTCATCTCTGTTTGTTTGTTCTTTTATTCTTCTAGGTCTTTGTTAAACATTTCTTGCATCTTCTCGATCTTTGTCTCCACTGTTTTTCCAAGATCCTGGATCATCTTCACTATCATTATTCTGAATTCTCTTTCTGGAAGATTGCCTATCTCCATTTCATTTAGTTGTTTTTCTTGGGCTTTATCTTGTTCCTTCATCTGGTACATAGCCCTCTGCCTTTTCATCTTATCTGTCTTTCTGTGAATGTGGTTTTTGTTCCACAGGCTGCAGGATTGTAGTTCTTCTTGCTTTTGCTGTCCGCCCTCTGGTGGATAAGGCTATACAAGAGGCTTGTGGAAGTTTCCTGATGAGAGGGACTGGTGGTGGGTAGAGCTGGGGGTTGCTCTGGTGGGCAGAGCTCAGTAAAACTTTAATATGCTTGTCTAGTAATGGGTGGGGCTGGGTTCCCTCCCTGTTGGTTGTTTGGCCTGAGGCGACCCAACACTGGAGCCTACCTGGGCTCTTTGGTGGGGCTAATGGCGGACTCTGGGAGGGCTCACTCCAGGGAGTACTTCCCAGAACTTCTGCTAGCCAGTGTCCTTGTCCTCACGGTGAGGCACAGCTACCCCCGCCTCTGTAGGAGAGCCTCCAACACTAGCAGGTAGGTCTGGTTCAGTCTCCCCTGGGAGAGTGAACTCCTCCCCCTGGGTCCTGATGCACACAGTACTTTGTGTGTGCCCTCCAAGAGTGGAGTCTCTATTTCCCCCAGTCCTGTCGAAGTCCTGCAATCAAATCCCGCTAGCCTTCAAAGTCTGATTCTCTGGGAATTCCTCCTCCTGTTGCCGGACCCCCAGGTTCAGGAGCCTGACATGGGGCTCAGAACCTTCACTCCAGTGGGTGGACTTCTGTGGTATAAGTGTTCTCCAGTTTGTGAGTCACCCACCCAGGAGTTAGGGGATTTGATTTTATTGTGATTGCACCCCTCCTACCGTCTCACTGCAGCTTCTCCTTCATCTTTGCATGTGGGGTATCTATTTTTGTGAGTTCCAGTGTCCTCCTGTCAATGATTGTTCAGCAGTTGTGATTCCGGTGTTCTCAAAAGAGGGAGAGAAAGCATGTCCTTCTACTCCGCCATCTTGAACCAATCTCTGTTTGTGTGTTTTTGAGTGTCTGTGTTTACCTGCATGTGTCTGTGGCTGTAGGAGGCAGAGAAGCAAAGGCAACAGTGAGAAAGGGGCCACCACCGATAATTACTGTGCTTCTGCTCAGTGCCAGAGCAGTGGGCTAGGGATTCAACAGTGACAGACGGGGTGTCTGCCTTGTGGAACTGTTGGCTTGGTGGTCCTGGCCACTGCTTTATTCTGCACTCATTTTCTCAGCCTGGGAAATGGAGTTTCCAGAGCCTTGGAAATAACCTCATGCCCATATTATAAATGTTAATTATGTAGTCGGGAGCTGCAGGCACCAAGGGGGGTCAGTGTTTATTTTTCCTCTTCTGGGAGTCTACTATGGAAGCCTCATCAGTTGGTTGGACTGGAGGCTGGAGTGATTCATGTGGCATAGGAGCGTAGGGCAGGGAGCCCTGAGCTTGCTTGTTGGAGTTAACATTTTATGGCTCCTCCAACCCCTGCCCGTCACTCAGAAGGCAACACTTGGCTCCAAGCCAAACTTTCCAATTATGCCATCAATAAACTTAGTGAAATTGGCAAGAAAAGCAAAGAAAAAGAGTGTTTGCTTTGCCTCAGGTTTGATTTCCTCCCACATGCCCTATCTGTCCTGTTGGTAGCTTCCTCATGGAGCATTTGAGAAAAAATAGGAAATAATTATTTAATCATCAGGTTGGAGATTGTTGATTTATAGAGCCAACATATGTTCCCATATGTACTTTTTTAATTGAAAGATTATACCTCATCAACTCATTTCCTTGTCAACCAGGAGGTGCTGAAGGGCACCTCAATCCATCATGAAAGGGACAAAGTTAAATTCACCAAAGAAATGGACAAAGCTGGGCCTGGAACCAGACGCCCAGGATGTGGCTACCTCTAGTGTGAAGGAGAACATTCTGGTGGCACAGGAGCTTGCTTCTCTTGAAGACGTCCTCCTGATGTTTATATATGTTTGTGTGGTTTTGTCTGTGGTGTATCTTATATTCTCATTTCCCTGAGGCTGGGATTGCCTATGATATGGTACCCGTGGGGCTTAAGAAATGCAAGAGATCTCTGAATGAATGGACATGTTCGAGTTTGAGCATATTAGGGTCAGGGCTTGTTATGAACTCCCAGTGATGAGTTCACTCTGTGTAGGGTCTCACTTATCTCTTCCTGAAGCAACCACCATGTAAGTGGTAACCCACAGAGAATCAGCAGAAAAGAGGAAGGGAAGAATGACCTGTTCCCCACCCCCACCTCCCGGCCACAGGATCCTGAGGAAAGCAGTCCTAACTGTTGGCAGAAGGGGCATCCAGCAGTCAGCCACCCCTCTCCCATCTGTTCTGGACTTCTCTATCAAAGAACATTCCATTCAGCCAGCTTATGTCATGTTGTGAGCTAGAAATGGTCGCTAACACCAAGAGTGGGTGGTCATTGAGCTTGAAACGTTTTGGATGACTGCAAAGGACAAACACAGCAGCCCCATGCTCCATGCTGGTGTGTCATATATGAGATGTGTCTGTGGAGCATGGGGGCTTAATGTCCACTGGCCATCGGTCTCATGTCGGCATGGCTGCTAGATTGCTAGGTGAACTGGCTAAAACTCTCTCTTCCTGAGGGGCTGAGGAGACTCTTGGAGAAAAATCATCCTGAAGGCAGAAGGAACCAGGCAGGGCAAACTTGAGAAGTGAAAGGCTTTCTCCTTCATAATGACTAAGTTCTGTGGTGAGTGGGAAACCAGAGATGAGTCTAAAAAGGAGGTGACCAAGGGACATTGTTCCTGGACCCCTGTGAGAGCATATGAAGCCCTGCTGACTTCATAACCCCTGTGCCATTTTGAGTACCTCAGGAAACACTCAGAGGGCAACATCCACTTAGAAATGGCAGCCGGGTCTGTGCAAGGCATTGGGGCCCTCAGAGGCCACAGCTATGTCTAGCTCTGTGGCACTGCCCAGGGGTCATAGTGGTGTCCAGGGGAAATAGAAGTGGAGCTCACAGGGTGGTTCTTGACCCAAATCAGAGGGCTGTGTGGTCCTGATGATGAGATTTGACTCTCCTATGTTTTTAAATGAAGTGAGCATCTTCCTAACATTTCTTCTTCTAGTTTTATTGAGATATAATTGACATACCGTGCTGTATAAATCTCAGGTGTACAGCATAATGTTTGACTCACATACGTCATGAAATGATTACCAAATTGAGCCATCAGATTTATTATACTGTTTTTCCTTAAAGACTTCAGTTTACCAAAAACTGCGCTTTAATACCCGTGCCTGCTGTATTCCTGCCATTCTTGTGACCTCATTTTTTTTTTTTTTTAAACACATAGCTGCATTTCCAGCAACCCCTTTGGACTAAAGAGCGTAGATACATCCATGTTGGGATCTCTGTGTGACAGCATTGAGCTTGTCATCTGAAGGCAGCAGGAAGTCTGACAGACACTAAACTGTTTTTAGAAGCTAGAAATTCTACGATTTGCAGAGTTGAAGAGTTTGAACATTTCTGGATGAATGCTGCCATTCGTTTTTGGAATTGAACCTCTTAACTTTCTTTTCTTGGAGGACTGTCTCTTTGGTGAGACCCTTTCAGTCATGCAGATGTAGGACAATAGTAATCCCTCATTTTCCTTGGGAAAGTCCCACATGCAGCAGAGAGCCAAGTGGAAGTGCTGCAGACTGAGATGGGAAGTGTTTTGTTCTGAGAAGGCAAGCTGACAGTGTGTTTTGTCCCTGAAGAGGTAAGAGACCTATTTTAAATATTTCATTTTGCTTTGCTCTTACCTCCGGATTTGGCCTGCCCACGCATGTTCTTAGAAAACACAGTCTTCTTATTCCAGCATCTGCTCACAGAAGAAGGGCAGCTCGAGCCAGACAAGGGGGCGGGGGCGCAGGTGTCAACTCATCTCCTTCTGGTGAGGAAAGATGGTGAAGAGGACTGGGATCAGGCTTGGACAGGGCAGATGGGACCCTTGGTACATCTCATGCTGTTATTTCATCTAGTAAAAGGCCACATGTTGCTAAGTATACCTATTATGACTGTTATGGCCCTTTTTTCCAGGGTATGGTTGTGGGTTTCCTCCTGAGGAAATTGAGGTTTCCACTGTCAACCTGAGAAGTTAATTCTAGAGCAGGAAAGATACTGGTGTTAGATGGGAGTGTGGAAGGACTTCCTTTATTTGGAGTCAGGAGGGAAGAGAGTGTTGGGGAGGCTATGGGTATGAAGATGCTCAGAGCTTCCTGCTGAAGGCAGTGAGTTGGGCCCTGCCATCTGGGACAGTCTAGGAGATAGGCCAGGACTGGCCGCCGTAGGCATCCTGAGTGAGAGAGCGAGCCCATGGGCCTTTAGAATGGCCAGCTCAAGGAGAGCATAGTTACCTTTCAGGAAGAAGTTATGCTTCTTTGAACCTACGCTGTCTTGTTAACATCTCAGCTGTGCTTTGGGCAATTAGAAAGCACAGGGCTGTCCCGCTGAAGTTGGGATGGTGTGTTGATCACTGGCAGAGACCAAGGGGAAGAGGCAGCTATGTCTGGCCAGACCAGCAGGTTTCAGAGGAAGAGCTTGGAGAAATTGCTGGGGATCTGCTAGAGGGACTTACATTAAGTGGGGCTTATGTTGTCATAATTTGAGTTTTTTTTAAAAAGGTAACTTTGTTTTATAGTCAGGGGCCAGTGAGAATGTAAACTTGGTGGTTTCTATGGGGATTCCCACAAATATCAACAATACATTGTTTCTCTTCATAAAAATTAAAATCACATTAGTGTGAGGGATTCATGCCAGGGCCCCGGCATGGAAAACACAGGGAGCACTCTGGACTGGAAAGACAAAGACTGAGACGTGTTAGGCCCATATGTGCTGGGTCTAACCTAGGCAAGGCAGAAGAGGGGAGACCAATTTGTTCTGTAGATGTACACATTCTGGAGTGTCGTGGGGCTGCCTCTCTGCTCCTCTGCTTTACTGCAAACCATCGTTAGTGGGGTGGGACAGCGACAGTGCTGACCACCAGGTTTGTAAAAGAGAACCCAACAGTATGGCGTTATTCAAGATGGGATTTTGTGGAAAAATGTAAGAGCTGGAAGGTGTGACTGTAAGAACAAGTTCAGAAACATTTTGCCTTTTCAGAGACTAAAATGTGAGGAACGAGCAAGAAAATAGAAATAATGCGTTTCTAAATTTAATCACTGAACTGAGAGCATTGATGTCTGATTCTTGTCTGAGATGAGAATCCAATTCTCTGTGACCTGGTGGAGAGCTCAGCCCTCTCTGGACCTCAGTTTCCACCCAGTGGAATAAGAGGTCAGGCTTAGCTTGCATCTGATCCTCTACAGCTGTGTTGCTCTAGCCCTCCACGGTGGGACCACCACTTGATGGAAATATTGGTCTATCACAAATTGAGATGCTTAGAGCGCTGCCCTTGGCTACACACATACTGATGGCTTGAGTAGAGGAGGACTGGCTTTCAGATGCCCGAGTGTGACAAAGTGAAAAGGCCTTCATTACTCAGGCAGCCTGGATGGATGCCTGATGGCCCTTTGTCTCCCTGCAGCGCCCCCTGGTGTTTCTGAGCTTTGTATTCTACTCAGGCATCCTCCCAGGTCACTTGCAGGAAGCCAGGAACCTATTATACAATGCTGGGAACTCATGTTGAGGGTGTCAGGATTGCTGGGTCATTTCCCTCTGCTCAGCTTCGCATACCAAACAACAGTGTTCAAATGCTGCTTATTCCCAAAAGAAAACAGGGAAGGGGCATAAGGCAACAGTGCTGTCGTTTCTGCGTGATTCCAAATCCAAAGCAGGGACAGGACCAACAGGAAAGCACACAAAACATGGGACGAACAGAACTTCCTCTAGAAACAGAGCTATTTTATCATCAGCTTTAAATTAAAAGCGTGTTCTGGGCAGCTCTTGGCCCTTGGCTGCAGGTGTAATATCACATTCTAGTTTACAAGTAGCTGATGTGTGATTCTGGGTATAACAGTTATCTGTAATTGAAATCGTTATAAAACAAATCCCCCCCTGCACTGACTGAGACAGTAATCAGCATCAGGAATGCTGTGTATACAGCATTCAGGACCCATAAATATGCAAGATTAATTTGCTGAACTTCATTCAGGCTTCCAGCAGTGCCATCACCTGGGACCAGAGAAGCAGCAAATTAATTCTGAACCTCTGCTAGTTTTAAAACATCAAGAGCAGGCTCCTTTGTGTAGGTGTCTTCTGCAGTGCTTCTCTGCCTTTGCAGATACTTTCTGGAAAAATCAAACAGCTAGAATGCAAAAAGCTGTTTGGCCACAGAAGGTACCCCGGTGCCCCACCTGGTTCCCATGACCTCTTCCTTCCTTCCCATCTCAGTGACCCTCATTTCCTCCTCAGGTCCCTAAAACTACAAACAGAAAAAGAGAAAATCCTGACTTTGGTCAGCACACTGGGAAAACCTCTTAGATAATCAAATTGAGGAAGAAGAAATGCCTAATGGCAAAGCATTAGGATTTGAGTCAGAAAGTAGATCTAGTTCTGGCTCTGACACTAACTGCCATGTCTCCTTGGACAAATTGCTGTCCTTATTTAGGTCTTAGTTCTGCATTTAAAAAAAAGAACTTCTAATTGCTAAAATTTCTCCTAGATACTTTTAAGTTTCACTTTCTTCTCTGTCCAATCCAGTTTGTTACTTTCCTTCAACAGTGTTCTGTATAATAAAAATATTGTTGATGTCTGTCTCCCTTTTTACCTACTCTCTGTTCTCTTTAGCCTTGCACATTATACTTCTTTTATTCCTTAACTATTATTTTTAGTTTTGGGTGGAGGTAGCCATCAGTGTACTTGTTCAGTCCACTATGTTTATCTTGAAGTTTCCATGACACTTCATCTTCCAAATAAGGTGGTACTTTTATAATCTAATTATTACAGAGGAAGAAACAGAGGCCCAGAGAGGTTAAGAAAATTGCCCAAAGCTGCAGAGTTAGTGACAGCAGAGAGATTTAAACCCAAGGCTGCCTTTTGACAAAACCCATGTTCTTAGCTACAAGGCTGTCCTGAAGTCATGGGTTCTTTTGCAGATGTGCTGGGCCTGTTCTTGGTGCACTGACAATGCCAGGATTCTGAGTTATGAAACTGAGGAAAGACCATGGACCATGGGAAAGAGTCCAAAGCAAAGGATACTATGACAGGAGAGAGCCTGTCCGCCAGCTTTTCCCTTTGCACATCACCACATGTACAGAAAGAAATGTGCCTTTTGTCATCATTTTAATTTCTGTGTATAAAACACATGCTCGTCTGGCCCTCTCTGCAGTGGTGGCTGGAATCAGAGTGAGGAAGATAATGTAACATTAGATTTCAAGCAAATTCTTCTTTACTATTCTTTTTTTAATTGAAATTTTTGGTATATATAGATTACATGCAGTTGTACGTAATAATACAGGGAGGTCCCATTTACCTTTTACTCAGTTTCCCCTGATGGTAACATCTTACAGTTGAAAATTTTTTTAAGTACCTAAATATTACATTAATACATTTTGTTGTAATAGGTTCAAGTAATACTGAAATATACAGAACAAAGCATGAAGTTCTGTTTCAAACGTTGTTCTCTTGGACTCTCTCCTCATCTGGGCCTTACTATGGTTTGTGTACCTCCTTCTTCCCCTATACCTCTTCCTTATCTTGTTATAATGGTCAGGGTCATCCTGGGGCAAAATAGAATTTTGGGATTTCTGGCTGACTCATCATCTTTTTGATGGTGCATATGGATGACGTCAGCAATTCTTGATCTCATCTGGTCCTCTAATTGTCTGACATCCTCTGAATTCCTTGTTTCCATGCTTCTTTACATACCCAGTCAAAAAGAAATAATACATATACTACAATATAGACATTTATTATCTCTTCTATATTTGGTATTAAGTATTATGCTTATGTACTAAGTATTCTATACTAAGTAGAATACCTTGATTTTATTTATCTTATTTAACACACCATCAGGCACTGTTCTAAGCATTTTATAAATATTGATTCATTTAATCCTTATAGTAACTCTGTGAGGAAGGCACCATTATTATTTTCATTTTATAGGTGAGGTATGGAGAGGTTGTGCAAGATCACACAGCTAGTAAATGATGGGGACAGGATTCACACCCATCAGTCTGGCTCCAGAGTCTGAGATCTTAACCACTTATGCAACTAACTCATGGATAGTTGGGTAGTTCACCTCTTTTTTTTCCCTTTCCTAATATTTACATGTCCCCCCTACATTATCTCCTTTCTTGTAGGCTATAAATGTGTTCTAATATTAGACACCTTAAAAGACATCCCCCCCCATACATTAGCCTTCGTTTCTGTGGCCTTGTCTTAAGTGACCACCCCATCTCTCTTTCCTGTGTTTGTTTCTAGCAAACCTTGAAAGACTCTTCTATAACTGCTGTCTCCACTTCATCATCTAATTCACTCTTGGGCCCACTGCAGTCAGAGCTTCTCTCTCTCTTTTTTTTTTTTTTCCCCTATCAAACATTTATTTATTTATTTATTTATTTTTCTTTTTTTTTATTTTCTTTTTTTAAATTTTTTTTATTAGTTTCTGCTTTATAACAAAGTGAATCAGTCATACATATACATCTGTTCCCACATCCCTTCCCTCATGCATCTCCTTCCCTCCCACCCTCCCCATCCCACCCCTCCAGGCAGTCACAAAGTTTAATCACTCTATGGAAGCTGTTCCCGTATCATCAAAACAGTCATTTCCTCTTACATGTTGATGTGATTAGTTATATTAATACATTTCCTAATATGAAATCATTTTGGCACCGACATCAGTTTTCACTTTTTAAACTCAGTGCTGGATTTGGCTTGCTAATATTCTATTTATAACTTTGATTAGTGTCAGATGGATGGACTATTTCCTTAAAACTCAAGGAACATAGGAAGTTCTTTCCAGTCCATTTAATTTCCTTGTTAATTTATAGAGGTTGGTTTTCTTGTAGAAAATAGTTTCACTATCTATGTCATTCATGTCTCTCCCCATGGGATGTCTTTTATTTACCAATTAAAAGAGGAATAAATGTGCTTTCTAATTGTCACTGAATAGTCACTCACATAAGGCAAACCTTTACACTGGAGCATGATTTTGAAAAGCTAGAATAATCTGTTTGGCTTTTACACAAGGTTCTATTTTGAGTCCCCAGAAAATGCAGATTGGTAGAAAGAACATTCTCTGTTGAGAAAAGCCAAAGAGTGACAGTGATGATGATGGTGGCAAAAAGTTTTTTATTTTTAAAAGAGCGAGAACAGTTATCATATTTTCAGGACTTAAACTATGCTAGTCACTTGTCTGATGGAATGTATCATTTACTAGGATGTAAAGTCTACGAGGGCAGGACTGTGAGTATTGTGGTGATTACTTTGCATTCACAGCTCTGTGAGGTGGCTGCTACTATTATCTCCAAACTGCAGATGAGGAAACTGAGGCTCTGTGAGGTGGAGTAACTTTCCCAGGTTCATCCAGAGAGACTAGAATGGATTGTTGGTTTTTCCTAATAAAGTCGAAGCATAGTGTTAATAGGTACCGTCAGGCCCCTTTATCCCCTGCACTCCTTAAGCCCCCACTAACCGTGTCAGGCAGAGTGACCAGCAGTTTGTGTGAACCATTCCCATCCCACGTTTTTGCACATGGATGCTACTTCCTGTCTCTATGCAATGCCTTGAACTCTGATCACCTGGCTCACTTGCACTTGCCCTTTGAGGTTTATCCAAGTATTCTCTCTTCCTTCTACCATTCACTGCATGCCCCCTGCCCCACCCTGAGCTCATTTCTCTTGTGGTCGTGGCACATTAGAGATCCTCCAGATCCTTATCTGTCTCCTGCATGAGACAGGAGACTCTGTTGTTCCTCACTGGGGCCAATGGCCTCTGGGACCTCTCAGAATGTGTTTGTCAGATAAATGAAGGATGAGAGTCTCCAGATGGTTCCCTCTCCAATCTGAGCCTAGTCCTTCACAGGGCTGTGGTTGGTGACCTCTAACCACCCCCCACCCCCCAACCTGGCAAGGTTGGCTTCTGGGTTCTTAGACCCACAGCCTCTTACCCTCTGACCATTTTCTGCCTCTCCAGGGAACCACCCCTTACTCTGGAGAGCGTCACACGTTCCTCACAAGAAAACACGTTTAGTTCACTTATTGAAGGTTAAGAAGTCATAAAACTCATTGAGCAGGAGGCTGAGAACTGCTATAACAAAATCAAGCTGAGGTCAGAACCACTCAAATATGGGGGACTACAGCCCTGGAAAATGACATGAATATGTGAAAATCCCTTCTCTGTATTTTCTTAAAGAGAGGCCACTTCCAAATAATCCTTTTTTTCCCCTCTAACTGTGATAAACACTGTGACATTCAACTTGATCAAAATAATCTAGCTCATCAGTATTTCCAGGGGCTATGTAACTGATCAGGAGATTTTCTTCTTTTGGAAACATTTCTTTCTGTGGAGAAATAAATGGAAAGAAATCCAGAAAAATATATCCTACTGTTAGCTCCAGAGATATACAATTTCTAAGAAGGTTGTTATCTATCCTATAGCAAGAACAGAAAGGAAAAAACCTCATTTGTATGTAAAAATAAGATAGAGATTGTGGTTCTCTCTGCCGTATGCAAATCCTATAGGGTCTTGCTATTAATCTGCTATTAAATCCCAGTTCTTTTCCTGAGATTGAACCAGCAGGTCAAAATGACAGATGATGCAGCTGCCAATGCAACAGATCATTGTTTTCTGAAAACAAGTGTGTTCATGTGAGAGGGACCAGGGCTTGTTCCCTAGCCTGCCTCTTCGTGTAGTTCAGGAGCATGTCAATAAGCCTCCTGATTGAGTTCTCATCACTGAGCACTGAGCCTGGAATCTAGTCAGAGTTCAATAATATATGTTGAGTGAGTGAATAACTAAGTGACTGTATTCACTCCTCCCAAAATTCACACTGTGACTGGCCCTTATATATATTTTGTGTACAAAATTCTTCCAGGGTACTTCCCATTCTTTAAGTTACAGTGCCACCATCTCCGTGACATACAGGAATTGTGTGAGCACAGAGGATGGAGCATCTGACTCTGCCTTGGGTTATCAGAAATGCTTCATGGAGGAAGTGCTGTTTGAGTTGCATCTGGGTGGATTAGGAGGTAGAGAAGAGAGAGAAGGCTCTCTAAGAGGAAGGAGGGGAACTGTTGCAGGTGAAGAGGGTCAGGGGAGGGGAAAGGCATACTCTTGTTGGCTTCTTCCCAGAGTCCAGGAGATCAGAACCTTGCGGGTCAGTGATTTCATCTCCCTTGCAGGCCTTTGAGAGTAGAAGGGTCTCTCTCCTCCTACATGCCAGGATCCTAGGGCATCAGAGTCTCTGATCTGAGAATCTCCCCCACCCTGAGAGCCAGGAGCATCCATCAGGCCTCTGCCCTAACCTGCCTGGTGGTCCCAGCCAGACCTATATTCCACAAGAGCTATGAGTGGTACTTGGTGTGCCCTCCGAGAGCTGTGACGCGAGTATGCGAACTGCCTTCTACTGTCCCTTCATCATTCCTCAGGACCCCTCCTCTAGAGGCACCCACACAGTACACAGTATAGGCCCTGGCACATTGCAGGGCTCAGTAATTATTTCTGAGATGAATGAATACTAGAATCTTGGAGGTGGAATCATTACCACATTCCCCACCTAAAATAATCCTGGATTATTTCTTCATTCATTGGACTCTTGGTGGAGGGGTGATTTGGAACATTTCCATCCCCACTAAATATTCAGACAGTGAGTGCCCACTCTGTTCTTCTCATTTTCCTCTGAGTAGTTAAACATGTCCTACATGAGGGTTTAGCCTTTTGTCCAAGCTGCCACCAGACACTCAATAGAGTGGCGTGCTCTGCAATTGGATCTCATTAGGATAAAGAGAGTTGGCCTGGTCCTGGGGATGTAGGAGACAGATGAATCACAAGGTTATTAGGTGCACAGGAATTGTAATCAACTGAGAAGAAAGACCAAGCAGCATGGTCATAAACAAGAGTGTCCTATCCAACATGTTGTAGATAGGCAGTCACTCCCAGGAACATGAGGGCAAGCACCATTTTGAAACTCCCGCCAGGTGTGTTGTAGTAAAGGGAAATTTGAATGAGCTGATGTTCGGAGGCATATCCCTTCCTTTCCAATCACAAGGCTCTGGTGCTAATTAGAATTTTATCAATATGACTGATACACTGAATTGGCTTTTAATAGCTCAAAGAGGTTGAGACATTAGGAAAAATTTCATTTTGGAAGAGATCATGGAGTAGAATTTGTGACCTGCTTCAGGCATTTTAGCAGGTGCTGACCTCTGCCGCTCCTCCATTCACTACTTCCTTGTCAGCCCATGCTCCAGTTATTCCCCCTTGCCTCTGTTAGTGTCTCAGTCTTCTGTGGCCTCTAGTTTCTCTCCTTCTTCCTTCTCTAATCCATGCTAGAGTGAGCTTTCCAAGATCAAACCTTGACCACGCTCTTCTCAGGTGAATGTCTCCTAATCAACTGCAGAGTAAAATTGAAATTCGTTGTTGCAGGGGACCTGGCCTCACACAGTCCTTGTCTATTTTTCCCTTCTGTCACTATTTCTTCCTTCATCTGTCTTCAACTTCCTTCTGTTCCCCAAGCAAGTTATGTTATCTTCTGTTCCTTCACCTCTCCCGGTCATTTTCTTCTTTACCACACTTGCCCTTCCTTCCTCGAATATATCTGATTTTTAACTCAAAACCTTCCCCGTGAAGCCCTCCTGCTGGCACAGCCACTCCCTGCAGTGTCCCCATAATACCTATACAAGTCCTATCAGGGAGTTTTCTCATTGTATGTTTGTATGTACGTGTTTGTTTTTTATTGAATCATAGTTGATTTACAATAGTATATTAATTTCAGGTGTACAGTATGGAGATTCAGTATTTTTTACAGATTATACTCTATTTAAAGTTATTATAAAATAATGGCTATATTTCCCTGTGCTGTACAGTACATCCTTTTTGCTTATTTATTTTGTATATAGTAGTTTGTATCTGTTTATCCAGCGGTCTCCAACCTTTTTGACACCAGGGACCGATTTCGTAGAAGACAGGTTTTCCACGGACGGGGGTGGGGGCCGGAGGGAATGGTTCAGGTGGTAATGCTAGCGATGGGGGGCGGCAGATGAAGCTTCGCTCGCTTGACCACTGCTCACTTCCAGCTGTGCGGCCCGGTTCCTAACAGGCTGCGGACTGGGAGTTGGGGACCCTTGTGTTCATCGCATACTTCTCTCTCCCCCTCCCCTGCCCTTCTCCCCAGTAGTAACCACTAGTTTGTTCTCTATATTGGTGAGTGTTTCTTTTTTGTTATATCAATTTGTTTGTTTTATTTTTTAGGTTCTACATATAAATGCTAACAAGGAGTAATTATCTTTCTCTGTCTGACAAATCACTAAGCATTATACTCTCTAGGTCCATCCATGTTGCTGCAGATGGCAATATTTCATATATATACCACATCTTTTATATATATATACCACATCTTCTTTATCCATTCATCTATTAGTGGACATTTAGGTTGCTTCCCTATCTTGGCTATTATAAATAATGCTGCTATGAACATTGGGGTGCATGTATCTTTTTGAATTAGTGTTTTTATTTTCTTTGGATATATATACACAGCAGTGGAATCGCTGGATCATATGGTAGTTCTATTTTTAGTTTTTTGAGGAACCTCCATACTGTTTTCCACAGTGGCTGCACCAATTTACAATTCCACCAACAGTGTGCTAGGGTTCTCTTTACTCCATTTCCTCACCAGCATTTGTTATTTTTAGACTCTTCGATGATAGCCATTTTGACAGGTGTAGCTTCTTTGAAAAAAAAAGTCTATTCAGGTCTTCTGCCCATTTTTAAATTGGGTTCTTTGTTTTTTTGATAGTGAGTTTTATGAGCTGTTTATGTATTTTGGATCATAACCCCTTATCATTAATATATTTGAAAATATTTCTCCCATTAAGTTGGTTGTCTTTCCATTTTGTAGATGGTTTCCTTTGCTGTGCAAAAGCTTTTAAGTTTAATTTGATCCTATTTGTTTTTTTGTTTTTTGTTTTTGCTTTTGTTTCTTTTGCCTTAGGAGACAGATCCAAAAAAATATTGCTACAGTTTATGTCAAAGAGTGTTCTACCTATGTTCTCTTCTAGGGCTTTTATGGTTTCAGGTCTTCTCTGATCTCTATAATTTTCTTCCTTGTGTGAACTTTGTGTATTGTTTGTTGTTTTTTAAATTCCTTTAGAAGAAAGATTAGGTTGATTATTTGAAATTTTTCTTGTTTCCTGAAGTAGGAAAAATTTTCTGAAATTTTCCTTGTTTCCTGAAGCAGGAAAACTTCTTTCTTATAACTGCTTTTGCTGCATTGCGTAGATTCTGGAAAGTTGTGTTTCCATTTGTATTTGTCTTCAGGTATTTTTTGATTTCTTCTTTGCTTTTTTCATTGATCCTTTGGTGTTTTAGTAGCATATTGTTTAGTCTCCACATGTTTGTGCTTTTCCCATTTTTCTTCCTGTAAATTATTTCTGATTTTGTACTGTTGTGGTCAGAAAAAAAATGCTTGATATTTATTTATATTCTTTTAATTGTAAAACACATGTAACATAATTTACCATCTTAACCATTTTTAAGTGTACAGTTCAGTAATGTTAGGTATACGCACAGTTTTGTGCAGCCACTTCAGACATTTTCATCTTGCAAAACTGAAACTCTGTTCAGATTAAATCTCAACTTCCCATTTCACTCTCCCCTCATCTCCTGGCATTGCCCATTCTTCTTTCTGGCTCTATGAATTTTATTACTCTGGGTACTTTACATAAGTGGAATTGTACACTATTTTTCCTTTTGTGACTGGCTGTTTTCACCTAACAGTGTCCTCAGTGTTCATTCATGTTGTAGGATAGGTCAGAATTTACTTCCTTTTTAAGGCTAAGTAACATTCCGTTGTATGGATGGGCCACATTTTGTTTCTCCAGGTGTCATATTGATGGACAGTTGGGTTGCTTGAGTAGTATTGCTGTGAGCTTGAGTGTGCAGATTTCTGTTTTAGTGCCCACTTTCAATTATTTTGTGTATATACCTGGAAGCAGGATAGCTGGATCATATGATAATTCTATTTTTAATCTTTTGAGGAACTTGAGACTTGTTTTTTGGACTAGCATGTGATCTGTCTTTGAGAATGTTCCATCTGCATTTGAAAAGAAGGTGTATTCTGCCGTTTTTGCATGGAATGTTCGATAGATATCTGTTAAGTCCAGTTGGTCTATTGTGTCATTTAAGACCACTGCTGCCTTACTAATTTTCTGTCTGGATGATCTGTTCATTGATGTAAGTGGTGTGTTAAAGTCCCCTACTGTTAGTGTATTATTGTCGGTTACTCTCTTTAGGTCTATTAATGTTTGCTTTATATATTTAGGTGTTCATGTTTTGGGCAAATTTATGTTAACGGGTATAATATCCTCTTCTTGTATTGATCCCTTTATCAGTGTATAATGCCCTTCTTTGCCTTTTGTTATAGACTTTGTCTTAAAGTCTATTTTGTGTGATCTGAGTATTGCTACCCCTGCTTTCTCATTATTTCTATTTGCATGAAATATCTTTATCCATCCCCTCACTCTCAGTCTGGGTTTTTAGTTCTGAAATGAGTCTCTTGTAAGCAGCATATAGATGGGTTTTGTTTTTTATCCAATCAGGCACCGTGTGTCTTTTAATTGGAGATTTTAGTACAAGGACACTTAAAGTGATTATTGATAGGTATATACTTACTGACATTTTGTTACTTGTTTTCTGGTTGTTTTTGTAGTTCTTTCCTGTTCTTTTCTTTTTCTTATAGTTCTTCCCTGTGGTTTGATGATTTTCTTTACTGGTATGCTTGTGTTACTTTCTTTTTGTTTTTCTGTTATCTATTGTAGGTTTTTCATTTGTGGTTACCATGGTGTTCATATATGTCGACCTATATAACTATACCTACTTGTTTTAAACAGGTCGTCCTTAAAGTTCAAACACATTCTAAAAGGTTTACATTTTGATTCCCTTCCCTCACACTTTGTGGGTTTTTTTTAAATTTGTTTTATTGAAGTATGGTTGATTTACAATGTTGTGTTAATTTCTGCTGTACAACAAAGTGATTCAGATATATATATATATATGTGTATATATATATATATAACTTTCTTTTTCATATTTTTTTCCATTATGTTTTATCACAGGATATTGAATATAGTTCCCTGTGCTATACAGTAGGAACTTTAGAAGTTTATAAAGTTTATAAGTTTATATGGATAAACTTGTTGTTTATCCATTCTAAATGTAATAGTTTGTATCTACCAACTATCTGTAATAGTTTTGTATCTGTAAGTTTATATGGATAACCTTATTGTTTATCCATTATAAAGGTAATAGTTTGTATCTACCAACCCCAAATTCCCAGTCCATCCATCTTCTTCCCCCTTTCTATTCAGTGGCAATCAGAAGTCTGTTCTCTATGTCTGTGAGTCTGTTTCTGTTTTGTAGATAAGTGTATTTGTGTCATACTTTAGATTCCACATATAAGTGATATCATATGGTATTTGTCTTTCTCTTTCTGACTTACCTCACTTAGTATGATAATCTCTGGATCCATCCATGTGGCTGCAAATGGCATTATTTCATTCCTTTTTATGGCTGAGTGCTATTTCATTGTATTAATGTACCATATCTTCTTTATCCATTCATCTGTCAGTGGATGTTTAGGTTGTTTCCATGTCTTGGCTATTGTGCATAGTGCTGCTATGAATACAGCAGTGCATGTACCATTTTGAATTATAGTTTTGGTGGGATATATGCCCAGGAGTGGGATTGCAGGGTCATAGAGAACTCTATTTTTAGTTTTCTGAGGAACCTCCATACTGTTCTCCATAGTGGCTGCATCAATTTACAATGCCTCCAACAATGTAGGAGGGTTCCCTTTTCTCCACAACCTCTCCAGCATTTGTTATTTGTAGATTTTTTAATGATGGCCATTCTGACCAGTGTGAGATGATGCCTCATTGTAAATAGTTTTGATTTGCATTTCTCTAATAATTAGTGATGTTGAGCATCTTTTCATGTACCTGTTTAATGACTTTGACAGTTTTGATGAGTATTGGTCAAATAGTTTATATCCTGTGTAATGACTTTGACAGTTTTGATGAGTATTGGTCAAATAGTTTATATAATGTCCCTCAATTGAGATTTGTCTGATGTTTTTCTCATGATTAGTTTGGAGTTATGTGTTCTTGGAAGGAAAACCATAGAGATAAATTGCTGTAAAAAATCACATTTTACCAGGTGTACTTATGATCAACAGATTTGTCACTGTTAATGTTGACTTTGATCAACTGGCTGAGGTAGTGTGTATAGTGTGTGTCAAGATTGTGTACTGTAGTTACTCTTTTTTCCTCTTTCCATACTGCAGTCTTAGAAATGAAGTCACTATTGCAGCCCATACATAAGGAGTGGGAAGCTTTGCTCTCCATCCTTGAGGGTGAAGTATCCATGTGCATTATTTGGAATTGTACTGCACAGGAGATTTGTGCCTTGTTACATTTATTTATTTATTTATTTATTCCAGTATGGACTTATGGATATTTATTTTAAACTTCAGGTTATAATTCAGTACTACTTTATTTATTTTGTTGCTCAAATTCATTCAGCCTTGGGCTTTGGGAGGTCTTTCATTTGGCTCCTGTGTCCCTTTGACATACCTCCATCATTATGTACTTTTTTTAAAAGGAAGTACTTCTTTATGTTCTGGTGCTACAAGATGAACAAGGCTCATGTTGTGTATTTCTTGCCTCAGACGTAGAATAAATCATTTCTCCAAAGAGTACTGATTTTTTAAGGAGAAGAATGTTAAATTCTGAGATCTGGGTACTAGGTGTATTCACTGCTGCTGGATGCTGTTGTTTTATAGATCCTCTCGGCCAATAGAACAAGGAAATATATGTGTATAGTAATGTGTATATATACATATCTATAAATATATCTGTATATAGCCATCTCTAACCGTTTTAAGGTAAACATGAGTTCACACTGATGTCTCCAACTCTGATTTATTGCTACATGTTCTAGCCTCTTCCCCTTGCATATCTGTAACTTCCCACTCCAACACTGAGAAACTTGGATCCCACAATCCACCAACAATTTACTTAATTGTTCAGTTCCAGTATACATGTGTAGCAGTATCATAACTTGCACTCCCATGGGGAACAACTTTATCACACTTTATCACTGGAGCACAGTGCTTATGTATAGTTTCCTTTTGCCTTTAGGCTTATATTATAGATTTCACTCATTTAAAAGTTACTTAAGTCAGGGATGTTCACCCCAACCCCTTCAGTGAGGTTGTTACATACATTTGTAATACATTTAATTGTTTTGTCATATTTTGCAGTTCATCTTGGGACTCTCCCAATTTCCTGCATGATTTTTTTTGAAATTTGCATGTATTAAGACTCACACTTTGTGCTGAAACGTTTTATGGATTTTGACAAATGCGTAACGTCATGCATTCCCCTTTGCTTTACCTATTTAACCCTGTTCCCTCCTCTTGGATGTAACCATTGATATGTTTACCACCTGTATAGTTTTGCCTTATCCAGAATGTCATTTAATTGGAATCCTTTACATACTGTCTCTTTTCCCTTAGCAATATTCATTTAAGATTCATCCATGTCTTCTCATAACTTGATAACTCATTTCTTTTTTTCCCCCAGTTTTATTGAGAGATAATTGACATAAATCACTGTATAAGTTTAAGGCATACAGCATGATGGTTTGATTTACATATATTGTGAAATGATTACCAAAATAACTTCAGCTAACATCTGTCATCTCATATAGATACCATAAAAAGAAAAGAAGAAAAGAAAAAGGAAAATAAATTTCCTTGTGATGAGAACTCCTAGATTTTACTCTTAGCAACTTTTCTGTATGTCATACAGTAGTGTTGACTATAGTCATCATGTTGTGCATTGCAACCCTACTACTTATTTATCTTATAGCTGGAAGAGTGTACGTTTTGACCACCTTCCTCTAATTCCCCCTCTCCACACCCTCTGCCTCTTTTAACTACAAGTCTGATCTCTTTTCCTGTGAATTCTTTTAATTTTGTTTTGTTTTGTTTTTTGTTTTTTAAGATTCCACATATAACTGAGATTATACAGTATTTGTCTTTCTCTGTCTGACTTATTTCACTTAGTACAATGCCTTCACCGTTCATCCATGTTGTTGCCAATGGTAGGATTTCCTCATTTTTTATGACTAAATAATATTCCATTGTGTATATATCCACAACTTGTTTGTCCATTCATACATCGACAGACACTTAGGTTGTTTCCAAGTCTTGCTACTGTAAGTAATGCCATGAACATGGGGGTGCAGATATCTTTTTAAGTTAGTGCTTTCATTTCCGTTGGATGTATTCCCAGAAGTGGAATTAGTGGATCATATAGTAGTTTTATTTAAAAATTTTTAAGGATTCTCAATACTGTTTTCCATAGTAGCTGTACCAACTTACAGTCCCACCAACAGTGCACAATAGTTCCCTTTTCTCCACATCCATGTCAGCATTTGTTATCTCTTGTTTTTTTGGTGATGGTCATTCTCACAGGCGTGAGGTAATATCTCATTGTGGTTTTGATTTGCATTTCCCTAATGACTGGTGATGTTGACCATCTTTTCATGTACATGTTGACCTTTCACATATTTTCTTTGTAAAATGCCTAGGTCCTTTGCTCATTTCTTACTTGAGCTATTTGTTATTTTGCTGTTGAGTTGTATGAGTTCTTTATATATTTTGGACATTAACCTCTTATCAGATATATGGTTCTCAAATATTTTCCCCCTTTTCTAGGTTGTCTTTTCACTTTGTTGATGGTTTCTTTTGCTGTACAATGCTTTTTAGTTTGATGTAGTTACACTTGTTTATTTTTGATTTTGTTACTTGTGCTTCAGGCGTCATATCTAAAAAAAAAAGTCATTACCAAAACCCATGTCAGGTAGCTTTATTCCTATGTTTTCTTCTAGGAGTTTCATAGTTTCAGGTCCTATATTTAAGTCTTTAATCCATTTTGAGTTAATTCTGGTGAGCGGTGTAAGATAGGGGTCTAGTTTCATTCTTCTACATGTGAATATTCAGTTATGCCCGCATCATTTATCAAAGAGACTGTCTTTTCTCCATTGACTATTCTTGGTTCCCATGTCAAATATTAGTTGATCATGTATGTTTGGGTTTATTTCTGGGCTTTTGATTCTGTTCCATTGGTCTATGTGTCTGTCTTTATTACTGTTTTTATTATTATAGCTTTATTGTATAGATTGAAATCAAGAAGTGTGATGCCTCCTGTTTTGTTCTTTCACAGGATTTCTTTGGCTATCAGGGTCTTTTGTGGTTCCACATACGTTTTTGGAATGTTGTTTTTTTCTACTTCTATAAAATGCCATTGGAATCTTGATAGGGGTTGCATAAATCTATAGATGGTTTTTAGGACTTCCCTAGTGGTCCAGTGTTTAAGACTCCATGCTTCCAATGCAGGGGGCTCAGGTTTGATCCTTGGTTGGGGAACTAAGATCCCACATGCCACACAGTGCGGCCAAAACACAAAAACAAGCAAAAATCTATAGATGGTTTTTTGTAGTATGGACATTTTAACAATATTAATTATTGCAGTCATGAACATGGGATACTTTTCTATTTGTGTCTTTTTCAAGTTGTTTCATTATTGTCTTGTAGTTTTCAGAGTATAGATCTTTCACCCCCTTTGTTAAATTTATTCCTAAGCATTTTATTTTACTTTATTTTTTGATGCTATTGTAAGTGGGATCAATTTCTTATTTATTTTTCAGAAAATTTGTTGTTAGTATATAGAAGCACTACTGATTTTTGTATGGTAATTTTGTTTCCTGCAACCTTACTGAATTCATTGATTACATCTAACGTTTTTTTGGTTGAGTCTTTGATTTTCTATGTATAAAATCATGTCATCTGCAAACAGAGACAATTTTACTTCTTCTGTTTTGATTCTGATACTTTTTATTTTTCTTGCCTGACTGCTCTAGCTAGGACCTCCAGTAGCATGTTGAATAGGAGTGGTAGAGTGGGCCACCCTTGTCTTGTTCCTTATCCTAGAGAAAAATCTTTCAAACTTTCACAATTGAGTATGATGTTAGCTGTGGGCTTGTCATACATTGACTTTTATTATGTTGATATGTGTCCCTCTATGCCTAATTTGTTAAAAATTTTTATCATGAATGTATGTTGAATGAATTTTGTTGAATGCATTTTCTGCATCTATTGAGATGATAATATGATTCTTTTCTTTCTTTCTATTAATGTGATGTTTCACATTGATTTATGTATGTTGAACCATCCTTGCAACCCAGGCATAAATCACACTTGATCATGGTGAATGATCCTTTTAATGTGTTGCTGAATTCAGTTTGGTAGTATTTTATTGAGAATTTTTGCATCTATATTGTTCAGGGATATTGGTCTAGTTTTCTTTTCTAGTTGTGTCCTTTTCTCGTTTTGGTATCTGGATAATGCCGGCCTTGTAAAATGAATTGGGGGATGTTTCATCCTCTTCAATAATTTGGAAGAGTTTGAGAAGCATTTGAGTTAATTTTTCTTTAAGCTTTGGTTAAGTTCACCAGTAAAGCCATCCAGTCCTGGGTTTTTCTTTGTTGGCAGATTTTTGATTACTGATTCAGTCTCTTTACTAGTAATGGTTCTATTAAGATTTTCTTTTTTTTTTTTCTGTTTCAGTATTGGTAAGTTGTGCATTTCTAAGTTTTTTTCATTTTTTTCTAAGTCGTTCAGTTTGTTGGCATATAGTGTTCATAGTAGCCTCATGATCCTTTGTATTTCTGTGGAATAACTTGTAATGTCTGTTTTTCATTTATAATTTTATTGATTTGGATTCTCTCTTTTTCTTGGTTAGTCTAGCTAAGGATTTGTCAATTTTGTTTATATTTTCAAAGAACCAACTTCTTAGTTTGATTAATCCTTTCTATTGTTTTTTCTTGTTCTCCACTTCAGTTATTCCTGCTCTGATCTTTATTATTTCCTTCCTTCTGCTAACTTTGGGCGCAGTTTGTTCTTCTTTTTCTAGTTCCTTAAAGAGTAGAGTTAGGTTTATTTGGGATCTTTCTTCTTAATGTAGGCATCTATTGCTATGAATTCCCCTCTTAGAACTGTTTTTGCTACATCCCATAAGTTCTGGTTTGCTGTGTTTCCATTCACATTTGTCTCAGGAAACTTTTAAATTTCCCCCTTAATTTCTTTTTTGATACATTGGTTGTTCAGAGCAGTGCTGTTTAATTTCCATGTGTTCATGAATTTTCCAGTTTCCCTCTTGTTATTGATTTTTAGTCTGATGCCACTGTGGTTGGGGAAGATAATTGGTATAATTTCAGTCTCTTTTAATCTGCTAAGACTTGTTTTGTCACCTAACATATGGTCTGTCATAGAAAATGTTCTATGTGCACTTGAGAAGAATATGTGTTCTGCTGTTGTGGATGGAACGTTCTGTGTATGTCTTTTAAGTACCTGTGATCTATAGTGTTGTTCAAATCTTTTTCCATATTGATTCTCTGTCTGGATGATCTATCCATTATTGAGAGTGGGTACTAAAGTCCCCAACTATTATTGTATTACTATTTGTGCTTTTAGTTCTGTTAAGTTTTGCTTTATATATTTAGATGCTGTGTTATTGGGCATACAAATGTTTACAACTGTTGTATCTTCTTGATGGATTGACCACTTTATCATTATGTAATGACCTTCTTTGTCTCTTTTCACCATTTTTAGCTTAAGTCTGTTTTGTCTGATGTAAATATAGCTACTCTTGCTTTTTTGTTGTTGTTACCATTTGCTTGAAATGACTTTTTCCATCCCTTCACTTTCAATCAATGTGTGTCTTTAAGGCTAAAGTGTGTCTCTTGTAGGCAGTGTGTTTTTGGATATTGTTTTAAAAATTTATTCAGCTGTTCTCTGTCTTTTGATTGGAGAATTTAATCTGTTTACATTTAAAGTAATTATTGATAGGTACAGACTTACTATTGCCATTTTGTTAATTGTTTTCTGGTTGTTTTGTAGATCCATTGCTCCTTATTTTTGTCCTGCTGTTTGTTTTCTTGTTTCGATGTCTTCTTGTATTAATATGTTTTGACTTCTTTATCTTGTTCTTTTGTTTAACTGCTATAGGTTTTTCCCTTGTGGTTACTGTGAGGCTTACGTAAAATATCTTAAAATTATAGCACCCTATTTTAAGCTGATATCAACATAACTTTAATAGAATTCCCAAACCTCACACTTTTACTTCTCCTCCCCCTCACCTCTTAGGTTATTGCTGTTAAAATTTGCATACTTTTTTATTGTGTAACTACTAACAGATTATTGTAGTTATGGTTATTTTTACTATGTTCATTTTTTAAAAAAATTTAAAGTTGTAGGCAAATTATGCATCACCATTACCACGTTATAAACTCTAATTTTGACTATATATTTACCAGTGAGTTTTACACTACCTTTTTATGTTTTTATGATGTTAATTAGTGTCTTTCTACTTCCACTCAAATAATTCCCTTAAGCATTTCTTGTAAGGCAGGTTTAGAGGATATGAACTCCTTGAGCTTTTTTTGTTTATTTGTTTGGGAAAGTCTTTATTTTGCCTTCATTTCTGAAGATCAGCTTTGCCACGCATAGTATTCTTGGTTGACACTTGTTTTCTTTCAAGCTTTTGAATATGTCATCCCATTCTCTCCTAGCTTAAAATATTTCTCTTGAAGAATCCACCAGTTGTCTTATAGGTGTTCCCCAGTATGAAAATTCTGTTTTTTTCTTGCTGCTTTTAAAATACTTTCTTTCTCTTTGACTTTTGACAGTTTTATTATAATGTGTCTTGGTGTAGTCCTATTCAAGTTTAACTTATTTAGGATTCTTTATATTCTTTTCATGAATCTGGATGTTTATTTCTTTTTCCAGGTTCAGGAAGTTTTCAGTCATTATCGCTTTGAGTATACTTTTTGTGCCTTTCTCTTTCTCTTCTACTTCTGTAATTCCCATAATGCAGATATTTTCTTTTCATTGTGTCCCATGAACCTGGTAGGCTTTCTTCACTCTTTTTCATTCTTTTCTTTTCTTCTGACTGGTAATTTCTAATGTCCTATCTTCTAGGTCACTGGTTCTTTCTTCTACATGGTCGAGTTTGCTTTTGAAACTCTATTGAATTCTTCAGTTCATTCATTGTATTTTTCAACTCTAGGATTTCTCTAAGGGTTTTGTTTTGTTTTGTTTTTTTATGATTTCTGTTGTATTGTCAAACATTTCATTTTGTTCATGCATTATTCTCCAAATTTTGTTTAGTTGCTTGTGTGTTCTTGTAGTTCATTAAACTTCTTTAAGAGGATTATTCTGAATTTGTCATCTGGCAGTTCATAGATCTCCATTATTTTTGTGGTCAGTTATTAGAGTTTTATTTGTTTCCTTTGATATTGTCATATTTACCTGTTTTTTTGTGATCCTTGGTTTCTTATATTGATATCTGCACATTTCAATAATTGCCTTTCTTCCTCTTCGAGACTTTTCAGGTTTGCTTTAGAAGAGACAGATTTTCAGCAGTCCATTCAGTTTGGGTTTCTGGACGTGTCTCCTGATAAGTCCTTGGGTAGGTGAGGCCTGCTATTATGGTATATTTTTGGTCAAGGCAACTGAACTCTGAGATTGGGGGTGGCAGGGAGTGTGCCATGGCTGATAGTAGTTGGATATGATGTCTGGCTTGGGTCCCTTCTGAAGTGAGGCTGTAAGATGGGCTCTTTGGTTGCATGGATTGTCTGGTCAGACTTAACACATGGTTAGAATTGGATACTATATTCATTAGTAGGTGGGGCTATGAATTAGATTCCTTGCCCTGGTGGGGCATCGGGACAGAATCCAGGGCCTCTACAGCTCATTGTTTGGTGACCTGAATTGGGCAAGAGTGTGCACTGAATTCCCTGGTCAGGTGAGGTCACTGGTTTTGCTCCAGAGTTTGGGGAAGCCATGAGCTATGCTCTCTGTTCAAGTGCTGCTGTAAGCAGGGCTGTTCCATGGGCTATGCAGCTTCCTGTATGCTCTGGTTAGGTTCCCTGGTCAGGCAGTTAGATGATATATTCAGAAATGACTGGGGTTAGAAATTAGTTTCCCTTCCTGGGTGCAGTGCGGGAAGCAGCTCTAAAGCTGGTAAAGCTCTTTGTTGTTGTCAAGTTGACCCATGTCCTAAGTCTCCTGGTCAGTGGACCTATCGTTCACTGGCTTTGCTCTGAAGTCTGTAGGCTACCAGCTCTACTTAAGTGACACTGGGCTGCACAGCTTCTAGGAGTTCTCACCAGTCTTTCTGGTCAGATGGGGCCAAAGAGCCACAGTGGTGGGTCTGTGTCTCAGTTCCTTTGCTTGGGTGGTCAGGAGAGTAGTGGCTGAAGGCAACTCTTAGTTTCCCAGACTGTCCAGTTGGGGGAGCCTGGGAGTTACCCTCAATTTAAATTTATTTATTTATTTATTATTATTTCTTTTAACATATTTATTGGAGTATAATTGCATTAAAATGGTGTGTTAGTTTCTGCTTTATAACAAAGTGAATTGGTTATATGTATACATATATCCTCATATCTCCTCCCTCTTGTGTCTCCCTCAGACCCTCCCTATCCTGCCCCTCTAGGTGGTCACAAAGCACTGAGCTAATCTTCCTGTGCTATGTGGCTGCTTCTCACTAGCTATCTATTTTACATTGTGTAGTGTATATATGTCCATGCCACTCTCTCACTTCATCTCAGCTTACCCTTCCCCCTCCCTGTGTCCTCTGGTCCATTCTCTACATCTGCATCTTTATTCCTGTCCTGCCCCCAGGTTCCTCAGAACCCTTTTTTTTTTTAGATTCCATATATATGTGTTAGCATACGGTGTTTGTTTTTCTTTCTGACATGCTTTACTCTGTATCATATACTCTAGGTCCATCTACCTCACTACAAATAAATCAATTTTGTTTCTTTTTTATGGCTGAGTAATATTCCATTGTATATACATACCCCATCTTCTTTACCCATTCATCTTTTGATGGACACTTAGGTTGCTTCCATGTCCTGGCTATTGTAAATAGAGCTGCAATGAATATTGTGGTACATGACTCTTTTTGAATTATGGTTTTCTCAGGGAATATGCACAGTAGTGGGATTGCTGGGTCATATGGTAATTCTATTTTTAGTTATTTAAGGAACCTGTTCTCCATAGTGGCTGTATCAATTTACATTCCCACCACCAGTGCAAGAGGGTTCCCTTTTCTCCACACCCTCTCCAGCATTTACTGTTTGTAGATTTTTTCATGGTGACCATTCTGAACTGGTGTGAGGTGATACCTGATTGTAGTTTTGATTTGCATTTCTCTAATAATTAGTGTTGTTGAGCACCATTTCATGTGTTTGTTGCCAATATGTATATCTTTGGAGAAATGTCTATTTAGGTCTTCTGCCCATTTTTGGATTGGGTTGTTTATTTTCTTATTATTGAGCTGCCTGAGCTGCTTGTAAATTTTGGAGATTAATCCTTTGTCAGTTGCTTCTTGCAAATATTTGCTCCCATTCTGAAGGTTGTCTTTTTGTCTTATTTATGGTTTCCTTTGCTGTGCAAAAGCTTTTAAGTTTCATTAGGTCCCATTTGTTTATTTTTGTTTTTATTTCCACTTTTCTAGGAGGTGGGTCAAAAAGGATCTTGCTATGACTTATGTCATAGAGTGTTCTGCCTATGTTTTCCTCTAAGAGTTTGATAGTGTCTGGCCTTACATTTAGTTCTTTAATCCATTTTGAGTTTATTTTTGTGTATGATGTTAGGGAGTGTTCTAATTTCATTCTTTTACATGTAGCTGTCCAGTTTTCCCAGCACCACTTATTGAAGAGGCTGTCTTTTCTCCATTGTCTATTCTTGCTTCCATTATCAAAGATAAGGTGACCATATGTGTGTGGGTTTATCTCTGGGCTTTCTATCCTGTTCCATTCATCTATATTTCTGTTTTTGTGCCAATGCCATACTGTCTTGATTACTGCAGCTTTGTAGTATAGTCTGAAGTCAGGGGCCCTGATCCCTCCAGCTCCATTTTTCTTTCTCAAGATTGCTTTGGCTTTTTGGGGTCTTTTGCGTTTCCATACAAATTGTTAATTCTTTTGTTCTATTCTGTGAAAAATGCCGTTGGTAGTTTGATAGGGATTGCATTGAATCTATAGATTGCTTTGGGTAGTATAGTCATTTTCACAATGTTGATTCTTCCAATCCAAGAACCTGTTGGATATCCCTCCATCTGTTTCTATCATCTTTAATTTCTTTCATCAGTGTCTTACAGTTTTCTGCTTCAGGTCTTAGGTCTCCTTAGGTAGGTTCATTCCTAGTTATTTTGTTCTTTTTGTTGCAATGGTAAATGGGAGTGTTTCCTTAATTTCTCTTTCAGATTTTTCATCATTAGTGTATAGGAATGCAAGAGATTTCTGTACATTAATTTTGTATCCTGCTGCTTAACCAAATTCATTTATTAGCTCTTG
Source organism: Mesoplodon bidens (assembly GCF_964165515.1). NCBI lineage: Eukaryota > Metazoa > Chordata > Mammalia > Artiodactyla > Ziphiidae > Mesoplodon > Mesoplodon bidens. The sequence continues at coordinate 116,136,381 of NC_138160.1, forward strand.
TAGTTTGCTGGTAGCACCTTTAGGATTCTCTATGTATAGTATAATGTCATCTGCAAACAGTGACAGTTTTACTTCTTCTTTTCGGATTTGGATTCCTTTTATTTCTTTTTCTTCTCTGGTTGATGTGGCTAAAACTTCCAAAACTATGTTGAATAAGAGTGGTGAGAGTGGGCAACCTTGTCATGTTCCTGATCTTAGTGGAAATGGTTTCAGTTTTCCACCATTGAGAACGATGTTAGCTGTGGGTTTTTCATATATGGCCTGTATTATGTTGAGGTAAGTTCCCTCTAAGCCTACTTTCTGGAGGGTTTTTATCATTAATGGGTATTGAATTTTGTCCAAAGCTTTCTCTGCATCTATTGAGATTATCGTATGGTTTTTATCCTTCAGTTTGTTAATATGGTGTATCACATTGTTTGATTTGCATATATTGAAGAATCCTTGCATTCCTGGGATAAACCCCACTTGATCATGGTGTATGATGATCCTTTTAATGTGCTGTTGGATTCTGTTTGCTAGTATTTTGTTGAGGATTTTTGCATCTATTTTCATCAGTGATATTGGCCTGTTGTGTTCTTTCTTTGTGACATCTTTGTCTGGTTTTGGTATCAGGGTGATGGTGGCCTCGTAGAATGAGTTGGGGAGTGTTCCTCCCTCTGCTATATTTTGGAAGAGTTTGAGAAGGATAGGTGTTAGCTGTTCTCTAAATGTTTGATAGAATTCGCCTGTGAAGCCATCTGGTCCTGGGCTTTTGTTTGTTGGAAGATTTTTAATCACAGTTTCAATTTCAGTGCTTGTGATTGGTCTGTTCATATTTTCTGTTTCTTCCTGATTTTCTGTTTCTTCCTTCAGTCTTGGCAGGTTGTGCATTTCTAAGAATGTTTCCATTTCTTCCAGGTTGTCCATTTTATTTGCATAGAGTTGCTTGTAGTAATCTCTCATGATCTTTTGTATTTCTGCAGTGTCAGTTGTTACTTCTCCTTTTTCATTTATAATTCTATTGATTTGTGTCTTCTCCCTTTTTTTCTGATGAATCTGGCTAATGGTTTATCAATTTTGTTTATCTTCTCAAAGAACCAGCTTTTAGTTTTATTGATCTTTGCTATCGTTTCCTTCATTTCTTTTTCATTTATTTCTGTTCTGATCTTTATGATTTCTATCCTTCTGCTAACTTTGGGGGTTTTTTGTTCTTCTTTCTCTCATTGCTTTAGTTGCAAGGTTAGGTTGTTTATTCGAGATGTTTCCTGTTTCTTAAGATAGGATTGTATAGCTATAAACTTCCCTCTTAGAACCGCTTTTGCTGCATCCCGTAGGTTTTGGGTCGTCGTGTCTCCATTGTCATTTGTTTCTAGGCATTTTTTAATTTCCTCTTTGACTTCTTCAGTGATCACTTTGTTATTAAGTAGTGTATTGTTTAGCCTCCATGTGTTTGTATTTTGTACAGATGTTTTCCTGTAATTGATATCTAGTCTCATAGCATTGTGGTCGGAAAAGATACTTGTTACGATTTCAGTTTTCTTAAATTTACCAAGGCCTGATTTGTAACCCAAGATATGATCTATCCTGGAGAGTGTTCCATGATCACTTGAGAAAAATGTGTATTCTGTTGTTTTTGGATGGAATGTCCAATAAATATCAATTAAGTCCATCTTGTTTAATGTATCATTTAAAGCTTGTGTTTCCTTATTTATTTTCATTTTGGATGATCTCTCCATTGGTGAAAGTGGGGTGTCAAAGTTCCCTACTATGAATGTGTTACTGTCGATTTCTCCTTTTATGGCTGTTAGTATTTGCCTTATGTATTGAGGTGCTCCTATGTTGGGTGCATAAATATTTACAATTGTTATATCTTCTTCTTGGATCGATCCCTTGATCATTATGTAGTGTCCTTCTTTGTCTCTTGTAATTATCTTTATTTTAAAGTCTATTTTGTCTGATATGAGAATTGCTTCTCCAGCTTTCTTTTGGTTTCCATTTGCATAGAATATCTTTTTCCATCCCCTCACTTTCGGTCTGTATGTGTCCCTAGGTCTGAAGTGGGTCTCTTGTAGACAGCATATATATGGGTCTTGTTTTTGTATCCATTCAGCCAGTCTGTGTCTTTTGGTCGGAGCATTTAATCCATTTCATTTAAGGTAATTATCTAAATGTATGTTCCTATTCCCATTTTCTTAATTGTTTTGGGTTTGTTATTGTAGGTCTTTTCCTTCTCTTGTGTTTCTTGCCTGGAGAAGTTCCTTTAGCATTTGTTGTAAAACTGGTTTGGTGATGCTGAACTCTGTCAGCTTTTGCTTGTCTGTAAAGGTTTTAATTTCTCCATCAAATCTGAATGAGATCCTTGCTGGGTAGAGTAATCTTGGTTGTAGATTTTTCTCCTTCATCACTTTATATATGCCCTGCCACTCCCTTCTGGCTTGTAGAGTTTCTGCTGAACAATCAGCTGTTAACCTTATGGGGATTCCCTTGTGTGTTATTTGTTGTTTTTCCCTTGCTGCTTTTAATATGTTTTCTTTGTATGTAATTTTTGACAGTTTGATTAATATGTGTCTTGGCATGTTTCTCCTTGGATTTATCCTGTATGGGACTCTCTGTGCTTTCTGGACTTGATTAACTATTTCCTTTCCCATATTAGGGAAGTGCTCAACTAATCTCTTGAAATATTTTCTCAGTCCCTTTTTTTTTCTCTTCTTGTTCTGGGACCCCTATAATTCGAATGTTGGTGCATTTAATCTTGTCCCAGAGCTCTGTGAGACTGTCCTCAGTTCTTTTCATTCTTTTTTCTTTATTCTGCTCTGCAGTAGTTATTTCCACTATTTTATCTTCCAGGTCACTTATCCGTTCTTCTGCCTCAGTTATTCTGCTATTGATCCCTTATAGAGTACTTTTAGTTTCATGTATTGTGTTGTTCATTGTTGCTTGTTTCCTCTTTAGTTCTTCTAGGTCCTTGTTAAATGTTTCTTGCATTTTGTCTATTCTATTTCCAAGATTTTGAATCATCTTTACTATCACTATTCTGAATTCTTTTTCAGGTAGACTGCCTATTTCCTCTTCATTTGTTCAGTCTGGTGGGTTTTTATCCTGCTCCTGCATCTGCTGTGTGATTTTCTGTCTTCTCATTTTGCTTATCTTACTGTGTTTGCGGTCTCCTTTTTGCAGGCTCTACATTCGTAGTTCCCATTGTTTTTGGTGTCTTTCCCCAGTGGCTAAAGTTGGTTCAGTGGGTTGTGTAGGCTTCCTGGTGGAGGGAACTAGTGCCTGTGTTCTGCTGGATGAGGCTGGCTCTTGTCTTTCTAGTGGGCAGGTCCATGTCTGGTGGTGTGTTTTTGGGTGTGTGTGGCCTCATTATGATTTTAGGCGGCCTCTCTGCTAATGGGTGGTGTTGTGTTCCTGTCTTGCTAGTTGTTTGGCATAGGGTGTCTAGCACTGTAGCTTGCTTGTCGTTGAGTGAAGCTGGGTGTTGGTGTTGAGATGGAGATCTCTGGGAGAGTTTTGCCGTTTGAAATTACATGGAGCTGGGAGGTCTGTTGTGGACCAGTGTCCTGAAGTTGGCTCTCCCGTCTCAGAGGCACAGCACTGACTCCTGGCTGTAGCTCCAAGAGACTTTCATCCACACAGCTCAGAATAAACGGGAGAAAAGAGCGAGAGGGAGAGGTAGAGGTAGGGGTAGGGGTAGGGGTAGAGGTAGAGGGGGAAGGAAGGAAGGAAGGAAGAGGATAAAATAAAATAAAGTTATTAAAATAATTAAGAAAAAAAATTTTTTAAGTAAAAAAAAATAATCAAAAACGGACAGACAGAACTGTAGGACAAATGGTGAAAGCAAAGCTATACAGACAAAATCTCACACAGAAGCATACACATATACACTCACAAAAAGAGGAAAAGGGGAAAAAATAATAAATCTTGCTCTCAAAGTCCACCTACTCAATTTGGGATGATTCGTTTTCTATTCAGGTTTTCCACAGATGCAGGGTACATCAGGTTGACTGTGGAGATTCAATCCGCTGCTCCTGAGATTGCTGGGAGAGATTTCCCTTTCTCTTCTTCGTTAGCACAGCTCCTGGGGCTCAGCTTTGGATTTGGCCCTGCCTCTGCATGTAGGTCGCCGGAGGCCATCTGTTCTTTTCTCAGACAGGTCGGGGTTAAGGGAGCCGCTGATTTGGGGGCTCTGGATCACTCAGGCCCGGGGGAGGGAGGTGTACAGATGCGGGGTGAGCCTGCAGCGGAAGAGGCCAGCGGGATGTTGCAGCAGCCCCAGGCATGCCGTGTGTTCTCCCGGGGAAGTTGTCCCTGGATCACTGGACCCTGACAGTGGCGGGCTGCACAGGCTCCCGGGAGGGCAGGTGTGGATAGTGACCTGTGCTCGCACACAGGCTTCTTGGTGGCGGCAGCAGCAGCCTTAGCGTCTCATGCCCGTCTCTAGGGTCCACTCTGATAGCCCCGGCTCGCGCCCGTCTCTTGAGCTCCTTTAAGCAGCGCTCTTAATCCCCTCTCCTTGCGCACCAGGAAACAAAGAGGGAAGAAAAAGTCTCTTGCCTCTTTGGCAGGTCCAGACTTTTTCCTGGACTCCCTCCCAGCTAGCCGTGGTGCACTAACCCCTTCAGGCTGTGTTCACGCCGCCAACCCCAGTCCTCTCCCTGTGCTCCGACCGAAGCTGGAGCCTCAGCTCCCAGCCCCCACCTGCCCCTGCAGGTGAGCACACAAGCCTCTCGGGCTGGTGAGTGCTGGTCGGCACTGATCCTCTGTGCAGGAATGTCTCCGCTTTTCCCTGTGCACCCCTGTTGCTGCGCTCTCCTCCGTGGCTCCGAAGCTCCCCTCTCCGCCACCCGCAGTCTCCACCCACGAAGGGCCTTCCTAGTGTGTGGAAACCTTTCCTCCTTCATGGCTGCCTCCCACTGGTGCAGGTCCTGTACCTATTCTTTGTCTCTGTTTTTGCTTTTTTCTTTTGCCCTACCCAGGTACATGGGGAGTTTCTTGCCTTTTGGGAGGTCTGAAGTCTGCCAGCGTTCAGTGGGTGTTCTGTAGGAGCTGTTCCACGTGTAGATGTATTTCTGATGTATCTGTGGGGAGGAAGGTGATCTCCGCATTTTACTCTTCCGCCATCTTCCCCCCTCCTTACTGTTGTTTTAATATTCAGTTCCCTAATGACATATAATGTTAAACATATTTTTGTTTCTTTTCTTGTTTTTAAGCTTAAATCTCTTTTGTGTTCTTTTTACTTAATTAGTTTATTTATTTTTGGCTGTGTTGGGTCTTCATTGCTGCATGTGGGCTTTCTGTAGCTGCGGCAAGTGGGGGGCTAGTGTTTGTTGCAGTGTGCTGGCCTCTCATTGCAGTGGCTTCTCTTCTTGTGGAGCACGGGCTCTACGTGCGTGGGCTTCAGTAGTTGTGGCGCATGGGCTCAGTAGTTGTGGCTCATGGGGTCTAGAGCACAGGCTCAGTAGTTGTGGCACATGGGCTTAGTTGCTCCATGGCATGTGAGATCTTTCCAGACCAGGGCTTGAACTCATGCCCCCTGCATTGGCAGGCGTATTCTTAACCACTGTGTCACTAGGAAAGTCCCTAAACATATTTTATTATGCTTATTTGTTATTTGTAAATCTTTGGTGTTCTAATTTTTGCCTACTTTTTAATTTGGTTGTTTAGTTTCTTGTTGAGTTTTCAGAGTCTTTTGTACATTTGGAATATAAGTCCTTTATCAGATATATATTTTGAAAATATTTTCTCCCAATTTGTGGCTTGTGTTTTGATACTCTTAACAGTGCTTGTGCCAACTGATAAGAATGGATTTTATTTTCTAATAAGAGTTAAAGTTATTAAGGCAATATTTGTTTTATTCTTTAAACATATTTTTATTTAATTCTCTAAACGTATCATGTGTGTTTTAACATCTTTGTGTGCTGAATTCAGCATCTGGAGCTGGTTTTTATTGATGGCTTCTTTACTGAGTATGGGTCACACATTCCCATTTTTCCTCCCCCACACCCCTGCCTTGGGTGTGTAAGTTTTGATTGTGTGCTGGATATTGGTAATGATATGTTTAAGCAACTCTGGAGTCTGAAATCTTCCTGTGAGGAGTGTTAATTTTTGTTCCATTTGGCAATTCACTTACTGGTTGATCACCTTCAACCTGTGTAGACTTGATTTTATAATTTATTTAGGGTGTGTCTGTGAAAAGCCTGAGGTGTTTTCTTAGCTGTTCTAACTTGGTGAGATTCAGCCTCCAAATTTTATCTTCCCTTTTCGATCCTGTCAGGTCCTGGTCTTAGGTTTTGTTAGGATAGGTCTTGAATATATTTTAGGATGCAGTCTTTACTTTTTTTTTTTTTTTTTTTTTTTTTGCGGTACTCGGGCCTCTCACTGTCGTGGCCTCTCCCATTGCGGAGCACAGGCTCCGGACGCGCAGGCTCAGCAGCCATGGCTCACAGGCCCAGCCGCTCCGTGGCATGTGGGATCTTCCCGGACTGGGGCACAAACCCACCTCCCCTGCATCGGTAGGCAGACTCTCAACCACTGCGCCACCAGGGAAGCCCGCAGTCTTTACTTTTTAGACTCAGCCTTTCTTGTGTCTCAGGTAAATATCTGGGATGCTATTGAGGTGTTAATGAATTTTGTCCTCTTAGGCTAGATTTGACCAATGTCCTCTAGTATGCTTGACTGCTATTATCTTTTTGTTAAATATTTTGACTCTGTAGCAGCCAGTAAGTCTCATTTTGTCTACTCCCTATATAATCACAGAGCAGTGTTCAGCTAAAACCTTGTGGAAAACTCTGAAGAGGCTTGCAGGGCACCCTCCTGCACAATTCCCATATATATGGACTCTGATCTTCATATTTCAGTAGCTCCAGATACCCAAACTGTGATCTCTTTCTCCTCAGCCCAGTGGCATTGCCATGATCTGATTGTACTCTAGCTCAGTATGCAGTGGTCAGGAAACTGTTCCTATGCAGATGACTAGGGCTATCATGGGACTCACCTCATAAGTTCTCCTTTCCTTAAGGATCACAGAATTTCACTGCTAGTCAGCCTGTGTCTGTAAACAGTTGCCTCATGTATTTTGTCCAGTTTTATAGTTTTTTTCAGTGGGAGGGTCCACTGAAATCCAGTAACTCCATAATAGCTAAAAAAAGAAATCCCAGCATGACAGTATGTTTTGATTCTTGTCATCTTTGAAAGACTCTCTTAAATGCCACCTCTTCCTTGAAATATCTCCTGATAATGTCAGAATTAATCTTTTTCTCCCTTTCTTGTCCATTGTTTTTTTGCGCTTCTGTTATCACCATGAAACATGAAAGATATATCACATCCTACATCTAGTTATTTGAGGGGTGCCCTCATTGTATTACAGCTAATTATTGTCTTTGGGGGCTAACAGGATTGGGGAGGGGCTGTCGTAGTCTTGTTCTACTCTCAAGGTCAGTGACCAGCAGGATGCATTCTCACGTGCTGCATGTTTTGCTCCCCCACTAAAGGGAAGCTCCTTAAGAGGAAGAACTATATGTTTTTAATCTTTGTTTCTTCTCATTATGCCTAACATAGTGCTTGAGACAGTGATGATGATGAAAATTAAGAATAACACCAAACATTGATTGAGTGCTTTTTATCTGCCAGGCACTAGATTAAATGCTAGACTAAGCATTTTAATGAACAGTCATTTGTATGGCGTTTACCATGTGCCAAGTATTATTCTAAGCACTTACAAGTATTAATTTATGTACACAGGTTGTCTCATTTAAGCCACACAAGAACTTTATGAGGAGCTCTATTATCTCCATCTTATAGATGAGAAAACTGAGTATTGGGAAAGTTAGGTAACTTTCTGAAGTGCTCACACATCTAATAGGTAGGGTACAGCTGAGACAGGCTGGGACCTGGGTGGGACTCTGGTGCATGCAGTGCTTGCACCTGGACAAATGTCTCCTTGAGCTACAAATTACAAAGAAGCTATATTTGACTAAAAATAACTGCATGCATATACAGTTGGTGCAAATTCTGGACAAAAAGATACAAAAAGACCCCAACACCCAACCACCACTGCTGAAGAGCCGGTGGCAAAAACAGGGTGTCAGGAGCAAAAACAGGGTACTGCACATGCTCCCCTGCACTGCGTACCACCAAAGAGGTGGGCAAAACATCTAAGCCACTCCTCCAGCCCGACCCCTGGACACACCCTACCCTCACCCCATATAAGAAACCAGCTTGCCCCCCCTCAGGGAGGGAACAAGGGAACCTGTTGCTTGTTCTCACTCCCCCCTGCTATAGCAGGGGCCCCAGTAAAGCCTTGCCTGGATTTCTTGTCTGGCCTCTGGTCAATTTCTGTTGATTTGGGAAGGCCAAGAACCCTGGTTGGTATCCGAGCTAGTAAGTAGTCATCAGATATTTGTTAAATTACATACAGTTTATAGCTTATACTTGGTAATGTTTCACTCCACCTTTACAGGCAGTAATATTATACCAATGCACATAATGTGTACACACCCTGCAGGGATTTGTCTGATTGTTCCAGCTGGCTGCATACAATATCCTGAACCAAGGTGTTAATGTCAGAACTAAAACTTTTTGGAAAAGGAAGCCCTGTGGGGATTAATGGCCACCCTTCCACAATCTTCCATTTGATGGATTCTAAGCTGCCAGAGTAAGCTATGGTTGTGTGGCTGGACCCAGAACCACAGAGGCCCAATTCTTACTGATTGTTTGCAATCAAAGCTTCCAAATTAGACTGCTGGAAAAACAGCAGAGATTTGAAATGACCAGGAAAAATGTTGTCCTTTTCCAGAAAGATGGATCAGGTAGTACTTATACTTTAATTCAGGTTTTATGGAGCTATAAGATTCAATAAGACATTTCAGCCTAATATATCAAGACAATTTCAGCACAGTATTTCTCCAAAGAACTCCGTCTTTTTCCTGGCAGCAGGTAAAAGGGGAGGGGGGAAATCTCCTGTGGTCAAAACAGACACTGCAGTGTGCTCCAAACTGAAGCAAGCTAAGAACACGGAAACATCTTTTATGTAGTGTAAGCCCTTCCCACTCTCCACCAGTGATAGATAGTGACATTTTTCCACAGTAGAAGGAAGATTTTACCTTTTCATTATCCTACAACCTGTTATTTATCCTAAATGCTGAAGGATTTTTAGAGGAAATTTAGCTGATTCCCAGAGCTCTAGTAAATTGCATTTGCTTTCTGCAAGTAATTTTCCTTTCCTTAACTTTTTGCAACTCATTTTCCATGAGTTCAACCAGTCCCTAGTCCTTGTAGTGTGTGTGTGGGGGGGTGGGGGGTGCATCCTGGTGCTACACTGATTTTGAAAGCAGTTCCAGAGACTCCCTTCCTAGCATGTCCAGAATAGATTAGTTGTTAGATATAATACAATAATGATGTATTTCACATACCCAGACTAAGGGAATGACACATATTTTCTCTTTTAAAATTTTATTTATTTATTTTTGGCTGTGTTGTGTCGTCGTTGCTGTGTACGGGCTTTCTCTACTTGTGGCGAGCAGAGGCTACTCTTTGTTATGGTGCGTGGGCTTCTCTTGTGGAGCACAGGCTCTAGGCGCATGGGCTTCAGTAGTTGTGGCATGCAGGCTCAGTAGTTGTGGCGCAGGGCTTAGTTGCTCCACGGCATGTGTGATCTTGCCCGACCAGGGCTTGAACCCATGTCCCCTGCATTGGCAGGCGGATTCCCAACCACTACACCACCAGGGAAGTCTGACACATCTTTTATACTTAATACTGTGACTAGACTTAGAGTGAGAAAGTCCTGGTGCACACCCTCCCCTGGTCTAAAGATTGATATTGGTTTCAGACTGAAGAAATTTTATAGAGGACACAATTTAGAGAATCAGTCAAAGGCCTAGTGAATCTACTATTGTAGACACTGAATTGAACTGTGACCCAGGGGAGGTGGTCTAAGGAGATGGTAATGTGCACTGCCCTTTGGAGTGAGACAGAATGGGTTCAGTTTCTAGTTCTGGTGCTTATTAGCTATGTGTCCTTGGATATGGAAATGAACCTTTCTGAGCTTTCATTTCCTCTCCTGTGAAATAGTCATGATATTTGATGGTTGAAAGCATTAAAGAAATAATGCAGGTGTGACTCTTATTATAATGCTAATAAAAGATTGGAAGAGGGCTTGACACAACTTAACCATGTTTTCACTGTTCTAGGTTCTTTATATGTATTATTTTGATCAATCTTCAGAACATCTCTCAGAGACTTTCCTCATTTTCACAGATGAGGAAACCCAGAGTTCAGAGTTTAAATGACTTGCCCCAGCAAGAGCTAATAAGTTACCAGCAAAAAGTAAATTGATACTAGTTGGTGCCACAACACCTTTCAAATGCTGGAGGCAGCACTCCATAAAGTCAGCGAGCATTGGTAGGACTCTGGAGCAGGAAGTTCATCCTGTCCAACCACCTGGGCAGGATGGTTGAAGGTCATCCATCAGTGTTTCATGAACATACTAGCTGGATTTATAACCAGCCTGGTATTTAGCAGCTATTTAAACAAACAAACAAACATCAAATAAATAAACATAATGGCATTTCTTGGGCACTTGCTACATGCTAACAGGTTCCTTAAGTTTTATCTCATATTATCTCATCTAATTCTCATAGTAACCCTGTAAGATTACCAATATAATCCCCATTAGGAGTGTGGAAACTGGCATTTAAATGCTTATTTGCTCAAAGTCACAGGGCTAGTTAGAAGCACAGCCAGGGTTTGAATCCAGGCCTGTTTAACCTCAGAGCACTATCTACTTGCTGACTATGTTAACAGACTACCCTTCAGATATGAGGGCACCATTGCTAGTTGCAAAGTCCAGGGCAGCGTTGAGAGCGCCACAGATGATCATCCTTGGCAGCCACTTTCATGTTTATCCTGTTCCTTGAATTTCCTTGATGATTTCAAATGCTAAGTGACTTGGCACTTCATTTGGGAATTCTGCAATGACGCTGACCACCAACAAAACTGAACAGTCCATGGTGGATTCTTTTTATTATTAACTGAAAGCCATTTCTTATGAGTCTATTAGAGTAATAATTTTTTTAAAGATAACCATATTCTTTTTTAAAAATTATTTATTATTTCTTTATTTTTGGCTGTGCCAGGTCTTCATTGCAGCACACAGAATCTTCGTTATGGCATGTGGGATCTTTAATTGTGGCATGTGGGCTTCTTAGTTGCAGCATGCATGAGGGATCTAGTTCCCTGACGGGGGATCGAACCCAGGCCCCTGCATTGGGAGCACGGAGTCTTACCAACTGGACCACCAAGGAAGTCCCTAGAGTAATATTTTGATTGAATGAAAATAATTACTAAAATATCTGGCAGTACAAATTTACCCTAATGCAGGCTCAGGCTTAGGAATCATTTATTTGAATTAAAAGAAAAAAATCACAGCTTTTTTTCCTATAGGAAAATAAGGAAAGTTCTATATGTCTACTTTCTGAGTTAAGGATAAGTTACTGTCCCATGAAAAACACAAATAATAATTATACTCCAGGCTCATATTATGACTAATAAATGAGGGGGGGTGAAGTACAGCTGTCCCTTGGTATCTACAGAAGATTGGTTCCAGGACTGCCCAAGGATGACTAAATAAATCTGTGAATGCTCAAATCTCTTACATAAAATGGCATAATATTTGCATATAACTTAAGCACATTCTCCCATTTACTTCAAATCAACTCCAGATTACTTAAAATATCTAATATGTAAATACTATGTAAATAGTTGTAAATACAATGTAAATGCTATGTAAATAGTTACCAGAGAATGGCAAATTCAAGTTTTGCTTTTTTGAACTTCCTAGGATTTCTTTTTAAGTAATATTTTGGATCTGCATTGATCCAAAATATTACATGAATTGGTTATGGAGGGCCGACTCTATTTCAGCATCCTGAGAGTAAAGAACAAAGTTATTTAAAATATAATTTGTATATTATTCTTTCTATAAAAAAATACTAGATCAGCTTTTTAGATTGAAAATTGCCAGGAAAAGGTACAAAATGTGCTCTAATTCCTGTCTAAAACTGGGAAGTGTAACAGGATGACTAGTGGACACAGAGTTGGGAGACTTGGGTACTAATTCCAGAGGTGCCACCTACTGCTGTGTAATAGAGGAAGCCATGTGTCCTCTCAGGGTCTTGATGACTGTTCCTGTAATGAGAGGACTCCAGGCACTGCATTATTTCATTTAATGCTCACAAGAACTTTATAAGGTTATCTTGGCCCTAATTGATAGAATAGGGAATTGAAGCTTATAGAGTTCAAGTGCTTTGTTCACAGTTGAGTTGTGTTTCGGCATCCAGAGGCATAAAGAAAATTTACTCTTGGTATTGATTCTAGGTGCCCAAAGCAAATGTATGCAGGTGGAGAGGTCTAGCCTTGTCCTAGACACATAGAGGAGAACTAATCTATCAGAATTCAGTCAATTCTGGTCTTTCCTATAGTCCTAAAGTCTCTAATAGAAATTGCATGGGGGAATATTTCCAATGAAGTTGCTTGGAGGAGCTGCTTATGCGAGATGACTATAAATAATGTTTGGCTTCGTTTAAATTGAATTGAGAATGTGCTGAATTAGGGACTGACTAAAATGTTAAATCACTTTTGCTTGAACCATATTCAAGGACAGGGCTGAAATAAAAAGTGTAAAGCCAGCTGCAGAGGAGGAAGACATAAGGTCAGCTGCATCAGTGATGGCAGCTTGCCCTGGACTTAACTCTGCTTGGCTGCAGTCCTGTCCCAATGGGCAGCTGCAGGGAGGACAGGTGAAAGTCTGAATGGGCTGCCTCAGGAGAAGAAGAGTCTGCAGAGTGGCCCGTTATTACTGTCAGATGGGAATCATCCCTCCAACCAGAATGAATCCTTCTCTAGCCAAGTCATCTTCTAGCAATTAATTATATTTGTGAACAATATTGAGATATGTGTGCTTCGTCATTTCTGAACACTTGGCAAACCAAGACACAGCCACCCATTGTTGATGAGTTCAAGCTGCAATGTCTGTGAAGACTCAGCTCAAGAATAAAGATGTAAGACTGTTGATGTTTCCATGCCAGTTGTAGTTTTGTCCTGATTAATTCATTTATTCATCCATTCAGCAAACGCGTTCTGAACACTCACCATGTGGGTAGTTCTAAATACTTGGTATACATCGGCAAACAAGACAGACAAAGATCCCTGCTCTCATAGACATTCAGTTCCAGCGATTTACATGATTAAGTGGAAAGAGCACTAGCTTTGGCGCCAACCAGCTCTAGGTTCTAAACTCAGTTCCACCGCTTCTTACCTGTGGGACCTAACCTGTTTGAGCCTTGTTTTACTCATGGGTAAAATGTGGACCATAAAAACCATAATTCCAGCTCATAGACATGATGTGAGGTTTGGAACAAATGATGCCAGTATCCATGCTTGGCACTGAAAAGGTCCTCAATAAAGCTACCTCCTTCTCCTTTTCCCAGGCAGTAGCTTCCTTCCTTCCCTGCTCTCTGCTGGACACCAGCCAGCTCCACACCGTAGACTTTGTTCTGTGCCCATTGTGCAAAATTCATTCATCCCTTCCTCAGAGTTGTATTTTCAACTACAACTGACTAGAAAGTAGCAAAAAGAGGGGTGAGTGCTATAGTCTGAATGTTTATATTCCCCCAGATTAATGAGTTGAAGTCCTAACCCCAGTGTGATGATGTTAGACAGTGGGGCCTTTGAAAGGTAAATAGGGTTGGATGAGGTCGTGAGGGTGGAGCCCTCATGGTGGGATTAGTACTCTCACAGCAAGAGGAAGAGGCACCAAAACTTTCTCTCTTGTATGCAATGAGGAAAAGCTGTGAACGCCCAGGGGGAAAGTGGCTGTCTACAGCTAGGAAGAGTGCCTTCGCCCAAAACAGAACCTGCTGGCTCCTTAATCTTGGACTCTTCCGCCTCTAGAATGTGAGAAAGAAGTGTTTGTTGTTTAAGCCACCCAGTCTATGGCACTTTGTTACAGTAGCCCCAGCTGACGAAGCCAGTGAGCTTAATGCCATCTGATAAGAAAGGATGGCCATTGGTGCTGATCCATCCATTTCATTGGTCTGAGCACAGTGATCCTCCCATACAGTCACCAGGTATCTTAACAGTGGTCTTCACAGCCATGTCTCCTCACCAGAGACATCATCCTGTAGGTGGGGACTTCAGATCCTGGCTGACCACAGTGGGTGTTCTTAGCACATGCCACACAAAGTGGAGTCTTCCCTTCCTCAGCATTCTGAATTACAGTCAAACCTCCTTTTGCTTGATTAAATTTTGGTTTACTGTGTATCCCAGTGACACCAAAATTTTTAATTGACTTCAGAAATGCCATTTTTGATATAAATTAAAAGATCTGCCCCTTTGTACCTTTTAAACATTCTTAGTCTTTCTTTGAATTGTTTTTAAACTATTGATAAACTAAACAGAAACTAATAATGACTAAGGAATTGATTAATGACCTCTGATACAGCTTAATCATTGCAGGTATTAATTTCAGGTATCATGGTGTAGTTTTCAGGTGACAGGTAGAGAGAGGGGGAAAATTTTAAATTGTATTATACATTTAATAATATTTTATTGCTACAAATATATATAATATATATTCTTTTTTTTTTTTTTTTTTTTTTTGCGTTACACGGGCCTCTCACTGTTGTGGCCTCTCCCGTTGCGGAGCACAGGCTCCGGACGCGCAGGCTCAGCGGCCATGGCTCACGGGCCCAGCCGCTCCGCAGCATGTGGGATCTTCCCGGACCAGGGCACGAACCCGTGTCCCCTGCATCAGCAGGCGGACTCCCAACCACTGCGCCACCAGGGAGGCCCCTATAATACATATTCTTGATAGAAAGTAGAGAATAAACAAAAATAAGGAAATATTACAGGACCCTGTGGTAAATGCTACAGTCATTTTTGATAAATATTATAGTTGTTAAAGGTTGGTAATCTACTTTTATCAACCTATTTCATCTTTTCCTGTCATTAGATACTTTTATATAATACAATTTTAATAACTTCATTAGTACTCCATTACACAGATGTACCATAATTTACTCCCCCCACCCTAATTTTTACATTTATCCCTCATACACTTTTGGACATCACTAACAGCATCATGATGAGAATGCTGAGCCAAGTATTTGATCTCATCCATGTTTATTTCTTTAGAATAGCTTTCTAAAGGCGAAACGGTGGGTCCAAACTTAGAGCCGAACTCCCATTGATTTATATATTTATTTAGCAAATATTTTAAAGCATATTTTCAGGCAGCAGTAGGCACTAAAGAAAAATCATGTGAATGAGGCACACAGTCTCCATCCTTACAAAGCTTATAATCTCATGAATTTGTCTGATTTATCCTCCTGCAAGCAGAATATGAGAGTGTCTTTTATCTAATATGAATAGGCTCCTTCCAAAATGCCTCTAAAAATCTTTCATACACATTTGTTGAACTGCAAAATAAAATCGTTCCCAGTGTCCTAACATTGTGCTGTGTGAAGATGCGTACCAAATTGTATCAGTCTGTTGGAATGACTGATCACACAGTGATGTCCTTTTACCACAGTTCTTGGACGTGAACATGAACTCCTTAAAATCAATAAAGTAGTATTTTTATGCCTTGCCTTGACATGTCTTATGCTCAAAACCTCATGTGTTCCTCATTTTAACACCTCTTGTGTCTGGGTGTCTGTAGCAACCCAGACTTGGATGTTCTGTTTGAATGTCATGGCATTTGTGTCCAAACAAATTAGTGTCCGAAATGGCTCAAGTGGAAATAGGTGGGAAGGGGACTGGACAAGATGGCTTTGAAATGCCTTCTAACCCTATTTTTTCTTGTCCTTTGTCATTTTAGAAAGTAAAAAGTGTCTTCAAAAAGAAGAAAATCTGTTAGAACTCAGATAAAATTTATTCTAAATCATTAACAAAGAAAGACATCTATCTTCTCTTAACACAAAGAGATCCCAAAATGTCATACCCAAGTCTGCAACATGGAAAATCTGAACCATTGAAAATCATGCATTAACTATGCTTATAAGATAGTCATCTCATCTCGACAGCTAAAAATACACAGGGACAGTCAGAAATATTTCCATTTTTTATATCCAGTGAAATAGCTTCATTTTCATTCCACAAAGAAAAAGGCTTCTTTGAACCCTGAACAATATTAAATTTTCTGTTAACTCCCATTATGCCACATTCTGTCTTAAGGTCAGTACTCTCAAACCTCCCCTGGCCAGGGCGCCTCCTTTGCATAAGCTCCCAGGGTCCTCCCACGTTCCTCATTCTCAGTGAATTCCAACCCATCCCCCCAAGATCCAGGTTCTTTATTCCCCCAGTCACACACAGCTCCTAAACCCCCTTAATGCCCACCCATGCTTATTTATTGGCTAGCTGAGCCAAGAGTATACGACTGAGTTAACGACAGCCTCCTGAATAGGTGACTTTTGCCATGAGAGAATAGAGACCAATGCTTTCCCGATGCTTTCAATTAAGGCTTCTGGTAAAAGAAACTGACATTGGAAAGAAGAGGTGTCAAATCAGTAATTCAACATCAGAAGTGAGGATAGTGAGGGAAGGTGAAGTGAGATACCAAAGGATCATTTAATTTGGCAAAATAACACACAAGCCTTTATAGCAGTTACTATAATATGTCTTCAGCTTAGGAACTTCATATTTTGGGGAACCATAAACATGTATTTCCCTAAAATGCCTAAATCATTTTCACTTCATTTCGAGCCACTCACTTTCAGAATACTCAGGAGGCTATGTTTTTCCATAAGTTCACCTAAATCTAGATCAGTTGGTTGCATACGTCACTGAGATTAAAAACCTCCTAGGGACCTTGCTGTAATGCAGAATCCCAGGCCCTAATTCCCATTCATCTTTATCCAGGAAGTCTGGGCTGGGGCCAGTTAATCCTGATGCAGGTGCATCTAGGGATTAAATGCCTGGTATATGGATTTGGATATATTATGGAGCAAGCTGGACTCAGAGTTAGTGAAATGTGAGGGTTTGAAAATCATGCCAAGGTTTTAGCATAGCACTCTTTAAGTTATGTCATTGGGTGTTGAAGCAAAAGGAGGAAGATAAATCTTCTGTAATATTCCATGACCAAATCGGAGACCATACCATCATGCAGGGACAGGTTTGGTGCTGAGCTAATCAAATATCTCAGACAATTAAAAGCATATAGGTGTATAATTGCTTTACAGTGTTGTGTTAGTTTCTGCTGTATAACAAAGTGAATCAGCTCTATGTATACATATATCCCCATATCCCCTCCCTCTTGCATCTCCCTCCCACCCTCCCTATCCCAGCCCTCTAGGTGGTCACAAAGCACCGAGCTGATCTCCCTGTGCTATGTGGCTGATTCCCACTAGCTATCTATTTTACATTTGGTAGTGTATATATGTCAGTGCATCTCTCTCACTTCATCCCATCGTATCCTTCCCCCTCCCTGTGTCCTACTCCAGTAAAGATGTTTTAAAAAAAAAAAGGGGAGAGAGGGATAAAAACTCTATTGATTAATTAATGTATGGTGTCATGGCTTATTCCACAGGGCTCTATCTTGTCAGCCAGCTAAACAATGCTTGGTTCTGTTAAACCATTTGTATGTTTTTCATATGCTGGAAAAAAATTTATATACAGGTTTGGTTTGAAAAACTGTTCAATAGAGATTTTTGTTATCTAGAAAAATAAAATGAAGGAAGATTTAGGTAAAAAAAAGCATATAGGTGTCAAGCAGATTAAATAGGACAGAAACAAGTGAGTGGAAATGAGTCACAGGTATTGGAAGCTTCTGGTGCTTAGCACAAGTGTTTGCTTACCTCAAATTCTTATTATAAAAGAGAGTCTGGGGCCAATGGATGACATGTGAATTAAAAAGTAAGGAAATTGGTTTTCTTTGTTAATGAATTCATTATTTATTTATTTATTTATTTATTTTTGGCTGCGTTGTGTCTTTGTTGCTGCATGCGGGCTTTCTCTAGTTGCAGCGAGCGCGGGCTTCTCACTGCAGTGGCTCCTCTTGTGGAGCACCGGCTCTAGGGGTGTGGGCTTCAGTAGTTGTGGCACGTGGGCTCTAGAGCACAGGCTCAGTAGTTGTGGCACATGGGCTCAGTAGTTGTGGCTCTCGGGCTCTAGAGCGCAGGCTCAGTAGTTGTGGCGCACGGGCTTAGTTGCTCCATGGCACGTGGGATCTTCCCGGACCAGGGCTCGAACCCGTGTCCCCTGCACTGGCAGGTGGATTCTTAACCACTGCGCCACCAGGGAAGTCGCAATAAATTCCTTCATTTCTGAGCCCTCTCACCTTTTTGATCCTTTTAAGGGACTGCTACCACCTGTAGGCAAGAGGCCAGACTCCGCCAGTCTGGCACATGGAAGCCTTAAATATCAGGCTCACCTACCCACCCAGCCCCTTACCTACTCCAGCTCCTCTTCCCACACACTCAGTGCTCTATTCCCGTCGACTTTTGGACGTCCCCTAAACATACCCTCCTGGAGAGCAAACCTTGCCTTGTGGCACCCCCCCACCCACCCGCACCCTACTTCCACGCGAGCCCTGCTCTGTAGCAACCATCATCATTTCTCAAACCTTCATTCTGGACGTGTCTCCTCTTTGGACCTTTCCTGACCCTCTAAGCCACGCTGATGAAATATCTGAGTTTTTCTTAATGGCCCCACAGCAACTTGAACCCACTCTATAATGTTTTCCAGGGCATGTTACTATGTTAACCTTGTTCATTTGTCTGTCTCCACTTACTAGACTTACAACTCCTCCTGGGCAGAGGGCAACCACGTGGTGGTGGCATCACAGGGCTTGCACTTGGGGGCAGATATTGAATAAATATTTTTATGTGAAATACTAAGACCACCAGGTTTTTTGGGTAGACTGAAAAACAGCGTGGTCAATAGAGCTAACATTTTAAACTTTGGCCCCTTTTCTAATACTCTTCTCTGGAGTGAGGAAGGATTGTGTTGGGGAAGTCCCTCTACTTCACCAGCGCAGTCGGTGGCTCTCCCAGTTTTAGGGCACATTGTTGGAGTGGTGTTTATGAGCTGGCCTCTGATGTCTGTGCCTGGCGTCTGCTTACCAGCTGCCATGTGCTCTCAGGCGCTGAGGCTTGAGAGCTACACATGAGTCAGATTGGATTTTGGGTGAATGCCTTTATCCTTCATTTCTCAAGACTTTCATTCTTGACCTGAAGTTATTCATTTTAGCAGTCCTACATCTGAAATTCTATTATTTTGAATATTTGATAATTTATACCAATCTATTGAAGATTTGGATACACATTTTTTATTCAGTGAACAGAATGGGACAACTCAGTTACTGCAGATTGAATTCTGTTCCATTTCACAAATTAGCTTTTTCAAACCTATTCAGAAAAGAAAGGGTTGGCTTTGGCCCCGCTGTCCCAGACCCCTCCCTGATAGCAGCTTCTGACCTGGTCTTTCTGTTTTTTGGGTGAATGGGAAAGGATAGCCGTATCACAGGTCCTCACTGCCCAGACCAAACAGCGTACAGCATCTTTACCTCTAGGAATTGCTAGTGCTAATGCCAATTTAAGGAAGGATAAAGACAAACCAAAGGCACCTTATTATTTTACAGAGATAGACTTTATACATTAATTTATATTCATTGATTGATTAATTCATTTACATATTGACTGAGGCTCTCTCTGTGTGAAGGTTATGCTAGATCTTGGCACAGGGATGTGACTATCTCCAGTCTCATGGGGAGACATGAGTAGTTACAGGGCTTATGGGGTTCTGAGCTCTGAGGAAAGTGTGGCACTGGGTACCATGGGGAAAAGCAGGGAACAAGGAACTCTGTGTGGGGAGGTGTAGGAGGGCCTCCTGATGGTAGACGTGTACCTGGCAAGACAGCATACTAGTGGGTGGGGAGGAGGGCGACCAGGAGGGGAAACAGCTGCTAAAACTCTCAGAGGGCATGTCTTATTTGGAGACCACAAACTTGTTGGTCTGGCCAGAGAGTAGGGTACACATGTGAAAGTAGTGACAAGAGACTCTAAAATGGGAGAACAGTCCTAGATCTGAAGGGTCTTGGCTGCCAGATGAATGAAAGTCCCCAGGAGATGAATTTGTTTTAGAAATTTACTTCTATTGCAGCTTATCTCAACATCAGCATACAAGAATATATCCATATAATAGATAGAGATAAAACATTAGAACAGCTGGGTAATAAAAATCATGAGACCACAATTACACTGTAGTGCATTTAAAATAGTCCCATACCAAGCTAGCCGATTTGATTATTATTTTCTCCTCCACTAAAGTGCTCCCGCCACCTGCCTTGGAGCAAGGGCACCCCAGCAGCACCCCAAACACTACAGTTTCCCCTGACTTCCCCTCGAGCACAGTTAAGCAGACAAATGTGCTTCTAATTGCCAGAGACATCTTTGTTCTCTCTACAGAGATGAGCTTCTTCCAGCCCTTTGTGCTGTCAAGGCACTTTCTGTTGGGTGTGGATTTTGCCGTGATGGGTTTCTTTAACAGGCCTTGCTGCTGCTTTTTATCTGAAAGAAAGGGCTGCAAGAATTCAATGGATTATTTATTAAACAGCCGGTCCTGCTTTGAGAGACTTTTTTTTCCTTTTGAGTGTTTAATAATGGTTCTCCTCTCGCATGCTCTGTGCCTAAAAGAAGTTAAACTATTGAAGAAATGATTTAACCATTCAAAAACTAATACACTTTAGAATTCTGATTTGAGATACAGTAGAATTTTACTAACAAAGGGCAAATCTCATTTTTACAAAGTGGAAATGTGTTCCTACTGGAAGGACAAAACCAAGTCTGGGAAAGTGTGACTCAGGTGATCAGCAGCCCAAGGTGGAATTAATACAGGGCTCAATGTCCTATTCATGAAACCCAGAAGGATTTCCTTGCCCTCTGACCCCTCTCTTCCCCCCCCAAAAAAACCCAGGATGGCCCAGAGAAAGATATATGTTAAAATAATATCCCTCATATATGGCTTTTGGCCAGATCCTTGTGTAAATGAACATCTATCTCCAAGTTATTTATTCATAATATTAGCTCACATCCATTGAGCATAGGGACCATGTAGGGCATCTTACAGGTAATACTCCCTTTTCCTCTGTATGGGGCAGATATAATGATTTTCCTCAATTTACAGACGCTCCGAGGAATTGAGTAACTGCCAAGGTTAAACAGCTTCTAAGTGTGAGTGTTGGCATCCAAATTCTGGTCCATTTTCAAGGCACACTTTTTTTTTTTTAAACAATGCTTTGTGGTCTCCTGATATTTTTATTAGTTATCTTGATAAAACTGTAGGAATTATATACCTGTAATCATCAGTCCTAAAAGGCTTGATAGCTGCCCTTTGAAAAAGCCAGACACTCTCCTGCCTCAGGGCCCTTGCACCTGCTGTATGTCTCCCTGGAATGTTCTTAGCTCAGATGCTTGCATCATTCTCTTCCTCATCAACTTCAGGCATCCTATTTAAATTGCACTCCATAGCAATCCTAATTTCTCTTCCTGTTATTTACTTTTCTCCATAGCGCTTACATACTGCTTACATATTTTATACTTTATTTATTTGCTCATTATCAGTTTTTTCTCACTAAATGTAGGTTCCAAGAATGTAGGGATTTTTGTTGGTTTTATTCACCACTCTGTCTCCAGCATTTGGAACTATGCCTGGCTCATAGTAAGTGTTCAGTAAAAGTTTGTTAAATATATTGTAAATAAATATGTGTTATGAATAGAAAAACCAAGATGACATGTGTACTCATTAGAATGTAATTTCCATGAGGGCAGGAACTGAGTTTTGTTTGTCACATGGTCCCTGGTGCCCTGAAGAGGGCCTGATACATAATAGACATTCAGTATACCTTTATGGATTGGATGGATCAGAGCTCATTAATAAAATGATTGGAAATATTACTAGGTTTTTAAAGGAGAGATGAAGAGAGGGAGAGAAGAAAGAACAAGACAGAGAATGAATAAGTATTTGTATATAGAGCTCACTTTCATTTTACATTGGTTTTACAGAGATTATATATAGTTTATTAGGTTAGAGCTACAATTTCAAACAAAATTTGCAACACCCCAAGAACAGAAAATCAAATTGTGAATAAATATAGCTTGTCATGAAAACTCATATAGACTCCCTGTCAGCTGCCTTTTTTTTTTTTTTTAATGTATCAGTCGGTCTGAAGTGAGGTGCATTTAATGGTATGTCTTGTAAGTCTTGGCTGTACTAATCATATTCTCTATAGATGTGCATAGATATATTGGAGTCATATATAATCCAACAACCATTTACTCAGCAGAGAAAATAAGAAAGATTACTCTTGCAAAGTTCATTCTTTGTAGACCCAGGGACAAAACAGGCACCTCAGCTTTACCATGAACCAATCATCATCTACCTGGGAGGGTGCAGGGAAGGGGAAAAATGTAAGATGAATTATAATGATGAACAGGACACTAGCATTTGAAGTGCCTGTTTATTACAAAAATGGGAAAGCTTCAGAGTTATTCTTTCTGCTGCCCGGGAACCAGAGCTAAGCAGAGAGAGGAAAATTGCCTTTGATTGAAGCTTGTGGCCAGCAGCCACTGGTATGCTGTAAAAGCAGAAATAGACATTATAAGATACAGAGGATCACTGTTTGACCCAGTTTATCTTTAAATATATTAAAGCACATTTCTTAACATGGAGAAATATTAACAATGCTATGAATTTTTAGAATTTGGAATTTAGATGCTTAGATGTTTAAATAATCAAAAGTATTTAGACTAAGACAATACAAGGTAGAACATAATACCTGAAAAGAATAGTTAAGTTAAAACTGGGAGGGATGGACTTCCCTGGTGGCACAGTGGTTAAGAATCCGCCTGCCAATGCAGGGGACACGGGTTCGAGCCCTGGTCCAGGAAGATCCCACATGCTGCAGAGCAACTAACTCGTGCACCACAACTACTGAGCCTGCGTGCTGCAATTACTGAAGCCCTCGTGCCTAGAGCTCGTGCTCCGCAACAAAGAGAAGCCACCACAGTGAGAAGCCTGTGCACCGCAAAGAAGAGTAGCCCCCGCTCGCCACAACTAGAGAAAGCCCACGCGCAGCAACGAAGACCCAATGCAGCCAAAAATAAATAAATAAATAAATTAAAAATAAATAAATAACTAAATAAAAATGGGAGGCTGTTATGGGTGGCAAAATATTAAGTTTAGTCAGCAAATAATTAGTTTGAAGAAGGAATCTTGGTTAGTTCAGGAAAAACGGACAGTTAAACCTATTCAAGACTTTAGATAAGGTTCCTGTGATCCATTCATTATATAATTGTGAAAATAAGCACTAGAACTAGCTCCCAGCCTATTTCTAAGGGAGGAGTTTACTTCCTGACTCCTTGACAGCAAGCTTGGGCATCTGATTTTCTTTGGTCAGTGAAATGTAAACGGAAATGACATATGACACTTACTAGCAAAAGCTTAAAGAGCCATCATGAGATTCTGCCATTTCTCTTTTCCTTCTACCATGACGTCAGGATGTTCCATATAGGGACTGTTCTACAGCCTTGGTCCCCAAATGGAAGGGGCACGTAGTATATTCATAGCCAATTCATAGGGACGTAAATGTGAGTCAGTGAATCAGCCTTTGTTTTTGCAAGCCAGTAATGTTGGAAGTCTTGTTATTGTTGCACAACTTAGCCTAAGCTGACTGTTATTGTCTCTGTATCTGTGAGGAGTATTGAAAACATAGTCTGGTCTTCTCAGAGAACATTCTCAGAGGAGTGGTGTCATGACGTAGATAGAGAACAACAGAGTTCTAAGAATTCAGAGTTTCTCTAGGTGTGGTACCACATCAGAATTAACTGCGAGCTGGTGAAACCTGCAAATTCCCAGGCCTCATCCCATAATTAGTCAATCTGCATCTCTGGAGGTAAGGCCTGTGTATCTGCATTTTCCCAGACTCCTTAGATGATCCTTATATAAACCCAAATCTGAGAGCTTCTGGCCAAGATGTTGACCTAAGACTGAAGGGCTAGAGGAGAGAGGTAGTGAACAAGAAATTAGAAAACTTATTTCACAGGTCTTGAGATTGGGCCTGGTGTTGCCTGCCACTCATTAGCTTTGGGATCCTGAGCTAGTCACTTTAGTTCCAGTATTTGGATTTCTCATAGCTTCCATGGTTTTGGTGACAACCATTCCCACTACTTCTCAGACCTATTGTGATAAAATAATGTGAAAATGCTTCATAAACTGAAAAACACTTTGCATGTCAAGATATTGTGGTCTTGTTAAGACATCGTTTGCAGGGGGGAGGGGGAAGCTTTTCTCTAGGGACATTGGGAACTTCTGAGACCATATATTGAATCAAGATGGAAATCAACAGCATGGCATTGGAAAGCAGGCACAGCCTAGTCAATGCTAATTTTATTTTGCTCTTTTAATAACAAGTAGGAAAATGAATTAGGGATTATTCATGTCTAAAAGGTGGCTTAATGTCTAGAGCTCATCAGATTTAAGCTGCAGAACTGAGAAGACAGACACATCCCTGCTATTTCAGTTGAGAATCCCAGATACTTGGAGAAGCCAAGAAGGGAGAACCTGCCAAGTTGTTCTTAGACAGCTCAATAAAGGAAGGGTAAAAGCTCCTCTAAACTCCTCCCAACCCTGCTAAGATAGGGCATTTATTGAGTGCTCATCAGGTACTCAGCATGTGCTAAGCACTTTAACTGAGGATTCACAATAATCCCAAGAGATAGGTATTTTTGCCTACTTTTACAGATAAAGAAACTGAAGCTTAGCAAGATAAAGTTGCTTGTTTGTCTAAAGTAACCCCTGTAATAAATGATGGGGCATGATCTTAACCAAATTTTGGCCTGACTCCAGAGTTTTTGCTCTCAGTCACTATGGTTAGTTTTTCTGTACAAAACAGATACAGTCATTGTTGTTGAAAAGATGAAAACACAGGTATGTATTGTTTTTATAACCAGAAAAAAATAAAAGTGATATTTGGAACCAATGAAACTCACCACTCAAATACCAAGACATTCTACCTAGCTAAAATAGAAACTATAGTACAATAAATTATAAAAATCCAGAAACTCTCATAAAAACCATCTTCTTACCTTACATTAAAAAATAGTAAATGTAAAGCAAAAAGACACCCTGTGGAATGGGGGAAAATATTTATAAATGATGTGACCAACAAGGGATTCATTTCCAAAATATACAAGCAGCTCATACAGCTTAATATCAAAAAAACAAACAACCCAATCAAAAAATGGGAAAAAGACCTAAACAGACATTTCTCCAAAGAAGATATACAGATGGCCAATAGGCACATGAAAGGATGCTCAGTATTGCTAATTATTACACAAATGCAAATCAAAACTGCAATAAGGTATTACCTCACACCAGTCAGAATGGCCATCATCAAAAAGTCTACAAGTGGGCTTCCCTGGTGGCGCAGTGGTTGAGAGTCCACCTGCCGATGCAGGGGACACGGGTTCGTGCCCCAGTCCAGGAAGATCCCACATGCCGTGGAGCGGCTGGGCCCGTGAGCCATGGCCGCTGAGCCTGCGTGTCCGGAGCCTGTGCTCCGCAACGGGAGAGGCCACAACAGTGAGAGGCCTGCGTACCGCAAAAAAAAAAAAAAAAAGTCTACGAGTAATAAATGCTGGGGAGGGTGTAGAAACGAGGGAACCCTCCTACACTGTTGGTGGGAATGTAAATTGGGGCAGCCATTTTGGAGAACAGTATGGAGGTTCCTTAAAAAAAACTAAAAGTAGAGTTACCATATGATCAAGCAATCCCACTCCAGGGCATGTATCTGGAGAAAACTCTAACTTGAAAAGATACATGCACCCCAGTGTTCATAGCAGCACTGTTTACAATAGCCAAGACATGGGAGCAACCTAAATGTCCATCAGGAGATGAATAGATAAAGAAGATGTGCGGTGTGTGGGTGTGTGTGTGTAAAATGGAATGTTACTCAGCCATAAAAAAGAATGAAATAATGTCATTTGCAGCAACATGGATGGATCTAGAGATTACCATATTAAGTGAAGCAAGTCAGACAAAGACAATTATCATATGATATCACTTATGTGTGGAATCTAGAAAAATGATACAAAGGAACTTATTTACAAAACAGAAATAGACTCCCATACATAGAAAAGAAACTTATGGTTACCAAAGGGAGGGGGGGAGGGATAAATCAGGAGTTTGGGATTAACATGTACACACTACTGTATATAAGATAGATAAAAAACAAGGACCTATTGTATAGCACAGGGAACTATATTCAGTATCTTATAATAACCTATAGTGAAAAGAATATATATATGTGTGTATATATATGTATATATACACACATATATATATGTAACTGAATCACTGTGCTCTGTACCTGAAACTAATACAACTTTGTAAATCAACTGTACTTCAATAAAAAAATAATAAATGTAGAAATGCATGGCTATTGAATAGCTGCCTTTAGATCTGAGTTGAAGAAGTAAGAAGAAATCAAAATCACTGTATCCTTCAAGGTTTTTTATGGCATAGGAATCTAGACATAGCTCTAATGATGAAGGAAGAGAAAAACACATCCAATGGAGCCAACTCTTTTTCCTGCAATTATAACCCATTTGATATGGGCATCCTGTGTCTTCTTAAAATGCTTTCCTTGATTTGCTCATCACTATAACTCAAAATAATTCCTAAGGAAGGCATGCCAAAGAAAAAAATGCCCTTACAATCAGGAAAATAAAAATACTCACATTTATATTTTAAAATTGCAATGTTCTGAATTATGGTTAAGTACTTAAATGTCTGGTTATCTATTGTGTTCTATACCTAATACAGGGCCAGGGTAAAGGAGCTGCTCTGGCAATAAAAATATTTCATATGCTAATATATCAAAACATAATTAATAAAATATGAATTTCCTTTAGGTGATCTAATGCACCTCAGTGTTTGGACCATTCTCTATCCAGCAAACTCCTGTGGCTTTAAATATTTAAAATTCACATAAAAACAGCTGACACGCAATACAGGCTACCATGTGGGAAAAGCTATATTGTCAAGAAATGGAGTACATAAAGAGAAGTAATAAGGCCAAGCAAGAGCTTTACAGGACTTTAAAATGAATCCAAACCCATAATGAATGGTGACCGTTTGAGTTCTTGGAATTACTTAAGAATTCATTTAACCATTTTATTAGTTATTTTCTTAGGCATATTTCAAAACATGTAGAAATTGTCTTTCTTTTACTTTCCTCTCTTTTTCCTTGCCCCTTCTCACCTTTCCTTCCTCTTTCCTTTCCTTCTCCCCTCCCCACCACCCTTCCTTCCTTTCTTCCTTCCATCCTTCCTTCCTTCCATTGTTTCTACTATTCTTCCTTCCTTTTATTTTTACCAGCAAAGGAGAAAAAGCATGATTCTTTTGAGAAGTATTACAGCAAAGGTAACATGCTGCTATATAAATAATCCCTTGCTCAGACTAAATAATTTAAAAAATTCTGAGTGTCTACTGTTGCTTTTAAAAAAAAAAATCACAGACCTGTTACTCATTCAGTCATTGTTTTTTGAGCACCTACTGTGTGCTAAGCTCTAGGCGTTTTCCCTGTCATATCCACAGCAGGAGGGAGGTAGAGTTTCAGAGCAGGGAAAAAGTTTCTGGGGTTCTTCGTTGTTGAACTCTGGCTTTGGCACTCCTGTCCCACGGCCTCCCTTGCTGAGTGGAGTCAGAGACAGACTCTCAAGGTCAAGACAGGTGAGGGTTCCCCTCTTTTCCACTTCACTTAGGTCCACTTCTCACACCTCTGCAAGTTGACAATTCTCTACTGAACATTCCTGACCCTGACCCTGGAAATCGGTAACCCATCCACTTGTATTCTCTAGATTGGTACCTGGACAGCCAAGCACTGGCTGGAGAAGTTGTACCATCTGGCAGTTATACCAGTTGGTTCCATTATTAACTCATGGTTACAGCTTCAGCTGCCTTCAGTGTGGACCTGTCTTGGCCCATCCAGTTCTCGTACCTGCAGGAGATGTCTAAATTTGCTTCTGTGCCCTTCATCCTCTCAGCAGATGATCTCCTCTTAAAGAGAAAGTAGAAGGCATGGGAGAGGAGTCCATGGCCCCTTATCTGCAAGCCTCTTTGCCTTCCTCCTCTCAAGTCTACTTGTACTCTGCGTTCTCTCTCTTCCCTCTTCTCAGGAACCGTGTGCTGTTAATTACTCCCCCACTCCCCGGTATCATCAATGTGATATGTCTCGATCTTCTTGGCAGCACTTTAACGTGTTCTGGTTTCTCCCAAATTAAGAACAACTCTTCCTGAACCGTCCTCCAGCCTCACTATGCTTCCTCTAGTTTACTATAATGCCAAGTAAGGGACAGTGATTTTGTTGAGGTAGCTAATGCAAGCTGGACTTTGAGGAGAATGTGTGTCTTTCAGCCTTAATAACTCCTGTGAAGGACTATAAGACTTCATGGACTGAGGTTTATAGAAAATGTTTGCTAATATATACTGAAATGACCCTTCCATTTCTGTAAACAACATTAACAAGCTCAACAAATTAAATGATTAAAAGCTGCTGGAAGTTGGCCTTCATGCAAGACATATCTTTCTCTGTTTCTCCTCAATGGCACACTTTTTAAAAAATAAATTTATTTATTTTATTAATTTATTTATTTATTGTACATTTATTTTATTATTTTATTTTATTTTATTTTATTTTATTTTATTTTATTTTTTGGCTGCATTGGGTCTTCATTGCTGCGCGTGGGCTTTTCTCTGGTTGTGGCGAGCGGGGGCTACTCTTCGTTGCAGTGCACGGGCTTCTCATTGTAGTGGCTTCTCTTGTTGCGGAGCACAGGCTCTAGGGCGCGGGCTTCAGTAGTTGTGGCGCACAGGCGTAGTTGCTCTGCAGCGTGTGGGATCTTCCCGGACCAGGGCTCGAACCCGTGTCCCCTGCATTGGCAGGCAGATCCTTAACCACTGCACCACCAGGGAAGCCCAGTAGCACACATTTGAGTGGGAAGTATTCACTTAACCATGGAGGAAAGGTAAGAATTTAAGCCGAACAATGTGTAAGAAAAACCAGTGTCAGAGTGCATGGTTCGTGGCCAGCCTGGACTCAAAAGATTTGAAGAGTAGAATTTTTAAAATCTAATTTCCAGTGAGTCAGTAAAATGACTTTTTGTCTTTCTACTCTGAATTGTATTAAAAAGCCTATAGCTAACTTCATTAACATCATTCTAGTGAGGACAAATAAAATAAATATGGAAATAAAAAAAATCTAAGCCCTAAAACAAAACTGCTTCTGATAGTTTAGAATGAGCATTGGATTGGATACATTCTGATATTCCATTTCTGTATATGTATCCCATGGCTCCACGCATTTTAGGGAGGTGTGGGTCTCAACTGTAGAAAGCCCAAGCCCTAGAGCTCAGTTGCCAAAACCCTTGCTCCTCTCTACATACCTGCAGCTGGAAGCTAGTGGACTTGGAGGATATGGATGTTTATAATTTGAGGCTGAGCTCCCATTCCACATAGGAGAATTGGCTTTTTTCATCTACCGGCATCAAAGGCAGAATAAATGGCTTCATAACACTTTTACTTTTGCTAATAGTAGTAATAAATCTGTATTTTATACTGACCTCTGTCCCAAAGCACTTCACAAGCATAAAGAGAAGTACAAACGTCCCACAAAGACTGCTTTATACAGTCAAAAGCCATTTCCTATGAAATGAAAGGCACTTGCTGTTTAACAGCCCACGGATACATTAGAGAACAATTTGAGGCAGGATTATCCAATTGTAACCAAAGGCAGAATTGATTTAGGCAGGATGCAATTACCTCAGACGCTCCTGATCTCCATTTTACATGCCACGTGAAGGGACATTAAGGAGTCCAGTTAGCACACAACTCTCTATTTGGGTTCCATCCCGACTCCTTTTTGGGGGATCAGAGTAGGTGGCGCTAGTCCCTATGTGGAAAGCTATTCATTTAACCCCAGGGCCCAGGCTGCCCTGGTGAACCAAAGATTTTTCTCTTCATTTTTGTCTTCTTTTGCTGGTCAGTCTGTTGAGAGGCTCACCTAATTTGACTGTCTTTCCCTTTTCCAGTTCTCATTTTTCTCCTGGTGTAATCCCTTTAAGCTTGAGCTAGAGCAGCATTTCTTGCCCAACACTTCTCAACAACCACAGTTCTGAGAAACAGTTAGGAAAAATGGTTCTAATTGTGAAACTGTTTTCAGTATTCTCCCTCTTGGAGACTTTCGTCATCTACTAGCAAATTAAAGGCTCTGAGAATTCCTGTAGTGGTACTGTTGGACTTTGCTTAAGTCAACATTTCCTAGACAAATTCAGTGACATTATTTCCTCCCTCTTTTGTGAAACAAATATTAACATCTGGCAAAACTTAGTCTCCAAGGAGCTCTCTTTCAAAAATGCTGTTTAACAGAGTGTCTCCCACATTGAGTTGCCTTCTTCCAGGTTTTCTCATCTATGGAATAAAAATATTATTAGACTGGAACTTTTCTGAGATCCCTGTCAGTTTCAAAATAACATGCATATAATGTAAAATGTAGTGCTGGAGGAAGTCATTCTCAAGGTGACCCTAAGCATATAAAATAGCAAAATTCTTCTCAACCTGTACTTTCCAATAAAGTCTCACCCAATATTCCAATTGATTTTTCTCTGCTAAGAACTGGAACTCTATTGTCAATAAAATCTAAGATTTATTGGTAGAGGGGTTTTATTAGCTGGCAAACACAGGAGCCGAACAAGAATTCTCCTGAGGAGAGTATATTCTTTATCTTTTGTCTCCTAGATTTTAATCTATCAGACCTCTGGATATTAGTAATAGACTCTATACACTACCTAAAATTATCTCAATGTAAATCCTGAATTAGGAATGGATACAGACTAGAATTCTCGTTTTGGTCTTTAGCAGCCACTGTAAAACAAAACCTCTGACTTTGGCATATAACAGATGAACACATCAAAAGAGCCTAATAGGAGAAAAGGAGAGACATCTCAATTTTTCCTTTAGATCTCTGGATTATTTTGACATGTGCATTCCAGTGATGATTTGGGGAATTTAGACAGATCTTTTAGTCAAGGATAATGGAAGAGTTTAGGCCATGGAGGGTCAGTATACAGCAGTTGCTACTCACTGAAATGTAAGAACCACTAAGAGATCATTCAAATTTTAAGTAAGTACTTCACCTGTCTTTTTCCTTCCTTTCTTACCTAAAGTTGTCACTGATATTGAATCTGTTGGTGAGAAATTTTCTAAAGGGTACATGAGAAAGGAAGTACCTTGAGGCTATCATTTCATTTAACACCAGTGCATTGGGCACCTATGGCAGACTAGGTGCTTGGTGCTGGAGATGCCGAAGTGGATGGAGAAGGCACATACAGGTACGGTTCCCTCTCTTGTGAGCTAGGAGTGAAGAGGGACACAGTTGGTAATCACTTGACCACATTACCAACTCTGTGACTTCAAACTAAGATACATACAGTCTCTGAAGGGAAGAGGTGTGTTTCTGTGACAGCATCTGTTCAAGGGGTCTGACCTAGAATAACAGGGGCGTAGACCTCTCAAATAGGATACACAAGGATTTTGTGGAGGAGTAAGAGTTCTCTGAGTTGGAAAGAATATTCCAGACAAATGAAACATCATGAACCACTGTGCAGTGGAATGAAGGGTACTCACAGTATGTGTAAGAAGTAACACGTTGGTATTTTGGAGGTACACAATTTTTGGATAAATTTGTACATCTTTTTGAGTACACTTCTAATTAGGAAAGAGGACAGGAGGTGGTTGAGAGGATACTGAAAAACAGGAAAGAGGTAGATCAAGGAAGTACTTGGGTTCTGTGCTGAGGAGTGGCATACCTGCTGCATGTTGCATTCAGTGCCCATGGCAGAGATTGCCAGTCAACTGTAGGAATATTTACTGCTGAGTCCTGAAATCTCAGCCCAGAAATCTACTGTAATTGACTTGGGATTGGTTCTTGAGCTGAGGCCTATTTGCCATTCCTGCTGTAAACAATGAGGGAAGATTATTATTTTTTAAGCAATGTAGGTATATGATTAACAATGCTTTAGGAGGATCAATGACCAGAGGATTGATTGTAGAGGAGAGAGGAGTAGGAAGACCCGTTAGGAATAACCTCGAAAATTAGGTGAATTATTGAGCCATTATTATTGAGTATTCATGTATATTTATGTGTAATATCTCATTTAGACTTCCTTATAACATCATTGAGGTATATTATTATTCCTATTTTTATAGATAAGGAAAGTCAGCTTAATAGTGGTTTAGTAGTTAGGCCCTGGTCACATTGGTAGAAAGTGACAGAGCTGGACTTGAATTTTGCAAAGCTGGCAGTTTTATGGCCCTTGCTCACTTGTTTGGCCTCATTTCACACCACCTCCTCCCTACCTTTCTGGGTTCTAGTCCTACTGGCGTTCTTTCAGTCTACACTCCTTTACCATAGGGCCTTTGCAAGAAACATGCATTTCTCTCTCTCTGAAACACCCTTTGTCCCTCTTCATATTCTTGATTCCTTCTTCATCAGTCTTCTCCATCTCGTCACTTCTTCGGGGAAAGCTTCCCTAAAGACTTTTGCAGCACTCTGTTCATTTCCTTCAAACCTCTTGCCTCCCTTTGTACAAACACATTTACTTATGTCATAGTATGATTAATGCCTGTCTCTCCATGATCTGAGTCCCTTGAAGGCAGGGACTGTAGCTGCTTTCACTGACCACTGTATCCCAAGAGGACAAGGCATGATTTAGGGGAACAATATATATTTATTAAATCAATTATTCCATATCTCCTTCATGCTGTAGTTACCAAATATACCTCACACTCTGGTAAGAAGGTAAAAGGGAGGACTGGTAAATGGTTACAGAGTTATGAGCTCAGAAAATAAGAGAAAAAGTATTGGGTAAACCATATTGATTTTCTTCTGTTCCAGAAAAAGCATAATTAGCTGGATGCTCCTGGCAGCCCATAAATACAAGAAAGGCATCATTACTCTCAGGTGATAAAAGAAGCTTTCTGTGCTATTATTAAGAGAATTTGATTATGCCAGATTTCTTTAGGAAACCATTGGACAAATTAAATCACTTTAAATTCATTAAATAAAATGAAAGGAGAGAGAGAGATTGGGAAATTCTTAAGCAAAAAGCATCAACCAAAATATTCTAATTCAGAAATAAAAACAGGCAACACAAATCCAAAAGACCAGAAGGGTCTACCAAAGAGAACCACAACAGGCACTTCAAATAATACTTAACTCCCTCTCTTATCTACTGTCAGAATATAAACCCACCCCTCCAGTATTGTCAGTTGTGATTCTTAGACGAAAAAGTAAAAATACAAGTGTTGTTGTTGTGTGGCTGTACAAAATATTTTCACACTTGAATATAAAAAACTAATCTTAAAATACCTTGAAATCATCTTAGAAAATTCCTTTTAGAAAATATCTCTCTCTGAGGTACAGTACCTATTTAGGCAATAGGCTTTATTCATCAGAAAACGTGCATCAAATATGATATTTTTAAAAACTAAAATTTTAAATTATAAATCCTATAAGATCATTGTACACATATAAATGATACAAAAGTGTAAAATTAAAAAAAACATTCTCAACATGTACCTGTGCCACTGCCAATCTCACTGCCTATGGAGGTAACCCTAAAGATTTCCATTCTTAAAAAGTTTGTTGTGACCTCCACAGTTACGGTCAATTGATTTTTCACAAGGGTACCAAGAGATTTCAATGGGGAGAGGATAATCTGTTCACAAATGGTGCAGGAACAGCTGAATATTCTCATGCAAAACTAGGAAGTTGGACCCCTTCCTCACAGCATATACAAAATAAACTCAAAATAGATTATAGACTTAAATATAAGAGCTAAAATGATAAAACAATTAGTAGGAAATATAAGAGTAAACATTTGTGGCTTTAGGTTAGGCAAAGCCATCTTAGATATGATACCAGAAGTACAGGTAGATATAAGACAAAAAGATTAATTATAATTCATCAGAATTAAACAACTATTTGACCAACTATAGATTGCTTATGAGAAATCATGGAGGTGAGAGGTTAGTGGACTAACCTCAGTGGAGGTTAGTCCGTGGAGGTTAGTCCACTGACTAAAATGCTGAAAGGAGGCTTCGCAGGTGAATTCTATCAAACATTTACAGAGCAGCTAACACCTATCCTTCTCAAACTCTTCCAAAATATAGCAGAGGAAGGAACACTCCCAAACTCATTATACGAGGCCACCATCACCCTGATACCAAAACCAAAGATGTCACAAAAAAAGAAAACTACAGACCAATATTGCTGATGAAAAGAGATGAAAAATCCTCAACAAAATACTAGCAAACAGAATCCAACAGCACATTAAAAGGATCGTACACCATGATCAATTGGGGCTTATCCCAGGAATGCAAGGATTCTTCAATATATGCAAATCAATCAATGTGATACACCATATTAACAAATTGAAGAATAAAAACCATATGATAATCTCAATAGATGCAGAAAAAGCTTTGACAAAATTCAACACCCATTTATGATAAAAACTCTCCAGAAAGCATAGAGGGAACTTACCTCAACATAATAAAGGCCATATATGACAAACCCACAGCCAATATCATTCTCAGTGGTGAAAAACTGAAACCATTTCCTCTAAGATCAGGAACAAGACAAGGATGCCTACTCTCACCACTATTATTCAACATAGTTTTGGAAGCTTTAGCCACAGCAATCAGAGAAGAAAAAGAAATAAAAGGAATCCAAATCGGAAAAGAAAAGTAAAGCTGTCACTGTCTGCAGATGACATGATACTATACATAGAGAATCCTAAGCATGCTACCAGAAAACTACTAGAGCTAACCAATGAATTTGGTAAAGCAGCAGGATACAAAATTAGTGTACAGAAATCTCTTGCATTCCTGTACACTAATGGTGAAAAATCTGAAAGAGAAATTAAAGAAACACTCCCATTTACCATTGCAAGATAAAGAATAAACTACCTAGGAATAAACCTACCTAAGGAGACAAAAGACCTATATGCAGAAAACTATAAGATACTGATGAAAGAAATTAAAGATAATACAGACAGATGGAGAAATATACCATGTTCTTGGATTGGAAGAATCACATTGTGAAAATAACTATACTACCCAAAGCAATCTACAGATTCAATGCAACCCCTATCAAACTACCAATGGCATTTTTCACAGAACTAGAACAAAAAATTTCACAATTTGTATGGAAACACAAAAGACGCCGAATAGCCAAAGCGATCTTGAGAAAGAAAAACGAAGCTGGAGGAATCAGGCTCCCTGACTTCAGACTATACTACAAAGCTGCAGTAATCAAGACATTATGGTACTGGCACAAAAACAGAAGTATAGATCAATGGAACAGGATAGAAAGCCCAGAGATAACCCACGCACATATGGTCACCTTATTTTTGATAAAGGAGGCAAGAATAGACAATGGAAAAAAGACAGCCTCTTCAGTAAGTGGTGCTGGGAAAACTGGACAAGCTACATGTAAAAGAATGATTTTAGAACACTCCCTAACACCATACAGAAAAATAAACTGAAAATGGATTAAAGACCTAATATAAGGCCAGACACTATAAAATTCTTAGTGGAAAACATAGGCAGAACACTCTGTGACATAAATCACAGCAAGATCCTTTTTGACCCACCTCCTAGAGAAATGGAAAAAAACAAAAATAAATGGGACTTAATGAAACTTAAAAGCTTCTGCACAGCAAAGGAAACCATAAACAAGACGAAAAGACAACCCTCAGAATGGGAGAAAATATTTGCAGATGAAGCCACTGACAAAGGATTAATCTCCAAAATATACAAGCAGCTCATGCAGCTCAATATCAAAAAAACAAATAACCCAATCCAAAAATGGGCAGATGTAAATAGACATTTCTCAAAAGAAGATATACAGACTGCCAACAAACACATGAAAGAATGCGCAACATCATTAATCATTAGAGAAATGCAAATCAAAACTACAATGAGGTATCACTGCATACCAGTCAGAATGACCATCATCAAAAAATTTACAAACCGTAAATGCTGCAGAGGGTGTGGAGAAAAGGGAACCCTCTTGCACTGTTGGTGGGAATGTGAATTGGTACAGCCACTATGCAGAACAGTATGGAGGTTTCTTAGAAAACTAAGAACTGCCATATGACCCAGCAATCCCACCACTGGGCATATACCCTGAGAAAACCATAATTCAGAAAGAGTCATGTACCACAATGTTCATTGCAACACTATTTACAATAGCCAGGACATGGAAGCAACCTAAGTGTCCATCGACAGATGACTGGATAAAGAAGATGTGGCACATATATACAATGGAATATTACTGAGCCATAAAGAGAAACAAAACTGAGTTATTTGTAGTGAGGTGGATGGACGTAGAGTCTGTCATACAGGGTGAAGTAAGTCAGAAAGAGGAAAACAAATACCATATGCCAACACATAGATATGGAATCTTTAAAAAAAAAAAGGTTCTGATGAACCTAGGGGCAGGACAGGAATAAAGACGTAGATGTAGAGAATGGACTTGAGGACATGGGGAGGGGCAAGGGTAAGCTGGGACAAAGTGAGAGAGTGGCATGGACTTACATATACTACCAAATGTGAAATAGAAGCTAGTGGGAAGCAGCTCCATTGCACGGGGAGATCAGCTCAGTGCTTTGTGACCACCTGGAGGGGTGGGATAGGGAGGCTAGGAGGGAGACGCAAGAGGGAGGAGATATGGGGATATATGTATACATATAGCTGATTCACTTTGTTATACAGCAGAAACTAACACAACACTGTAAAGCAATTATACTCCAATAAAGATGTTTAAAGAAAGCCATAAAAAGAAAGCATGCAGAGAAGTGTTTAAGAACACATATAAAAAAGATGCTTGTAAGAGTGGTACTTGCTTGCCATGTTGAGAACAGTCAGTACTACATCAGTGAATGGATGTGACAGACTTTCTGTAATGCATGTGCAGAAATGTTTAAGAACACTTGTGGGCTTCCCTGGTGGCACAGTGGTAAGAATCCTCCTGCCAGTGCAGGGGACACGGTCGATCCCTGGTCTGGGAAGATCCCACATGCCGTGGAGCAACTAAGCCTGTACACCACAACTACTGAGCCCACGTGCCACAACTACTGAAGCCCACGCACCTAGAGCCCATGCTCCGCAACAAGAGAAGCCACCGCAGTGAGAAGCCTGTGCATCGCAACTAGAGAAAGCCCACACACAGCAACGAAGAGCGAACGGAGAGACAAAGGGAGGGAGGGAAGGAGGAAGGAAGGAAGGAAGGAAGGAAGGAAGGATCATTATTAAAAAGAAAAAAAAAACACTTGTTATAAAGATGTTTGTAAGGAAAAAAAAGTACTGAAAGGAAACAACTGACGACCCAGACTTTTATAAACAATAAAAATACCATCAGGAATAAATCCAAAGTCATGAGATGGAGGAAAGATGAGAGAATTTGTTGCGTACATCTTTGTTCTACTAGAAACATTGAATGAAAATGATCCCAGGGGGAAGGAACTTAACGAATGAAGGAATAGTAGCACAAATGGT
This sequence comes from Mesoplodon bidens, assembly GCF_964165515.1. Classification (NCBI taxonomy): domain Eukaryota; kingdom Metazoa; phylum Chordata; class Mammalia; order Artiodactyla; family Ziphiidae; genus Mesoplodon; species Mesoplodon bidens. The sequence goes on from NC_138160.1 coordinate 116,174,028, forward strand.
AAATATAAAAGGTCATCTTTCTTCTCTTAAATTCTTTAAAATAATGTTACCATTGATAATTAAAAATATAATGTTGTCTGGTGGGGTTTTTGATGTAATGTGTCTGACAACCATAACATGAAGGAAGAGGATAAAGGAAACTATAAAGTTGGAAGGCTTCCATATTTTACTTGAAGTGGTAAAATATTAACCCTAAGTAGAACTTTGAAAGTTTAATAGTGTATATTTAATCCCTGAAAAAAACCACTAAAATTAAAAATAATGCAAAGATACATAGTTAAATAACCAATAAATAAATATGCAATAAAAATATTCAAATAAGCCAAAAGAAGACAAGAAATGTGGAACATAGAAACAAAGGAGGGGGAACAAACAGAAGAGAATGGTAGACCTAAATTCAATCATATCAATAATTACATAAAATGTAACACATCTAAATATCAGTTAAGAGACAAAGTTTTCAGAATGAATAAAAAATAAGACCCAAAGATCAGATGGGTTTTTACCAGGAATGAAAGGCTAAATCAACAATAAAAAAGTCAATATATATAATTCATCTATTAACAGACAAATGAAGAAAATATTTCTAATCACAGAAACAGATACAAGAAAAGCATTGGATAAATTTCAACATCAAATTCTGATAAAAACCCTCAACAAACTAGGAATAGAAAGGAACTTTCTCAATGTGATAAAATGCATCTACCAAAATCTACAGATAGTATTATACCTATTGATGAAAGATTGAATACTTTCCCTCTGTCAGAAAAAAGACAAGTATGTTTTCTCTTGCCACTTCTATTTAACATTGTACTAGAAATTCTGGTCACTTGCAATAAGGCAAGAAAAAGAAGAGACATCTTGAATGGAAAGTAGGAAATAAAATTGTCTTTATTAGTAGATGACGTAAATATATATGTAGATAACCCCAAGGAATATATTTTAAAAATCTCTTAGAACTAATATGTGAATTTATGGAGTTTACAGAATACGAAGTCGATATATAAAAATGAATTGTATAAGTGAGTACTAGCAATGAAAAAGTGAACATTTAAAAAATATACTGTGATTTACAACGGCACCAGAAAACATGAAATATTTATGAATAAATCTAACAAAATGTTCTAGGACTAAAACCATGTAAGGAGTCATAACGTCATACTACTAGCTAGTGCCATCACTTTCTTCTGTGGTCCCCTACATTGATATATACGAGTGAATTGTTTTTCTTAAAGAGATCTCAGTTTCTTAATTGTGGTATTCATTTCTCTCTATCATTGAAAGTACATATCCTGGCATAAGTAACTTTAATTAAGCCAAATAGTTGTGGTAAAAAATAAGAGTTCTACCCAGATAACAAGGATTAATTATGTGATAACCAGATTTAAAAATGGCGCACCACTGTCCATTCAGACTCTATTCCCTCCCTCCAGGGAGATGAAGTTTCTGGATATCCACACTAATAAAAGAAATAACATATGAGGCAGGGACTCCTGTGACATGTGGCAGAGAGGTAAGTTTCCTGGAAGAAGTGAGGTGTAGAGAGCTACCTCTTTGCTTGGTGTATTGGTCAGACTCCTTTGTATTGCTGAGGCTTGACCAGGCAGCAGCTTTACCTGAGGCTTTGGTGGGAATAAGTGAGAGCAACCTCTGCCTTGTTTCTGGAGGATATGGGATGACTGGAAACCGGGCCTAAGTGTGAGGAAACTGACTTGGAGCAAGTGTTTTGGGATGTTACAGCAGACAGACCACTTGACTCCTGATCATACAAGGTGGGGAGGAATAATGCACAGTATTGAGGGAAAGGGATTGTTTTAACTTAAAGGGATTGTTGTTTACTGAGTTCCTACATATTCTAATAATAGGATGTATTATGGAATGAAAGACCTTAACTTACAGCCTTATTAAAGCAGGAAAAACTAATCTAGCCACGGAGGGTAAAATATTCATTGCAGATATTCGGATTTTCCAAATAGGTCTAATTCCTTAAAGAAAAAATGCCTTAAGACAGGAGAATTTGAGAAAACCATTTCATTAACTAGACGAAGCGACAATGGTGGACTGAAGCAAAGCATGACGGAAATTTCTTGGTGCAGGTGCATGCTTGTGCTGTCTTTAAAGCACCTCTGCATCCCAAGATACTTCCTTACCTGGGCTCTTCTGATTCCTGTTCAAACACTCCCAGGCATCTTGAACCAGGGAAGGGAAGGAAGGGTGGTAGAAGAGAAAGGAGGACACAGTGTCAAATGAAACTATGACCAGTGTTACATAGTATTCATGGTTGTCTTTGTGAACTTTCAAAAGTTCTCTGTGTTTTTGGACATACTTCCAAGTACTCTCTTATGTAATGGTTTTGATGGTCATTCCCAAGTCATCTACATTCATCCACTCATATTTTGGGGGATGGAATGTGCCCATTATTTAATTCTGAGTATGTATCAAATTGTCACTTCAGGCTGCCAACCTAGATTTCTGGCACAGGGTCACAGTTGGATTACACTGTGGGTGTCATACAGTCTACATATGTTTGCTTTTCCCATCTAAAAATTGATCACTAAAACTTAGACACCCATATATAGATGACATGCTAATGGAATGTTTCATTCCTGCAGGTTATTGGAGTGGAAAAGAAGGGGGGGTTAAAATTCAATGCCTCACTTACAGAAATACTTTTGTGATGGGATTTATTAGTTAAGCCACCATGGAGGAATGCAGTTTTTTCTAATAGGTTCCATTCTGGCTCACTAGATACACAAGATACTTCTGAAAGAAATTTATGTATTTATACGTAGGCTGGAGATGAAATTGTTTTTGAAATTCAGTACTTAGTGGGCAAAATACAGCTCTAATGCATTCTAGATATAAAGTTTACAAAGACCCTGGCTGGGAAATTGATGAAAGGTCACCTTTTTAAAAAAGAGAAGGATAACAGACAGAGAAGACTCTCAGATGTGTAAATGTCCACTCAATGTGGGTGGTGGGGATGAGAAGATGTGTACTTTGGGCAAGGAGGTGATCACATGGATCACTTCAGACTCTGCCACTGGGATATGCCTTGTGGTTGTTTCTGATGTTCATGCCCTTGTCTATTCCTCTGCTTCTTAGCCTACAGCTTTTTCTAAAGCACTAAGATGTTGTTGTAGTTTGAAATAAGCAGCAGTGTGTTGGGCAGCAGTAGCAATGGGCAGGAACTGTCTCAGTTTTTGAATTTAGAAAAAAGAAAACCTTTACTAATGTGACTACTTGATGGCTTTACAGTGGTATATACAAAGTATTTTATCATCTTAGCATTTTAACTTTGGTTCTGTTACTTCTAGAATGAAGGTCATTAAGTTGCAATCCAAACATTTCTTGAACATCTACCACATACAGGGCCTTTTGCTAGGTTTTCCCAACGGTGAAGTCATTGATAACATTCTGAATTTCGTGAGGCAGCAACTACTAGAAAGGGGTGCCTTTCCAGGGACTACTTTATCTCACATAAGTCCTTAACATGACTGAAGACTTATTCTAACTGTGAAGCCTGATAGATTCAAGTCCCGAGGCCATGGTTTTCTGGCCGAGGCCGAATGGATGGTTTCCATTGCTTTGTTTGTTACGTAGCACTTGACTTTCCTCCAGCCAGTTGGAGTCATGGAAGACTGTTCATTACATATGCTTAATGGACAGGAAATTAACACAATGGAAAAATATGTATTGCTGCCCAGTCTTTGAGAGTACTTCATTTTTAACTAAGTACAGAGAAGAAGTATCTTGTTATTTTACAACATTTTAAAATTATTCCAGCAATACATGTTTACTGTAGAAAAGTTAGAAAAATACAGATAAGCAGAAAGAAGAAATTAAAAGTCATCCTTGATACCTAAAGATAACTGTTATTAACATTTTGATATATATCTTTTCAGAGTTATTTCTGTGTTTAGATTGGATCACGCTGTTCATGTTTTACAATATGATTTTTCTTTGGTTTAATAATATATGATTAAAAACTTCCTCTGTTGATATATTTTTACAACATTTACAAATGACTACATAGTCCGTTATGATACTTTGTATACCCCTGTTCATTTATTTGAACCCTCCATTGGTAAACATTTGTAGTATTTTCAATTTTTAGATATACTAAGTTGCATTACAGTAAATGTTACTGAAATAAATTTTTTATATACATTGATTACTTCCTTAGTAAAAATTGCTTAAAGTTTAATTGCTTTGTCAAAGGGTCTGCATTTTTATGTATTTTGTTATATGTTGTCAAATTGTCTTTTAGAAAAGTTATACCAACTTACAATAACATTGTGTAAAAGTGATCATTTTCTCTACATTCTTGACAATTTCAAGTATTATTACTTAAAAAATCCTTATCAGTTCGGATAAGTGAAAACTAGTATCTCATAGGTTAAATTTCTTTGGTTACTTGTGAGTTTAAGCAATAATTTTATGTTTACTGTCCATTTTTACCTTTTTTTTTTTTTGTAAATCACCTGTTCATGTCCTTTGTCCATTATTCTATTGATATGTTTACCTTTCTCTTATTGAAGTAGTCATCATTTGGGGGGATATCAATAACAAGATGATTTTCAATGTAATATTTATTTAGGAGTTGAGTTAGAGTTAAAGAAGAAACTATGTGAGCCAACCATCCTGGACTCATAGTTAACGAACACTAAAGATGTTTATATTAATATTTGAAATTTAATAACTGTCATTTATTAAGCAGAGTTTACAAGGAATTCTCCATAGCTTACCATCCCAGAAAATATCTGTGCCCGCCTTCCCATCTCTCTTTCAGTAGTCATCCTATGGTAAAATAAATGAGAACCACAGATCTTTCTTCTCCTCTCATATAGGCTTTTTGCTTCAAGCTGAATGGAGGGATGCTATTAGCACTTCTCCCACATCCGGTTAGATCCCTTTACCTTTTTTTATGCACCCTAGTTCCCAGGGCGTTTTCACTCCAGACAGCCAGCACCTGTGTCTCTTGGTGGAAGGGCTGCCCTCTTGCTGTCTTAACTCCCTTTCCCTGCAGGGACCTGTGGATACATGCCTAGGGGCATTACTTAACCAACAACTGGGGCTGTGCAGCCCCCTTGTCCCCTGAGATGGGCAAGTCTGCCGTGTGACCTGTCCCATCTCAGTAGCTCTGCTGTGGAACTGCCAAACCTACCCCCCATTGGACTTGGCTTGATTTATACCCTAGCCTGACCTCTTTCCTTCTCAGTTACCACTTCCCTTTCTCCACTTTACTGAGAATATTTACCACTACATCAGTTTTACACAAATGCTGGTTGTTGGATGGGCCTCTGGGGAATGCCCCCTAAGGCACATATAACAGCATCTAGAACTTATACTATTATGTCAGGGAAGGTCCCTTCGTACTGTGAGCTCTAATGGCTAATGATAGCTACAGTAACTAACATTGTTGAGACTTTACTGTGGATCTAGCACTATACTAAATGTTTTTTTCACATAATAACTCATCTAATCCACATATTATAGCATATCTATTTTTATCCCCAGATGAGAAAACTAAACTTAATTTCCTTATGTCCACATAGATTCTCAGTGGCCAAAGTGGGATTCAAAGCCAAGTCTAGTAGACTTTAGAGCCCAAGTTCTGTAACCACAATGCTACTCTGCTTCATAAGAGGCTTGGTGAGCTCTGAAGCAGGGTCAGAAGTTCTCAGCACCCTGGGGGCATTCTTGGGCACAGTCTAAGGTGCACATGCACTGGCCGGCCAAGGCAGTGTGTGACTCAGTATTCTGCTGGATCACTCTCACATCTACACAAGTTGCCTTTAAAGGACTACCCTTGTTTTCAGCTCAGCACAGTTTTGTAGGAGAAAGAAAATATGACAAAACTTTCTGTTGGGCGGAAAGTCAGGATAGAGACCTATTTGGATGGTATAGAATCTGAATCATCAGGGATATTTTTTTCTTTTTCATTTAGTGGCCTAAGTCATCCCATAAAGTAGACTAAATTATAATTATTTATATGCACTTGAGCATAGCATGTAAATAATTTTAACTTATTTCTAACTTCAGTGACATGATGCTTTCATTTTGACTCTAGCCTATAGACCCAGACCAAAAAAAAATACTGTGATTTAAGAGATTTCTGTACATTCCAACTATTTACTTGTTAGCTAACTCAGCCTCCTTATCTAGAAATCCTTACCTGTAGGGTGCCAGACATAGGAAGCAACAACAACAAGATGCCCTGTTAAATTTGAATTTCAGATAAGTAATGGATAATTTTTTAATGTAAGAATGTCCCATGTACTTTTCCTCCATGAAGTATTAGAGATATACGTACAACAAAAAACTATTTATTGTTTATCTGGAATTCAATTTAAACTGGGCATCCTGTATTTTATCTGGCAACCCAGCTTACTTGGATGCCCACCCCGATAGCAATATTCCTTGTGTTTCAGCTTCTCATAGGTTGTCACAGCTATTCTCATGGGCCAAAAAGTGTCCCTGCTGAAGACAGGTGGCTTGGTCCCCACAGAGGATCTCTTACTGGTCCCATGCTTCCAAATTGATGTCTACAAACTTGTTTCCATCCAGCTGTCTGAATGATTGTTCCAAAACATAAATAATACCACTTCCCTCTTCAAAACCCTTTGGTGGATTTCTGTCACGTGCAGAATATCTAAAGGGCTGGGCACATGTTCTATAAATCCTCACCTGACCGGGTCTTCCTTACCTCACTGACCTCCTGTCCCTCTCCCCAGGCAAGAGGGAAATTTCAGGTTACGTCTGAGCCTCCTCTGACTCCCCAGCAGAGCGGTGGAAGAGTCTTTCTGCCCTCAGAGGAGCTGGGCTTTCATCCTCTTGCAACCGTCAGTCACTGGCCAAGGTTTACTCCCGGAACATGTGACTCCCCTGGATTTTAGGCTCTCAGTATCTGGGTGAAGCAGCTTCAGTAACCAGCAGTTAGTTCTCTGATGAAATTTCTAGAAGATATGAGCCACTAGGAACAAAGTACAGAAGCTGAGCAATGGATCCACAGAACCATTAAGGGAATCTGAGGAAGTTTGGATGGTTCTAACAGCATCCACTAGAGCAGGACTCGGACAGGATCCTAGAGGCATATTAGCAGGGGAGTTTGGCTGCCTTCATTGCAAAAATGTCCCCAACTGTTGGCAGCAGCCTGTTAGATAATTAAGGTTCCCGGGCAAGTCAGGGAGTAAGAACGGGACACTTCAATCACACTGAGGGTCAGGGAAAAACCAATGAATATCTGATTAGTTTAGTTATGAGACAGAATGAGCTGCTCGCTGGGCTTCTTTGGGGGAACAAAAGCAGAAGTGAGTTCTGTCTTCTTGGAGCGTACCATTTTCAAAAGGCGTTTGGCAGTATAGGGTGAAGAGACAGAGAATGAAGCAGAGCTTCTGATGAACAAATCTTTAAGAAAGAAGCAGCAGAATGTAGTGCCCTCAAAGGTCTGAAAGTGGTGGTTGAGAAAATTGAAAGAGTATTCATTATTTTATAAAGGAATAACCACATGTAAGAGTCCAATAGAAATATCTACATGCTCTAAGGAAATTTTACTTCAGCCCTAATGTGTGCCTAATCTTAAAAACTGCAGGGGTGTGTATATATCACCCATCAGAATGTAACAGCCAGGCAGGATGAAGCCACGCTGAAGAATCCTTCAAGTATACTTCTAAAAGCACACTGCTATGTTCTGTGATCACTGCTTTATAATTGCTATAATCCATCAATTTAATATTGTCATGAAAAATTCTAATAAATCATGACTAAGTCATGATTGATAAGACATGAATAGGATCCTGGGCTATGCACTGAGTCCCCCTAATTTATTAGCCCATTTATTTGAAATGGATTGAAATTAAAGATCCTCTCACAATGCTAGTTAAGTGGCTTTGGGCAGAATTCTGTACAGTGTTCAAATGAGGAAATCCTTTCCAGGCTGAACTTGAGTTTGAGAGATTTTATCTGAAAACTCTTCTCCTCCCCATCTCCTTTCAGAAATATGAGGGGTCTGGGGGCACTCCCAGGAATGCTCCCAATCCTCTAGACTACATACTATGCATCCCAACTGTGCCCAAGTAACTCTTACCAAACTACCCCAATTCTAAATAGTTCAGTCATCTTCAAGGTATCAGGTCCTTTGGAATGACTTTTTTTCAGAATTGAATAGACCTATTTCTTTGATTAAAAAAAATCCTTTCAATCAAAAAGGAACTAAAAATGTAGGCCACTCTCTTTAGAAATCAATTTCCTAAATTGTGCTCTTAATCAGAAACTTTGATTCTTTATTTTTGTCAGTGATTACTACTTCAAAAGGCCAGACGTCTGAAAAAAAATCTCTCTTGGTTTATGACAGTCATAACCTATTGCAAAATCATATGCCTATTACAAAATGTTTTTTTCTACAGCTGGATCCGTGTGTCTGGCTCGTTTAGAATGGTATCACATCTTAAAGGTGTATGTTTAAAAATGGGAGTTATGTTTTATAATCAATAAAATACTAGTAAACAAATGAAGGAGACCCTCAATCTTACTGGTAATCAGAAGAAAATAAACTAAAACAATAATGAGATGCTTTAAAGCCTGACAGTGCCAGGGGTGGTCAAGATGGCAAAGAGATAGGACTCAGCCATCTCCTGTCCTTCTCTAAACACACACCAGAATGCAGGTTCCATAAGGTCAGGAGCCTTGCTTGTTCAAATGGGAGTGTGAATTTGAACAAGCAGTTTGGCAATAGCTGCTAAAATTGAAGATAAGTAAAACCTATAAGCCAGCTACGCTACTGCTGAGAATATAGTGTAGAGAAATTCATGCACATATGCACCAAGAGACCTAAAGGAAGATCTATTCATTACAGAATTATTTGTTTCAGCAAAAACAGGTAACAACCCAAATGTCTTTCATTAGGGGAAAGGAGAAATTAACTCAAGTATGTTCATAAAATGACATACTATGATGCAATAAAAGAGAAGAAATAGATCTATTTGATCAATATAGGTAGATCTCAAAAACAATTTGGGTTAAAACAAAACAAAAAAGCCCAGATTGCCAAATGCCATGTACAGTATAATATGTTTCATATAGAAATATATTGTTAAAGCATATATACATAGTTAAAGTATAAAATGGCCTGGATTCATGCCAAGTTTATGTTAGGGGTTACATCCAGGGGAGGAGAATGGGAATGTAATATAGAGAACAGGGGAGACATCAGCTTTATTTTTAGAGTTTTCTTTAAAAAATATGAAGCAAATATGATAAAAATGTTAGCATTTATTTCTCTGAGTGGCAGGTACCTCGAAGTTTATTACCCTCTGCATTATTCTGTATTTTTTAAATTTCATAATGAAATAATATGAAAATAACAATCACCCTGGAAGAAAAATGGGCAAAGAACATAAACATGGAATTTCTAACCATGCGTAGAGAAATACACATTAAAAGATACAAGTATTTCACATGTGACTGCCAAAGATTAAAATGAATGATGATGTTTGGGACTATAGAAGGTATAAGGAATTGTGAACTCTTAAACATGGCTAAAATTAAAGGAAGTTGATACAATATTTCTGCAAGGTGATTTAGCTATATATTAATGATAAATAGGTGTGTAGATAATTAAAAACGTTCAATTGTGTTGCTCCAACAATTCTTTTAGAAGTTTATCATATAACAGGAAATGTGTTCAGAAATTTATGCAATTATATATGCTTGAAAATGCAGAGAATGTATATTGACTGACTCACAAAAAAAGTGTTGACTGTGTCTCTGGGAAAGGTGATGGGGCAATACAAGTTTGGGGTGGTATGGGGAATTTTCATTGTATATATTTTTATAGAATCTGATGTTTAAAGTCAAGTGCATGCTTTTCTTTATGATAGCTTTATTGAAATACAATTCCCATACCATAAAGCTCCCCCTTTTAAAGTATATAGTTCAGTGGGTTTAGTATATCCACAGAGTTGTGGAACCATCACCATTGTCTAATTTTAGAATATTTTCCTCATTCCCAAAAGAAACCCTATACCCATTTCCCCCTTCCCTTGGCACCTGGCAACAACTAATATATCTTCTATCTCTGTGGATTTGCCTGTTTTTGATATTTCCTATAAATGGAATCATACAATATGTGGTCTGAATTCTTTCACTTAGCATGTTTTCAAAGTTCATCTGTGTGGAGCATGTAGCAGTACTTCATTCCTATTTGAGCCAGCATAATATTCCATTGTATGGATATACCACATTTTATTTATCTCTTCATTGGGATTATGGACATTTGGGTTGTTTTCCACTTTCTGGCTATAATGAATAATGCTGCTGTGACCATTTATGTACAAATACCTGTGTGGCCAAACGTTTGCATTTATCTTGGGTATGTAATTAAGGAATGATATTGGTGGGTAATATGGTAACTCTATGTTCAATTGTCGAGGAACGTCCAGACTGTTTTCCAAAATGGCTGTACCATTTGACATTCTCACCAGAAGTGTATGAGAATTCTAATTTCTCCAAATCCTTCCCCACATTAATTATTATCTGGCTTTTTGATGTAGCCATATTAGTGGGTGTGAAGTGGTACTTCACTGTGGTTTTGATTTGCATTTCCATGATAGCTAATGATGTTGAGCATCTTTTACTCGCTGATCTTTTGTAAATGATCAGTGAGTAAAATTTTCTTTGGTTAAATGTCTATTTAGATTATATTCCCATTTTTAAATTGGATCATTTGTCTTTCTGTTGTTGAGCTGTAAGACTTCTTTATATATCCTGAATACAAGTCTCTTATCAGATGTATGATTTGAAAATACTTTTCACTGTTCTGTGAGTAGTATTTTCATTTTCTGGTGATGTCCTTTGAAGAATAAAAGTTTTTAATTTTTAAAAAATACATTTATTTATTTTTGGCTACATTGGGTCTCTATTGCTGCACACGGGCTTTCTCTAGTTGCATCGAGCGGAGGCTACTCTTCGTTGCAGTGCGCAGGCATCTCATTGCGGTGGCTTCTCTTGTTGTAGAGCACGGGCTCTAGGCGCATGGGCTTCAGTAGTTGCAGCACGCTGGCTCAGTAGCTGTGGCTCATGGTCTCAGTCGTTGTGGCTTGCAGGCTCTAGAGCGCAGGCTCTAGACTGAATGCTTTTCTAGTTGTGGCACACAGGCTTAGTTGCTCCACGGCATGTGGGATCTTCCCGGACCAGGGCTCGAACCCATGTCCCCTGCATTGGCAGGCGGATTCTTAACCACTGTGCTGCCAGGGAAGTCCCAAGTTTTTAATTTTGATGAAGTCCAATTTACCTGTTTTTTCTTTTGTTGCTTATGCTTTTGATGTCTTATCTAAAAGGTTTTCATAACCCAAGATTACAAAGATTTACTCATAAGTTTTCTTCAAGGCTTTTTGGTTTTACACTGAGGCCTATCATCCTGCTTTGAATTGAGTTTTGTATGTGGTGCGAGGAAATGATCTAACATCATTCTTTTGCCTACGTGTATCCTGTTGTTCCAGCACCAGCTGTTGAAAGACTTATTTCCTCCACTGAAGTATCTTGGCAACCTTGTCAAAATCAATTAACCATAAATGTAAGGGTTTATTTCTGGACTCTTAATTCAGTTCCATTGATATATATGTTAATCCTTATGTCAATACCACACTCTCTTGATTAATGTAACCTAGTTTTAAAGTAGAGAAATGTGAGTTCTTCAACTTTAGTTTTTTTCAGAATTGTTGACTATTTGGTGTCACATGTGTTTCCCTGTGAATTTTAGGATAAACTTGTCAATTCCAGCAAAAATTCCAGCTGAGATTTTGATAGGGATTATGATGAATCTGCAAATCAGTTTGGGGACTATTACTATCTTAACAGTATTAAGTTTTTCTATCCATGATCATGTCATGGAATGTCCCTCTGTTTATTTAGGCCTTCTTAATTTATTTTACCAGTGTTTTGCAGTTTTCAATTTACACTTCTTTTGTTAAATTTATTGCTAAATATTTTATTCTTTCTTGACGGTATTTTAAATGAAAATTTTTTTTTTTACTTTTGTTTTGTGTTGTTCATTGCTTGTGTAGATAAAGATACTTGATTTTTGTATGTTGGTCTTGTATCTTGCAACCTTGCTGAACTTGTTTATTAGCTCTAATAGCTGTGTGTGTGTGTGTGTGTGTGTGTATTGCTTGATTTTTCTATCCACAACATCTTGTCTTCTTGAATAAACATAGTTTTACATCTTCTTTTCTAGTCTTGAGGAATTTTGTTTCTTTTTCTTGTTTTATTACCCTGGATAGAAGCGCTGGTATAATGTTGGATAGAAGTGCTGGTATAATGTTGAATAGAAGTGATGAGAGCAAACTTAGACATCCTTGTCTTGTTTCTGATCTTAGCAGAAAAACATTCAGTCTTTCATCATTAGCTATGATGTTAGCTGTCGTAATTTGTAGATGTCCATTATCAGGTTAAGACAGTAACTCTAAATTCTTAGGTTTTTGAGAATTTTTATCATAAAAGGGGGTTGGATTTTGTCAAATGTGTTTTCTGCCTCTAGTGAAATGATCATGTGGGTTTTGTCCTTTTGCCTATTAATATGGTATATTACATTAAGTGATTTCTGGATGTTAAGACAACTGTGATGGTTAATTTTGTGTGTCAACTTGACTAAGAGATGTCCAGACAGGTGGTAAAACATTATTTCTGGGTGTGTCTGTGAGGGTGTTTCTGGAAGAGATTAGCATCTGAATAGGTATACTGTGTAAAGATCGCCTTCATCAATGTGAGTGGGCATCATCAAATCCGTTAAGGGACTAAATAGAACATGGTGGAGAAAGGGAAAATTTGCCCCCTTTGCCTGAGCTAGGACATCCATCCTCTGCTCTTGGACGTGGATGCTTCTGGTTCTTGGGCATTTGGTCTCAAGGACTTACCTCATTGGCCCCCAGCTCCTGCTCTGGTTCTTGGGCCACTTGACTCGGACATACACCATTGACTCTCCTCTTTCTCAGACCCAGATTGCATTGTATTACCAGATTTCCTGGTTCTCCTGCTTGTAGACAGCAGATTGTAGGACTGACAGGCCTTCATAATTACATGAATCAATTCCTATAATCAGTCTTCTAATATATATCTATCTATATATATATATCCAATTGCTCTGTTTCTCTGGAGAATTCTGGAAATTAACCAAAGACTTGGAACAGTACAACAGTCAATTTAAGAAAGATGACTGAATCTCAATAAGAACAGCAAGCTTTTTTCCCATCCTTCTCTCCAGATATGTTACAGTAACCTTGTTACAGCAGCCTCACAATCACAGATGCTGAAAACCCAGCAGCCTTGCAGCCACTGGAGGGGGTAAAATGGGTTTGGAGCTCCCCCAAAAGCCCCATCTCCAGAGATTGTCATTATTTCACTTTTTTGGCTGCTGTTTGGAAAATCCCCCTTCACAGCATTTGTCCTTATTTGACCTGACTCAGAGCTTGCTCAGTATCTCCAAGGTGTTTATTGCCACTCCAGAGGTTCTTCTCTCCATGCATTACTTTTGCAGTGAAAAAAGTACTTACTTTTTAAAATGTTTGTACAGTATAATTGAGTTATTTAAGGAGTGATCAAGTAGAAACAACCTAAATGTTTAAACACTGTTTTAAAAAGAGTGATATATCCATAGCCTTTAGAATGAGTGCATGTGTGTATAGTGTGTGTATAGTATGTTAAATAATAATAACTTTGCATATGACGATAAAAGTGACAGATAAACATATCCCCAAATATTGACGTTGGCTATTTGGAGAAGGATTGGATTATGGATGATTTATTTTTAAAAAATAATTTTAACTTTGTGCTTTTAAAAATGTGTATCTATGTGTTAAGTTTTCTGCATTAAGCATGTATTTCTGCAATTAAAGTATGATTAATATATCTAAGATGAATTTACTTCCTAATTAAAAGAATATATTTTCATACCATAGTTCTTTTAAAATAAATTGATACAGGCTTGCCAGCTATCTAATCCATAAGTGAACACAGAATACTTTTTGATAGGTAATTTTCTACCTATATTGTTACCTTGAAAACCTGGGTCAGAAAGAGGGAAAAATAAAAAGATACTGCCTCCTGACCATTAGGTAGAGCATGCCACTTTCTCAGTTTTATTCAGTTGGGGTCCAGAGACACTAACCTATTCCCAGAACTACTTTTACTTTTAGAATCTTCACAGATCCCTGAGAATGTACAATTTCTTCATTGCTTAGCAACTGTTCCACTATTTTCAGGAACTTGTTAAATGAATGAATGCATTTTGATGACAAGAGAGCTTTATTCATGCCATACTCTGGGCCACCATGTAACAATAAGAGATAACAAAATGAAATATTGCAAAGATCATGTCTCTAGTCACTCTGCCCGCAAAAGCCCTCAGAAGAGCTGGGTTGGAAAATAAACTTTTATGCAAACAGATTTTAAAAGCTAATAGAAAACGCATATTGATCTGAAATACTTATATTGTGGACACACATTCATATGTTTTTTTTATCATTTCTTGGATGACCGTCCATGAATAAAATAAAAGCAGAAGTGCTATGTGGACATCAGTCTTTAACAGTTTCAAAACCCCTAAAATATCTCTGGTTTCCCTTATACTTCTGCATGTTAGAAATTCAACATATGTTGGAAGGTAACTGGTGGATGATCAAGATTCTCATTTTAAACAAGTTCAAACATTTGGCCAAGAAAGTTTGCAGACTGGAATAACACATTCTACAGAACCAGTTCCTCTGTAAGAAGCAAATGCTGTGTGTTAATATCCTTTGAATAGAAATAACAATTCTAAACAATTATGGCTTAAAATACTTACATTTTGGGTTTGACTCTCAGAAAACTCAGAGCAAGATTTTGGTGCCTAAATTCCAGTAACAAATTTACCCTGAGGTCCTGACAAATCTTATTTCCTCCTAAGAATGTCGAAGGAAACATACATGCACATACACCCAAACACACACAGTGAATAACATTGACAACAAATATGGAAGGTCTAAAATGTACCAAGTTATGGGATTATGCCACCTAAAATATGTATGAATAATGAAATTTTGAGAATTAAATATATTCTCAGGCTTAAAGTCAAGGGGTAGGGGCAGCACTTTACAGTCTCCCTGCTTAGTCCCCTCTCTGTAGCTCAGGGAAGCTTTAAACCTTGTTCAAGGTAGAACCAAAACTGGGAAGCAACATTTCTACTTCCAGTTCATGCTCATCCAACTCACTGCGCTTCTCTTCCTGCCAGAAACTTTAAGCTCAGGGTTATAAATAAAACTTTTGCTGTAAAGATCTAAATAATACAAAAGTACATGGAGTAAAAACCTCTCTGATTCCTCGTTTGTGAAATTTTTATGTATGGGTATAGCTCTGCTGTTGGTTCTAAAGAAAATAACAAAAATATACTTTAATTACACAACTCAATTCAGCTCAACAATTAAATTCCATGCCTTGTGTCTGCAAGCATCACCATTTGGGAAGTGAGGCAAGGTGGGGTCAGGGGGTGTACAGACATGTGCGCCACAGCTCTTGTCTTCGATGAGCTTGTAGGCTGTTTGGGGAGATAAAGCAAAGACAGGATCACAAATATTGTCAAGATGTGTAGTTCGAGAAGATATTATGTACTTCAGAGAAGGATAAGTTTATGAATGCATGGTTCCTGAAGGAAGTAGAATTTTAGGTGGGTCTTGAAAGATGGGTAAGATCTAGAAAAGCAAAGGGAAGAAAGAAAAACTCAGACTGTTCAATTTGCACACTACATTCTTCCCCAGAGGATTGTAGTGTGGGTTACAATAAGACAAACTACTTAACTTCTTAGTGCCTTACTTAGTTTGTCCTTGGTAAAATGAGAAAATAAAAATAGAACCAACTTCATAGTATTGTGAAGATTAAATGAAATTCTGTATCTGAGTAGCTCAGAAGAAGTGCCTAGAAGACAGTAAGGGTTCAGTCAGTGTTTACTCCCTGTACTTCTGTTATTCAGAATGAAGTATGCAGGGCCATATATAGCTTGGCAAAAGTTTCATTCATTCCTGTTCCTCAGCAAGGAGAATGTTTAGTTTAGTTTAGTTTAGTTCGATTAGGCCCTTGAACGTGGAGGTGATTATTAACAGAAGAAGGGAGAGTGCACATCCATCAAGATACTTCTCAGAACATGAGACGTAGTTTCTTACTACTGCTTAACTTTTCTCTGTTGTCGAACTTGGAACTCAAAAAAAAAAAAAAATCCTTAATATGTCTTGAATTCTCCTAGCTTAAAAGCCATGTCCTTTAGAATTGAGAGTTTAGAGTAATCCAACTGAATATCCTGATATGCTATCTACTTAGACCTCTGAAACCCATAGAAGCTGGGCTTCAACCCATGGCATGCTCCGGCCTGAGGTACCTCAGCTGGTCATTTGTTGGGACTAGACTCAGTCCCTCCTCTCATCCCATCTCCATCCCAGCTCTGTCCAAGCATCTTTCCTAGTATCATGGATACTACGTTTCTAGTTCTGATAAGCCTTTATTCAGATTTGTTAACTAAAACAGTAAACCTTGCTGTTACCATTATCCTTTTGTAGAAGCATCCTTGAGTCAAGGATGATGCAGAAGGCTCACGATTACTCCTGCAGTAGCAGACCAGACAAATCAATCTGCTCCTTCTTAGGGAAATAACATTTGAGTGCAGTCAACTATAATGGGAGCAAGAAAATATTTCTTTAACAAGAAAAATATTAATGATTAAAAAGGGTGGGAATGGGGGAGCTTCAGATCAGCAAAGAGGCTGGAAGTGACTCCAGAGGTGGCAGATTTTGTCAGTTAAAATCTATCTTAAAATGGGCTGCTTATCAAGATATTTGAGGCTGAATTTGAAAGCAAAAGTTGCACTTTTTTTGCATTTTCCTTCTAAACTTGTTTTAAAACCATTTGTATTGTAGAATATTGTACATATACAGAAAATACATAAAATATACGTTTGGTTTAACAAATTATTATAAAGCAAGTCACATTTAACTACCTTCTCAAGCCAACACCCCCAGAACATTGCCAACACCCCAAAAGCCTCTCCCAGCCTCTACCCGTTATGACCACGTCCCTCCTCCCCCCCACTTTTCTGACTTCTCTGGTAATCATTTCCTTGCTCTACTTCATAATTTTATCCCCTAAGTATGAATCTCTAAACACTGTACTAGTCTGTCTGTTTGAAGTTTAAATGAATTGAATCACACAACATGTGTTCTTTATGTCTAGCTTCCTAAGCATAACATTCATCCGTGTTGTGTGTAACTGGGTTCATTACTTTTTATTGCTGCATGGCATTCCATTGTGTGAATATACCCCAATTAGGTCTCCATTCTCCTGTTGATAGACTTCTGGGTTATTTGCAGTTTAGGGTTATCACAAATAATGCTGTTATGACCATTCTTTTCATTTCTTCTGATGCACATGTGCACACATCTTTCTTGGGCATATAGTCAGGAGTAGAATTGATGGATCATAGAATATGCAAATCTTCAACTTAGTAAATAATGCCAATGGTTTTCCAAAGTGCTTTTCCCAATTTACACTCTTACCAACAGTATATGACAATTTTCTCTTAACTTTTTTTTTTTTTTTTTTTTTTTTAATCCACAATTATTTTGTTTCCTTTTTATTTATTTATTTATTTTTTGTGGTACGTGGGCCTCTCACTGTTGTGGCCTCTTCCATTGCGGAGCACAGGCTCCGGACACACCGGCTCAGCAGCCACGGCTCACGGGACCAGCCGCTCCACGGCATGTGGGATCCTCCCGGATCGGGGCACGAACCCGTGTCCCCTGCATCGGCAGGCGGACTCTCAACCACTGCGCCACCAGGGAAGCCCATCTCTTAACTTTTAAGAGAGGAAAGATATGTTAAAATATATTTAACTACATGAAATCCATACATTTGACTATTGCAAAAACAGGGCACGTTTTATGGACTAAGTTCCTACAAATGGTATGAGTGGTGTGCTGAATAAGTGCTTTTGCTCTGGGCTCTGAAAAACCTGAGTTCAAATGTTGGTTCTGCCACCTATTTTATGTGTTACATTAGGCAAGGCATTTAACATTTCTAATTGTTTTCTTATCTGTAAAACAGGGATGAAAATAGCATGTAATTCGTAAGATTGTTGTATTGAGATAACATATTTAAGGTGCCTAGTATCTTGTCTGGCCCAGAGAAAAACTGAATATAATAGTAGCTATTACATTATTATTATTATTACTACTACTACTACTACTGTTATGTGTCTCAGAATTTCCTTTCTAATCATAGCAGTGAGAAAGATTAGGAAGCAGAAAGTTAGTCTTGACCATCTATACTTGTATATTTTCCAGTAATGTCCCACATCAGGAAAGAGTGGAATAGCCTCATAAAAGGAGAATCAAGTTGTTTATAAGCCAAGACTCAGTTTTGTCTGAGTGGCATCGTCAAGAGAGGACCTCCCAGGTCACTTTGACAGTTTTACATTTCTTGGCATCTCACACAAAGTGGTTGGAACCCTGAGCTCTCCACCACCTGGCTGGGGCGCTCAAGTGCTCTGTTGCCCTCACTCCAGGCATAGCGCCTGGCGTGCTCCTGACTTCTGAGACCACAGCTGTGGTAGCAACATAGCAGCCACATCCAGTTGGACCTCTGTTCACCATCACGCTGGGATGCAGCTGCCAGGCTCTGCTCGCAGAGGACTATGGTGGCTGGCAGCCGGCAATACTGAGAAACATGAGTCATAGAATCCAGGATACAGGGTGGAAATTATTGTAAAATATCCTACAATGAGTGAGCAGGAAGGCTGCCAATGAAATTCTGCACCAAGGTTGCAGATGCAGTGCTGCACCACAACAGCTTCTCTTCAGCACCTGTTCCTTTTGTCCATTTTTCTAAGAAGATGCCTAGAAGGCATCAGAAAGATTTCTGCAGGGCTCTGGTAGTTCTCTACATGAATGGCCCATCACGGTTTCATGGGGCAGGGCCTTGGGCTGGAACTTCTAAAAGGAGGAGGGATGTGACACCACATTCCTTGTCCTTTTAAGGCCAAGCCTTCCCACTTCTGACTTCTTCGTTTTAGAGAAGTGGTGTATTGGGAAAGGCTCAAGAGTCTGCTGGATAGGGAACTTTGAGTCTGGGCTAGCCAAAAATCTGAATCAGAGTACACACACACACACACACACGTGTGCGCGTGCAAGTTCAGTGACTTTAAATTGGCTAAGTGGGTCTTGCGTTAGAGAATCTATTTAATAAATCTTGGAATCACTCTAGACTACTCATTCTTTTCATGCTGCATATCATATTTCTCCACTTGAGTCAGTTCTCTCTGAAATGTGTCCATCTGGTGTTTCCCTTCTTACTTTGAGTCTTGCTACCTTTATTCCTTTGTTACTGCAAAGATCTCCCACTCCAATCAATTTAATATCATTTAAGCAATTCTTTTATCATTTTATGATGATAAGTTCAAAAAGCCTCCCATCTCCCTATGCAGTAATACAAAAATTCTTCACCCTGGAATTTAAGGTCCTTCACAGTCCATCAGTTTTTAAATTCTCATTTCCCACCGTTTCTCAGTGAATTCTTACATACAGTCAAATTAGGGTACTCATTTTTCCCTTTAACAAGCTACACCTTCTGTTCTTCTGTGGCTCACCTTCTGACACCATTCACTTTCTTTCCCTCTTCTATCAAGCTCAGTATTGACAACATGTGATATGGGTATCTCTGGTGTCCCATGATATGATTAGGTGGTAAACCAAACTTAAAAAATTTTAATATGTAAACTTTTACTAAATATGTTTTATAGAATAATCAGATTATCACATCACACTCATGACTTTGTGGATATCATTGTCCAGGCTAGTCTAGAGCAAGTAATGCCACAGTATCTCACTTAGGCAGACTGAATAATTATAGGGGGCTTCCCTGGTGGCGCAGTGGTTGAGAGTCCGCCTGCCAATGCAGGGGACACGGGTTTGTGCCCCGGTCTGGAAAGATCCCACATGCCACAGAGCGGCTGGGCCTGAGAGCCATGGCCGCTGAGCCTGCACGTCAGGAGCCTGTGCTCCGCAATGGGAGAGGCCACAACAGTGAGAGGCCCGCATACCGCCAAAAAAAAAAAAAAAAAAAAAATTGTAGGTATTCTGCATCATTAGAATATAAATGGGGTAGTCACACCCCCTTAGCCAGAATGGTTCAGAGAGACGCACCTGGTTCAATTCAGTCCATTGAGAATAAGTCTCCCAGGGACTTTGAGAAAGAATTTCCTCACTCTGAAGAGCCAGCCAACAGAAGAGATGGCCTCCCCTCTGTCTCTTTTTCTGGATGATGAGGCTGCAGATAAGAAAACTGAAACTGTTATAGTTACTTTGGTACCATAAAGGCAGGCAGCCAGAGAACAAATTCAGCCCCCATGGTGAGGATAAAGTTGAGAGAAGTTCAGCAAAATCTGCATTAAATATTAAACCAATTCTAAGTGGACTTTTAGTTACACAAGCCAATGCATTTCCTACCAGGCATTTTAAGTTGGTGTCTCTGCCACTTCAGTCCAAAGTATCATGATTGATTCAGTATGGATGATACAGGTTGCTAATATAGATCCATGCTTCCTCATTTTTTTTTGATCTAATGGCTATAATAGAAAAATGGCAAACTTGAAACATACTGGTGTAAATGGATAATACTGCTCAGAATCAGAGGGAAAGGGCCCCAGGGTCTTTGGCAATATCAGCTCCACAGAGAGCTGAGGGATTGATATGTTGGGATCTTATAATCCATTTGTGGTGAGTGCGACAATCCAGCATTTGGGAGGTTCTGCTGTAGATGATCCATGCCTAGGGTTCTTTCTTTTCAGAAATGTGTAGAAATTTTACTTCTGGAAGCTGTCATTCATTTAGCAAGTGAAATAGAAACATTAGAGTTAGGATTTTACTCTTTGTTTTTCTCTTGTGTAGAGCCCATTAGAGAGCCCTGGTTAAAAATGAGATTTTTACAGTGTAAAGGTGAGCCCATATTGGAAACATAAGTACTAGTAGTGACTGGTGTTTGAATGATTGCACTGGAAGTTAAATCTGCTGACCACCATGTTCTGGTGAGCTTTATGGAAAGGTGGGTACACGCTAAAACAATTTCTGTTTTGTTCTGAAGTTCTTGGGCTTTCAGATAGAAAGGTCCTGAACATCTATTGCAAATCAATTCTCCTCACTCACAGCTCAGAAGTCTTTCCCAATCAGTCTGCCTCCACAAAATAATGAAAATATGTATGTTTTGGGCAAGCCATAAACTTCATTTGTTTAGAAGGCTTTGGTCAGAAAGAAGATGAAGAATTGGGTAAATGAGAGAAATTTATCATTTTTTTCAGTTACGGAGATAATTCACTCCAAAAATAGGTATGGTGCCAAATACCTGTGAATGAAGTCAGCATTTCTAGGGAATAGAATATTTAAAGAAACCCCATTTATCACTTTATTTAAAAATAGCCAAGATGAATGAATAAAGAAAATGTGGTCTATACATACAATTAAATATTATTCAGCCTGAAAAAAGAGGGAAGACCTACCATATGTGACAACACGGATGAACCTGGAGGACTTTATGCTAAGTGAAATAAGCCAGCCACAGGAGGACAAATACTGCTTGATTCCGTCTACATGAGTTATTTATAATGGTCAAACTCATACAAACAGAGAATAAAGTGACATCTTCCAGGGGCTGAGATGTGGGGGAAATGGAGTGTTGTTGTTCAATGGGTATAAATTTTCGGTTATGCTAGATGAATAAGTTCTAGAGATCTGCTTTCTAACATGGTGCCGATACTTAACAACACTGTATGGGCAATTAAAAACCTGTTAAAAGGATAGATCTCGGAGGATTCAAGATGGCGGAAGAGTAAGACGTGGAGATCACCTTCCTCCCCACTAATACATCGGAAATACATCTACACGTGGAACAGCTCCTACAGAACACCTACTGAACGCTGGCAGAAGACCTCAGACCTCCCAAAAGGCAAGAAACTCCCCACGTACCTGGGTAGGACAAAAGAAAAAAGAATAAACAGAGACAAAAGAATAGGGACGGGACCTGCGCCAGTGGGAGGGAGCTGTGAAGGAGGAAAGGTTTCCACACACTAGGAAGCCCCTTTGTGGGCGGAGACTGTGGGTGGTGGAGGGGGGAAGCTTCGGAGCCACGGAGGAGAGCATAGCAACAGAGGTGCGGAGGGCAAGGCGGAGAGATTCCCGCACAGAGGATCCGTGCCGACCAGCACTCATCAGCCCGAGAGGCTTGTCTGCTCACCTGCCGGGGCGGGCGGGGCTTGGAGCTGAGGCTCAGGCTTCGGAGGTCGGAGAGCAGGGAGAGGACTGGGGTTGGCGGCGAGAACACAGCCTGAAGGGGTTTAGTGCACCACGGCTAGCCGGGAGGGAGTCTGGGAAAATGTCTGGAGCTGCCGGAGAGACAAGAGACTTTTTCTTGCCTCTTTGTTTCCTGGTGCGCGAGGAGAGGGGATTAAGAGCGCCGCTTAAAGGAGCTCCAGAGTCGGGCATGAGCTGCCACTATCAGCGCGGACCCCAGAGACGGGCATGAGACACTAAGTCTGCTGCCACAGCCACCAAGAAGCCTGTGTGCAAGCACAGGTCACTCTCCACACCTCCCCTCACGGGAGCCTGTGCAGCCCGCCACTGCCAGGGTCCTGTGATCCAAGGACAACTTCCCCGGGAGAACACACGGTGCGCCCAGGCTGTTGCAACGTCACGCCGGCCTCTGCCGCCGTAGGCTCGCCCTGCATCCGTACCCCCTCTCTCCCTCTGGCCTGAGTGAGCCAGAGCCCCCGAATCAGTGGCTCCTTTAACCCCGTCCTGTCTGAGCGAAGAACAGACGCCCTCAGGCGACCTACACACAGAGGCGGGTCCAAATCCAAAGCTGAACCCCATGAGCTGTGCGAACAAAGAAGAGAAAGGGATATCTCTCCCAGCAGCCTCAGGAGCAGTGGGTTAAATCTCCACAATCAACTTGATGTACCCTGCATCTGTTTTAGCCACAGCAATCAGAGAAGCCATATTTTAGCCACAGCAATCAGAGAAGAAAAAGAAATAAAAGGAATCCAAATCGGAAAAGAGGAAGTAAAGTTGTCACTGTTTGCAGATGAGATGATACTATACATAGAGAATCCCAAAGATGCTACCAGAAAACTACTAGAGCTAATCAATGAATTTGGTAAAGTAGTAGGATACAAAATTAATGCACAGAAATCTCTGGCATTTCCTATACACTAACGATGAAAAATCTGAAAGTGAAATTAAGAAAACACTCCCATTTACCATTGCAACAGAAAGAATCAAATACCTAGGAATAAACCTACCTAAGGAGACAAAAGACCTATATGCAGAAAATTATAAGACACTGATGGAAAAAAGTAAAGATGATACAAATATATGGAGAGATATACTATGTTCTTGGATTGGAAGAACCAACCTTGTGAAAATGACTCTACTACCCAAAGCAATCTACAGATTTAATGCAATCCCTGTCAAATTACCACTGACATTTTCAACAGAACTAGAACAAAAAATTACACAATTTGTATGGAAGCACAAAAGACCCCGAATAGCCAAAGCAATCTTGAGAAAGAAAAACGGAGCTGGAGGAATCAGGCTCCTGGACTTCAGACTATACTACAAAGCTGCAGTAATCAAGACAGTATTGTAATGGCACTGAAACAGAAATATAGATCAATGGAACAGGATAGAAAGCCCAGAGATAAACCCATGCACATATGGTCACCTTATCTTTGATAAAGGAGGCAAGAATATACAATGGATAAAAAACAGCCTCTTCAATAAGTGGTGCTGGGAAAACTGGACAGCTACATGTAAAAGAATGAAATTAGAACACTCCCTAACACCATACACAAAAATAAACTCAGAATGGATTAAAGACCTAAATGTAAGGCCAGACACTGTCAAACTCTTAGAGGGAAACATAGGCAGAACACTGTATGACATAAATCACAGCAAGATCCTTTTTGACCCTCTTCCTAGAGAAATGGAAACAAAAACAAAAATAAACAAATGGGACCTAATGAAACTTAAAAGCTTCTGCACAGCAAAGAAAACCATAAACAGGACGAAAGACAACCCTCAGAATGGGAGAAAATATTTGCAAATGAAGCAACTGACAAAGGATTAATCTCCGAAATTTACAAGAAGCTCATGCAGATCAATATCAAAAAAACAAACAAACCAATCCAAAAATGGTCAGAAGACCTAAATAGACATTTCTCCAAAGAAGATATACAGATTGCCAACAAATACATGAAAGAATGCTCAACATTATTAATCATTAGAGAAATGCAAATCAAAATTACAATGAGATAATCATCTCACACTGGTCAGAATGACCATCATCAAAAAATCTACAAACTGTAAATGCTGGAGAGGGTGTGGAGAAAAGGGAACCCTAATACACTATTGGTGGGAATGTAAATTGATACAGGCACTATGGAGAACAATATGGAGGTTCCTTAAAAAACTAAAAATAGAACTACCATTCGACCCAGCAATCCCACTACTGGGCATTTACCTTGAGAAAACCATAATTCAAAAAGAGTCATGTACCACAATGTTCATTGCAGCTCGATTTACAATAGCCAGGATATGGAAGCAACCTAAGTGTCCATCGACAGATGAATGGATAAAGAAGATATGGCACATATATACAATGGAATATTACTCAGCCATAAAAAGAAACAAAACTGAGTCATTTGTATTGAGGTGGATGAACCTAGAGTCTGTCATACAGAGTAAAGTAAGTCAGAAAGAGAAAAACAAATACCATATGCTAACACATATATATGGATTCTAAAAAAAAAAAAAGTCATGAAGAACCTAGGGGCAAGACGGGAATAAGTACACAGACCTACTAGAGAATGGACTTGAGGACACGGGGAAGGGGTATGGTAAGCTTGGGCAAAGTGAAAGAGTGGTAGTGTATATATGGACATATATACACTACCAAATGTAAAATAGATAGCTAGTGGGAAGCAGCCACATAGCACAGGGAGATTAGCTTGGTGGTTTGTGACCAGCTGGAAGGGTGGGATAGGGAGGGTGGGAGGGAGGGAGACGCAAGAGGGAAGAGATATGGGATATATATATATATATATATATATATATATATATATGTATAACTGATTCACTTTGTTATAAAGCAGAAATACAGCGATGTAACGCAATTATACTCCAATAAAATTGTTGAAAAAAGATGGATCTCATGTAAAGTGTTCATATCACAATACAAAAACAAAGGGGCAGAAGGAAACTTATAGAGGTGATGGATATGTTTATTACCTTGATTGTGGTAATGGTTTCATGAGTGAATGCATCTCTCCACACTTATCAAATTGTATATATTAAATAGGTCCAGAAATTTTTTTATGTATCAGTTATACTGCAATAAAGTGTTTTCTTTTTTTTTTAAGAAATCCCTTTTATAATCTTTTTTACACATAAACATATTTTTGAATATGTATGATTGCTTTTTATTAAGTGTAGAATTTAGCTTGTTTCGTATGCAGTTGATACATAGAAAAGTCCGACTGAAACAGGTCAAGGCTCTTAAGGGAAAATGCAGTATTATTAATGGTCAATAAATATGGCTGCTGTGACAGAACTCTGAATTTCCAGTGACTTCACACAGTACAGTTCATTTCTCGTGTTGCAGCCTGGTGCAGGTTAGAGAGGGTTGATCATTTAGGGACCCAGTGCCACCCTCCTCTGGGTTCTAGGAGTTCTTTCCATCCCACCAGCCAATGGAGAGGGAGAGAGAGGAACACACATGGGAAGTAAGGGCTAGATTGAAAATTGCACATGTCACTGCCACTCACTTTCTTTTGGCCAGAATTTAGCCCTAGGACCAGATTAGCTTCATGACAAGTTTTATGCCAAGGAAGCAAGAAGCTCACAACTTTTGGTGAGGACCAGCTTTCTCACAGTTCTAACTAAAAGGAATCTACACAGTTATCCAAATTAGCAAACTTTCACCTACTCTGGCAAGGCACTGTGCTGGAGGGGTCATGGGTCTTTTCACTATGAGAATGCTCTAGGGACCCCAGCATCCTGTTTGTGAGTCCTACCACGAAGTGACAGGCTAACAGAAGCTTCCTCTATGAAGAATGAAGGCCTTGGATATGATACAGCCCTTGAATACCGGCCTGGGTCACTCCTTTCCAACAACAGTAGAAGTTGTTAGGTGTCAGGCATAGGCATGAGGGATATGAGAACCCAGTTTGTTTTCAGAATATGTGAAATATTAGAAGGAGGTGTAATGCTCTAGGGTTTTCCTAAGATTTAAGAAAATAGACTGTGGACAGTCCGAATGTGCTCAGCTTGAAGCCTTCCTGGATAAACTGTGGTTCTGTTTTTCTTTCAAAGTACTTCTTGCTCAAAGATGTGTTTCTTCCTGCTGCTTGAAAATAGACACTTAAGGAAGAAATGAGAATGGTTTTGCAATGAAAGGTTAAGGCAGGCAGCGGTTACTGATGAGAGAAGTAAGCTATGATAGTATGAGAATGTGTTTTACCATTTGCTTACTTTACGGAGCATAACTGACTGAGGGCCTCAGACGCTACTCTTTGAAAATTGTCTTGGTTTTGCACTGAGGCCACACTTCCCATGAGCAGGTCACTGCTTCTGATAGTTACCTCTGTTCAAGAACTCCCTGATGGGTCTTTTGAGGTTTCCTTTGACTTCAGAGTCTCAGACACTTCTACCCAACCTTCTCTCCCCCTCTCTCTTACCTGGGGTCTGACTTGCATCACAGTCTGATGCTCTCCCAGCCTATCCTGGCTTCTTCCTTATTGCCTCTTACGTGGGCATTTTCCTCATAAAGTCCCTGCACATCCTTCTTGGCATCTTCTTCTTGGAAGACTGACACAAAAGCGTATGCTTAATATTACTTTGCTGACTGTCACTTACAAAGAAAACACATATACAAACATGCACACCACACGTTTCCACAGAGGTCACTTCTAATAAGTCTTTCTTTAAAATTCCTGTGAATTAAGAGAGGGAACTGAACAACCAGGAACTTGGGAAGAGAGTTGTTGGGGAGATCGTGAAGCTTGGGGCACTGTTAAGTGATATTTGGCTAGGGAACGAAGAAGCCTGAATTCTCTCTCTCTAGGTCCTTAAGAGAAGAACATACACAGGAAACAACAGCAAGTGGGTGATAATGTACTACTTTACTGTTTATTATGTTTATTATTGGCTGGCCTGAATTCAATGAAGAGCCTTCTAGTAGGCTGGGCTGGGCTTGAGCACCCAAGCTAGACTAAAGACCTAATGGACTCTTCAAAATCTTTAACTCAAACCTAAATTCCAGAATCCACCTACCCTTCAGCCAGACACATGGGACAGTAGACAAGTGAACAAGAATACCCAAGCCCATGTGCTTGAAGAAAAGAGAGAGCAAGATGGCTGAGTCTCCTCCCACATGGGAGTGGACTCTGCCTTACTTCACCACCTAAGCCAGGGAGAGAAATGGGACAATTAAAGAAGTCATCCCAGAAATTCACACTGACCCCACTGCTAGTGAACAAGACCTAGTCAGAGTCTTGGAAACCAATCCAATCAGATTACTATTTCCTTTTTTCAGGGGGAGAGAGGAGAGAATAAGGAGGAGCAGATAATATTCTCTCTCCTCAGGGAGCATACCTAGATCTTTACTAGAATGGACATCTGTCAGCTAAGAGCTCTGTGTGTGTGTGTGTGTGTGTGTGTGTGTCTGTCTGTCTGTCTGTCTGTCTTATAGGAGGCAATCTCTTCCCTTGAGGAGTTGAAAATTTAATTGGGAGATGAAACACATGCATACAGAGCAATCAGATAAAAATTTATAGCTCAGCTCTGTGATTCTGATCAATAGGATGGATGGGAACAACATGGGCCAGGCTGACCAGCCTGAGCTTACAAGAAGAGTTAGACCAGGGTCAAGAGAGATGGAAGGAGGGGCATTGGTTAAGTGCTCATGTCCTGGCATGCAACAGACCTGGGTTCAAAACCTGACTCCACATCTTGTGGGATTTAGCAGGTTGATGAATCTTTCTGAGCCTCATTTTCCTTATCTGTAAAATAGGAATAATAATCTTATATGACAGGTTGTTGAAAAGATTAAGTGGTAGATGACTGCCTATCATGACAGGTGGAGGAGAGGAACCATTCCAGTGGAGAGGAGTAGTGGTAGCAGAGATGCATGTGGGGGACCAGGAGGAGACCAGCTGGCCAGAGAGAAGAATGCACTTTGTAAGGTCTTGGAAAGTCAGGCTGGCTCATGTGATGGGCCTAGTAAGGCTGCAAGGCTGGCTGATATTCCAGCTTGATGCAGAAAGAAAGGAGATTTAGAAGGTTTTCTAGTAAGCAGTGGCAGATGAGGGTGAGTGTTTAAATATTTAAATCCCTGGGAACAGTAGGGTAAAAGGGTTCAGCTGGAATGAGACTTGTACTCTTCCTCCTCTAAGGTCCCCACACACAGGATCTACAGCATGGAAGAGAAGATTGCATTTTCTCATATCAGTCAATCAAGGAAACTTGGAATTAGGGAAACTTGCAGAAGACCAAGTGGAGATTTTGCCTGTTGCGATGCTAATTGCTTGCAGAATTGTGTTCACTTCCTATAGCTACAGCTGCATTTGCAAATAAGATATGTAAGGAAGCTAAATGCAGAATGACAGTGTGGAGTCTTATTGAAAAAGTTATTTCTCAAAAATTTACAATTTACATTTTTTTAATCACAACAAACCCAGGTAAAAGGCACTTGGCCTCTAATTTTTATTCCAACCTAATTACAAAATGACTAATCTATTTACTGAGCTCTTTAATATTTATCCATATTCCCCTTGCCTGATGAGTTTAATACACATCCAAGCCTTTTTGATTCTTGGACCTACACAGATGTAATTTTCTATGTTATTTTCACATTAAGTTAAATACTCCTGGTCCTTCTGACCTTCTTCCTCCATTGGTTTAATCTTGACTTTATCCCAGACTCGACATGCATGGCTGTCTGTTTTTATTAAGATATTTTGGTCTGCCTTGGAAAACAAAAATTGCATGTGATGTAGCCCATTGGGATTTTAATCACAGCAAAAATGACCACAGGATTAAAGACTCACAGCTTGATTTAAACAGTCTTGTTAATAAGTACTCCCCCACCCCCAAGATTCATTCCAGCCAAGGAGCACAGGCAATAAAATTGGCCAGCCCACATTTTTTCATCAATCATTAGTCTCCTGTTGCCCTGGTTCTGATCTAGTGGAGAGAATAAGATCTTCAGGGCCTGTGACTGCTCTGCTTTCCAGTATATTCTGGCTTGGTTCAATTCTAAGTCAACTTGATGGCTGTTTTTGTGGCTAAACTGGAGAATCAGATTTCTTTCTTGCTTATCTCAGTCTAAAGCCCCAAAGCCACTCCCCACGCTGCAACGAGGGATGCTCCTGAGCCAAGGGAATTACAGAGGAAGTGCATGGATTCCTTGCTCATGGATGGCTTAACAGAGACATCAAAATTGGATGAAGAGGGTTC
This sequence comes from Mesoplodon bidens, assembly GCF_964165515.1. Classification (NCBI taxonomy): domain Eukaryota; kingdom Metazoa; phylum Chordata; class Mammalia; order Artiodactyla; family Ziphiidae; genus Mesoplodon; species Mesoplodon bidens. The sequence continues at coordinate 116,203,604 of NC_138160.1, forward strand.
CTTTTTCTCCACACCCTCTCTAGGATTTATTATTTTTAGATTTTTTAATGATGGCCATTCTGACTGGTGTGAGGTGATACTTCATTGTAGTTTTGATTAGCATTTCTCTAATAATTAGTGATACTGAGCATCGTTTCATGTGCCTATTGGCCATCTGTATGTCTTCTTTGGAGAAATGTCTGTTTAGGTCTTCTGCCTATATTTGATTGTTTTTTTTTTTAATATATTGAGTTGTATAAGCTGTTTGTATATTTTGGAAATCAATCCTTTGTTGGTTGCATTGTTTGCAACTATTTTCTCCTAGTCCATAGGTTGTCTTTTCATTTTGTTTATGGCTTCCTTTTCTGTGCAAAAGCTTTTAAGTTTACTTAGGTCCCATTTGTTTGTTTTTATTTTTATTTCCATTACTCTAGGAGATGGATCCAAAAAAATACTGCTGCGATTTATGGCAAAGAGTGTTCTGCTTGTGTTTTCCTCTAAGAGTCTTATACTATCCTGTCTTACATTTAGGTCTTTAATACATTTTGAGTTTATTTTTGTGTATGGTGTTAGAGAATGTTCTAATTTCATTCTTTTACATGTAACTTTCCAGTTTTCCCAGCACCACTTACTGAAGAGACTGTCTTTTCTCCATTTTATATTCTTGCCTACTTTGTCATAGATTAGTGGACCATAAGTGGGTGGGGGTTCATTTCTGGTCTTTCTGTCCTGTTCCATTGATCCATGTGTCTGTTTTTGTGCCAGTACCAGACTGTTTTGATTACTGTAGCTTTGTAGTATAGTCTGAAGTCAGGGAGCATTATTCTTCCAGCTCCATTCTTCTTTCTCAAGATTGTTTTGGCTACTCAGGGTCTTGAAGAGTGTTGTTAGGGTCCATCCATAACATGCACCAGAATGGTATAGGGATAACCATGTACCAGTATTGTTCAGTAATTTGCTTCCCAGTGCTTGATGAGGAAGGAAGGAGTAGTACATGATGGAGCTCTATGGTTGCTATGAGGAGAGGAGCATGAAACTTGATCTGGTTGCTAACTATACCCAAGGCTTCTCTGAGCACCTGCACAGCCTCATGAAGGGCTTCCACAACCTCAGAAGCCCCTGACAGATAAAATCTGTGCCCAGGAGCAGCTGTGTGTTAGAAGAGGAAAAGAAATGCAGAGAAAACAGAAAGGCATGAAAATAAGAATGAGGAGAAGAGGGAGAAAAAGAAGGCAAGAAAAAGATTCATGTCATAGGGAAGGGTATGGAAGGGACATCTAATGATGTCCACAGTTGCAGCCTTAACTTCTCTGGATTCCTAAATTGAGTGGACATGAGGACCTATGCCCTGTATTTTCCAGAGAAAGTTTGATTTCAAATCATTGTTCTTTTTGTCATGCTGTGGATCTTAAATTTAAATTCAGAAAAATGGCCATCTGATGGAAAGCACATGAAAATAGTTGCCCTCCAAGTTACATGGACCCCACAGACATATATAACAATCAACTTCTGGTGCTGGTGAGCATATTGAATGTAACCTATTATTGAGAGTGAGTGAGTTACGTATCTTACAATAGACAATATCAGCTCTGGTGATTGCTTCTCTGAATTAATTATGGTTGGCAGGGATTTCTTGGAAATAACTTGTGCTTAGGGATTTTTTTTTCTTAGGGACTGTATGAGCCTTATTTAGCTGGCATTTCTAATGCCTTTAAAGTTTTAGAAGTTAGACCCCTAGTAAGATTGGGCGATTACTGGCATTTAGCCACTGGTACTTTTGGTTTTCTTTCTAATCCAGTAGACACCATTTAAGGAATAAAAATTTTTCCAAAATAAATAAATCTTCACTGTAGAAAATTTTCAACATACAGAAAAGTGCAAAGGAGAAAGACAATATTATCAGTAGTCCACTCAAGAATAATGACTATTAACATTTTGGATTTTTATTTGTGGCCATCAAGCCTTTTCTTCAGATTATGTGTGAGTGAGTGAGTACATACTTCTTCCAGGCCTATAAAAGTTGGGCTCACATCCTACATACTACTATTTTGTGGGCTGTTTTTTCACTTATGATTGTCATGAATTTATTTACATATCATTAACTTTGTTTCTACAGCATATTTTTAATAGCTGTATTTTATTTTATCATAAAGATATATTATAATTGAAACAGTTCTCTGTTACTTGACATTAGGTAATTCCCAGATTTTTTTTAAACAAAATTCACTTTTTATTTAGGTTGAAATAAACTATATAAAATTGATTTTCTTCACCAAAAATAACAGCAATATTTTCTATATTATTCCTAGATAAACCACAAAACACTATTTTTGTAGGTTTTCTAGGTTTTGCTTGTAAATCAAGATGAGGCAGTAGATATAGTCATGGAAAAAGAAGAAAACAGACAAATCATTTGTTAGTATCCATGGTCTCTGATCCTGTCTTGACCATGAAACAGAAGTGTTCAACATATACCTGTCAAAAAGCTTATGAAGATATAGGCCCAATAAAGGAATGTAAACAGCAACAATCAGATGTGGAACAACAATGGCAGGCTCTTCCATTCAAACTTTAACTATAACTTGTTCCTTCAACTTCATTTGATAAAGGCAAAATCTACACTGAAATCCTTGTTTGGCAAGCTCACACGTTTCTCTAACAGTCTGATCATTTTAACAGTCCCTTACAGATTTTTAACAGCATACTTACAACTCCTACTATTCAAAGGTCAGTCGTGAGCTTCATTGTAATGTTTTATAAAATGTATTCCTTCCTCCCATACCCCCTCAAAATTTATTTCTTCAAAGAACTGATAACTAAGTACCTGACAATTGGATCCACAGTGACAAATGTTATATCTAAAATGACTTAACTAATACAATTTCAAAGTGCCATTAGCAGAGATCACACAGAGTGTAACATGGTACTTTCAATGCTATCTTCTGGAAGAACAGTTAGGTCTCCAAAGCATGGGACTTCTAATGGGCCATTTAAACAGGAAGATTATCAATGACTAATGTACTCAATGGGAGGCCTACAGGTCAAGATATTCAGTGATTAAGTGGCCTACGTACACCTTACAAGTTTTCTGTAAGATATTTTCAGATTTCTTACAGATTTCTTCAAATATCAAATATAAGAGAAAGCCTATTTAAAAAGTCTCTTAGGTATTTTCAATGGTTTCTGAATTATCTGTAGGAAGCTCTGACTTACTTGTATAGAGTTTGATATATGTATCCACCTTTAAATCCAAATCGTGTTTTATATCAAAATTTATGTTAAGCAAAGTCAAGTTACTTGACCTTTGGTCTGTCAAAGTGTTCCTCAGGTATGCTTTGAGATGCTTTCGTCCATTTTCATAGCATTCATTCTCAACCTTCATCACAGGAAGAATACACAGGACCTTCAGCAATGCATAAACATTAGGAAGAAACTTGATGTCTGGCAGATGAAGGGCTTCATAAATAGTGGATGGAAGTTCTATATCTTTCCCTCTGTGTTTCCACTTGATTCTCCAACAATGCAACTCAGCAGAGAGCGTGTCAGGATAAGGTAAATCACTTCCGTATATGTCAGCATGATGCTCCTCTGATGTACTGAATTTAAGCTGTCCCATGGCAGAGGGTGCCAGAGCTAAGCATTTAAGAGCTTTGAGGTGTTGTTCTGAGAATATATCTTTCAGTTCCTGAATAATGTGTTCCACTGTTGGAACACTTAGAGTTTCTTTATAGTAACTCTCAGAGGTTAGCTGAGATTCCAGGTTACTGTGCTGAGCTCTGCGAAACTTCCCTGGGAGTTTCATCTGAATATCAAGTTTGGCTGCCAAATTTGTGGCTTCCTCAACCCAAAATTCATGATAAACTTCGATATTTTCCATCACTTCATTTCGTGAATGCAGCACTGCAATCAAACTACTGGCTGCAAAGAAGACATCAGAAGTTTGCCCCTGAAGATTTTTCCCAAAGGCTCTTGTAAAAGATAGAACATTTTTAAGAACAATGGTAACAATGAAATCAAAATCTGTTACTGTACTACAGGGTACAAATGCTCGGCCAGCTATACAGTTATTCCATCTAACATTTGTGTCGCTAATTATACCATCTAAACACAAAACAAGTGCTTGTAGGAGGTCCACTGAGATTTCAAAAGCATCATGCTTGCCTGTCCACTGAGAATGGCATATTTCCTTCAGTTCTTTGCCCCTTTCTTCATTGTTCTGAAATAGGACAGAAATTACATTGTCAAGCTCTAAAAGCAGTTGTGGTGATCGATGGAAAAAAGAACAAACTTCCTCAATTGTTCCTAACGCGACAGATACTCCCATAACAGGCACTGATTTTGCCAACCACGTATTTAAGGCACAGGAAGAGCAGAGTGTGTACATAGCTTGGGGATATTTCTCTAAAAGTCTAGAAGCAACAACTTTCACTTTGGAAGAAAATCCACTGGACACAGTGTAAGCCTGGCCACGACAGTGCTCCATGTTGAATCCCCACTTCTCAGTTATCGTAGTGTGAAATTTCACAGCCAAAATTTCTGCATCAGCTTCATAAGGCAGGAAGCCCACAGATTCCTCTCTCAGGTTGTGAGCTTCGTCAACAAACCTCACCAACACAGGCAGGTGCTCTTCCCCTGCTATGTCCACCACATCGTCAGTGACGATGGAAAAGAAGTGAGAGTCTCTCACTTCCCTGAGGGTTTCTTCCCAAATGCAGCTCTCACAGATCTCTAGCATCTGTTTCTGTTGTGTTTTCGAACAGAACAATGTGTTAACTGCTGTTGTCTCAAAGCGCCTTCTCAGAACCTCTTCACCAGAATTGATCCGGCACTCCAGCAGTGCTTGAAAGTTATCAGGAGTCAAGAGACCTTCTGGGATTTCATCAGCTTCTTGTCCATCCAGAGGTATGGTCTGTTTTCTCATAAGAATCAAAATTTCAAATAAAGATTTTAAGTATTCTTTGTTTTCCTTCTCTTCAAGGGTTAAAGGTAAAATGTCTTCATCCTGCTCTTCACCCCTTTCTTCTGCACTGGGGTTCCGAGCTTTGCTGCTGTTTATTTCCTTATGTTTTGGTTCCTGTTCAGAAGTTTCATCAATATTTTTTTCTGTTTCGGTGTCCTGATTTCATCTTCACTCAATTCTTTTATTCGTTTTCTGTGTCTACTGTGTGGATTAGTCAAATGGCTGGTAAGATCAAATACTGTTGGTATTGCATTATCTCGAAGAACTGTCCTATAAGCGCTAGTTCTACAGATCATAGACGTCTCAAAGTGTTTGGCACACAATCGATGATGTTTATTTAGTTGATCAGGTGTTTTATCTTCTAAGTCTGCTCTCCTACAATTCTCCACCCACTTCTGGCATCTGGCTGGATCCCGCGGGAACCTGAAAAAGGCCAGGTCCGACTGCATGCTCTTACGCGTGCAGTTGGGGGCCGCGCAGAAGTTCTGCATCGTCGTCTGCCCGCCGGCCGGCCCAGCCCTCCCCTCCCCACCTCCTCAGGGCAGCCCGCCCGTCGGGGCCAGGGAGGGGAGCCAGGCCGGTGCGCCGGGGGGGAAGGGCCCCAGATTTTTGTTTAAAAGTACTGATATAAATATCCCAGACTATCAATTTGCAGTCACACGATGATGATTTCCGTAGAGAAAATGCTTCTAATTGGACTTTCTGGGTCAAAGGTTATTGGCATTTTAGGGGCTTTTTATATATATTATCTAATTACCCTCCAGAAAGAGAATTGGACTTCAGTTTCAGACTCGAAAGCAGTGTGAGCAACTGTCTGGTCACTGAACCTTTGCCAACACTAGATATTGACCATTGGTACATTTTCATATCTTTTTTGAAGTCATATTAATTAGCTACACTAGAGGATTATAAAATATTAATATTACACACTGGCCCCTTCCTAATGCCAGATCCTAAGCTGAACACTTTACACACAAACATTTCCCTTAAAAGTCCCATCCATCCTGGGAGATGGTGTTATTAATATCCCCATCCTTTAGGTGAGGATATGAAGACAAGAATGGTTAAGTGACTTGCCTAAACTCTCATAGCTAGTAAGTGGCAAATGTGAAACTAGGATTGTGTGATTTCAAAGTCTGAGTTTTTACTGACAAAACCATCCTGTTTCAATAGCATAAGTTTTTAGATGCTACATAATCTGTCTTAAGTTGATTCCCCAGAAAGGGATTCAGACTTTGAGATCTGTGTGCGGGAGAATTATTGGGGAGTGCTCTTGGGAACAGTCCCTATGGGTTCAGGGCAGGGGCAGAGAAGCAAGATGGACAGAGGGAGAAGTTAAATAGCAAAGCAGTTGTGACGAAGGCCTCAGTGAGTTCTGGAGCCAGGGTTGGGGTGGGAGGTGCTTCAGAGCATCCTGTGTTGGGGCCAGAAGGCCAGACCTTCATAACCCTGTCATTGAATGTGGGCCTGGCCAGATAGTGACTTAACCTTGGGTAAGGCAGCTCCATTTGCCCAAAGGCAAGTCCCAGAGAGACTCCGCTGTGAGCTGTCAGGCAGGCACTACCCCTGGCACCTGGGGGAATGAGTGCCTTGGTGCTGAGTGGGGGTATGAGCAGCACAGCACACATCCACTCAGAACTCAGAAACAGTTGTTCAGGGGACTGACCTGATGAGTCAAGCATAGCCCAGAGTCCTGCCTGTCTTTAGTCCTTCTGGGAAAAGTATAGTTTTCCAAGATATTTTTCCTCCTTTTCTGGGACTAGCTGGGGAAGGTCATTGTCGCAGCTGTATTCAGCTTCAGAATGTTGGTGATGGGGGTGGAGGAAAGAACTGAGGCTGTGGTCAGGAGTCAACTGGTCACTGTCCATTAGCTGGTGATGTCACGAAGGGCCTTGTAGGAGACAATTTCTGGTGTCCTGTGCCAGTACCCCTCTTTCACTTCAGGAATCACCTTGCCCCATTTTCAGCTCATATGGTTTTATGGGGCTGGCCCTCTCCCCAGCCCCAGGAACGGGCACAGGACCAAATGCCTCTGGCTACAGTGATTGGTTAAAGAATAAACAAGTGACTTCCCCAGGCTAATGAGAGTCACACCTGGGACTTTGGCTGGAACATATGGGAAAGAGATTCTCTTTCTACCATAGTTGCAGCCTGGAGTTTCTGGTGGCCATCTTGGCCTTTACTTGGAGAGTACTCACTGGGAGAAAATGGGAGGAAAAAGACACATGGAGGTAGAGACAGAAAGAAAGAGATACAGAGACAGAGAGGGACTGATTTCAGTGACATGGTTTTAGCACTTGAATTCAGACAAGCCTGTGGTTATACTTTCCTTATCACCATTCTCCAGACTTTTCAATTACCATAGCAAATAATTTCCTTTTTCTCCCCCTTAAGAAAGTGTGGCTTGGGTTATGGCCTTTGCTTTTGACAGAGTTCTCATGATAAAAGAGATAGCTGAAGGTCTCAAAGCACAGTAAACAGGGCTTCTTGGCCACCAGCGGCAGTTTCGGGTGGGGAGAGTGGTCTAGTATCCTTGAGCATCATAGAAGGCTGTAGTGACCACCAGAGAGGGGATGGCACTTACCTAGGGTCACACAGGTGCTGGAAAATCCAGTCGGAGGACATACCTCTCCCAATGCAGAGAAGGAACTAAATGTACACTGACCTTCCCTAAAATCTTTATGTGATAAATAACACAGATATTGATGACTGGTGAGGTGAGATGGGGCTGCGTTATGTGCTGAGAGATACAAAGATGAATCAGTCATGAACTCTGGCCTCAAGGGGCTGTTCTCAAAGTTCTTTTCTTTTCTTTCTCTTTTTTAAAATAAATTTGTTTATTTATTTTTGGCTGCATTGGGTCTTCGTTGCTGCGTGTGGGCTTTCTCTAGTTGCGGTGAGTGGGAGCTACTCTTCGTTGAGGTGCACAGGCTTCTCATTGTGGTGGCTTCTCTTGTTGCGGAGCACGGGCTCTAGCTACGCGGGCTTCAGTAGTTGTGGCACATACTCAGTAGTTGCGGCACATACTCAGTAGTTGCGGCACACACTCAGTAGTTGCGGCTCACGGGCTCTAGAGTGCAGGCTCAGTAGTTGTGGCACACGGGCTTAGTTGCTTTGCAGCACGTGGGATCTTCCGGGACCAGGGCTCGAACCCGTGTCCCCTGCATTGGCAGGTAGATTCTCAACCACTGTACCACCAGGGAAGCCCTCAAAGTTTTTTTTTCTTAAACTCAATGTATTTGAGGTAGAATTGACAAGATTTGGGTATCAATGGAATGGAGGAGAGGAAAGGGATGATGGAATTAAGAGTGACTGTAGCCAAAACAATTAATTAAGGTGGGGAGTGGAGGAGTATCTGATTAACTGAATTCTAGTTCTCTGAGTCTTACTCATTGTAGGAAGAGCTGTGAGCCACGCAGTTTTCTTCCCTTCCTCCCTCCCTTCCTCCCTCCTTTTTACCCTTGCCTTCCCTTCCTTCCCTTTCCTTCCTCCCTCCCTCCCTCCCTTCCTCCCTTCCCTTTCTTATGCCAGAGGTAGATATTCATGAAGTATGAGAGGCCAGAATTGGGAGTGCAACATGTGACAATTAAATGACAGTGTCATAAAACTATCACTGTGCTAGATTCCAGGAATAAAATAGGATGTATTTGTACTGATTTAAAGTTATCTATGTTTATTTGCTTTTCTACCACTTGCTACTTTGAATGAAAGAATTATTTAATGGGTCAAAGATTATTTTCCTTAATACATGCTTCCTTATTTACCACTCTGCTTCATCTCCTCTCTCTTTTTTTTAAAAATTTATTTTACTTATTTATTTTTGGCTGTGTTGGGTTTTCGTTGCTGCGTGCGGGCTTTCTCTAGTTGTGGCGAGCGGGGGCTACTCTTCGTTGCGGTGCACAGGCTTCTCATTGCAGTGGCTTCTCTTGTTGCGGAGCACGGGCTCAATAGCTGTGGCACGCGGGCTCAAGAGCGCAGGCTCAGTAGTTGTGGCACACAGGCTTAGTTGCTCCGTGGTATGTGGGATCTTCCCAGACCAGGTATTGAACCCATGTCCCCTGCATTGGCAGGCGGATTCCCAACCACTGCACCACCAGGGAAGCCCTATCTCCTCTCTTTTTTCCTGTTCCTCTTAATAAAAGCCAAACGTTGATAAGAAAGTAAAAGAAAATATAGAAGTTGTGTCTAAATAAGCTTAAATTGTGTTCATTTTTCCCCATTTTTCAAATTGTCCAATTTCATCAGACAATGACCTCAGTCTAGCCTAGAATAATAAAGGCAATTATCAGGCACTCTGCTGCATGAATAAGCCCTAGTTTTACTTTGCCAAGCATTCCATTAACTGTTTGCTGGATTCTTCTATTTTTCTTCTTTGTGTCGGAATCAAGGCAAGCATCACAAGCCAAGTAGCCATACTTCAGACTGGAAGATAAGTGGAGAGCCAAACAAGGAAAACAGACTCAGGGACGATTAATTTTCCCTGAACGAGAAACAACCTACTCTGATCAGAGAAGACCAGTGTCACTTAACATATGACCAACTACTATCCACTGAATGAATTACCATGGTAACCCGGGGCTGCAGAGCACAAAACTTCTGGATCAACCCCATTTTGTGCTCATTGGTCACATCTTGTGCCTTCTGACTCTTATTGAGTATCTACTGTGTGTAAAGCATGTGATGAACTTCATCATTACTAAATAGAATTTGGACAAAGCCCAACCCCCCTTTCCAATACAAAATGTACCTTAGGAATAAGATTGAGCAGAAATATAATTCCATTCCATGCCCAGAGACTATACAGGTATCCACTTGAGATAGGACGATACACATTAGGCTTAGTCCTGATGCTCCAGGCAGGCCCACTTCAGCTCACTCTCAGGGCTGAATCCAAAGTACTAGGGTGGATACAGTCATGTGTCAAACTGACTACACAGCCAGAGAAAACACTGGAGAATAACCAAGAGATCTTTCCAAGTCAGGGCTTACACTATCCACAGATAGACCTAAATCAGTCTGTCTTTTGACTGTGGAATTGGAAAGGATCCTTAAATTGGACTGATGTCCATGAAGCTCAGAAAAGCTGGAAGAGAATAGGATGACACTTGGCAAATAATAACTTTACCTTCAGGGAAATCCACAAAGCTTACTGGTTGTCAGAAATTCCCACAAGGAGCTCTCGCCCTGCAGGAGTCTTGCCAATTACAAAAATTCAAAGCTTATTGAGGAGTCACTATTAGCCTGGCACTCTGCCAAAAGCTTTGTAAGAGTTATTTCACTTAAATCATCCAGTGAGTCTATGATATAGTTTTTAATTAATCCCATTTTAAAGAGGGGAAAACTGAGGCTCCAAGCGGTTAATTAATTTGACTAGAATCACAAACTACAAGGTGGTAGAACCAAAGTAGTCTGATCCCAGAGCCTATGCTCTTATCAGCTCTGCTTTGCTGACTCAATGCCCAGCTTCTTTACCTGGCAAGGAAAACTATGGAAAACTGTGTATACAGACTGTAGGGCCCACACAGAAACATCTTACTTGGGCTGTCCTCTAATATTGTTCCCTCTGCTTTGCCAGAATGTACATGAGAGACTAACCTAGCTGAACCATTCCCTTATATCATTTGTGGAATTGTAGTAAAAGGCAGTTGTTCCCGCTATTCGCTAATCTAAACAGGGATTGATTTGATTTATTTCTAAATAGTTTTACAAATTAATTTGGAGGCAGTATGCTGTAGTGGTAAAGAGCACAGCCTTAGGAATAAGCCTGCCTGGGATCAGTATCAGCTCTGCGTCTTACAGCTAACCCGCCTGACCCTCAGATCCTTTATCTGTAGAATAAAGGTGATCATGGTTCTCACTTTGGACGATTATTATGAAAATTAAAATAAAGTACTTAGAAGTGTTCTGAGCACAGAGTTAGCCCTCAGAATTAGATAATAGAATTATTTCTCCGCTTACTGTTTTCAGAAAGTAAGTTACATTCCCAAAATCTCTTCCCTAGAAGTCTTGCAGCCAGGTGTGCTTTAGAATTCACAATTTGGGGGATTTTAGAAGGGTAACAGGGCGTCTGTACTGTATATGCTTTATGATGTAGCTTCCTCGGTGGGGCCTGGGACAGCACACAATGATCAAACGCAGGAATATTTCTTCAGCAAAATGTATAACTTCTTACTCTCAGTGGGATAAGTAGAGATCATAAGATGTCTCATGTCTTTTGTGGCAAGTGAGTTGCCTGGGACTACAAATAAGTAAATAAATGAATGGGCTTGTTTTCAGAACTCTTTGCCTTTCAGAATTGTGGACAAGAGACTGTAGATGTTAACTACAGGACGGGAGTTTCACTAGGCATCCAATTCCACTCCCAGCGTCAGCCGTCTCCTCACTGAAATGCAGCACTTCCTGGGCTCACTTTCATGTCCAGGTACAGAAAGAACAACTCCCGGTCACTTCCTGTTGGTACCGCAGGCCTCACGTGTTTTCTTTCCCGTCAGACCTGCTCCTCCTCTCATATTTCCTCTCTTCATTAGCAGCATCTCAGGCTCCAGTCCCCTTGGAATCCCACCTCTCCAGCCAGTCCACTGCACTGCCCTGCTGCTGGCGCTCTCCTGCTCTCCCCAAGTCTCTCCCCCATCGTCTGGTTGGAACCTCTCTCCCTCACTGGTTGTTCCAGCCTGGCCGTCAGACACAGGCTGCTGGGTCAGTCTCCCCACGGTGCCGCTCAGGTCCTGGTCCTCCACATTTGAAGATCTCTCTTGCTTTCAGGAGAGTCCTAGCTCGCCAGCCAGCTCTTAAGGGTCTGCGGAACCTCTTCTTAACTTCTCTTTCCAGTCTCGCCTGCCTTTGCTCCACCACACCTGTGGACCTGCTGTTCGTCCCACAACCCATGCAGCTGTCTCTGTGTGTTGGTGTGTCCTCATACTGTGCCTGATTTACCCTTCCTCGTCTCTACCTTTTGAAACCTTACTCAAGCCATTTGCTGCCTCTTCCTTGAAGACCGTTTTGATTGCTCCAGCGGGAAGTGTTCCCCTCCCACCACCCCATCGTCCTTTCCTCGTTGCTTCCCTCATTCTCCAGTTGCTCTGTTCATCTTGCTGTCTGTAGGGAAGCTGCATAGCATCGTGGTCAGGAGTCCAGGCATTCCTTACCTCATCAGGTTGTTTTCAGCACATTTGCTGCTTTGCTGTGTGTAAAGGAAACCATTTAGCAGAGTGCCTTGGGGACAGTGAGTACCCTATCAGTGTTTGATATTTTGTTGTTGTTGTTTTTCTTATTCTGTACGTTATACCATGAGCGCCCTCAATGGAAGAAACATGTCTAGTTCATTGTTCAAATCCTCTTCAGTGCTTTTCATAATCTCTCACACACCGTGGGTAAAATGAACATTTGTCAAATGGAATTCTTATACTTTCATACTCTTCCTTTTTAATATTCAACTCACCTACAGCCCTTTTTGGAGTGGAGGTCTCAGAAGCCCAAAAGAATGAAAAGGTAGAGCCAAAGTGAGAAGATTGTGTTCTTGTGTGTGTGTGTGTGTGTGTGTGTGTGTGTGTATTTTTAGTATTTATCTGTATGTATAGTATTTTAGTATATATTTGTATATGTAGTATTTGTATTTAAATACACAAGAGTCATAGGGACTATATCCATTGCTTTGAATGGCTCAACCTAAATAAAATCGGGAAAATTCTATATCCATCAGTGCTCCTGAGGAATAGCGTATGAAGAATGAATGAGAAATAAATCAGTTTAGGGTATGAGAAGAGGACCACCTGGCAGAGGCAGCGGGAAGCTTCATTAAGGTCTGTTAAACCCCAACTACTAGGTCAATAAACAGGGGGATTTGTTTTGAGCTCTGTAAAACTGTAAGTATGTTTAATTGCACTGTGTAATCCGGGCAAACCGTTGACCCTTCTCAGATGCTCTGCTGTCAATCCAGCTGCTGTGCCAGTTGTCTCTTTTCATCCCAAAGCCACTCCCCCAGGTTCAAGTGAGCCAAGGCAGCCAAGGAGATAAAAGCCTTTCCTCTCACTGGAACTGGATGCCTGTGTGACAGACCGTCTGCCACAGTCCTGCAGTATCTGATCAAATCCTCCTCTGCCGTGGCTGTGGGAGGGGCAGCCGGGGAGTTGAGAGCAGAGGCATCCTAGAGACCAAAACAGAAAAACTGCATCTAGTCCAAGTCATCAGATCCAAAGGGAAAGGCACGCTTTACAAACAGAGGGCTTTTAAGTGTACAGTTGAGTTGCAGTGTGAGCAAAGAGAGTCCACCTTCATCCACCATCTCCAGCCCTGGAGGTAGGTGGGCACTGCCAGGACCCTCCTCAGCATTCCAGGTTGGACACAGTCGGGGCCTAAACATGCCATCCTGAGTGTGTGCGGCTTTTGCTTGGTTTTTTCTCCACACATAATCCATTCTTAAGAGCACCCCACTTTCCTCTGGGGAATTATTGCATTCCATAGTGCGCAGTCATGTTGTGGTAGTAAATCCAGGGCATGTGTCCCCCAATTTGCAGTTGAATATTTCATGCCAAACCCTTCAGCCTTTACTTAGATCCTGCAAGTGTCCCCATTGCCTTCTAGAAAATTCCCTTTCTGCTGAAGTTTGCCAAAATAAGTTTCTATGGCTTTTAATCAAGAACCCAAACTCAGACCCTGTCTGATTGATGGGCATCTGAAAAGGGATTTTTGATTTTGGCCTTTCTACAAACACCATTTCCATTGCTTCTAGTCCTTCTCCAGAAGGCTTCCAGGCTTAAGGGAACATTCCCCAGAGAAGAAGAAAGAAACAAAAGACTCCCATAAACAGGTAAGCCAGGGAGCCAGCTGTGGGCAGCATGAGCAGCAGGGTTGCACTCACGCAGTGTCTCCGGAGCAGCTCACGCTGGCTGGACCCTGCAGGAAAGTGTGGGCTGCGCTGATCAGCTCATTGAAACCTCACCCAGCTATGCATCCAAACTGAGTTTATGCTCTTTGGTTGAAAACCTTTTCTAAAATTTACTGATATGTTTTACATTTCTGTATCAAGCTCTAATGCAGCGGTGCCCTCAGTGCCCATTTCTTAGGCCCCCTGGAGATGTTTGCCTCTGTACTAATTGCCGTGCTACTTGAGTGCCTCTGTAATTTTTAGTGTTCTCCCCCTCCCTACTTCCTTGATTTTGAGTAGTTTTCTCTCACTTCTCACCACTAAACGTGTCTGCACACTGTATCACTCTTCTAATTTTCTATCAGCTTTGAAACCATAATGTCAAGCTGGTTAGAACTAAGTGTAAAGCAGAGTGAAGGCTTTGGTTGTGAGTAAAATGCATCTCACTCAGCACATGGGCTTTGTGGCATCATCTTTCCTCCTATAAAAGGAGTTTTCTCTTGTATTCTGAAATGATAAGATTGTCAGAGCTGACCTTCAGACACAAGAGATGTTTCTGTGCTCAGAAACAAATTTTATTTCTCTCAAATTTGACTGAACTTCCTCAGCTGCTTTTCCTCCTCCAATGGACTGTTAATCATCTTGACAAAAACCAGTAGAAATTACTGAGTTCTTACAGGCTGTTCTTGATGAGATGTTTACACCAGAGTCCACTCTTGTCAGAGAGGAGACGTGAAAGATGGATCAGGTAGCTTTTGTTGCATAACAAGCCACTCTGAAACCTAAGAGTTTAGAATGACAATCTTTGTCTGTTCGTCTGTGATTCTCTGGTTCAGAAATCAGGCTCAACTGGGGTGGCGTGTTCCTGCTCCACTTGGTGTCACTTGGGGACTTTAGCTAGGACACCGGGGATGGCTGGGAAGGCTGGTTCTCTCTCACCTCATGGTCTCATCCTCCAGGAGGCCAGGTGGCCAGCTTGAGCTTCTTCTTGTGGATGCTGGGTTACAAGACGGTGAGGATGGAAGCTATGAGGACAGTAGGCTCAGAAGTCCCACAGTATCACCTCAGCCATATTTTGTTGGTCGAAGCAAGTCACAAGACTGGTCTACACTCAAGGAGTAGAGAAATAGACTCCATCTCTTGATGGGAAAAACTGTAAAGATTTGTGATCATTTTCAATATATAACAGCAGGAACCCCCAAGCTCATCATTTTATAAAGAACTAATAAGGCATAAACTCTTCTGATTCTAAAATAATCATCTTTCCCTGGCCTTGTCCAACCTCTTGTTATCTGATTAGCGCTTGTGAATTAACAGATTGCTTTCATGTTCTGTATTTCATTTATCTACATGACAAACTTTTGAAGTGTGTCATTTCCTGTTTTGAGATCAAGGATTAGAAGCCCAGAGGAGTTAATGACTCACTGAGGGTCCCACAGCTATGAAACAGGGGCATCTCAAGTCCTGTGCTTGTCCCCTGTGCTCTTCTTATGAGGAATTCCATTTATTTCAAGAGGTCGGTCTGCTTATTTAGTATCATGTTTGAGATCAGATTGAAGCTGGTTCTTCCCCCAGTTCAGGGGGAAGATTGCTGTTTCAGGGCTACCACTGAATCATGGGAGATGAACACACATTCGTCTGGGATGCACTTCTCCCTAACCACAGAGTTGTGCTTACAGATACCACATGTGCTTTCAGTGGGCTCTTGTACACCAGCAACTAGATTGGCTGCAAGTAGAAGTATTGGTATGTACAGCTGGTACTCCTCAGAAGAGCAGGACTAATAGCCATATCACTATAAAATGATAGCAGCAGACTGGGAACTTCTATGGCTTCTAAGCATATATAGTGAAATTCTTTAAACCCGTTTCCTTCAGAAATCTATAGCATCTAGCTATCCTATTAAATGAGGTATGCATGCCATGGTTCTGTAGCACAAATGAAGTTTTGAATTCAGCTGGAAACATGTTTGAGCCGTTAAATAGTCATCTTAAAAAAAAAAGGAACGTTCTACCCACCTGCCTGAGAATCTTGAAAATTTACTAAGGTGATGCTTTAAAACCAAAATGTGAATAAATTAAATCATCGAACAGAGCCTCCACACTGGACAGAAAGTTCAAGGATACATAGAGGGATCAGAGATCATTATTGCCAACTGTGAAGGAATGTCAGCCTTAAAATGACTACAGTGATACATTATTTATTTACCTACTGCATTTCTATGCTTCCTCTAGTTTTTCATTTCAGATGCCAAAGAATCTGAGGCAGGATTCTTAGAAAGTCACTTAATTTTTGTACCTTGTGACACTTAGCGAGCAGTATGCTGTCATTGATGCTGCTTTTGAAGCTTCACATTTTTATTATATGGAGGATTCTTACTTGTAATTCCTTTCTTTATTCCCACTTCTGTGAGAAAGCCAGGGCAATTTCTGAGTCTGAGTGAGGAAGCCAAGACTATGAGGCTATTCTAAAATCACAAATTTAGTTAAGTCAAAAGTGAAGCTAAAACCCCTGTTATGATTCCTTCCACCTGTCATATTGCTGGCTTTTAAAAATATGTAATAGTCTATGGATTGTTTTCCGAATATCAAATAAATAAATGCACAAATAAATAAAAGTCTAAACAAGAAAATAAAAATTATTTAAGACCCCACCACCTAGAAATAACCACTGTCATTCTGTCATTGGCTGGCTCTTTTTTCTTGTCTTTAGTATTACTGGAATTATACATGTATACAGATTTTTATCATGATTTTTGTTGTTTGGCTTGTTTTGCTTAAACTTAGATCAGGAGTATTTTTCAATGCTATTATAAAATCTTTGGAAATATAACTGTGAAATGCTGCAGTGATACTATGTCATATGCATATTCCATAATCATTTAATCAGTGCCCTGTTGTTTGACATTATCATGGATACTATCTTGTTTTTAATCTAGTAAATAACAATGGAATGAAAAAGGTTATGTATAAATTTTCTTTTATATTTCTGGCTTTTTCCTTAGGACATATTCTTATGGGACTGTAGGGTCAAAAGCCATTATGTTGTTTAAGGCACTTGACATTTCTTAAATATTAAATCTCCCCCATTAAATTCAGGCAAAGCTCAGACTGTGAAAGACAACTTCTCAATAGTAAGCACCAGGGTTCGCTCTACTGGAAATTCTCTTCTAGAAGAGGCAGGAACATATTCGATGGACAGTGGCTTGGTCTCACAAATTAGACCCTACACAGAGATTGGTAATAATTTCTTTAATGGGCTTTGCTGTCTTACTTTTGCTCTCTGTGCCCCTGTTCTAAGATTCTGCTATAACTTCCACAAAATTCTCCACTATGAGATTAAAAAGTGGGAGTGAGAGGAATACTTAAAGTGTGGAAATCTGGTGAGAAGGCTGTGTTGTAGTTATCCTGGGCCTGCTCTCCTTTGCATCTATTCCTTCTGCCTGGAATGCTCAGTACAACCTTTTCGTTCAGTTATTTCAACTCATCTTCAAATAATCAGCCTAGTCCTTGCTTCCTCTGGGAAGCTTACTCTGTCCTCCTCCCCGTTAAATCTCACTGTAATGGCTTCGTAGTACTTACTGCCTAACTGTGGCATTTATCACATTTTTAAACTTTACATTTATTTGAAGACTTGTTTGGTTAGTATCTGCCTCACCTACTAGATTGTGAATTTCAATCACATCTGATTTTTGTACATTATTGTATCTTCAGTACTTGGCATGTAAAGGTTCAATAAATATTCGTTCACTTAATAAATGATTGAGTGAATGGATGAGTGAATACAAGGCTATATAAGTATCAAAATAGAAGAAGTCAGGGGTCAGGGAAAGTAGGGAGCAAGGAGGTGAGTGTGGTTCCAAAAGGGCAATATGAGGGATCCTTATGGTGATGGAAATATTCCCTAGCTTGACTGGATCAATGTCCATACCCTGACTTGGCAAGATGTGGGTAAAGTGTAGACAGGATCTCTCAACTGCATGTGAATCTACAATTATTTCAAAATAAGGTTTAATTTAAAAAATAGAAGTAATGTTCAATCTGTGGAAGTTGGCCTAAAACACTTTTCTGTACACTGAGTTAAAAGGTGGGGAAAGCTCCAAACTACTTAACATGGTTGCTGGTGGACTTGTCCACTACATGATGAGTATAAGAATGTTGGAGGAACTGTTTCTGTCACTATGCTCCTACTATAAATGTTTGGCTGGAGAAAACCCAGATGTACATTTTCTGAGACATACAGAGGGTATCAAATGTGAATGGAATGTTTAAGAGCTCTATTTTGTAAGGAGTAAAGAGCGGCCTTTTCGAGGATGCTAAACCATCTGTAGTCATGGTCTGGCTTTTCTAGCACTGTAACATATGAGCATACCATTCAGTACTATCTTTATATATCCTGCAGGAAAGTATCTTCTCCTCATGCTTTTTTTTTTGGTACAGATTTATAAGTTTATGATGGAAGTGACTGTTACTAAGCCCTGGTCACAATGTTGCCTGGGATCTACAAAAGCCAAGGTGTTTACCATTGGTTTACAGAGCAGAGAGAACTTTCAAGATGTCAGTGGTAGCTGAGCTTTGTTCCCTAAGGAGGGAAAAATTTATTGCAAAAATCCTTTACTTAGTGAGAAAGTAATTTGGCATCAGATAAAATAGGAGGGAGACCTTATTAATGTTAGGGTCATATCAAGAGCTTATCTTTTGATCTTTCTTTAACATATATATGTATATATTTTTAATGATCTTTCCTTATAAGCACATTAGGCTTTTCTTTCTCTTCAGATTTGTTATAGTAGTTGTGGGAGGATCCCCTTTAGATTTGATCAGTGTTTGGTTAGTATATAAATGTGCATGTTTCTTTTCTAAAGGACAAAGAAAATTTTGTCTTCAGTTCTTATAAACTACATTTCAAAGGCAAAATTTATTTGTATTTCTTATACAGTTCTTTGAGTATTTAAAAAATGTTTCTCCCAACTCATACCCTGCCTCTTCCTTTCTTCTATTTTCTTTGATTACTATCCTCCCATAGAATTTGCAGAACAGAATAACTCTGCAGTAATAGGTTGTAACTGCTCAGTAATTGCAAACACAGTGCTTGAGTGCTTCACGCAATGGGTTGGTACAAAAACAGGACCCCTTCAGGTCATCTCTGCTGGAGATATTTATCATCAGAGAGATGCAAATACAGTCATCTGGAAAATGCTTTTTTAAAAATTAATTCAAAGGATGTTGGGTAAGAGTGGCCCAAATCTCATGATCCACAAAGCTACTAGTAATGAGAATAACGGAATACAGAGCACACAGAAGCAGCACTCGATTGATGCTAAAATGAAGGAAGGTTTTTGGGAAGGAGGCTGAAGAGCACAGGGTAAGTCAGTTCTTGTTTGACAATCTGATTACTAAGAAATAAGAGAGAGTAAACAGCCTACTGGATTAAAGGGCTGGTGGGAACCAGTAAGCTGCTCTCTGAGCACAGTTGCCAGGGTGGTAATAAAACCATTGAGATGTGCAGAGAGATGGACATGGATCTTCTAGCAGGAGAAACAGCAAGAAAAATGGAAGTGAGTGTTGGCAAATATTTTCCTGCAAACTTGCAAAAGCTCTGTTCTTTGCAACTAATGGGTAATGTGTTAGTCTTTATAAAGCTGCACTCAAGGCAAATTTTATTTTCCTTGTATAATGAGGTATCGTAAAAGATGTGACTGGAAAACAAAACATCACTGAGAAAAGGACTTGAAAAACTTGAGGTGGGTAAGACTTCAGAGATAAGTTATCTACACTTTTCTTGAAAATCTCCGGAACTAATGATGCTAAGTCCTCAATACCAAATATTTAGAATGACTCTAGGTCAGTTGAGTTATCCAGTCTGAGAATAAAGGAAATCAGAATATAGTTTGAGATGAACGAAAATGAAAACACAACATACCAAAACGTACAGGCTGCAGTTAAAGCAGTATTTATGGGAAATGTATAGCTGTTGATGACTGTATTTTTTAAAAAGGATATAGATATCAAATTAGTAACCTAAACTTTCATCTTAAGAAACTAGGAAATGAAGAGCAATGTAACTCAAAGCAGCAAATAAGATTAGAGCAGAAATAGATTAAAGAGCAAATAGAAGAATGATAGAGGAAGTCATTCAGTAAATATAGTTGAGCATGTTTATGTGCCAGGCATTGTACTAGGTATAGCTAACACCACATCTTTCTCATCCCCTTGGCTGTGGGTTCCTCATGGGAGTTTGAGTGAATCGCCTTTGTGACCTCTACAGTGGTTTTTAGGTCATACTCAATGAATGATAGTTGTTGAATGTGGCCCATCTGACTGAAAGATTAGTACCCACTCATCCTTATTTCTATCAACAATACTTAGAGGTTGCTACAGTTCATTATGCCTGTTTGTGTAATAATATCACTAGCTAGAAATTATTGAATACTTTCCAAGAGACAGACTCTACCTTAATCACTGATGTTCACAGAAATTTTGAAAAAAGTATGAATATCAGCACTTTTTATAAATGAGGAAGCAATGTTGAATTGTAGGGCACAGATAGTAATATGTGGTAGAGATGAGATTTGAGCTGAAGCCTGCAGTACTCTTCCCACCACACCATGGTGAGTACTAAAGGAAAGTGTCACTTGAATTGGACCGAATATTATGGAAAACAAGGTACTAAGTATTCCATGTCCCAGTGTGCTAAACGACATGACCTCTGAGAACAGCTGCCCACGTAGGCACAGCTATCCAAGAGGGGTGCCTGGGAATGTCCTCCTACGGTAGCTGCTGCCTTTCATGGAAAGTGAGCTTTCAGATTTCAACACTGAGAGCTATGTAAAGCCTTCCAAAATTTATTTTTTTCCTATGGTGGCTTTTGTACTCTTTAGCAACCCAGGCTTTTTTTTTTTTTTTTTTTTTGCAGTACACGGGCCTCTCACTGTTGTGGCCTCTCCCTGTGCGGAGCACAGGCTCCGGACGTGCAGGCTCAGTAGCCATGGCTCACAGGCCCAGCCGCTCTGTGGCATGTGGGATCTTCCCAGACCGGGGCACGAACCCGTGTCCCCTGCATCGGCAGGCGGACTCCCAACCACTGTGCCACCAGGGAAGCCCCGTAGGCTTATTTTTTGATTGAACTAGACCCTAGTAATTTCCAGACTAAATGGATTTCAGAAGTTCCAAAAGGCTGAAGTTTGAAAACTACACAGCCTACATGTGGCCACAGAGGGAATCTTCCTCTTGAGCCAACTGCATTCTGAATATTGAAATGTCATTTTTACAGCTAATGCAGTTTTTCCAGATGGATTCTTTTTCAGATTGGGTCGACATTACCAGAAATATAAGTTCTTGTTATTTAAAAAAACAAAACAAAACATTTCTTTGAGTTTGAAATAAATCAAAGTTAGAAATAGTGTTCTGTGAGTGGAAATGTGAATTAAGATGCCTCTAATGTCACTTGTTCCTGATGCAGTTTACCCTGAGAATGTTGTCAGCAATGCACTGTGATTGTTTTGAGAAGGAAAAAGAGCTACTTTATAAGGCTTAGTAATCTCCCCAGAATTAATTCCATAGGGGACAGTCAGTACATCCATTTTGGCTAATAACCACAGTATATGGTAGTTATCCGAAGTAAGCACCCTTTCCACCTGGAAGACAAATCTGAAAGCTAAATTCTGGATTTTATCTTGGAGATGTCTCATTTTGTGGTGTCCCTGTGATTTAATTATCAAGTGTCTGTGTTGCAAATTTTTGTTTTTAACTTCTTAATTGAGGCATAACATGTATATAGTTAAGCATATAAATCTTCTGTGAACAATCTGGTAAATGTTTCCATATGTATACATCTGTGTAACCACCATCAAGATCAAGATACAGAACATTTCCAGCACCCCCAGAAAGCTTCATTGTGCCCCCTTTTAGCCAATAACCTCTTCAGAGGTAACCGTATTCTAACTTCTATCACTATATATTTGTTTTGCCTGTCCTTAAGCTTTGTAACCATGGAATCATGAGTGTGTATTCCTTTGTTTCCGGTTTGTTTTGTTTAATATTATTTCTGTGAGATTCATGCATGTTGTATGTAGCACTAGTTTATTCTATTTTGTTCTGTGTAGTATTCCATTGTACCACATTTCCTTTTAAGGATCATAGCCAAGATGACCATAAATTTACACAGTGTGACAGGCAAAGAACCTATCTATCACTGCTAGAGGAAGATACATTAAAATTTTAAAAATCCTATGATCTTATCTCATCCTACAGAGAGAGACAGAGAGAGAGAGTGAGCAAGAGAGAACATCATCTAGCCAGAAAAACTTCATCTCACATCGGCAGACAAGTCAGCCCTTTATTGGGTCTGAGCAGTTTCACTTTTCAACTGCCTCTACAATGGTTTGCAATATTCAGGGATTCCTAATAAAAAGATAGTATTGTTAATTGACAAGCGTGGAAGAAAATATTGCCTTTTTGGTTCATAATCAGTAAAGCGCATTTAGTCATTGAAACATCATTGACAGCTTCAAGAAGAAGCAGTTTCTAGGAGCAGTACACTCGGGACAAGCATTGATGGTGTGGAAGCCTGAGTCATGTTGACACTCAGTAGAGATCGGTACGTGGAGTGTACTCAGTACACTCAATACGTGAGTATATGAGGACCAGGAAGAAAGAGGCTCTATAGGTAGAGCCCATAGATATGAAAGAGCAGAACAAGGTGAGATGGGTGAAGAGGTTTAATGGAATAAAACCTGAGACTGGGGTGATTTTATATAGAAATACAATAGTATGGTGTATCTGAACACATGTCACAGTTACAAGGGGGTGGAGATGAATAGAGAAATGGGAGCCTAGATCATCTTCTAGCATTTGAGACTGGTTATGATCTTGTAGGGGAGTGAGGCATTCTGAGGTCATTACAGCATAAAGTGTACAAAACTCCAGACCTTATTAGTGCATTGTCTTGAGCCAGCCATCGTGATAGTCATGCTAACTAGAAGCAGAGAGGCATTTGATAAAATAGTAAAAAAGGAGAATGACGTAGAATTCATATATCATGAAAGAAAGAGCTTGAGGTGAGAACATAACTTTTAAACTCTTTCAGCTTCACCATTCCAGTTATATCATTAAAATAAATATGCATTTTGTCTACCATTCATTCATTCATTCAATTAGTTTTTGTTGAGCTCCTCCCATGTGCCAGGATACGGGAAGAGACTTATAGGTACCGATGCCCATTGTCAGTGACCACACTCTGAATCAGCATCTTAGCTATTTTCCAAGGACATTTTATCCTACACCTATTTTTGCTGCCTGTACTTTCAAGTCTGTGACTATATTTACAGTCTTCTTTTTGCCTTTGACATTTGCACTTCTCAACTCAATGCTTCAGTAACTCTCCATGCCCTTTACATATCCTGCAGCTAATAGCTACGCTGCTTACCTAAGAAAAATAAAAGAATCTTGAGTTGGGAATTTGTTGAGAACTATGAGCTAAAAGCTCCTACATCCTGACTATGCATTTTCTGAGCATGGTTTACAAAGGAAAAGCATCTGGGTTTGCTTGGGTGTGGACGGAAGAGAAAAGTAGGCATCTGCTGGTACTTGGGGTGTCTATAATGAAGTTCCTTCACTGTCAGGTACCCCTACTCTAAGAGGGAGGGGAATTTGTTTTTATCATCCTTTAGCTTCAGATGGTCTGAGAAATGTATCTATTGCGCAAGTTGCTCAGTGCTCAGGACAGGAGATTCAATAAGAAATGTCATTCAGAGGCTGAATTGGGTTCATTCTGGGTTGAGAAAGAAGGTGCAAGGAGGAGGAATGGAGAAGATATAATGGACTGATAAAACAAATCTGGAAGGAGAGAAAGCATTTGACCCTAGCTGAGGTTACAATATTACAACAGGACTCTTGTTTCTTGAGCACTTACTACTTGTCAGACCCTGTGCAGCTCCCAGGGCTTGCAGTATCTGATTTAAGCTTTCTGGCAATCTGACCAGGTATCTACTATTAATTTTATCATATTAAGAAGAGGAGACTGAAAATCAGATACTTTCTGTAGATCACAGAGCTTGTACACAGCAGATCTGGGATTTGAACTCTGGCCTGAGTGACCCCAGAAGCCATTAATTTAACCAAGTGGCATGCTGTCCCCATCTCTATCTGTAAGTTGAGATAAGGGGAGTGGTGTAGGACAGAATGCTTTTCATTAGGAGGTGAAGGTAATCAGAGGCAGAGGTACCTGCACGTTTGGAGACAGAGAATTGGAAGGATGGATCCTCAAGTTTTACAATAACCAGGCTCTCTGCAAACCTCTGAATACTCTACTGCATCAGGTAGCTCTTGGTGGGGTGGGTATCACTGCCAGTCAAACCTGGATATGTCCTTCTATATGGAAACCTGATTTTCTTGTCTTCATTCATCAACTGCTCTGAAGCTAAACCAGGACCTCCACACCTGGAAAAGCTCGCTAACCTTCTAAGAGCTCTCTCCTTATGATGTCTCATCTGCATCTCACCATGCTGCTGTGAAGTATGATGCAGATGTAATTACTCCATTTTCATAGATGAGGAGTCTGAGCCATAGGAAACTACATGGAATTGGACTAGCTGGGTCCCTGCCCCCTCCCTGTTCTCCAGGCTGGTTCAGTTGTTTGTGCTCCAGTCTGTGTAACCCTGCCAAAGAACCAGTGCCAATGCTTGTCAGAATTTAAATTAAATTTCAGAGGGTTCACAAGCTTGATTTCTTCTTCTCTTGGTTTTTTTTTTCCCTTTTTAGGAAAATGGTCTCAGAGACTTGATGTATTTGGACACTTCGAGTCCTTCCTACTCTAGAGCCCATTCCACAAGCTGTTTCTGGGAAATGCAGGGAGCAGAGCCTCACCCAGACCCGCTGAAGCCTGAAGGGTGGCAGAGCAACCAAGGGCCTCCCTCGTGATTCTGGAATCATGAAGACTGCACAGCCTACTGACTCCATTCATGCTAGTTGGGCTGTAGTCATGTCTTCCTTACTAAAAAGCATCAGCTCTTCATTATGCAAGGCATTATGCTGTGTGCCGGGGATTTAGAGGTAAATGAAACTCTGTCCTTATCTTCAAGGCTGTCATAGCTCAGGCAAAGTGTGTTTGGGGGATAAGCCTGTTAACAGCCTACCCTTAATAAGCCATGGTTAAGCATGAGACCAATTGCATGAATAACATGCTACAGGATTTCTGAGGAAGAAAGAATTGATTGTGCTTTGGGTAAGGAGAATGAAGGGGGGGTGCTGTTTGAGTTCGGCTTTGGGGCACGAGGAGGATTTTACAGCATTATGAGCAAAAGTGAGAAAACATAGGAATAGTTTGAAAATAATAATGCCAAAGAGGGTTCTGTGATTTTAATTACTTCCTTAAAGCCGTATTCATTTACTTGTTTATTCAGCAAACATTTGCTGGGTTGCTACCTGTGCCAGGGCCTGGCTAAGCTCTAAGGATGCGGCAGTGACTAGGACCAGCCAGATCCCCGCCCTGTGGAAGATGAAAGTCTCATGGAGGAAGGCAAAAGCTAATCAGCTAATTACACAGGTATTTCTTTGGTAACAGTAATGACAAGTAGAAGTAAAAGGGTACCAAAAATGTGCCTAAAAAGGGGCTAGAGCTTGTCGTTGGAGAGTGAGGAGGCTGTCAGGATGGGCTTCTTTAAGGAAGTAATATTTAAGTTGGAATCCAGAAGATGATTAGGAGTTAGTGAACAGGAAAAGCATTCCTGACATAGGAAGTCATTATGGGCTGATTTGTGTCCCTCTCTCTGATTCATATGTTGAAGGCCTAGACCCCAGTACCTCAGCATGTGACTGGATTTGGACATAGAGACTTTAAAGGGGTAAGTTAAAATGAGGCCATTAGAATGAACACTAATCCAATGTGATAGGTGTTATTCTAAGAAGAGGAAATTATGATACACAAAAAGATACCAGGGGTGCAGGCTCACAGATCATGTGAGACATTCACTTGCAAGCCAAGGAGAGAGGCCTCAGGAAATCAACACTGCCAACACCTTGATATTGGACTTATAGCCCCCAGAACTGTGAGACAGATTTCTGTTGCTTAAGCCACCCAGTGGGTGGTATTTTGTTTTGGCAGTCCTAGCAACTAATACAGGAGTAGGGTATGCTGAAGCCCTAGGGTGTGTGGGGCTCTGTTTGAGGACTGGAAAGGTGGCAGCTGTGACTGATGACAATTTTGGTTTTGACTTGGTTAAGTCTGTCCCCTGTCCCTGGAACTTGGCGTTCTGTCCTTTTAAGACAAAGGTCCTGGACTGATTGACCATCTCTTTGAGGTTCCTCCTGGGTCTGTGATGCTCTAAATTCAGTGCATGAATCCTTATAATCCTAGGACCCTAGGGAATAAATGGGCAAGATGATTATTTGAGAGCCTTTCAAAACATTCATTTTTCCTCTCAGCTTTATTGAGGTATAATTGACAAATAAAATTATATACTTTCAAGTGTACAATGTGATGATTTAACATACATAAATTTTGTGAAATGCTTATCACAATCAGGTTAATTATCACATCCATCATCTCACATAGTTACTTCCACCCTTTTGTGTGTGTGTGTGTGTTGAGAACACTTAATATCTGCTCTTTTAGCAATTTTAAGTATGTATTATTATTAACTATAATCACCATGCTGTACATTAGATCCCTAGAACTTATTCCTCTTATAACTGAAGGATTGGACCCTTTGAGCAGCCTCTTCCCCAACCTCTAGCCCCTGGTAACCACCATTTTATTCTCTACTCTCCATTTCTATGAGTTTGACCTTCTTTTTTTTTTTGGATTACACATATAAGTGAGATCATAGAATGTTTGTCTTTTTCTATCTGGCTTATTTTGCTTAGCATGATGTCCTCTTGGTTCATCCATTTTGTTGCAAATGGCAAGATTTCCTTCTTTATCATGGCTGAATAATATTCCATTCTCTCTCTTTCTGTTCACACTACATCTTCTTTATCCATTCATCTATTGATGGACACTTGGGTTGCCTATCTCTTGGCTATTGTGAATGATGCTTCAGTGAACATGGGAGTGCAGATATCTCTTTGAGATACTGATTTCATTTTCTTCAGAAATACACCCACCAGTGGGATTACTGGATCAAATGATAGTGTCATTTAAAAATTTTTGAGCAAACTTCATACTGTTTTCCATAAAGGCTGTACCAATTTACATTCACATCAACAGTGCAGAAAGTTTCCCTTTTCTTCACATCCTTGGCAACACTTACCTTTGTCTTTTTTATAAGAGCCATACTAACAGATGTGAGGTGATAACTCATTGTGGTTTTGATTTGCATTTCCCTGATGATTAGTGACGTTGAGCACCTTTTCATGTATGTGCTAGCCATTTGATGTCTTCTTTGGGAAAAAGTCTACTTGGGTCCTTTGCTCATTTTTATATTGAATTATTTTGTTTGTTTGCTGTTGAGTTGTATAAGTTTATTATATATTTTGGATATTAACCCATTATTAGATGTATGGTTTGAATATATTTTCTCCTATTCCATAGGTTAGCTTTCCATTTTGTCAATTATTTCCTTTGCTGTGCACAAGCTTTTAGTTGGTTGTAGTCCCACTTATTTTTCTTTTTGTTGCCTGTGATTTTGGTATCATATCCAAAAAATTTATTGCCATGGCCTATGTCAAGGAACTTTTTTCCTATGTTTTCTTCTAAGAGTTTTTCAATTTCAGGTCTTATACAGTAGTCCCCCATTATCCATGGGGGATGCATTTTAAGATCCCCAGTGGATGTCTAAAACCATGGATAATATCAAACCCTGTATATGCTACATTTCTTTCTATACATAGATACCTATAATAAAGTTTAATTTATAAATTAGGCACAGTAAGAGATTAACAATAATAATAATAAAATAGAACAATTATAACAGTATACTGTGATAAATGTTATGTGAATGTGATCTCTCTCTAGCAAAATGTCTTATTGTATGATACTCTTCTTCTTCTTGTGATGATGTGGAATGATAAAATGCCTATGTGATAAGAAAAAATGAGATGAATTACATAGGCATTGTGACATGGTGTTGGGCTACTATTGATCTTCTGACAATATATCTTTGGATGTTTTTGGATCACTGAGCCATGATGATGTTGATGGTTGGATGTCAGGAGGAGACCGTGTAGATGGTTGCGGATCCCAGGTAGGATGGAGCAAGATAACATGAGACTTTATAATGCTACTCAGAAGAGCATGGAATTTAGAACTTATGAATTGTTTATTTCTGGAATTTTCCATTTAATATTTTCAGACTGTGGTTGACTGTTGGTAACAAACCATAAAAAGCAAGACCATGGATGGAGGAGAGTACTGTGTTTAAATCTTTAATCCATTTCAAATTAATTTTTGTGAGTGGTGTAAGATAGTGGTCTGATGCCATTCTTTTGTATGTGGATATCCAGTTTTCTCAACACCATTTATTGAAGAGACCATCCTTTCCCTATTATATGTTCTTGGCACCCTTGTCCAAGAGTAGTTCACCATTTATGTGTGGCTTTTTTCCTGGGCTCTCTATTCTGTTATATTGGTCTGTGTATCTGGTTTTATGCCAGTACTATACTGTTTTGATTACTATAGCTTTGTAATATAGTTTAAAGTCAGAACGTGTAATGCATCCACGTTTGTTCTTTCTCAAGACTGCTTTGGCTCTTTGGAGTCTTTTCTAGTTCCGTACAAATTTTAGGATAGTTTTTTTCTATGTCTGTGAAAATATCAGTGGAATTTTGATAGGGCTTGAATTGAATCTTTATATTGCTTTGAGTAGTATGGACATTTTAACGATGTTAATTCTTCTAGTCCATGAATATGGGAATATCTTTCTATTTATTTATGTCTTCTTCAGTTTCTTTCATCAGTATCTTAATAGTTTTTAGTGTTCAGATCTTTCACCTTCTTGGTGAAAGAACATTTATTTCTAAGTAGTTTATTGTTTTTGATACTATAGTAAATGGATTATTTTCTTAATTTCTCTTTCTGATAGTTAATTGTTATTGTATAGAAATGCACCTGACTTGTGTGTATTGATTTTGTATCCTGCAACTTTGTTAAATTCATTTATTAGTTCTAACAGTTTTTTGGTAGAGTCATTAGGGTCTTATATGCATAAGATTATGTCATCTGCAAACAGAGACAATTTTACTTCTTCCTTTGCAGTTTGGTTGCCTTTTATTTTCTTGCCTAATTGCTCTGGCTGGGACTTCCAGTACTGTGTTGAATAGAAGTGGCAATAGTGGTCATCCTCGTCTTCTTCCTGATCTCAGAGGAAAAGATTTCAGCTTTTCATCATTAAGTATGATGTCAGCTGTGGGCTTATCATATTTGGCCTTTATTATGTTGAGGTACATTTCTTCTATATCTAATTTGTAGAGAATTTTTATCATGAAAACAAGTTAAATTTTATCAAATATTTTTTCATCTGTTGAGATGCTTGTAAGTTTTATCTTTCATTCTATTAATGTGGCATATTACATTTATTGACTTACATATGTTGCATCCCTGGGATAAATACAGCTTAATCATGATTATGATCTGTTTAATGTGCTGTTGAATTCTATTTGTTATATCTTGTCTTTGATACTGATTTCTGGTGCCCTGGCTTAGTGTTATTTCATCTGGCTTCTGGTATCTTGGATGTCAAAAGAGGTGTTGATATTTTTCCATCCAAAAATAATAATGTAACGTGAATTGAGTGTAAACCATGTTCTGGGCACTGTACAGAATGTGTTACATACATCTTATCCCTTTTAAATGAGGAGATTGAAGCACCAGGGGTTTAACTAACTTGCCCAAGTTTCCACATTTGCACGTAGAGGAGCAGGAACTTGCATCTAGCAACCTGTCTCTACACACCATATTTTTAACCTCTATTATATACTGCCTCCTGTGTAATTATGGTATCTATGTTGCAGGGATGTGTGAGGACTAAAAGAGATACTGCATACACTGATCTGTGTACACAGGAGGCACATATTGTATTATTATTATTAAAAGAGAGAACACATGTTGGCTCTAATCTGCAAGGCTCTACTATCATGCTTGATGTCCACATTCTAGCACAGAATAGCCAAACAGTGACAGATATGGATGCATTTACACTCCCATGTTTAAGAAGGATGGAAGAATGTGTGGCACTGGACTCTGAGGGGTTTAGTAGGGACAGACCTTGAGGACTTTGTGGGGAGCCGGCTACTTAGCAAGACCAGCGACCAGGAGCTCCTGTTTCCATATACCTTCAGGAGGTCCGTTTCTGGTCTTGCCTAGATCTTGTAGACACAGGCCTGACCTCTGTCACTGCAGCCTGGCTTCCTAGTTTGTGCTTGGCTTGGGCAGACTCCCCAGGTGCCCTCCCAAACTCCCAATCACCTTTCCTCTCTGTTAGAAAGTAACTTTGCTATGGGGAAAGAGACAGGCAGAGTTAAGCTATTCTCCAGTGATGTCAAATAAATTGGCAAGGTATCCAGGGAGGGAAACTGGGCGACTGGAATAGTGGTGTAAGAGATACTTTTCCCTGTATACCTTTTTCAGTCTTTTGGCTTTATATCCAGTGAACATATTATTTATTCCCACAAAATTAAATTCAAAACTAATGCATAGATAAACAAATACATAAATCATGTTCCCTAGGTGGTTCTGCTGCACAACCAGGTTTGAGAATCACTGCATTAACTCATCATAAGGGAGGAAAATAAACTCAAATTGCTTAGCCCATTTGTCAGTCTTCTATTGTAGACATCTGCCTTGTATCCCCAGTGCTTAATACAGGGCGTGGATGAAGGGAACTCAATAATCATTTGTTGAATTTAAATCATTCTTCACCTGACCTCTACAACAGACTGAGGTGAGTTGGTCTGATGTTCTGTGTGTGTATCTTTACATGCCACCTGTAACACTAAGGGCCACATCATCATGGCCTGCGTGAAAAACTCTAATTTCCAAATATCTAGCACTGAAATGCATTTCACTGGGTAGCCCCAAGGAACAATGGGTCTCCTGCTCTTATCCTGTTCTTTCAAAATTGTGGCCTTTCACAGTAAATTTGGAAAGAGCCTCAGGGCAAAAGTCAGAACTCTGTGTTTATAGGGAGTAATGCAAGCTTGGGAGCATCTCCATGGAGGAGGGCACACCTTGACCCAGCCTATGAGAATGGCTAGGATTTCATAGTGCTGTCATGGGAAAGGTGGACTTGGGGGCTAATACACTCCAGGTGGAGATATGGAAATGGCAAAGCATAGCATGGGGAAATGCTTCAAGTGGGAAAGTATGTGAGTGTTTATGGGAAAATGGGAGCAGCCAGCTATAGGAAAGGTGAACTAGGAGATGCAGGCTGGAGAAAGGAGTGGGGCAGATTGTGGGAGGCCTAATGCAAATAGTGTAAAAATATTTGACATGATACACACACAGAGGAAATAATTAATTGTTATCTCATTAGAATTATTAAGACGTGGTTGAAGAAATAATGCAGATTATGGCCTTGTAGCTAAATTGGGCTGCTATTTTAAGCAAGAAATATACCACAAAGCTCGCTGTAAAAGCAGACAGCACATGTGAAACTACACTCTCCAGAAAAGGAATGAGTTCCTGGGACAGATTCAGGCAGGTTTTGATGTTGAACCTGCTGAGAATAATGAGGAGAGAGGTAGTGAGTGGGAAGAATAAGATAATCATTCCTTAAAGAACGAAATGTAGAAGCAGAGTAAATAACTGTTTTCTTGTCTCAGTGTAACAGGGAAAGAAAGGCTGAGATAGGTGATGATAAAAGGTGGCCCAAGATGAAATGGAGGATCAAGTGACAGAAATCGATTCCCTGGCAATTGTATATCCATTCTGGGCTCAGAGGCAGAGCCACCCTAGACTTTTGTTCCATATTCTCAGCTCAGTAAATTCCTCTCCTTTTCCCTAAAGCACTTCTCACCCAGCCTTTGTTGGAAAGGATGGGGTGTGCTCTTCCATCTCGGTCTGAAAGCTTCCAGGCAGCCTGAGTGTGAGCTATGTCAGCATGCCTCCCCACAGATGGCAAGGAACCCTAGACAACATGAAAGAGTCCAAATTAATGGAAAACAGAGCAAAATAAAGTACTCCGTATGTGAGCCCTATTTGCCCACAAATGTTTTGAGGGAGGAAATAAGAAAGACATCAAGCAAAATTATCTTCTTTCAGAAAGTCAGTTTTATTCCTCTAGGAGAGCAAAGGAACCTGGGGAGTATGGATCACAGTTATAAATTCCACCCCCAAACTGGAAACAGGTATTTGTTTTATAAGCTAAAAAGTCTTAAAATGTGGGAGTTACCTTTTGATACCACCTGAGGCAGAATATCCCCTCCCTAATAAGTTTCAGGCCTTATAAATCAAGGCACATTCCTTAACAGGATTATTTTTTTCTCTTTCTCACTTTTAATGTTCAAATTCCTATTAACAGCTCTTTTCATGGGAGATGGGGATGAATTTAGAAAATATGTTCTTCAGAGACTAGATGGAGCCCACACTGTTTCCCTGTCAGGCTGAGTGAAATTTCCTCTTAGGCTAACACATAACTAGCTTACTCCAACTTGGTGTGTAGGGGGCTATGGGATGTAAATTTGCATGGAAAAAGGTCTAGGGCAAAATTAAAGATCAAGAGAGTCCATTTGCTGTTGCAGCTGAAAGATCAGCCTCAGCAGGGCCAGTACAAGGTTGTGGTGAGTAAGGTGCCTAAGGCTAAACTTTAAGGAGGCACTCACTCTTAGGGTTATTTAAATGCAGAGTAAGCCCCCGGATCCTCCTTAAGTTTTGCTCCCCATGTGCCTCATCCTGGCCCCTGCCCAGAACCTCAGTGTTCTACTCACAAACAGCCAGACATTTTATGTCTGCCTTGACAGTTTATGCAACTAGGTCACCATTTAT
This sequence comes from Mesoplodon bidens, assembly GCF_964165515.1. Classification (NCBI taxonomy): domain Eukaryota; kingdom Metazoa; phylum Chordata; class Mammalia; order Artiodactyla; family Ziphiidae; genus Mesoplodon; species Mesoplodon bidens. The sequence goes on from NC_138160.1 coordinate 116,236,324, forward strand.
CCAGTAGGCATGTTTCTAAATATTATTCACAAATATTGAGAAGCTTGATCTGTTTCTTAGGATCTTCTACTGGCAAGGACCCCAACCCTGTTACTTTTCTATTTACCTTATTGCTTCATGCAGAGAACCTTAAATGCACTGCAAGAAGTTAACATTGAATGAATTGGTAAAAGGAAAATAATCTTGGGGTGTTAATGATCACCTCCCAAATTTACCTGTTTTACAATTTTGTTTTCCTGTTTGATTTTCTACAATTTGAGACCACCTGTGATAAATTTGGATTTTTGCAGTTAACTGTCCCTCCAACCAACCAGGAAGCTAAACAAAATAAGAGTTACTATGACTCATCTTACTGCCCATTCATCATGCATACATTCTAGGTCAAAGCTATATGCTGTATTTAAGGGTCTTACAGTACCCAGTTGATCCCGTATTCTCAGGTTGAATTCATTGGGAACCTACTATTAACCACCTGGAGAAATGGATTCTCACATTCTATGGTCCTTGATTTAGCGTCTTGCTAAATAAGGGCATCTATATCAATCTGGATAACAGGATTCAAATCATTTGGTTTTAATCTCTCTTTTTTTTAATATATATCATGAGGTAAGTTTTGGCCAGTACAAGCTGGAATCCACAACAGTTTTAAGACTATGGCCAACAGAGGACATTTTCAGGTCATTTCATCCTAAGTATCAGAAAAGTTGTGTTATCTACATCATTCATTGCAGAATGCTATGGCAGTATGATAACTCAATATCTAAGAGGGATACTTCTCACACGTACAGCTCTATCAATACCTTTTTTCTGACTGTTGCCATTGCTCTTATGCTTAGAAGGTCCTTTACTATTAAAAAACAAAATTCAACTGAGTAAATTTTAAAAATCATATTGGCTTTATTCAATGATTCATGAATCAAGCAGCATTCAATCTAGCAGATAGAAAGAAGTTCCAAGGAGCTGTACAAAATGAAAGACTTTTATGGGCAGAGGGAGCAGGGACAAGGAAGTTACATTGGACAAAAAAACCGATTGGCTATAACAAGGTTATTTCCTTTAGGAGATGGTAGGGGTCTATTGGGCAGAGTACCTAACTAGTTATGATTAGGTGATTCCTGATTGACTGGTTTAAAACGGCATTTCTGGGAGAGCTGAATCTTTAAGAGTTGGTTTGGTGATGTGGGGCCTAGCATAAGTGACTCCATTTTGGGCTTGTTGTCTTGTTTTAAAAAATTTCCCCCTGATCAGACTCTCAGCCTATCTGAGAGATGTGATTAAAAAGTTAAGGTATGGGATTTCCCTGGTGGTCCAGGGGTTAAGAATCTGCCTTCCAATGCAGGGGATGCAGGTTTGATTCCTGGTTGGGGAACTAAGATCCCATGTACCACAAGGCAACTAAGCCCATGCGCTGCAACTACTGAGCCCACACCGTCTAGAGCCCACACACCATGACTACTGAGCCTGAACGCTCTGGAGCCCACATGCCACAACCAGAGAGCCTGAGCACCGCAACTACTGATCCCACGTGCTCTGGAGCCCGCACACTGCAACTACTGAGCCCATGCACTCTGGAGCCTATGCACCACAACTAGAGAGAAGCCCGCCTGCCGCAATGAAGAGCCCATACGTCAGAAAGAAAGATCCCACATGCCTCAACAAAGATCCCGTGTGCCACAGTTAAGACCCAACTCAGCCAAATAAATAAATTAATTTTAAAAAGTTAAGGCATTAGCTTACCATCTAAGCCACTCCCAGCTGCCACTCTGGAGTTCTCACAGATTTTGCTGAGTCTTTGTGTGATATTCACAGGTCACAACATCGGGTTCACATTCTTTGTTAGTCATTCTTTGTTCCTTTTCTAAGGTTCTAGTCTTAGAAGATCACTTTATTGGTGGTTACTATGTTCTAGATTTTGAGCTGTTTGTCTTTGGAAAGTTTTTCTTTCCCTCTGGGTACATCGTTTCATTTAGCTTAGGGGAGAAGGTCTAAAGTAATTTCCCCTTAGACTCTGAATATCAGCTTCCTAATGGCCAACTTCTGACCACAGAGCTACTTATAAAAAATCCTTTCAAATATCTTGTCAGGTTTCAGCCAGAACAAATGCTAAATATTCCTGGAAGTACTGAACAATGCTTTGGACAAAGAGGCATCCCTGAAGAGGGTGCAAAGGAGACTTCTCTCCCAAGATTCAGAGCCATTCCCCAAAGATAGTCAAAAGAAAGAAAGACTTAGTTCCCTTGAGAGCTGGCAACAGGTGGTAGGACCCTCACTGCAAATGGAGTGCAACCCACATTTCTGTCTGGCCATATTTTTGGGCTCCCAACCTGAGGGTTGAGCTGCCTGTGTATGCAAGAACCAACAACTGGCATGTCCCAGACAGGCAGAAAGCCAAGCTAAGTTCTCAGGATACAAAACAAGACAGATAAGAAGGAAAGAGCTGTCCCTAGGAGAGAAAGGATCAACAACCAATGGGTACCCCGAAACTGAATTCCCAAGAGTCTAAATTTGGAAAGGAAGGGACAACCTTTAATTTTACCTTTCTCTCTCAACTGGGCACTACAAAGATCCATGAGAGCTGACTCTGGTAAGATTTCTCACGCTTCACTGGCTTTTGCCACTTTCCCCAGGATCTTATCTGCAGTCTACAGAGAGAGTGAGGTTTAAAGTAGAGAGTGTCGCCCCAGATTCTACCAGAATTTGTCAGTTTTTACCACTAATTTTAATTTTGGTTTCCCCTTGGCTATTTAAGGGAATAACTGGTACAATTTAGCAGAAAATCCCTCAGAGTTCCATCAACCCTGGGAGGGGCCCATATGGGGTCACTGCTTCAAGGGAGATATGGGGGCATCTGTAAGGATACTAACTTGGCAGACTTTTATTTACAGTCTTGTGATCTCTTCAGAGTGGAGTGGCAGTTGAGCTAGAGGATTTGTAGACTGTGCGTATGAAGGGGAAGGAGGGTAGAAGGGAGTAGTAGGAGCCATGCCAGTCTTAACAGTCTTTTGTTTCAGGTACCACTTGTGTCTTTAATTTTCATTAGCCTTTTGCAATGAATTTTTCAATGAAGCTATTTTGAAACATTTTTGGAGGCTTTTGCATGCCCCAAATAATTTGTTTTGATTTGGGAAACTTGCTTTCAACTGCACCTCTTAAATGAACAATCTTGTTTAATTGAAACATTCCCCATAATGGCCATTGTCGTTCTAGGTTGTCTGAGTAAGATTTTGCCATTTTTGTAGATATCTACAGCTTCTGGGACCACAGTTCTTAAATATAAAGTAAGTAGGTGTGCCAGAAGGTGGCACATTCAGTTCTTTGAAACTTGAGGATCCCATTTCTTCAGCTAAGCTTTGGGTCTCTCAAAGCCAAATTAATACCTAAGAGGTATTAAATACAAGCAGATAGGGACAAACCACCAATGGCCACAAGATCTTCATGGTGTTGGCATTTTTGTGGAAGAAGGAAACAACAGGGCAGCATCTGATAGAAGTGAGACTAGGAGAACCCAAAACAGTCAATAGGTATTCACTGGAAAGCAAGGCAGGCTGATTTGAGAGCAGCAGCTGAAATGAGGAGGGGTGTTTCTTTCTCTAATACTGGATGAGTGCAAGGAGTCCACACTAAAAAGGTTTGAAGGAGCAGCAGTAGTCCAGCCCCTGTGAATTCTCAAAACCAGCCAGTCAGAGCTCCTATCAGGACAGGGTCCCAGGCTGAGGAGTAACTGCTGGAAGTAGAATGAAAACTGAGCAGGACAGACAACAGGGACAAGGAAAGACAAAACCAGGGAGTGGAAGAGCCAGGAAACCTCAAGTGAGCTGCCCTATTTTTGAACATTACAGCACAGCTGAAAAGAATTCTCTGAGAAGTTTTTTTTTTTTTTTTTTTTTTTTTTTTTTTGCGGTACGCGGGCCTCTCACTGTTGTGGCCTCTCCCGTTGCGGAGCACAGGCTCCGGACGCGCAGGCTCAGCGGCCATGGCTCACAGGCCCAGCCGCTCTGCGGCATGTGGGATCTTCCCAGACCGGGGCACGAACCCGTGTCCCCTGCATCGGCAGGCGGATTCTCAACCACTGCGCCACCAGGGAAGCCCCTCTGAGATGTTTTAAACACTATCCTGAACACGCCTCATTCTAAAAGTTCAGGAAATCAATTTCACACAAAAATCAGCAACAGAAGAATATGGAAGTCAAATCTATACCAAGCTATTATAAGGTAAAAGAATAAGGAGCAGAATCGCTCCTACAGACAATGAAAGCATGTCAGAAAGGCATGCTCTCAAAATGGAATAAAACTATAACCTATTATTTTATTTTTTTTTATTTTTTTATTTTTATTTTTGCGGTATGTGGGCCTCTCACTGTTGTGGCCTCTCCCGTTGCGGAGCACAGGCTCCGGATGCGCAGGCCCAGCGGCCATGGCTCACGGGCCCAGCCGCTCCGCGGCATATGGGATCCTCCCAGACCGGGGCACGAACCCGTATCCCCTGCATCGGCAGGCGGACTCTCAACCACTGCGCCACCAGGGAGGCCCTAACCTATTATTTTAAAACAAACTTAAAGAGACTAAGAAAAAGATATAAGATATTAAAGAACAGTACAAATCAGAATTAGAAAAACTCAGAAATGAGGTGGCAAAACTCAGGAAAAGACTAAAAGTAATATAAAACCTTGTGGTCTTCATATAAACTTTCTTTTTTTTACCAAGTAACTAGAGAGATAATAGATCTAAAGGCCAGTAGTGAGTATTGGATACATAGGTACGTATAGAACTAAAATGAAATGAGAGCTAAGGAGAGGTTGTAGTTTATAATTATATCAGTATTGTCATTCCAATACTGTCATATGTATAATGTGTGAAAAGAGAAATGAGGAATTATTAAATATTCTTATTCTGTCACCCCTGCTGTCCTTGAACGCCAGGATTCTCAGTGTGAAAGAAAGGAGGCATATATATATATGTATATATATATAGAGAGAGAGAGAGAGAGAGAGAGAGAGAGAGAGAGAAAAGGTTAAGTAAAAGTTCTGCAGGCTTAAGTTTGAATTGTAAGCAGCAAAATGAACTCATGAAGTCCTGTGTGTGTGTGTGTGTATGTGTTTCCTAGTTCTGTGTACGAATGAAAAAGCCTAGAGATAATGACCAACCCAGTAGCAATGAGTTAGTACCCAGACTGTGGTCTTGAAATAAAATTTTTTGCTAAAAGTAACTTGGGCTTAATAAAGAAATAGCTGATTCTAGGTCTGGGGCAGGAAAGCTAAGATGGGCATGGAATATCTTGTCTCACGCCCAGAGGGGACTGCTCGGAAGCTACCAAATCCTACTTGGGTCATGACAAAAGGACTCTCCCAGCCAACTTAAAGAGGCTCCCACTGGATAAAGGTGGGACAGATTGTGTTTCAATAATGATAAAAATCACAGTGGGTGAAGCTCAATAAATATGTTGAAACCCATGAGTTTATAGCATTAAAAAATTAATCACCTTCATAGCATGACAGAAAACTTCTTCGTTGTCTTGAAAACCTGTAAATAAATGAAAAGGACCAAGCATCTTCCTACCTTTCCTATATGAACTGTACCACAAGTAGTCAAAGAGTAGAAGAGGACAAGTGTCTCTTTATAAAATATTCCAACAAATAAACTAATAAAATGTCTGACTCTATTTTTTTGATGTTTGACTGCTGTCAACTTTTTTTTTTTTTTTTTTTTGCGGTACGCGGGCCTCTCACTGTTGTGGCCTCTCCCACTGCGGAGCACAGGCTCCGGACGCTCAGGCTCAGCGGCCATGGCTTACGGGCCTAGCCGCTCCGCGGCATGTGGGATCTTCCCAGACTGGGGCACAAACCCGTGTCCCCTGCATCGGCAGGCGGACTCTCGACTATTGCGCCACCAGGGAAGCCCTCAGCTTTTAAGCCTCATTCTTTCTCTTTTCACCTTTTGCTCCGAATCTGGGCAAGCTGATAAGATTGGGTGCTCTCTCCTTTGGCACCTATGGAAAGTTCAAACCACACAAGTCCCATCCATGCACAGAAACCCTCACCTCAGTCTCACCTTCTAATCAAAATAAAAACCCTAAGCCAGTGTCCTTTTCTTGGTCTCTCAAGTCATTTCTGGGCTAGCTGAGAAGACCAGCCATGCTCCTCCAGAAGCTTCATTATGTAAATAATAAGCCTTTTCATTCCCTCTCGGTATGTGTGTGTGATGTTATCAATCTTGACATCCAAACCAATTTTGGATGAGGATCCATTCTTTCTCTTCAGAATGATCTCATCATAAACTAAAATGAAAAGATAGACTTAGAATGTTGCCATTTGTAACACCCAATTAAAAAAATGTATCTAAGCATTCAGGGTCAAAGGCTGCTAACATCATAAAATGAGAGACACATCAGACATGTGTTCCTCCTATAATTTTGATAGAATCTGAATCTGTGTGTGAGTGTGAGTGTGTATTCAGAACAAGTTAAGACATGATGGATCTGGTACTCATACCCTGCTTGTGGAAATATGTATTGGTATTATTTTTCTAGAAAGAAATTTAGGAATAAATTTTAAGAACCTTAAAAGTTGTGAAGTTCTTTGTCACATCCTTGCAGATATCAAGTCTGAGGAATGATTAGTGACATGATATAATATTTATACATAAGTATATATTTACAGTATAGTAATGTCGTGTCATTTAAAGTAGCTAAAGAAGGAAGATATGTAATGTCTAAATGTAAAGGAAAAGGCTGAATGACATGCAGTAAATTAAAAGATGCTTTTGAAAAAAATGTAATAAGCATCAATGCTTGAAATATGTGCCATAGTGTTAAGTTATTTTAAAAAGCAAGAGACAAATGAGTGTTTAAAATGGTTATATATATGACTAGTAGAAAACCTGGGAGAAAATTCAGCAATGCAAACTCTATGACTCCTGATGAAAACCAGTGTTTGAGAACCATTCTCCAGTCAGCCTGTGAGAAATGAGAGATCCTCAGCAAAGTCAGCAGGCAGCACTTATCACATTCTAAGGCTACATGTTCACTGTAGATTGGGTCTATAAACCTCATTCCTTGGTCCAAATACTCTTGCAATAACAAGCAGGGAAAGGAGCCTTAACATTCCCTAAAGGGGGGTGATAATAGAGAATGCCCTCACCTTTTCAAATAAAAGTTGCAGGTCATCATTATCATCATCACTGTCATCAATCATCATTGATTCTGTGCTTGTCAGGGATGGGCTTATGAATGCCAGAGCCCCTGGGGCACTGAAAGGTAACTTTTCATATCACACGAGAGCACACACATGAGAATTTTAGTCTCCCTGGCAAGCCTGTAAGTTCCAAGGAGCTGAGTGTGTGTCTGTCCTGATCCCTGCTGGGGCCCTGGCTCCCAGCCCAGAGCCTGGCACAGAGAGAGTACCTGATTAATATTTGTCAAATGGATGAACAAATGTTTCTGTGACAGATGTGCTCCTAGGGAACCAATTCTCCAGTGTTTAAGCCTTCTTTCTCTAGTGAGAGATGGACTGAAATTATCTCAAGGAAAAGATGCTCTATGCCCTACCCCAACATAATGGATTGTTATTAAATGTGGGAAGCCTGCTACTTCAATATTAATACTATCTACCATTTATTGTACCCTAGAAGGTATAATAAATATGTGTTGAATATTTCATATTCATTATGTCTAATACTTGAACCATGTTATCTCTCCATTTTGCCTATATGGAAATTGAGACTCAGAGAATTTAAGTGACTGGGCTGAGACCACAGAGCTGGGAGCCCCCAAGTCAAGGTGACTGTATGTTTCCATAGCCCACATGCAGTCATAAGGATCAAATCAAGAAAAGAGAGAAGATGAAAGTTACCTCTAGATGTCTCCAAAGAAGGGAATGAATAAATAAGAATATCATCAGTAGGCGGTGAGCTTAAGTTGGTGGGAAACTCCCAAATATTTCAGTTGGTTTGCTCATTTTCATTTGATAAGGAAAAATGGAGTTCTTCAATCAGTTACCTTAATCCTATCTTCAGGGAAGGCAAAACATGGTGTTAGAGATGAGAATAGCTTAAAAAAAAAAAGGAGCTTGAAAGTTCTTGAAAAGATGAAACACAAGGGATGCTGAGGAAAATGGGGATTTGAATCAGGTAGAGATTTTTTTTCAGGTTTTTTATAAACTTTGGCTGTACAGAGATTCACTATTGGAAGGTGAAGAGGAATGAGCAATTAATTAATGTATTAATGGGACAAAAGGTTAGCAAAAATGAAACAAATATCCAAATGATTGAAATTTGAATATTTCATCTAGAAATGTATACGCATGGAATTTTAATTTGTTTATTGACACTAAAAATGGAAATTAAAGGATAGTTTCTATTCTTAAATATTAATCATTTAGGAGAAATGGTTAATAATGGGGAATTGAAGTACTTTCATAAATGGGATTCAAAACCAATAATTAAAGTAAAGATTTTAAGATTAAAACAATGAAAACCTGATTGTTAAACAATATTCAGCCAAAGAATACAGTAGTGATAAAAATAATTCAAGTGTTTATAGATGCTGACATTTTTGGAGAATTTGTAAAGTCCTTACTTTTGTAAGAAGAATTTATTTTACCACTCTGAGACAGAAAATGTTCTAGGTGTCTTAAGGAAAGTTAAATAATATACAGATTTGCAAGATTCTTACTGACCATTATCGTCCACTGATTCTCAATACTGGCTGCACATTAGAATCACCTGGATAGCTTAAACAATGTTCATCTTGGGTCCCTACCCCACACTAATTAAACCAGAACCTCTGGGAATGAAAATCAGTATTTTTAAGAGCTCCCCAGATGATTATATTTTGCTGCCAGGGTTGAGGATCACTAATTTAAACAGTGATGAGTAAGATTATATACCAGATGAAAGTAAGAACCATGCATGATTTATTTAGCATGGTGTCTGGGACATGATAGATACTTGATAAAGACTTGTTGAATGAATTTAGTAATTCTGTGGCATATCTATAATTAGGAAAGCCTACCAATGCTTCCTCCCCCATAATGTCATTTTTTAAATTGCCTGTGCTGAGTGATAACTTATTTTCACTTCTCCTTGAGTATGTGTTCAAATAATATTTTCTGATTCGTAGTCTAAAAAACTGAAAGGTCCTTTGAAATGCGACTGAATTGGGATGTGTCTATTTCTTGTCACCCAAAGGAACCAGCTGACTTTCTTACCATCAAATGGTCTTTTAGCACCTGAAACTGGGTGGGACAACACTGACATTCTGACACCAGAAGCCATGCTTTGACACATTTTTGATGGTGACCTGCTGTAAGACATATTCTACGTAAGAACCAGTATATCCATACATTTAAATCTGAAACGAAAATCAGTACTTCCCTTTAATATGTGAGATAATCTCAGATGTTTTCTATTCTATTTTATTCGTTTAAAATGTTAGTAAAATGTGGGCTTCCCTGGTGGCACAGTGGTTGAGAGTTCGCCTGCCGATGCAGGGGACAGGGGTTTGTGCCGCGGTCCGGGAAGATCCTACATGCCGCAGAGCGGCTGGGCCTGTGAGCCATGGCCGCTGAGCCTGCGCATCTGGAGCCTGTGCTCCGCAATGGGAGAGGCCACAACAGTGAGAGGCCCACGTACCACACACAAAAAAAAGAGGTAGTAAAATGTAATTTCATGACCCACTAGGGGATCTTCACTCACACTGAAAGACACTGCAATAATTGGACAGTGCACATAGCATGGCCAAAGCAGAATAACAATGTTTTCCTTGCTGTGGAAGAGAAAATGGATTTTCAGTGCTTATAACTAACTCATAATACACTTGCCGGAAATGTATATTTTATTGTTTACTGTCTATTTCTTGCAATATGAATGTATGCTTCCTGGGGGAAGAACTCCCATCTGCCCTGTACATCATTGTTATCACCAACCAGATAGAAACACAGTGCCTGGCTCATGTTAGCCACTCAAAACATGCTCATTAAATTGATGAAGAAATAAATGAATAAGTCTGTACTATAATGATTTCCCAGACACAATAACATTACATGAAATTTTCAATTATTTTCCAAACAGCTTTCATTTCCAAAGTCCTAGTTATACAATTTTCATCCTCTTGAAAAGCCAGCAATGTCATTATTGTTTTAAAAGGGATTATTAAAGAGATACATGGCATATTCAGTGGAAAATATCACGCGGCTCCTACAACTCATCCTAGAGTTAAAAAAAAAATCGTCTTTTTTCATGGCCCTAAGACCTATGAACCGAGAGAGAGAGACAAATCTATCTTTTGAATATTTTTCTGGGAATAATAATTTCCAAATATCTTGGCAGGGAATTGGGTAGCCTTTGGAAGTAAGAGTTCCATCAAATCAGGAGCCTGGGAGCCATGAATGGTGAATACCAGTGAGGCTGCCAAATCACAGGAAGATCCTGACCTATGAAGGAGGGGATTGAGAAGAAGTGAAAATGACCAGTAATAGGCGCACGGTGGAGGAAATGAAGAAACAAAGGGCTACATGGCAGGGGACCTGGGAGCACAAAGGCAACCCAGGGAAAGAGAACAAAGGGTGAGAACTTACATCTATAGCTATCCATCCATATACATACAGAGCATACCACAGATAGCACATAAGTCTACGTCAGCCAGCTCTCATGGAGCCAATTGATTCACCAGGTTCAGTTCAAAGATTTGTTGCACTTAGAGATACATAGTCCAAGCTTCTGGTGTTGATGGAGGTTGCGAATCAATCCGTTCACTTAGTCGGTGAATATTTATTGAACATTTGCCTTGTGTAAGTATTAGGAAGAGAATGGCCAGTATAGTAGATGCACTACCTGTCCTTATGAAATTTTTATTCTGATGGGGAATTTAGACACAGTTAATACTAATAAATGAATTATACAATTAATCATTGATCTCAATTTAAAAGATTATGGAGATGGCCAGTGGTATTGTAAACACTTGAGCTACGATCTAAAGCCTGAAGAGGAGCCAACTAGGGCATTCCAAGTAGAGAGGACAGTATTTGCAAAGGCCCTGTGGCAGGGAAGTCTGTTCCATTTGAGGACAGTGTGGCTGGAGCGCAGTGAATGAGGGCAGAATCACTAGGGAAGTAAGCAGGGTCTGGACTTGCAGGGCATGCTAAGGATTTGCTATTTTCTCCTCAGAGAAATGGGAATCCATTCAAGGGTTCTAAGCAGAGTTCAGAGGGGCAGCACTGGGGAGAGATCAGGGGCAGGATTTAATATGAGTATATCTGTGTAAGGCCGATTCTGTGGCACATGTTCCAGCCTGCTGGTTGTCAGTTGCTGTGAGCCTCTCATTCTAATTCTAACTGATGAGGTTTTGTTAGGCCCAACAGCTTTAGTTCTTTTACTGAATGATCTTTCCATTATGTCCCTGAATCTGTCCATTTTACTGTGCAGAGAAGTTCCCCAGTGTAAACCATTTCTCATTAGAGAATGATTAAAAAAAAAAAAAAAAAGCTTTGCCTCTCTGTTGCTACTGAAGAAAGTGTTCTTGAGAGAGAGGCTTGTCTTAATCTTGGGCTTGTAACTCGTGCACTCCAATAATGATTTGCAATAAATCTGCTTAAATCCTCATCGTATCTCCCTTTTAATCCACAGCTCCTTCCCAACATATCAAGCCTGGGAAGACACAAATCCCCTCACTTATTAAAAGAAACCCACAGCTCCATAACCTGAGAGTGTAGTTCCATTTGTACAAGAGTGTGACTAAGTACAGCTTTGTGAAATTTTGATGAAAATGGAATTTTACTTTCCAGATGAGGAAAGTGAGAGCCAGAGGGCTTGGGACTCTAATAGTCCAAGAGCCCTATCTAGACAGCTAGGATGCATCCTTTTAGGGTTTTTATATTGCTTTTTAGATTAGATCAAATTCAATTTGACTATGAACCATTATTTCTAAAAAAACCTATTCTTGAAAAAATTCAGGTGTGAAATCTGAACCTTAGTGGGAACATTTGAGTTTAATTACCACATCTAAAAATGAGGGAAGATTGGGAAAATTCTTTTAAATATTTATAAAGGAGTTATTGTGTGTCAGGCACTGTGCTGAATGCAGCTTTAGGTGCACTATGTCATTTTACCCTTGTAACTGTTCTATGAGGTAGATGCTACTAACATTTCCATTTTACAGGTGAGGAAAATGAGACTCAGAATGGTTAATTCAGTGCTTGAGATTGTGGAAGAACCAGGATCTGAACCCTGTTTATACATTTCAAACACCCTCTCTTTTAATTCCAGTACAATACTATAATATTAATTGCCTAAAATGTATGAGCACCAGGCCAGTTTTGACAGGTTCCTAGTATTGTCTAATAATGTGACGTTAGTAACTCAGTCTGGCATCTAGGAAAGGTGGTGACTTGAGTTTAGAAATCAAACACCTCCCTCCCCTCTCTTCCTCCCCATTAGCTGACCAAAAAGACCAAAGAATCCAAAAACAGGGGGAAGAAAACTTGCATCAGTACAGCAGACCAGAGGTGGTGCCATACACATGTCAGAAACTTGCAGGAATTTCTGATATGGTACAGAAATCACATGTGAAAGTAGGGCAGTTTTAAGGGAACGAAGCAGAAACGCATCTGCAGAATCCTTAACAGCCGCTAATTTGGACTCACACTGGGGTGGAGTGAGGCAGGCTGCAGGACAGAGGGGTTTCCCTCAGAGCCCCTGCTACACTGGGGTCAATCAACAGCAGTCAACCCAGCAGGCAGAGGTTCCATCAGGGAAAAAGCCCTGGGGAGGTGGACTGCATATTGAGAGGCAATTTAAGAGCAACTGGGTGGATTTATTTATTTTTTTCTCTCCATCTGTGATGTCAAGAAGGTAACAAAACATTACCTACAGCAAACATTTCAATCAGAACATGCAATTCATTTAGAATACAAACTTCCTAAGTAAGATAGGTAGTCTGTCCCAAGGAATGGAGCATGCATTTGTTTCTTAGCCTTGGGATTACACAGGGAAGATTCCATTGGTATTTGTGGTGCAGAGAGAAAGATGGTGTGCTGTTTGCTGGTTTTCAAGGTGTGGAAAGTTGATTCTTATCATTCCTTTTTTTCCTCTCTATAAGTTCTGCCCCCTGCCTATCCTATAAGACCCAGCTCAATTGCCCATTCTTTCATAAAACCATTACTAACCTCCTTAGTTTTCATCCCCCTAAACCAGCAGTAATGTCTACATCCTTTTGTGTTTGTTTGCTAATTGTTGATTACTTAATTTTTAAAGTTATAGTTGTATAGGGTTAAAATCAAAACTCACTACGAGGAGGGTATAAGATGAAAATATATCTCCCTACCACCCCAGCCCTCTACCTTCTCCCCAGAGGCATTTTCTGTTTTCAGTTTCTTAACTATCTCTCCAAAGATAGTCACCTATACCAGCAAATAGAAGTTCCCTCTGCACATTTTTCTGCCCCTTCCCGCCTTCATTTTAGCATGTATCTTGGAGATTATTCTACATCAAACATAGAGATCCACCTCATTTATTTCCATGGCTGTCTACCATTACATTCATGTCTCCCTCTTTTGAATCCCACGGGTGTACCTGCATTGCTGCTGTTAAGATACATATCTCGGGCCTCCCTGGTGGCGCAGTGGTTGAGAGTCTGCCTGCCGATGCAGGGGATACGGGTTTGTGCCCTGGTCCGGGAGGATCCCATATGCCGCGGAGCGGCTGGGCCCGTGAGCCATGGCCGCTGGGCCTGCGCGTCCGGAGCCTGTTCTCTGCAACGGGAGAGGCCACAGCAGTGAGAGGCCCGCGTACCGCAAAAAAAAAAAAAAGATACATGTCTCATTGACCTTGAGATCTAGTGTCCGTACACTTCTCTGCTGGATTTTAATTCATTAATGGCAAAGACTATATATTATTCTTTGTTACATTTCTTTAAGTCTTATTATCATCTTAAGGTAGAAGTATGAAATAATTAAATTGTAAAGTTCTGTCAATGTGCCATTTTGTCATAGAATAACAAGTTTTTTTTAAAAATTGAGGTATAATTTATAAGCAATAAAACGCTCAAATCTTAAGTGTTCAGTTCGATAAGTTCTGACAGTTGTAACTAACAGTCAAAGTAAGATACGGAATGTTTCCATCCGCCTGGAAAACTCCCTCATGCAGCCCTCCAGTCAATTTTTAACTGTCCCCCACACCAGAGGCAATGATTTTCTGATTTCTGTCACCATATGTCAATTTTCTATTTTCTTGTACTTAATTTAAGTGAAATAACATAGTATATATTCTTTGGTTCCTTTTCACTGCTGAGTAATAACAACTTTCATGTATAACATACAGCAGCGTTAATTATATTTTTCATGTTGCACATTACATCCCTAGCACTTACGTATCTCACAATGGGAAGTTCTAGTACCTTTTGACTATCTTTATCCAACTCCGCCTCTCTTACCCACAACCTTTGGTAATCACAAATCTGATCTCTTTTTCTATGAGCTTGTTTGTTTTTGAAGTATAGTTGACCTACAACACTATGTTAGTTCCTGTTATACAACATAGTGATTTTTTCTATACATTTTAAAATGATCACAACATTAAGTCCAGTCACAGTATGTCACTATACACAGATATTACTTAGTTATTGCCTATATACCCCCACACACCGTACATTTTGTAATCATGATTCATTTGTTTTGCAACTGTAAGTTTGTACTTCTTAATCTCCTTCAACTATTTCTTTCTTCCCCATGCCTCCCTCTCCTCTGGTAATCACCCATTTATTCTCTGTATTTATAACTCTGTTTCTTTGTTATGTTCCTTCATTTGTTTTGTTTTTTAGATTCCACATGTAAGTGAAATCAAGCAGTGTTTGTTTTCCTTTGTCTGACTTATTTCACTTAGCATAATACTCTCTAGGTCTATCCATGTTATTGCAAATGGCAAGATTTTATTCTTTTTTATGGCTTAGTAATATTCCATTGTGTTTGTGTGTATGTGTTATATATGTATCATATCTTTTCATACTTTTTATCCATTCATCTGTTGATGGGCACTTGGGTTGCTTCCATAGCTTGGCTATTATAAATAATGCTTCAATGAACATAGGGGTGCATATATCTTTTCTAATTAGTGTTTTTGTTTTCTTTAGATAAATATCCAGGAGTGGAATTGCTGAATCATATGGTAGTACTATTTTTAATTTTTTGAGGAACCTTCAAAATGTTTTCCATAGTGGCTTGGCTGCACCAATTTATGTTCCTGCGAACAGTGCATGAGGGTTCCCTTTTCTGTACATCCCTACCAACACTTGTTATTTGTTGTCTTTTTGATTGTAGCCATCCAGACAGGTGTGAAGTGATATCTCATTTTGGCTTTGATTTGCATTTCTCTGATCATTAGTGATTTTCTTCTAGAAGTTTCATGGTTTCAGGTCTTACATTTAAGTCTTTAATCCATTTTTAATTTATTTTTCTGCATGGTGTGAGAAAGTCCAGTTTGATTCTTCTGCATATGGCTGTCCAGTTTTCCCAACACCATTTATTGAAGAGGCTGTATTTTCCCCGTTTAATATTCTTGCCTCCTTTTCATAGATTAATTACCCATGTAAGCGTGGGTTCATTCTTGATTCTCTATTCTGTTCCCTTGATCCATGTGTCTATTTCTGTGCCAGTACCATACTGTTTTGATGACTGTAGCTTTATAGTGTAGTTTGAAACCAACTTTTTGCTTCTTCCTCAAGGTTGTTTTTTTTTTTTTTTTTTTTTTTTTTTTTAGCTAATTGGGCCTCTCACTGTTGTGGCCTCTCCCGTTGCGGAGCACAGGCTCCGGATGCGCAGGCTCAGTGGCCATGGCTCACGGGCCCAGCCGCTCAGCAGCATGTGGGATCTTCCTGGACTGGGGCACAAACCCGCGTCCCCTGCACCGGCAGGCGGACTCTCAACCACTGCGCCACCAGGGAAGCCCCTCAAGATTGTTTTGACTCTTCAGGGTCTTTAGTGTTTCCATACAAATTATATAATTATTATAATTCTGTGAAAAATGCCATTGGTATTTTGATAGGGATTATGTTGAATCTGTAGATCGCCTTGAATAATATGGTCACTTTAACAATATTAATTCTTACAATCCATGAACATGGTATATCTTTCCATCTGTTTGTGTCATCTTCAATTTCTTTAATTAGTATCTTATCAATTTCCAAATACAGGTCTTTTACCTCCTTAGTTGATTAATCCCTAGGTATTTTACTCTTGTTGACATGATTGTGAATGAGATTATACTTTTACTTTTGCTTTCTCATAGTTTGTTGTTAGTGTTTAGAAATCCAACAGATTACTGTATATTAATGTTGTATCCTGTAACTTTATTGAATTCATTGATGAGCTCTGGTGGTTTTTTGGTGGCATCCTGAGGATTTTCTATGTATAGTATCATGTGATCTGCAAGCAGTGACAGTTTTAATTCTTCATTTCCAATTTGGATTTCTTTTATTTCTTTTTCTTGTCTGATAGCTGTGGCTAGGACTTCCAATACTATGTTGAGAGAGTGGGCATCTTTGTCTTGTTTCTGATCTTAGAGGAAATGCCTTCAGCTTTTCACAGTTGACTATGATGTTAGCTATGGGCTTATTATATATGGCCATTATTATCTTTTTTTATATTTAATCTTATTTATTTTTGGCTGCATTGGGTCTTTGTTACTGCGCATGGGCTTTCTCTAGTTGCGGTGAGCAGGGGCCACTCTTCGTTGCAGTGCGCGGGCTTCTCATTGCAGTGGCCTCTCCTGTTGGGAGCACTGGCTCTAGGTGCGCAGGCTTCAGTGGTTGTGGCACACGGGCGTAGCTGCTCCATGGCACATGGGATCCTCCCGGACTAGAGCTTGAACCCGTATCCCCTGCATTGGCAGGTGGATTCCCAATCACTGAGCCACCAGGGAAGTCCCTGGCCATTATTATCTTGAAGTATGTTTCCTCTATACCAACTTTGTGGAGGTTAGTTTTATCATAAACAGTTGTTTCATTTTCTCAGAAGCTTTTTTTGAATCTATTGGGATCATCATATGGTTTTTATTCTTCAGTTTGTTAATGTGGTGCATCACACTGATTGATTTGCAGATACAGAACAATCCTTGCATCCCTGGGATAAGTCCCACTTGGTCATGGTTTATAATCCTTTCAATGTGTTGTTGAATTTGGTTTGCTATGATTTTGTTGAGGATGTTTTCATCTATGTTCATCAATGTTTTAGGCCTGTAATGTTCTTTTTTTGTGTGATATCTTTCTCTGGTTTTGGCATCAGGGTGATGCTGGCCTCATAGAATGAGTTCAGAAGGTTTCCTTCCTCTGCAATTTTTTGGAATAGTTTGAGAAGGATAGGTGTTAACTCTTCTCTAAAAGTTTGGTAGAGTTCACCTGTGAAGGCTTCTGGTCCTGGACCTTTGTTTTGGGGGAGTTTTTTAAATTACTGATTCAGTTTTCTTCTGGTAACTGGTCTGTTCATATTTTCTATTTCTTCATAGTTCAGTCTTGGAAGAGTGTACATTTCTAAGAATTTGTCCATTTCTTCTATGTTGTCCATTTTATTGGTGTATAATTGTTCATAGTAATCTCTTATGATCCTTTGTATTTCTGTGGTGTTGGTTATAACTTTTCCTTTTTCATTTCTGATTTTATTGATTTGAGCCCTCTCTCTTTTTTATCTTGGTGAGTCTGGATAAAGGTTTATGAATTTTGTTTAACTTTCAAAGAAAAGTTGTAGTTTCATTAGTCTTTTCTATTGTTTTTTAGTCTCTATTTCATTTATTTTTGCTCTGATCTTTATGATTTCTTTCTTTTCACTAGCTTTGGGTTTTGTTTATTCTTCTTTTTCTTACCTTTAGGTGTAAGGTTAGGTTGTTTATTTGAGATTTTTCTTGTTTCCTGAGGTAAACTTTTATTACTATAAATTTCCCTCTTAGAACTGCTTCTGCTGCATTCATGGATTTTAGATTGTTATGTTTACATTTTCATTTTTCTCCAGGTATTTTTAAATTTCTTCTTTGATTTCTTCAGTGATTCATTGATTGTTTAGTAGTATATTGTTTAGGTTCCAATTACTTGTGCTTTCTGCAGTTTTTGTCCCTATAGTTGATTCCTAGTCTCATAGTGTTGTGGTTAGAAAAGATGCTTGGTATGATTTCAATTTTCTTTAATTTACCAAGGTTTATTTTTTCTCCTAACATGTGATCTATCCTGGAGAATGTTCCATGTGCACTTGAAAAGAATGTGTATTCTGCCGTCTTCTGATGGAATGCTTTTTATATATGTCTATTAAGTCTATCTGATAATAATGTGTAGTTTAAGGCCAGTGTTTCCTTATTGACTTTCTGTCTGGATGATCTGTCCATTGATGTAAGTGGGGTGTTAAAGTCCCCTCCAATTATTATGTTACTCTCAATTTCTCCCTTTATGTCTGTTAATATTTGCTTTATGTATTTAGGTGCTCCTCTGTTGAGTGCATATATATTTATAATGGCTATATCTTCTTTTTAGATTGATCCCTTGATCATTTTGAAATGTCCTTCTTTGTCTCATGTTACAGTCTTTGTTTTAAATTCTCTTTTGTCCGGTATAAGTATTGCTACTCTGGCTTTATTTTTATTTTCATTTGAATGGAATGCCTTTTTCCATCCCCTCACTTTCCCTCTGTTTGTGTTTTTAGATCTGAAGTGAGTTTCTTACAGCCTGCATATATATAGGTCTTGTTCTTGTATCTGTTCAGCCACTCTGTGTCTTTTGATTGGATCATTTAGTCCATTTACATTTTAAGTAATTATTGATAGGTATGTATTCATTGTCATTTTATTAATTTTTTTGTAATTCTTTTTTGTTCCTTTCTTCTTTGGCTGTCTTCCCTTGTGATTTGATGACCATCATTATTGTTATTTTCAGATTCCTTTCTTTTTTCTGTGTTTATATTATAAATTTTTTGTTTGTAGTTGCTGTGAGGTTTATAGATAGCACTATCTATGTGTATATACGTGTATATTTATATCTATATCTATATGATTATTTTAAATTGCTGATCTCTTAAGTTCAAACACATTTTAAAAACCCTGCATTTTTATTCCCCCACACCACATTTACTGTTTTCAGTGTCATATTTTGCATCATTTTGTTTTGTGTATCCTTTAACTGCTTATTGTGTGTATAGATATTTTTACTACTTTTAACATACCTACTTGCTTTATACATGGTTGATTTACTACCTTTACTGTATATTTGCCTTTACCAATGAGCCTTTCCCTTTCATAGTTTTCATGTTTAGGTTGTGGCCTTTTCTTTTTCACTTAGAGAAGTCCCTTTAACATTTCTTATAAAGCTGGTTTGGTGGTGCCAGCTTTTGCTTGTCTGTGAAACTTTTGATTTCTCCATCAAATCTGAATTAAAGCCTTGCCAGGTAGAGTATTCTTGGTTGTAGGTTTTCCCCTTTCATCACTTTAAATATATGCTACTCCCTTCTGGTCTGCAGAGTTCCTGTTGAAAAGTCAGCTGATAGCCTTATGGGAATTTCCTTGTGCATAACTTGTTGCTTTTCCCTTGCTGCTTTTAATATTCTCTCATTATCTTTAATTTTTGCCATTTCAGTTACAATATGTCTTGGCATGGTCCTCTTTGGGTTGATCCTATTTGGGACTCTATGCTTCCTGGACCTGGATGTCTGTTTCCTTTCCCAGGTTAGGAAAGTTTTTCAGATATTATGTTTTCAAATATGTTCTCTTCTCCTTTATCTCTCTTTTCCCATCTGGGACGCCTATAATATGAATTTTAGTACACTTGATGTTGTCCTGGGGTCTCTTAAATGGTCCTCATTTATTTATTTTTTAGTTTTTCTATTCAGCTTCAGTGATTTCCACTATTCTGTCCTCCAGCTCACTGATCCATTCCTTTGTATCATCTTATCTACTGTTGATGCCTTCTAGAATATTTTTTATTTCAGTTATTGTATTGTTAAGCTCTACTTGGTTCTTCTTTATCTCTTCTAACTCTTCTAAACTTTTCACTGTGTTCATCCATTCTTCTCCTGACTTCTTTGAGCATCTTTACAATCACTACCTTGAACTTTTTATCAGGTATGTTGCCTAGATCCACTTCAGTTTGTTCTTCTTTGGGGGCTTTACCTTGTTCCTTCCTTTGGAACATGTTCCTCTGTCTCCTCATTTTGCCTAATTTGCTGATTTTATTTCTGTATCAATATTTGGTAGTTTGTTTATGTTTCCCAACCTTGGAGAAATGGCCTTTTGTAGGAGATTGTCCTGTGTGTCCCTTCAGCTCACTCCCCTCTGGTCACCAGAGCTATATGCTCTAGGGGTGCCCCTTATTTGGGCTGCATGGGTTCTTCTGTTGTGGCAGGGTTACTCAGTGGGTGGTCTGGTAGGCATGGCTGGTCCTCTGTCTGGTTGATTGCCAGATTCTGCCTTGTGTGAAGGCTGCTGGATGCTGGTGAGTGGGACTGTGTTACAAGGCCACTGGCTGTGAGCCCAGGGTTGGGGGTCCTGGGACAAGTGCTGGCCCACTGGTGGGCAGAGGTAGGTTCTAGAGTGGTGGATGTAGGGCTTGGGGTCTCGGATAGAATGTCAGCCTGATGGTGGGCAAGGCTGGTTCCTGAGATGGCTGGCTGTGGGGTCCAGGGAGTCCCAAAGCTGGTGTTGGCCTACTGGTGGGTGGGGCCAAATCCCAGGGTGGTTGGCTGAAGGGCTCTAGTGGTCCTGGGGCTGGTGTCTGCCAACTGGTGGTCAGGGTTAGGGCCCAGGGGGTCCCAGAGCTGGTGCCTGTCAACTGGGTTGTGAGGCTAGTTCCAGGGCTAGTGTGAGCCCACTGGTGTGTGTAGCTGGGTCTCATGGTCTCTGGCTGCAGGGCCCTGGTGGTGCCGGGGCTAGTTTCAGCACACTGCCATGCAAAGCCAGGTCCTAAGCCCTCTGGTGGACAGGGCTGGGTCCTGGGGCAGCAGGCCTATTGGTGGGTGGGGCTGTGTCTCTGCCCAGGTAGTTGCTTGGCCTGAGACAACCCGGTACTGGTGCTAAGAACCTATTGGGTGGGGCTAGGTCCTGATGTTAATAAGCTAGAGGGAGAATTCCAAAGTGGCATTTGCCAGCACCAGTGTGCTCGTATTAGAACATGCTCCCCAAAATGGCTGCCACCAGTGTCTATTTCTCTGGGGCGAGCCCCAGCTGTTTTCTGCCTCTCCAGGAGGCTCTCCAAGATCAGCAAGTGGGTATGATCTAGGCTTCTTTCAAAATACTGTTTCTACACTGGGTCCCAGAGCATGTGAGATTTTATGTGCACCCTTTAGGAGTGAAGTCTCTATTTCTCACAACCCCTAGCTCTCCTGAAAGTAAGCTCTACTGGGCTTCAAATGTCCTGGGTGCTCATCTTCCCTGTGCAGGACCCCCAGGCTGTGGACCCCAATGTGGGACTCGGACCACTTACTTCTTGGGGAGAACCTCTACAATTATAATTATCCTGCTGTTTGTGGGTTGCCCATCCATGGATACGGGCCTTGACTATACCATGTCTCTATTTCTCCTACCCTCTTATTATGGTTCCTTCTTTATATATTTATTTATTTAATACAGCAGGTTCTTATTAGTTATCAATTTTATACACATCAGTGTATACATGTCAATCCCAGTTGCACAATTCATCACCCCCCCACCACTTCCCCCCCTTGGTGTCCATACGTTTGTTCTCTACATCTGTGTCTCAATTTCTGCCTTGCAAACTGGTTCATCTGTACCATTTTTCTAGGTTCCATATATATGTGTTAATATACGATATTTGTTTTTCTCTTTCTGACTTACTTTACTCTGTTTGACAGTCTCTAGATCCATCCACGTCTCAACAAATGACCCAGTTTCGTTCCTTTTTATGGCTGAGTAATATTCCATTGTATATATGTACCACATCTTCTTTATCCATTCATCTGTCGATGGGCATTTAGGTTGCTTCCATGACCTGGCTATTGTAAATAGTGCTGCAGTGAACATTGGGGTGCATGTGTCTTTTTCAATTATGGTTTTCTCAGGGTATATGCCCAGTAGTGGGATTGCTGGATCATATGGTAATTCTATTTTTAGTTTTTTAAGGTGGTTCCTTCTTTATATCTTTAGTTGTAGAAGATCTTTTCTGTGAGTTTTCTGGCTTTTCTCATCAACAGTTGCTCTGTAAATAGTTGTAATTTTTGTGTGCCTGTGGAAGGAGGTGAGCTCAGGGTCTTCCTACTCTACCATCTTGGCCATGCCTCCTTGATTACTGTAGCTTTATTTTGAATTCATAGAGTATAAGTTTTACCACTTTGTTCTTTTTTAAGATTGTTTTTTCTTATTTTAGACCCTTTGAATTTTTATATAAATTTTAAGATTACTTTGCAATTTTCTTCAACAAAGCCTGCTGGGATTTTGCTTAGGACTATATTAAATCTGTTAGTCAATTTCAAGAGAATAGACACTTCCACAATTTTGAGATTTATGATTCCTGAAAATTGTATACTTTTCCATTTATTTGGATCTTATTTAATTTCTCTGAGGATGTTTTGTAATTTTCAATGTAGAGGTCTTACATATCTTCCATTGAGTTTATTCTAAGGTGTTTGATATTTTGGTTGCTATTATAAATTTAATTTTATTTTCCAATTGTTTATTACCAGAATAATGCATTACAATTAATCCATGTATTATATATTGGTATATATTATGATAGTTATGATTTATCAATGAATTGCTGTTTTGATCATTATGAAATATCCTTATTTTTCCTCTTGTAACTTTCCCTGTTCTAACGTCTTCTTTTTCTGATATAATACGGCTGTATCCCTTGCTTTTTTTTTTTTTGCGGTACACGGGCTTCTCACTGTTGTGGCCTCTCCCGTTGCGGAGCACAGGGCTCCGGACGCGCAGGCTCAGTGGCCATGGCTCATGGGCCCAGCTGCTCCACGGCATGTGGGATCTTCCCAGACCAGGGCTCGAACCCGTGTCCCCTGCATCAGCAGGCGGACTCTCAACCACTGCGCCACCAGGGAAGCCCTGTATCCCTTTCTTATATGTTGTGGTGTGCATGGTATATCTTTTTCAACCCTTCTAATTTCAACCTGTGACTTTATGTTTAAAGTATGTTTCTTGAAAACAGCATATAGTTGGATCTTGCTTTTCTATTCAGTCTGACAGTGTCTGCATTTTACATGTAGTGCTAATCCATTTATACCTAAAGTAAGTATCAATATTGTTGGAGTTGAAGTTTAGCTTCTTGGCATTTACTTTCTATATGTCTGTATTAGTTTGCTAGAGCTGCTATAACAAAGTACTACAGACTGGGTAAGTAACAGAAATTTATTTTCTCACAGTCTAGAGGCTGAAGGTCTGAGATCAGGGTATTTGCAGAGTAGGTTCCTTCTGAGGGCAATAAAGGAAGGATCTGTTCCAGGCTTCTTTCCTTGGCTTGTAGATGACCATCTTGTCTCTTTGTCTTTACACTGTCTTCCCTCTATCCCTATGTCTGTATCCAAATGTCCTCTTCTTATAAGGATATCAATCATATTGGGTTAGGGCCCACTTTTAACTTAATTACCTTTCTAAAGGCCCTAGCTCCAAATGAAGTAACATTCTGAGGTACTGTGGCTTATGACTTCAACATATGAATTTTGCGAGGAGGCACAGTTCAGCCCATAACAGTGTCTCAAAGGTCCTTAGTTCCTTTGTTCCTCCTTTCCTGCCTTCTTTTGGATAAATCTGGTACATTATTAGTGTTCCATTTTATACTTTTTATTGACTTCTTAGTTTTGCCTCTTTGTGTTATTTTTTAGTTGGTTGCTCTAGAGATTACTGTCTGCAACTTTAACTTTTCACAGCTAACTTCAAATATTATACCAGTTATGAACATTCTAAGAATGTTACTACACTATCATTCCATTTACCCCAAGCTGACCTTTGTGCTCTTTTTGCTATATATTTTACTTTTACATAAAGTAAACCCTATAGTAATAATGTATGTAGAAATAAATATGTTTATAAACCCTAAAGTATATTGATATTAGTTTTACCCTAAATAGTCAGTTATCTTTTAAAGATATGTGAAAATGAGAAAAAGTTAGTAGTCTTTAAGCAATTATGTATAAAAGTATAATTAAAAGATATATAGTATTTTAAAGCAATATAAAAATACATAAGCATATTTGTTTCTACATGCATTATTACTATTATTAAAAGTAAATAAAAATACGACATATTTTCATTCAGCAAGTCATACATATTGTTCTGTTGACTCTGGCCTCCATTAAAGCAGCAGTTTCTAACCTTAGCCATTACAACCAGAGAGATGAAGGCTAAGTGCAAAGGGAAAGTCCCTATAAAGGAAAGAAATCAATCTTCCATGTAATACTGGGTTTAGAAAATACTACTCCCTGCTCAGACATAGACATATGCATTCCTTCTCTACCATGGCCCCAGGAACCTCTTTGTCAAGGATCAGCAGGGCTTTTGAACACTATTAGAAAGATATACCTTCTGAATTTTAGCATCCAGTGAGTCTGCATAAGAAATCCTGGATGGATCTTTATACCACCCATCACTCACCTTTTGCAAGGAAAATGGAATAGGGCAAAGGCAAAGAGAGAATGAGGTCTTCTGAAGATAAGAATGATCTGGTTTACAGGAGTGACTCTCCACTGGTGAAAACATTGGGGCTTGGAGATATTGAGAGATTTTTTTGGTATGTAATTGTAGAGCTACTAGTGAGGATGGGGTGGTTTTGATGGTCCTCTCTGTCCTTCTGAGCAGCCCCCCATTATTCCCATCACATAGCCTTATGGCAGAAATGAGAATGAAGATGCGATGTGCAAAGTGTGGGCATCTTGGCATTAGAAAGGGTAGTGCTTTGCATGCTTGTCGTCTCTCTTTGCTTCACATACTCCTGGCTCTCACCCTGGTAGTGCCAGCTCATATTCTGAACTGAGATTCTCATTTGAGGAGATCCTAAGGCTTCTAATATCAGGCAGGGTCCTACTGCCTGAATGAAAAGAGAGTCACTGAATTCAAAATGAGAATGAGTAGTGATAAGTGCTTCATCTAAATTATTTCATATGCATAGTGCTTTAAAATTTGCCATATGTGAATGTAAATGAAACCTCATTAGAATATGCCATTATGCAGTAATCATTATGATCTGATAGATTTGACAGACCTTTGCAAGTCATTTTTTCAGATAACAGCTGAAATTGCAAATATCCATAGTGACTTATGCTTAGAAAATATTGCTAGGTATTTGTTTTACACAAATGGTTAATACTTGGAGTGAACATTCTCAGGCAATAAATTGAAATAAATTGAATAATCTCAGAACCTGCTTGTCTGTCATCACCAGTTAGGAATATTTTGGTTGTAAAAGAGAGAAAAAACAACTCAAACCAAATTAAGCAAAAAATGGGAGTGAGGAGGGTAGTTCTTGGCTCACAGATCTGAATGATTCAGAAATGATTCAAGCAGTGCTTTATCCCATAACATACGTGTTGTAACCAGAACCGGATTTTTCTCTTTTGCTCCATCTTTTGTAGTGTTGGCTTCATCTTCAGGCTCTACACACTGCCCAGTCCCCATTCCCAGCTCTTTTCTTTTTTACAACTGGCTGCTGCTAGCTGCAAGCTCATGACCAGCCTTGAACTACATTGTCCAAGGGAAGAGGACGGGTCCCCTCTGGTTGTTCCTGCCTAAATCTTATTGGCTCACATTTGTTCATGTGTCCCTCTTGAATCAATCATGGTGGTTAGGGGAGGAGGAGACCGTGTCTGGCTTAAATCCCTCAGGGCCTGGCCATGGAACCTAGTGTGAGTCAACCCTACCGGAACCACAGAGTGTCAGAGGAAGGGAGGGAGGGATGGTTCCCCACCATGGTCTGGGGACACTGGCCTGGCACCTGTGTTAGCATCTTGCTATCACTGTCTGGAGATGGTGACCTAAGAAGTGTAATATTGCATCACATTCAGTCCTTTCCTTGTTTTATAAACCCCAGGCTTTGGGATTTTCCTTATTACATAACTGATGCCTCCTTTTATGGCATCTACAGGTACGTTTTGCCCTTAGCAGAGACCTCCCCTTCTTGTCAGGTATAAAAGTACCTCTAATCCAAAGACTTCCAGCAACAAAATTAAATAGTCTGTGTTTCATTTCAAAATGTATACTTAGCTGTTTTATTCCTGGGTACTGTAACAAGTGTATCTACCTACAAGCTGCAGAATTGTTTGAATTACCATCATCATCATCATTTTTACTGTAGACACTGTACTAGGCACATTGCATGTGCTGTTCTATTCCAGTCTTGGAAGTCACTCCTTTTTAAGTCATATACACATTTCAAGGCCCAGTTTCAGATCTTCTTCCTCCATGAAGCCTTCTATAATCACCCTTACCCAGTATCTTCCTTGGGTGATCTTTTTAGGCTGAATTATTTATCATGCTCTGCTTTAATCTATCTTCCAAACTGGATTGTTAGCTGCTCAAGGGCGGTGGCCTTAACTCCTGCTTCCTGTATCCTCAGAGCCTAACACAGTGGCCTTGAACATCAGGGGCTCAGTAATTATTAATTATTACTCAAGATTGTGGGACTCTCATTCCTTAGAGGAAATCAGGAAACCTTTGTGCCACATAAGAAAGCTATTTATGCAGGTCATATCCTGGGACATTCTCCTTTGTCTGAGCGCTTGCAGGTTTATTCTGTAAAATTACATTGCTCTGAACACTTCTCACACTAAGGAGACTGAAGACTTAGGACCAGAAATGTTTCCCTTAGCAGTTCTATTTTCAGCACCATTCCCAGTAATGGCACTGGGATAAGCATTTATAATATCTGAACTTTGTGAAAGTTAGAGAAGATTGGCATAAGACAGAAGGATCGCAGAGCTTGGAATCACATAGATCTGGGTTTAAATTCTACATCTTTTCACTTACTACCTGTATTACCTGATGAGAATTACTTAATGTTTCTAAACATTAGGATTTTCCCCTATAAAACTAGAAATATAATTCCTACATCAAAAAGTTGGGAACTATTCTTGTCTCTATCCCAACAGGAAATGCTGCAATACAATTGAATTCTGACACTAACCACCTGGAGTTAGTATCTGACACCACAAGTTTAGGGCATGGTCCACAACAAGACTTCTGTTCAGGCACTAGCCACTGGGACCCTCAGGCCACCTACACCTCAGACCAACAGGCTATCAGTCCGTGAGTTTCCTGCAATGCCCCTCAGATTTGATAATTTGCTAGAACCATTCACATAACTCAGGAAAAGAGTGCTTATGTTAACAGTTTGGTTATAAAAGATGACCATAGGGCAAAGTCTGGGAGGTAACACAGAGCTTCTGTGCTCTTTCCCCATGGAATCAGGGTGTATCACTCTCGCAGTACATTGATGTGTTCAATCACCAAACTCCACTGTGCTTTGATGTCCAGAGATTTTATTGGAGTTCCATTATGTAAGGATGATTCATTAGATCAGTGGTCATGTAATTGAACTCAATCTCTAGCTCCCTCTTCTCTCCAGAGGTTGGGCTGGCTCAAGTCCCAAACCTCTAATGACATGGTAGGTCTTTTTGTTGACCAGCCCAGCTAGCACAACTGAAGCTAAGGGCTCCACCATGAGTCACCTTATTAGCATAACAAAGACACTCTTATTATTGCTCAGGGAATATCAAGGGTTTTAGAAGCTCTCCACCAGGAAACAGGACAAGCAGCAGACAAATTTTTTGTTATGCTTAAGGAAGTTTATGAGGTAATGAATGAAAACATACCTTTATGGTAAGAAAAAGTGAACATGGAACTAAGTAAAGCATTGAGTTTAAAGGCTGAGTTTTTAATGATTATATTGTTAGCATGTTGTCCCTTCCTGCATTTTTCAGTTCTTCGGGACTCTACCAAGATTCCAGCCATGGAAAGACACAGAACACGGAGTGGGTAGTGTAATCGTGGCATTACTCAACATGAAAAGGGATCTGTTGTAACTTATGTTTGGATTTAATTAGTGATGTATAGGACAGCTTCTGAGTAAGGAAACTATTTTAGCCACTTCATAAATAATGTTTCCATAACAAGAAGAACAGAGAGAAGGCCAGGTAACCTACTTAGGATAATGTCAGGAGGAGGAATGACAATGGAAACAGGCTTAGATCTCATCAAGTTACAGATATAATGAACACACATGCTGAAGACTTAGATATGCCAGAGTAAAAAGCTGTGATCTTCACATTCTGCAGTGCTACTTTGGATCTGTGTCCCTGGATGAACTCTTCTGAGATTCCACTAGGTTTTCATATCACATCTAGCCTTGAAAATAGGCAAAAAATACATTGAGAGAGTCTTTCGGTGGGACCACTATGGCGAAACCACTGGGAGCCACACATCCATTTTCCAGCCATGATATACTATAAGAGGTCAGAATGAGTGATATAGACAAATGTTTATATTATCATGCTCAGTAAAAAAAAAAAAAAAGTCACAAAATTAAACACGAATATGATCCTATTCTTATCCTCATGCATGCATGCAGATGGACATAAAAATACTGGGAAACATGTCAGGATATTAATAGTTCAAAATTTCTGAATCATGGCATTACCATTTAATTTCCTGCCCTTCTTTATTCTCTTCAGAATGTTTATATTGCTTATGCATTAGTTTTATCATAATAAGAATATTTTAAGACAACAAGGCATGCTTGTGTATATATCGCTCTGTAATTATTTTCACTTTCTTCCCTGTGTGTCTAAATGATAAGCTTATCTCCCCAAGTGGAATTTAGCACCTGAAAGAGGCATAATGCCTCCGATTTTAGGCACATGATTACCTTTATGTTAGGTTCTCACTGTTCGTCAGTTTCTGGGTGGGCACATTTGCTGCCCACATTTGCTTTCTCTGAGCAATTGAAAAAGGTAGACTCCCAGAGACCAAAATTTGGGATGAATGTGTAAGGTCAGCAAAAATATTGGTGGCTTAATTTTATGTTAAAACTCTACACAATCTTCTCTAACCCCTTTCACAGTAAAGCCCATAAGATTTTAGACAGCCATCCATTCATAAAAGTTCCCTACTAAGTCTAGACTTGGCATATCACAATCCTTAAAGTAAGGCTGATGATTCAAACAAAGTACCTGGGAGCAGATTGCCTTTGAATGATGCTAGTTCATTTTCAGAAGCAGAGGACTGGGAGGAAATATTGAAGAATGAGTAATGTTTTTTCATGGACTATCGCAGAGCAAGCCATTCATTGATGCAAAAAATATCATGTTAGAGCTTTTAGAAAACTATGGTGAGCAGAACAGATGAGGTCTTCATTTCATGGAACAAACCCTTTCGATGCAGAGAAAAATCCTCTCAGCAAATATATAACTTAAGGGCATTTTCCCCTATCCCATTATGTGTCATTGACAATAGGTGCTGGCTATAAAAATAACCACTTTTGAACTTAAAGACACCTCATTTTCTACTTTGCTGCATCATTCATTCATTTATTCATTCACTCACACACTTTTTCATACAAACGAAATTCAAAAAAACCAGCAGGCACCTTCACTATAACACTGTGCTAGGCACTGAGGGAGTAAGGGGGTAGAATATTAGGTCTGACATATTTCTGTTGAAAACCATCACCCAATAGACATGATGCTTCTGATCAATGATGCATATTTTCTGGATTTCAAAGTTTTTCCAGCCCTCATAGTCCTCAACTTAAAATGACTAAATCATCTTTTTTCTTTGCAATCTATTAAATATAAACTTCAACATAATTTAGAACACATGGATTTTGAATATACCAAATTTTAGTATATAGGACTCTTTTCCATCTCCAAATAACTGAGAAATAAGGAAACAAGATTTCCTTCTGCATATTAAACTTTAAATTGAAGTAATGAAGCCTCCCATTTTCTGATCCATGGGGACTGGCCATGGTGATCACAGCTGGCCTTCTTCAGGTAATGCCCCTGCTGTTGTCATGAATTAAATATTAGCAATAGAAATCTCACCATACAGAACCAATTAAACAATTCAGAAAAGTTAAAGAGACCTTAAGAGGCCCAAAGATAAAATACACGTATTATTAGGTGAAGAAACAAATTTCCTAGAGGTTGTTTAGAAATATGCTTTCTTAATAAGCTCCAGAAGCTCTTTCTCCCTTTGTGATATTAAAAAAGGAATAGACTCTGGCAGAAGGTCTTACATCATTTTTCCTGCCAAGGTGAATTCTGAGATAGGCTTTTTCTAGTAAATGTCCTTGTTTGCAATAATTGCTTCCCTGGCATTGAGATATAATGCTGCCGTTTCCTTTTATCTAAGTTGTACGTGTTTCAATACCTGACCATTCAAGCTATTATAGCAAGAGATACAAAAAGAAATTACTTTGGCCAGTTTCCTGAGATATTAGGATAGATGCTGTCATTTACAGTCGTAGGTGAGGAGAAATCTCTTTAAAGGACAGGGGAATCTGTCCCTGAAACCTTCTCTGTTTTATTGCAACATGATGGAATACGAACACCATCACATATCGTGTTTCCATCCACTGATTGACTAGGTCTTTAGTCTTAAGTGATGGTGACAAATACAAATACTCATTGACTTACCAACAAGATGAATAGGGATTTACCATCAATCATCTTATAAAAAGCCCCAAATGAAATTTGAAACTAGGAAAAGGAATTCAAGCAAAATAGAAATTCTTCATGGGCCCATCAGTCACATCTTTGTGTCTCCACTAAAAGTACCTCTTTCTCTTTCTCTCCAAGATGGGCAAGTGGCTCATCTCCCAAGACCCTAGCTTCACTGAGTCTGTGCTTCATCCCCATGCATGGCCTCAGGGATTTCCCTTTCTTGCAAATATAATTTGTCTAGGAATTGATTCAGTGTTTCAGTAGGAAATTTACTGTTATGCTGTGTGCATAAACAACTAGGTGATTTTCTTTAAAAAGTCAAATAATGGGTCATTTCAGCAAGCAGATCTCAAGGGCTGATGTCGGATCAGCATTTATTTAAACTTTGCATGACCAAAGAGGGACAGTTCTTTCATTTCTAACGATTTATCAAGGCCTTAGTTTACACTAGGTGACGTTCTGGGATTTTGGTGGTATAAAGACAGATAAACTTCCTTCTCTCATGGTAGGTATGTTGGGGAGAACCACAATGAGTGAATTAACAAAAAGAAAGGGAGAGAAAGGGCAGGAGTGAGAGAGAGACAGAAAGAGGAAGAAGGAGAAGGAGAAGAAGGCAAAGGTTACGAAGAAAGAAAGGAAATTATAAAGGAAGGAGGGAAGGAGGGAGGGAGGGATGGAAGGAGCAATAAGAACTCTGAAACAAGCAAGAGATAGAGTATACGTGTGTAAACCATGGCCTTACAAGTATCACAACTCTAGTTCAATGGAACGTACAAATTAGAGCCACGTGATTTTAAGAGTCAGAAGCCTCTAATAACCCAGCAGCTCTGAATTATGTCATTGATGGGCTATGGCCGCGTTGGTCTCTGCAGTGTTCCTAAAATAATGTGATGTGAAAACAAGACTCCACTCCCCACTCCTACAGTAGAAAGAGCACTGAGTTTCACTTATACCCCTTTCTTGAAGAATCATAACCAATATTACCATATGAAAGATTCTGGAAAGTTACCTATTCTATTAAACTTATTTTGATGTGGAAACTGTATTCCTGTTCCACTTATTAACCTCCATCTTACTTGTGTCCCAGTGGTTATCACATGAGTAGGATGGCTAGTGGAAGAGGCATCTTTAAACAGAAAGCATTATCACGTGGACACTCAGCCTTATTAGAGAGTAGTCAAAAGACAATAAAAAAAGCATATCCACCTTCTAAAGATTTATAATATGAGCATGGGTCAATTCAGTTCATTAGCACCCATCCTGTACCAGCCCTGGGAATCAAGATGTGAGTAAGGCACAGTCTACCTTCAAGAAGTCCCAAGAAGGTATGGTGTAATAAAAAAGGTTTTTCCATGTAAATTAAAATGCAATTCAGTATTACTTGCTACAGTAGAGAGAAAGGCACAAGATACCAGGGAAGCACAGAGATTACCTGGTTAAGTCTGAAGGAGTCCTAAGGGGTATCATGGAAGGCTTCGTAGAGGAGGTGACAAGAATTACACACATAACATCACTGGAGGATAATCCATGACAGTACAGCTATCATATGGGAAATGCTCTCAGTTCCCAGCTCTAAATCTACAGACCTGTTTCCACCAGCTCTCACTCTCTCTTCCTTCTCTCACGCTTACTTCCCTTTTCTCCAGGACTGCACATGGACGATAGATTGTCCTTCTCTTTCTCCTTTCAATCTTTTTCTTGAAACCATCAACATCTAAACATGTTCAAGTGCCTCTTATAAAAAACAAACAAGCAAAACCAATTCTCCCATTAAAAATTCCTCTCCTGATACTATGTCCCTCCCCACTTTCCTTCCCTTTATAGCCTGTCTTTTTGTAAGAGTTGCCTTTACTCGTGTCTCCGTTTCCTCACCTCTTACTGCTCACCCAGTCCAAAATGCCTTATGATCACATCAAACCAACATCACAGTGCTTATTAAATGACCAATAACCACCACATTTCTAAATTCAGTGACCACCGTTCAGCTCTCCATTATTTAATCTCTCTGGAGTATTTCTTGGTGTTAACTTACCACTCCCTACCCTCTTGAATCACACTCTCTCTTTGGCTTCTGTGACATGACATTTTCCTGATGTTCCTCTAACATCTCTGTTCAATCCCTCTTTAGGTCATTAAATATTAGAATTAGTCAAGGCTTAATCACAGGACCCCTCTACTTTGCACTCTGTACTATTTACTCTGTACTTTCTGCCTCAGTTTCACTGATATCCATGGATTCAGCTATTACTTACACATGATGAACCATTAATATAAATCATCAGCTTAGCTTCCAACACATAGACCTGTCTACCTGGCATGTACACTTGAATACTTCTAGGTACCTTGATCTCAGTATATGCACAATATCCAGTTTAGTCCCTTTCCATTGTCTTCTGTCTCAGTGAGTAGCATTCCCATGTGTCTAGTTCCATAAGCCAGAATCCTAGGAGCCAGACTTGACCTACTTCTCCCTCACTCTTGCATATCCAGTCTATCAACAAGCTCTCTCAACTTCCAAATCTGTGCATACCTCTTTCCACTGTCACAATCTTAGCCCAAGCAGCCATCATTTTTCATTTGTCTTCACTATATGGTTAGCCAAGTATTTTCTAAATGCAAACTGACCAGGCCTCCTGCCTACTCTTAGCTGGAAGACCGAAATCTTTAGCATGGTCTACAAGGTACTTCTTTTTTTTTTTAATGTGGACCATTTTTAAAGTCTTTATTGAATTTGTTACAGTATTGCTTCTGTTTAATGTTTTGGATTTTTGGCCCGGAGGCATGTGGGATCCTAGCTCCCCGACCAGGGATCGAACCTGCACCCCCCGGCATTGGAAGGAGAAGTCTTTATTTATTTATTTATTTATTTATTTATTTATTTGGTTGGTTGGTTGGTTGGTTGGTTGGTTGGTTGTACTGGCTCTTAGTTGTAGCAGGCAGACTCCTTAGTTGCAGCTCGCTGGCTCTTTAGTTGTGGCAGGCAAACTCTTAGTTGTGGCATGCATGTGGGATCTAGTTCCCCGACCAGGGATCAGACCCGGGCACCCTGTATTGGGAGCATGGAGTCTTAACCACTGTGCCACCAGGAAAGTCCCAGAAGGCGAAGTCTTAATCACTGGACCACCAGGGAAGTCCCTATAAGGCCCTTCTTGTGTTTATTGTTGCATTGCTTAACTCATTCCTTTAAGAAATGTGTTTTGAATGCCCACACTGTTCAAAGCACCACAGAAACAGTGGTAAAGAAAACAAATAAAGCTCCTGTCCTCAGGGAGGCATGGAATATATATTCTAGTGGGGGAGATCAACAATTAAAAAATATAAAAAATAGAGATTTATTTTCAGGGGTGATAAGGACTATGAAGAAATATTAAGTAGTACAAGGGATTAGGGAGTAACTAGCTAGGAGTAATTTTAGAAAGGAGGTGGAGGAAGCCTCTTTAAAGAGAGAACTCCCATGCAGAATACTATAGGAGGTGAGAGCATACTTGGGGCCCTAGCTCTCTGCTCTCCCTTGTTCTCTGTGCTCTAGACTGGTTGACAGTTTTTATATTCCCCAATGCCTAAGGCTACCCCAGGGCCTTTACACACACCCCCAGTGCTTCCTCTTTATCTCCTCATATTCCCCTGCTTCTTCTTCTTTTTCTCTTCTTCCAGTTCTTATAATGCTCTTCTCCCCTCTCTTCACTGGACCTCTTTTCTCCTAATCTTCAGATCCAGGCTAAACTCACTTCCTCTAGGAAAAACCTTTTTGGCCCCCTAGACCAAATCAAACTTTGTTATCGTGTATTCTTACTGGTTATGCCCTTATCTTCATGTTGTCCATTGAGTTTTGTAATGTATGTGGGTGGATTTTATACATTCAGTGGAATATTTACTATTACTTGTATTTTAATTAATACTAAAATTACTGAAATTAAAATTTTTGAAATCTAACTTCTCAATAAGTTTTAATCTCAAGGATGAATCACTTTTTAAATTTACAAATCTAGTTATTTTCTGTATAAATATAAGAAATGTCTAATTTGTTATTTGATTAATATAATTTGATTAATAGTAATGTTAGTTATAAATTTAACAGATTACGTTTTCCATAACATTTAATCTAACTTGTTTAGTTAATTAATCATATCTCCTTAGATGTTTCAAATTACAATCACAAATATCATAGATCTGATTCTCCCAGGGCACAGTTATAGGCATATCTAGAACTCAAACAATTTTCTTAGACACTTGAACACTACTTTCAAAACGAATAAATCTCAAATTTTGGATGTAAGGGATCAGATTATCAAATAAACAGTTTACAAATACAATCAATCTCATTATCCTATATATTTCCAATTAAAATCACGTTACCAGTTAACCATTTAAAATCAAAATAACAAATCCAGTGGGTCAGTCAGCTTACCCATTTCATACAGTGTAAATCAGCGTTTATCCCCCAGCTTCCCAGTGTGTCTCAAGAATTGATGTCCTCAATCTGTGAGGCAGGTGGGGCTTGAGGTGGTCAGAGTCCATGGCCTGATTGCATCCTGCCAAGAACAGCCTCATATGGGGTTCCAAATCCCTTCAGTTAGCAACCCCAGTATTCCTTTGAAATATTATTTGTCTCATGACATGGTAACGGTTGGGAAGCACTGCCACAGATAACAAACACACAAATTATTATGATTGCAAAACCTGTCAAAGCCAGATAACAGAAGTGTTAATACTTATGGGTGTGTTTTACATATTTTACCACCTCTTGGCTTTATTTCAAGACCTCACAGAATGCAAAGACACTTACCCAGATAAGCAGAGCAGATTTGCCATCTCTGGTCAACTGAGGTCACTGGCCTAGGACACGGGATATTGATGGATTTGGCTACATGTCCAGAATAATTCTACCTGAGTCTCAGATTTAAAAGCTGAGCCCTATTTTGTAGTCAGGCTCTGCATCCTTTCCTAGTTCTTAGAAAACTGCAACCTCTTTCACAATTGTATTGCCTGATTTGAGTTGGTTCTACTCACCCTACCTGGACTGAAACTGACTCCTTTCCTATCACGTAGTAAATGTCTACATTCCTTATATTTTAGCTTCTCCTTTCTCTCTTGCCACCATTATTCTGTAGTCTCTTATTTATACATAATGTTATCACAGTTTTAATTTTACATTTAAGATCTTGATTACTTGATTATTCTCTCTCTCCTTCACTGGACTGTGAATTCCATTAGAGACCTGACTATGTCTGCCTTTTGCTCAACATCGTATCTGTACTCTGTGGGACAGGTTACCTATATGATCAGTTTACCAATGAGCAAATGAAGAATGAAGAAATAATTGTCCAGAGGTGTGGTATCCACTAAAATATAAGAGAAATACATACAATGTGATCTGGACCTCATTGGACCTCAAATCTGGAGCAATCTTCCTTATAACTTGCAAAAGTCATCATATAGGTAATACATAGATATACATCAAGGGATATATTCCCTGGACAAACAATTTGGCCATACAAATATCTAATTGCCTTCAGAGAAATGAGCAAAACATCAAAACATAATAGATCGGGGTAGTTATGTACAAAGTCAAAGATAGAAAATATTCTAGGCCAGTGAGATAAGTTTGATTTTTCAACAAGAGGATGCTACTCAATGGGATACTCACCAAGGGAGACACTGAAATTAGCCTTCCTAGTAATGTCCAGAGGAAAAGGTGCCCAAGGACACCTGGTCTGGACTTGAGGAAACTATATCTCTACTGTGGAAATAATATCCGTCTTCAAACAACCCTGCAGAGCAAAAGGCCTATGGTTAACGAGCCGAGAGAACTAACACTTGGACACTCTTCCCTGCCTCCCTCTCCCTGCCACTCCCTACAAGCCTTCTCCTAACTTCATCTGCTACTCTTAAGCCATCCTTTAGGTCTTAGCTCCAGGATCACTTCCTTTAAACTCTTTCCCCTCCACTTCAGCCCCTCTTACTGGGAGAGAGGTCTCTGCCCCGGGCTCCCATAGCATCACACACCTTCCATGTCACATTATGCAAGTTCCACATCCTTTCATACTCACTTCTCTACCTGTGTA
Source organism: Mesoplodon bidens (assembly GCF_964165515.1). Classification (NCBI taxonomy): domain Eukaryota; kingdom Metazoa; phylum Chordata; class Mammalia; order Artiodactyla; family Ziphiidae; genus Mesoplodon; species Mesoplodon bidens. The sequence goes on from NC_138160.1 coordinate 116,273,023, forward strand.
TGTCCTTTAATAGACTGTGGATTATATGATGGCAAAAGTGAAGTATGATTTGTTTATCATTCACAGTGCCTTGCACAGAGCCAGACTCATAGCAACTGTTCAATAAGCACTTATTGAATGAATAAATTGTTCTGCTCCCCTGTTCAGAAGACACTTTCTGATAATTATCGACCTTCGCATGACAAGAGGGTGCACAGGGAGAGGGGTGCAAGTCAAAAGAACGTGTGTAATCTCTTTAGGATTTCTAATTTCACTGCAAAGTGATAAGTTGGTGCTCTGACATATACATCAGTCTCTGGGCGCTTAGTGAGTCCATTCTCGAGAGAGAAGTCAAGTTTGGCCAGTTTCTTCAGCAGCCTCCCTCAGGCAGATCCTCTGTTCATCTGCATCTCTTTCTGACCCCAAGCTTCGCTTTTGAAACATTCATACATGGGAGGACAAAATGATTCAAGACTCAACATGAAGGCAGTTCTACACTGAAAGAGATGAGCCAGTAAATGATAAAAAGTGGCTTGCACAAAGACTGTATTCATTGGAGGCGCCCTGACATTAGATTTTTATTCAATTTAGTGGCTGTGTAGCTGTTTAGCTATTGAATGTTATGATTTAAATTTATTCTACATTGAATCTGAAAAGAATTTAACCTATAATGAAAAAACGCTTGTCTTACTGGTTTCATCCCAGGAACCTATTTTCACCTTAGGTGAAATATCATGCAGGGCTTTACTTTCCTCTTTTTCCAGAAGCCTTGGGGTTTAGTGAAAATGAAACTTAAAGCAGTGGTAGAGAAATATGGAAGGCACTCTCACTGCTGCCTTGGGAGGGTGGTGTCCAAGGGAGGGAGTGTTTTCCATGCCAGGCCAAGCTCTTGTCTCTTCATTGCATTGTTCTGATCTTAGCTTCCATACTGATCAGCTGACCAAAAGGAAGTGATAAGTAGCAGGTCTTTGGGAGCCATTTGAAAAACTTCATACCATCTTTATTTTAAGAATGGACCTTGGCTAGAGTTACTTTAACTTGTAATTGTGATTTGAATGATTACTACCATTATTGCATATTTTCAATATCCCAGACCCTGTCCTAAACCCATACTCTGCATTTATCCCCTTTAATCCTTACAATGATCCTATAAGTTTGGCACTCATTCCATCAATTGCTAAGGCTTAAAGACATGAAATGACTTGTCCAAAGTCACAGGAAAGGAACTGGCAGCGCCACGACTTATGCTCATGTCTGTCTGATTCAGAAGTTCATATTCTTTACCACTGTGGTGGCTTTCACAGGAGCAGGTTAAACACCGCAGCTCTGACTCAGTGGCCACTGCCACCAACCTGTCCTAGGCTATAGTCTGTTGTGGTTTCCATAGTTCTTTGAGGCCACAGCTTCCAACCTTACCGTGGATAATATAGCAGAGTGACGATTACTTATAGGACAGTCTCGCCAAAAGTAAGAGTGACATATCAAGAATGCTTCCCAGGCATTGAGACAAGAACCACTCTGGGTTAACCAAGGGAAAAATTCAAGGTCTTTCTCTGCTTTCCAGGTTAAAGGTTTTGAACATTTTAAAGAAAGAAGAGATACATGTGAGCGAGCGTGTCATGTTCAGGGTGAAATAGAATTATTAACATTCATATAAGGCCAATCATTTGTGTTCAGTATAGATAAAACAGGTAGCATTTAGTAAAACGAAACCCAATCACATGAAATCAGTACTCATGATTTCAATCTTTTATTCAACAAATATTTGTTATTTAGTTTACCTTGTGGAAAGCTCTGTCCTAGATGATGGAGGTTTTTTTTTTTTGGGGGGGGGTTCGTGGGCCTCTCACTGTTGTGGCCTCTCCTGTTGCAGAGCACAGGCTCCGGACACGCAGGCTCAGTGGCCATGGTTCACGGGCCTAGCCGCTCCACAGCATGTGGGATCCTCCCGGACCGGGGCACGAACCCGTGTCCCCTGCATTGGCAGGCGGACTCTCAACCACTGTGCCACCAGGGAAGCCCATGATGGAGATATTTTCCTCCACTTAAGCTTCTGTTATAGTTCTCAGATCATAATGTAATTAAAGGCAACTGGTGATGATTAAAGGGTGACATGGGATCCAAGTCAGCTTTCCCCCAGAGCGAGGGCCAAAGCCTGCCTCTTGATGCAAGGAGTCCTGCAGGGGGATGCTGTAAACCAGCAAGGCTGTCTTCAGGAGTATCAGATAAGGGACCAGGGCACAATTCTGCGCTTTGAATAAGGATTTGGGAGAAAGGGAAAGAATGGTTATAGAATTACATTTAGCTTTGTATTGAGCATTATCCCGAGGTGCTTTTCACATGTCTCGAAGAAAGTGCCTAGGATCTAAGGAAATAGGATACTCTGAATTTGCTTTTTTTCCCCCTTGGACTTCTAAAAATGAACTTTGTAGGTAAGGTCAATTGAAGTTCAGTGCTTCTTTTTCTTGGGTCTGTGTGTCCCTAAGATACACGAATTCTCCCTCCATACCAGTAGACTGCGTGGCCTATCCCTTCTTTTCAAACTTCTGAGAGGATTTGCCTAATATAAAATACATGATGTGATAACCTAACATTTTACTCAGGACTTGCTATGTGCCAGGCCCTGTATCAAGCATTTTTATAGAAGCTATGTCGGGCTGGTTTTCTTCCTATGCCCATTGTATGGATGAGGGAAACTGAGGGTTAGCAGATTTAGGTAGTTTGTTCAAGTAAGTGACAAAGGTGGGGTCAGATCCAGGTCCAACTTCAGTGCCCTTGACCTTAAACAAATACTGTACTCACCACTGAACAAGTAAGTACGGAGTGCTGGCTGTGTGCTAGATCTTCTGGACACTGGGGGTGTAGAGGAGAAGAGAAGAGGCAAAGTTGTTGCCTGCAGAGATTTCTTCTGGGATGTGGGGGGAACCATAAACAATGAAACAAACATGAAATCTACTATCAGGAAGTGAGAGTTGTATAGGCAATATGATCCTATATTGATAGCTACATGTGGGTATGTGACTAAAAAAAAAAAGACTAGAAGGACACATACCATAAGGGTGATTATCTCTGGGTGGTCAGATTTTTATTCTCTTCTTTACACGTTTTTGAAAATTTTCAAGTATTCTGTAGCAGCTATATACTTCTGATATAATCAGATGAAACCCATAAATATTATTAAAAACAGAATTTAATCTTAGAAAATCCTGACAAACTGCATATAGTTTAGGCACACTCCTCTCACCCTTTTTCATTTCAGTCCTTTATATTATGAAAGAAGCAAAGTTCCGTTTTTTTTCCATCTGTATGAGTCTGAAATATTTATTCCTCTCCCAGGAATCGTGCTGTCTCCCTCTGCCCCAAGCTTTTCTGAGTTTGTGCACATCAGGCCTTCTCAGTCCTGGCTCCACACTTGAATCTCCTGGGCAGTGTTTAAATTCTGATGCCAGAGCCTCACCCTGCTGCGACCTGCTGAAGCAGAAGGGTGGGGGTGGGGGGTGGTGTGTGTGTGTGTGTGTGTGTGTGTGTGTGTGTGTGTGTGTGTTAGTCTCCCAGGTGACTCTCTTGTGCAGCCAGGGTTGAGAATCCTTGGATGGTGAGCCCCATCCCCCTGATCCTCCGAGCCCTCACTTTCTGGGGAGCAGCCAGAGCCCCAGAGAGCACATCCTTAGCCCCTGCCTTCCTCTCTGTCTCATTGGGTCTGGGATGGTCAGGGAAGAGAAGGAGGAGGGAATGGGCCCAAGCAGGTGGCCAGAACCAGGCAGAAGCTGGGCAAATCCTGAGCCCTCCCAGCACCTGGCTACAGGCCCACCCCAGCCTTCTGACCTACTTACTCAGGGCCTGCAGTGTGAGCGACTCAGGCCTGGAGGAGAGCAGAAATTGTTAACAAAAGCCAGACACTGTGCAGATGGGGAGCAGGGGACACACTCCAACCACAGTAGAATTCTCACCTTTCCGGAACACAGCACTCGCTGTCACAGCTTCGGGCCTTTGTCTGTGCTGCCCTCTCAGACTGAAATGTCCTTTGATGCCAACTCTCTCCTCCCCCGGGGCTGAGTTGTGCTCCTCCTTGAAGGCTAAGCTCTGAGTTCCTCCCTGACCCTCTGCTCCCCAGACGGGATGACTCGCTCCCTCTTCATCTGTGGCCAGCAGGAACTTGTTCCAGCATTAAGACAGCACTTCAAGGCTTGTGTCACCTCGGGAGGTGTCTGCTTCCCTGACCAGGTGGGGAGTCCTCAAGGGCAGCGCATGTCCTCATTCGTCCCTGTGCTTCACACGACTGACTGGCGAGTAGGAGGGCCCAGGTCTTGGAGTCGGACAGAACCCGGTTCAATCCCGGCTCTGCTCTTATGGCTGATTACATACCCAACCGCTGAGCCTGTGGTACTCACCGGCACAGGTTAGAAATGCAGAATCCTGAGTCCCGCCCCAACCAGTCTCTGCATTTAGCAAGATCTCCAGGTGATTCAGATACACACTCAAGTTTGAAAAGCATCAGTAGGCCCCTAATCCTCAACTTCCCCAGCAGTGAAATGGGCATAGTAACTGCGAACTTATAGGGTTGTGTGAGGCTTAAATAAGGCAACATGCTCAGAGAGTCCACTGCAGAACGGAGCACATAGGAAACATTTTTATTGCTTCTGCTCAATCATTGTTGCCCTGGGAGCAAGCAGGAGTCTGCGGTGGCCCACATTAAGGGCTCTGGGGTCTGCCCCATTGAGACTTAAGCACTTCAGTGGAGCAGACTTCTCAGCCCTCCATTGGGAACTGGGAGGGGAAGATGGTCTCCCTGTGGCCCAGGTTTGAGTAGGGGCTGTGGTCTCTGCTGTACTTTATAAGGGGCCTTGATCCCTGCAAAGAACAAGTGTGTGTTGAGCTGCAGTGCTCTGCCGTGCTGAGCTATCGCCTCCCCCGCTCCCCCCAGTGAAGTCCACCTTGGTCTGCCTCACTTTGTGGGGTCCAGTATCTGAACTGGGAAAACCCCTTTAAGATCTCAGAGAGCTGCAAGCAATTCATACGTGATTGAGCCGCGGAACAGGAAACTATGGCTATTTGGATTGGGCATCTTTTTATTAATTAGACATTGGTACTGATTACTAATTCCATGCAGTGCAAGGAGTGTATCAATATCACATCATCACTCATTTATGAGAACTTGTTTTCAATCGTCTATATCATTTTGTACTTATTTGGTTAATATTTGAGAATCATGATGAGCTCTACGCAGAGATCAGTTTTGAGGGAAGTTATTAGTGTTCCAGAAAGATAGCCGGGGAAACACCGCTCCCATGAAGTGATGTCTTTTCGCCTTGGGATTCCCTGACTCAGTTGCTGCTGGAGAGATAGGCCCACGTGTCTGTCTGGCTCACAGGCTGCCTCTTTCTGGGGCAGGAACAGAACTGAGACATCTCTCTGCTCTCATCAGATCCCACCAGCCAGGGCAAATAGCCAAGGGAAACGACCTCATTTCAGTGACACCAGCCTCAAGTTTGAACCTTCAGACGTCTCTCCCAGACAAATTAGATCATGGTTCCTCTTCAGTCTACTCTCTGGGACATGGTAGAGAAGCCTGACCCAGAAAGCCAACAGAAGCCCCTGGGGAGATGCAAATACATACTGGCAAAAGGCATGTGCATCTTTCAGTGACATGGCCTGAGGCTGGTTCAGGCCAGGATTGAGAGTTGGGGACTCTGGGCAGCCAGCAGGCATTTCTGGCAGGGCTAGAAGGCAGTTGCCAAGGTGGGGTCAGGCTGGCTTCTAATTACACAGCAGACTCAGGACCCACAATAGATTGGAGCTGCTCGTAAGGTGGCAGAGCAGGGAGTGGGAACCCAGCAGGTGCAGCCCTGGGGGTATCTAAGTATGAGAATTTGCCTTCCAGGACCTTATAATCTAATAGGAGAGATTAGACTCCCAGCTGAAAAGAGTTCAGATAAATGCAGTTGTTGCCAGGGCGACTCAGCATCTACTCCAGCCTTAATTCTCAGATAGGGCTTGGAGGTTGTAGAGAGTGAATGAGACTAGAAAGTGAAGTGTTGAACGTGTTTTTACACAGTGTGATGGAGGGATAATTGACATACAATTAACTACACGTACTTAAAATATACAATTTGGTATGTTTTATGATCTGTATACACCTGTGAAATCCATACCACAAACAAGGTAATGAACATATCCATCACCCCCAAAAGTTTCCTGTGCCCCTTTGTAAATCCTTCCTTCCATCCTTCCCTGCTCTCCCAATCCCCAAGCAACCACTGATTAGCTTTCTGTCTCTATAGAATAGTTTGCGTTCGTTCTCTAGAATTTTACATGAATGGAATCATGCTATGTATACTCTTTTTGTCAGACTTCTTTCACTTAGGGTAATTATTTTGAGATTCACTCATGTTGTTGCATGCATTAGTCGTTCATTCCTTTTTGTTGCTGAGTAATATTCAGTTGTGTACCACAGTTTATTTATCCATTCACCTGATGATGGATATTTGAGCTGTTTTCAAATTTTGTCAATTATTGCTTTATTTTGTTTTATTCTATATTTATTTATTTTGGCTTTATTCCTGCTGTAAACATGTATATACAAGTCTTTGTATGGACCTGTTTTTCATTTACCTTGGTAAATGCTTCAGAGTATAAGGACTGCAGCATATGGCACATGTGTATCTAACTTTGCAAGAAACTGCTGGACTGTTTTCCAAACTGGTTTTAAGCATAAAATATTTGGGATACTTATACTAAAAAAATTATTTGTCTATCTGAAGTTTACATTTTACTGGGTGCCCTGTATTTTATCTGGCAGGCAATTCTATCCCCAAATAAAAGCCCAAGATCAGACCATTCTCTCGCAGATCAGGAACTGAGAAACTTCTTCTGTAAAGGCCCAGACAGTAATCAATTTAGTCTTTATGTGTTATATGGTCGTAGTTACTCAACTGTGCCATTATATTTTGATGATAGCCACAGACAATATATAAATGAATGAACATGGCTGTGATCTAATAAAATTTTACTTACAAAAACAGGGGGCAGCTGGATTTGGCCCACTATGGTCAAACTATGGTCAGGTCATAGTTTGCTGACCCCTGTCTTAGATCCCTGATTCCCAAGGTGTGGTTTCTGTTATCAAATGCAACTTTGTGTGCCCAATGCACAGTGAGGCCAAACAGTAGTGAAATGTCAGAGTTTGTAGCAAAGAAAGCTTTATTGTAGGGCCATGCAAGGAAAACGGGTGGCTCATGCCCCCCACCACAAACCCTGAACTCCCCGAAGGGTTTCAGCAAAGCATTTTTTAAAGGCAAGGTGAGGGAGGGGTTGCTTGTTGCAGACTTCTTGGTGTTGGAAGTTTTTGTTTTTGCAGCTGTCTTTGTAGGTCAGGTCACGATGTTCCTGTACGTCTCCAGTAAGACAAATATTATTCTCTGTTCTGCAACTTTTTATCTCTATATGGATGGAAAAGTGTTATACCCTTAAAGGTCAGAGCTTTGAGAATGGGCTAACCTGTATATTTCAGGCTATAGGCAACATTCTTAACTTGAAGCAAAAGCAATAGAATACAAAGATTAAAGTAAAAGAAACAGATCTAATATGGAGTCAGATTTGTTCTTCCCTATTATAGTTCCAGGATCAGGAGCATGAGTATCACCTGGGAACTTGGTAGAAAAGTAAATTCTCTATTTCTGCCTGAGACCTATCAAGCCGGAAGCTCTACGGATGGGTGGGGCTCAGCCGTTTAAGCCCCGGGAAGTTCTGATGCACACCAAAATGAAAGAACCACTGCTCTAGAGTCTTAGTTCCCAAACATGGATGATCATCAGAATGCCTGGGGCACTTCTTAACTATAGACATAGGTTTTTCCCTTTCATCACTTTAAATATGTCCTGCCACACTCTTCTGGCTTGCAGAGTTTCTGCTGGAAGATCAGCTGTTAACCTTATGGGGATTCCCTTGTATGTTATTTGTTGCTTTTCCCTTGCTGCTTTTAATATTTTTTCTTTGTATTTAATTTTTGATAGTTTGATTAATAGGTGTCTTAAGGTGTTTCTCCTTGGATTTATCCTGTATGGGACTTTCTGTGCTTCCTGGACTTAATTGACTATTTCCTTTCCCATATTAGGGAAGTTTTCAGCTGTAATCTCTTCAAATATTTTCTCAGTCCCTTCCTTTTTCTCTTCTTCTGGGACCCCTATAATTCGAATGTTGGTACGTTTGGTGTTGTCCCAGAGGTCTCTGAGACTGTCCTCAATTCTTTTCATTCTTTTTTCTTTATTCTTCTCTGCGGTAGTTATTTCCACTATTTTATCTTCCAGGTCACTTCTCTGTTCTTCTGCCTCAGTTATTCTGCTACTGATTCCTTCTAGAGAATTTTTGATTTCATTTATTGTGTTGTTCATCATTTGTTTGCTCTTTAGTCTTCTAGGTCCTTGTTAAACATTTCTTGTATTTTTTCCATTCTATTTCCAAGATTTTGGATCACCTTTACTATCATTACTCTGAATTCTTTTTCAGGTAGACTGCCTATTTCCTCTTCATTTGTTTGGTCTGGTGGGTTTTTACCTTGCTCCTTCATCTGCTGTGTATTTCTCTGTCTTCTCATTTTGCTTAACTTACTGTGTTTGGGGTCTCCTTTTCGTAGGCTGCAGGTTTGTAGTTCCCATTGTTTTTGGTGTCCGCCCCCAGTGGGTAAGCTTGGTTCAGTGTGTTGTGTAGGTTTCCTGTTGGAGGGGACTGGTGCCTGTGTTCTGGTGGATGAGGCTAGACCTTGTCTTTCTGGTGGGCAGGACTGTGTCCGGTGGTGTGTTTTGGGGTGTCTGTGAATTTATTATGATTTTAGGCAGCCTCTCTGCTAATGGGTGGGGTTGTGTTCCTGTCTTGCTCGTTGTTTGGCATGGGGTGTCCAGCACTGGAGCTTGCTGGTCATTGAGTGGAGCTGGGTCTTAGTGTTGAGACAGAGATCTCTGGGGAAGCTCTTGCCGATTGATATTACATGGGGCCGGGAGGTTTCTCATGGACCAAAGTCCTGAACTCGGCTCTCCCACCTCAGAGGCTCAGGCCTGACACCCGGCGGGAGCACCAAGACGCTGTCAGCCACACGACATGAAACTGATATGAAATCGTGCTACTGCAAAACTGGCAGACATTCTTTCCTGCTCTTGACTGAAAGACTCTCCACTGAGGATCTGGGGTATCTTTTTTTTTTACACTTCACTGGATTCATCCACAGTAAATAATAATAACCATGATGATGATGATGATGATGAAATAATGTGGTGTCTCTTGATAATCCAAAGATTTTCTCATATGAAATCCCTGTAGTTCTTCCCAGTTCTCAGTTTTGTCTCCAGTGGTGCTAACTGGCAGAAGCACCTCTGCGCTGCTGTCTCTGAGGGCTACCGCCTGCCTTCACCCTAGCCTAGCAGCCCCTTAGCACCTAGGAAGTGGATCACGAAGCCCCAGCAGCAGCCCAGATCTGCTCCAGCCACTTGCGTGCACCTAAGAGTTTTACATACTTTAAATGTGAGTATGTAATACTCGTAAGAACCCTTTAAGGGAGATGTCATTTTTGTCAATTAACAGGTAAGCAAACTTAAGAGCAGAAAAATAAGTTGTTTGCCTTCAGATGACATAGCTGATTAGTAAACTAGCAGAGATTTGAACTGAGATCCATTCAGTTTTAAAATCTTGTCTACCACACATTTCTTCTTCTCTTTAGTTTCTATATAACTGAGTAGATAACAATTGAGTAGCTATTAATAACAATACAATAAGTATAATAATAATTTTTAAATTCATGTTTTTATTAACTTTTACTTATCCCAATTGATTTTCTTTCTACCTCAATGGAGTATAATCATTGTAAACAACTTCTAAAATGTCAAAGTTGGAAATAGTCAAAGTAAGCCCAGTAAGACCTTGTATACTTGAGTGCTAGTATTTATCATGGACAATTCCAGGCTCTACCGCTTGAAAACTGCATAATTTTGGACAGTCTCAATCTCCACATTTGTAAAGTGGGGATAAAAGTGGCATTTATTTTATGGGGTTTTTGGCGAGATAATAACATATGAAAAGCATTGGCCTATTCCTAGCACATAATAGGCATTCAGAGAATTTTATTTTCCCTTTCTGCTTTCTTTCTGATCTAGTTTGCCACTATTTCTAAGCTCCTATTTGATAAACATGACAGGCAAATACACTCTACTTATAAATTTGAAACTCTATCCCACTATATATACATATATGTGTGTTTAAATATACGTGTGTGTGTAAATAAAATTTTTCTTTAGTTTTGTGGCATATAAAAATGCTGTTATCTAAATCCTTTCTGCCATTTTTTTGAGTAGAAAAATCTCTCTCCAAATATTTCCTTTTCTATTATTTCAGTCAGCAAGACAAATAGACTAAGGAAATCACAGCCAAAAAACCTCAAACAAACAAAACACACACACCAGGGAAGACATTGTATGTCAATCAAAAACAGAAAGAAGGAGTCTTGCTCATCTGAGAGCCTCTAAAATCTCCTTGAAGATTCTTTCAAAAAAGAAAAAAAAAAAAAAGCATCTTTTTCATTAAGAATGCAGGAGAAACACCCATGTCCCTCTCACCCTCTCAGCCAGATACAGAACTAGCTGATGCTCCAAGGGCATCATTAAGTTAGCTGAGGAAATATCACTGACAGGTGAGCCAGACTGGAAGGTTTTCATGTTCTGGGCAGCTCTCCACCCAGTCCCTGCTCCACTGCCTACGAGCACCTGCCAGATCACAGAAATGGAGCAACTCAGCTCCTCTCAGGAGCAGCTTCGAGATCAAGCCAGGCATGTTGAAAGACCCAGCCTACATTCAGGGCTCCTGAAGCGGTCTTTTGCCATTACCAAGAGCACCACTCTTCTCCATGGAGCCTTTTTGCAGCCCAGGCATTCCCCCAAGTTTTAGTAGGCCAAAGGGAGATTTTGAGCTTGCAGTATTAAGATTTTCTTTAGAGAATTAGGAAGAGGTGCCAGCATTGAATAGCCCTCACTGAGTCATCGGTCTTTGTATCTTCACGTGTAATAGCTACCATGTATTCGGTGTTGACAGATGGGGCACTTTTTATACATTATCAAATTTGACCTGGATAACAACCCTACAGGATAGTTATTATTATCATCTTCACACCGCCCCTGCTCCATGAGTACATTCGGAGAACCTCAGTGTGACAGCACTCTCTTGTAGCTCTGCATCCCCAGTGCCTAGCATGGTGACTCAAGGTATGTTGGTTGTTGAACCGAATTGAATGGATTAAGCTCATTAGCCCTCTTCTTATTATGGGCTCCCCACCTAGCCCAGATTCCCAGACTTAACAAATCATTAATACCAAGAAGACGTTCTCAACATCCCCCACGTGTCCATTATTAATTTCTTGGAAGGTTTGTACAGGGCAGGGGGGACCACTCTGCACCCTGCCCACATAGCCTTGAGCTCCAGTGGATGACAAAGGCTTCTGACCATTACCCACCAAGGACATGCATTTTCTGGAGTTCCTTTGACAGGGTCCTTCTGCACTTGGATTCCACTATCTGTGAATGTGTCTATAAAACTCTACTCATGTCCCATCATAGGTCAGGCCTCGCTGGGTAAGGAGTGGAGATGTCTGATTAACGTTAAGCAGACATATGAGATTCTATCTTAGGTGCATGACTTGGTTTCTTAGTGACCTCATCGCAGAGCTGAAGCTACATGATATCTCTCAATAGCAGCTGTCCATACGAGCACCTGTCCCTGGAGGAAGAGCTGCTGACATGGCAGAAGATCCCAGGCCCCTCCATCTGGTCCTTGACCATCCTCTCCATGTCTTTGCCTCTGCATGGCTTCTTTGGAAGAGACTGAAAGAACCTGTGGTAAAGAGAGAGTGGAAGAGGATCCTTATTAGCTGTGCCAAGCTGAAGCTCTTCTGATTCCCCTTGCCCTCAATTTGAGAACCCTGAATGGAGAAGCCCTGTTTGCATTGCTTTGTCATTCAGTTCTGTCAATGCCATTTACCCTGGTTTTGTGGGACTCGTGGACTTCAGTTACTTCAAAGGCAGTAGAATAGGAGTGGAACATGGTAAAAATTACAAAAAGAAACTGAGCTTGGAAATAATGGATTAAAATTTGTTGGAAAACACAATGTTAAGATGTATACTTCCACACCATATACACATCCAATGTGAGGACGTGTACGTGCACACAGCCTGCAGGCACAGGTGTAGAATATGCATGTGAGGTCATCATCCCATGACTCAGTACATACCTGCCATGTCCAAGGCCAGGAGCTTAGAGTCAAGGAACAATTCCCAGTCACCTTGGTGTGTCTCAAATAAGCAAAAAAAAGCAGAGACATCCTCAAGAGTTTCTTACATGGCCAGGGGGAGGGAGACTGGATTCGAAGCTTGATGATAGCACATCAAGGAGGGTTTAGCAGGCATCCAGGCACACAGTAAGTGCTGAGTACAGTGACAACTTACTCCATCTCTGAACAAGCAGACAGAATCACTCTGGCCCCAGGTGTGGCATTTTTGTGAAAAATGGGGTCTCAAATTTACTACTTGGCAGAAGGTTGCTTCACAGCATAATTGGAGACAGAGCCCACAAAGGTGACAAAACTAAATGAGCTGATCCGCTACCTGAGAAGCTTTTGACCTTGTCCATCCCCCTTGGAAGAGCCAAGTAAACACCAGTCTCCTGGAGACAGCAGAGCTTTCATGAGAAAGGACTCCGGAAGCTGCCACTCAGAGCCACCAGAGCCCTTGAGATTTACACAGCAGAGAAGGAAGACAAGTCTCCTTCCCATTGTGTGGCTTCTCCACCCTGCTCTGTCTGGATGTGCCACACACCCCCTCCTACCTTTCCATTCTGCTTATACTAGGGAAGAAGCCCAGTCCACTCAACAGGCATTTACTGAGCACCTTCTGTGTGCCAAGTGCTGTGCTTACCCATATATCCTCGCGCCCCCAGCTGAGGGCATGAGTCACCAGTTCAGATCATGAAGGATTATTAACTATTTTATTAATAACAACTACTTCATATATATCTAAAAAGTGCCAGGCAGTGAACTAAAGAATTTTATATGTGTCATTTCAGTTAATGGTCCCAACGATCTAGTGAAGTCAGACCTATTATTATATGTGGGGCTCAAATAGGCAAAATAGCTTATGGACATAGAATTAGCAAGTGGTGGAACTGGGTGTGAACTCAGGCTCCAGAGTCCATACTTCAGCCAGATCACTAAGGAGAGGTGAGCCAGGTAGCAAAGTGGGAGTGAAGCCTGTTTGTGCCTTGGTCAGAATCTGGGCAACATCGGTGCTGAAGTGTTGATGACACATGGCTTTCTGGAATGGGACCATGGCAGGCAACAGAAGAGGGAGGGATGTGGGAGTACAGCTTTTGCTCCAAGAACTCCCTACAGGCCTCTGTGTTCCTCCAAACTCTAGCTGGGCCACCCAGGCCAGGAGCTTTGCTATTACACAAACCTCTGTTCTGTTGCTTCCCAGACCAGTGACCCTGGACAGCTTCCTTAGCTTCTCTGGGCCTCAGTTTGGTTCTCTATGGAAGGAGTTGATATTCCTCCTGCTTAAAGTGCATCAGAGGATTAAATGAGCGACCTCATTTAAAACAAAGTCCACCACAAAGTGGATGATCAATGAGAACTCACCAGATCATCTCCTCTTAATTCAAAGGATCCTGGCTGGCCTCTGAACCCAGATGTACTGTAATCATTCACTTATGCCTGTTTCCTGGAGTCGCACAGACTTGATCCATTCAGTTAATGTAATAATGCTGGCTCTGGCCTCAGAATGCCAGGGTTCAAATCCTGTCTCCACCACTTACTACAGTCTTGAGCAAGTTACTTGAATTCTCTGAGCCTTAGTCTTGTTATCTGTAAAAAGGGGATAGTAATGGTACGTACAATGTAGGGTTGATATGAAGATTAAATGAGATAATCCATGTAAAGCAAAGTGTCCAGCACATAGTAAGCCTTCAATAAATAGTACACGGTAAGAGAAAAAAGCTATAAACCAATATTTATGCAGCATTGTCTGTGTGTCGGACACAGCACTAGATGCCAGGGATACTGTGGTAAATGAACTGACCTGGTCGCAGCCTCCCTGGAGGTCCCAGAGTCCAGAGAAGAAGACTCACAAACCAGTAAACCAAGAAGTAAATCTAACATTACAAATTGTGGTTCAGCCTGGGGAAAAAAATGAACATGGTTTGGTAATAGAAAGTAACAGGTGGGACCTACCTTGTGAAGGTCAAGGCAGGTTGTGAAGTCTGAAAAATTCTGCATATTATAGTTCCCCTCTTCAAAATTCATCATGTTCGTTAACATATTAAAGACTGAGAAATCTTCAATAAAGAAGTGAAGAAATCCATTTAATTTTGTTTAACCTAGGTTTTTCCAAATTGTTTTGACTACAGTAGATTTTTCCCTGCAGAAGACCTTTTAATCATCTTTTAAAAGTTAGTGTTCTGCTGAGCACATTTCAGAGGCTGAACTAAGCTAATATTTCTCTGTAATTAGCTGTTTTTGGCAGCCCCAGGCAAGAATCTTTCATTCGCTTATTCTTTAGATTACAGTGACAATACTGCTTGTGAAAAATGTGTTTCCAGGTGTCACATTCATCCTGTTTTTCTTCAGTGCTATTGATTCCTTCTCTCTCTTTGAACTTCTTTCTTGGTGTATTTCTTCATGTCTCTTTGTTAGCAAACTGGTTTTCACTCTGTCTTTTGCAGAGGGGTGAAAAAGATGCTTTTCAATGGGCAGTGAATTCAGGTGAGTTATACAGCGGGCATCACAGCATGAAGGCTTGAGGGCATTTTCCCAGAGCCAGCTCGAGGCATCTGTACCTGGGTTGTGAGAGCAAATGTCCTGTTTAGAATTCAGAAGTGACAGTGAGGCCGTCAAGCCAGCTGGCAAAGATGTCCAGGGTATTCCCTGATTCGCACCAGCAGGTAAGAAGAGAGAGAAAAGAGATACAGAGCTTCCAACCTCAGTGTCACTCTCCAGAGTAAGTGAGGCTAATCCATTGCTGCTCAGCTTCACAGTGGAGCCTGGAGTAGGCAAAGAATGACCTTGGGGCACAGGAAAATGTCCTTGTGCACAAAATGTTTCATACTTCAAACTTGAGAGGGAACCAGAAATTCTACTATTTGTCTACCATGGGGAGGGCTTAATAAAATACCAGTATTTCCTGAAATTGAATTGCAGATATTTCATGAACTTGGCATCAGATGGGCCTGTATTTATATCCTGACACCACACTGAAGCTCTGTGACCTTACTTACCCTCTCTAAGCCTCAGATATCTCATCCATAAAGTGGGGCTACTGCCACGCACCTAATATGAGGATTAGCTGGGAAGGTGGCAAGTGCAGTGGCAGGCGCTTGGTAGGGTATTTTAAAAGGGCATTTTGGGGCTTCCCTGGTGGCGCAGTGGTTGAGAGTCCGTCTGCCGATGCAGGGGACACGGGTTCGTGCCCCGGTCCGGGAGGATCCCACATGCCACGGAGCGGCTGGGCCCGTGAGCTGTGGCTGCTGAGCCTGTGCGTCCGGAGCCTGTGCTCCGCGACGGGAGAAGCCACAACAGTGAGAGGCCCATGTACCGCAAAAAAAAAAAAAAAAAAAAAGGGCATTTTGCCTCTCCTGCTCTTTGTGAGCCACAGTCAGCTGGTAACACCACCAGGGTGAGTAATTCACTAGATTAGTCCTATCACAGAGTGGGGGCAGGGAGCAATGGTGAGGAATAGAAAAAAGGATTTGAAAATGTAGGAACACTCAAATATCTGGAGCACGGGGCCGCCAGGGCTTGCACCCCACTGGCTGCAAACAGTAAAGTGTGGAGGCCTTAGAGGCATATAGAGAAGGAAGGAAGTGTAGGGATGGGTATGGGAGGGCTCCAGGGAACACTTTGGCTCCCTGACACCATGGCTCAGAGCAAGACGTGGACCTGCAGTACACAGTGAGAGCCAAGGACCAGTTGTGTGGCTGGCGGTGATGTTCTGCTCTGTGCCCGAGGCGGCCACCTGGTCAGCAGCAAAGCGCCGTCTTTCTCTTCCCGAGGATGCCGCAACTATTGGCACCGAGAAGTATACCGTGCAGGGCTTTAAAAGATTATCCCACTCAGCTTCCTCGTTACACAGGTAGATAAACTGAAATACGGGACAAAGACTGTTCTACTCGGTGGGACAGTGTAATCTAAGAAACCCGGCTCTTAACCCTCAGTTTCCTCTTTCCACTAGACCTAATACTATACACCAGGACAAATAAATAGCCTTGCATGGGGAAAACTTCCCTGCTAAGCTTTTGCTTTGGGAACTAGGAGTGTCTCAGTACCTGGCATAATGCACAATGCCAGCCAGTGTATTTGAGCCCAAATAAAAAGAAGGCATCTTTTTTTTTAAATTACTTATCTCCATGATATCATTTTATTTATTTATTTATTTTTTAAACGTCTTTATTGGAGTATAATTGCTTTACAATGGTGTGTTAGTTTCTGCTTTATAACAAAGTGAATCAGTTATACATATACATATGTCCCCATATCTCTTCCCTCTTGTATCTCCCTCCCTCCCACCCTCCCTATCCCACCCTTCTAGGTGGTCACAAAGCACCGAGCTGATCTCCCTGTGCTATGTGGCTGCTTCCCACTAGCTATCTGTTTTACACCACCAAAGAAGACATCTTTTATTCTTTCCCTTTGCTCCTTCCTCTTTTTGCCTTTCTTGAACATGGTGATGGTGCAGCGACCATTCTGTGACGCTGAGGATACTTTGAGGATGGGGCCAAGCACCAAGGAGGAAGGGGAGAAAAGTGGAAGGAGGCTGGGCCATTGAAAGCATCATGGAGCCACCATGCAGTCTGGACTGTCAACTGGGGGCTTATTTTACATGAGAAAAAGTCTCCATTTTACAGTGGGTGTGGGCGTGGGTATGGACCTATAATATAATGTCAGACAAGCTTGGCTACAAATTCCAGCTCTTTATGACTTTAAACAGCCTAGGTAATTTTTTTTCTGGAATTTCCATTTCTTTATAATCACATAAATACTGATTGCCATTAATTACTCTGTGCCAGGAGTTGTGCTGCCTACTTTACATGCATCATAGAGCAAGTGTCACCTCCATCGTACAGATGAGAAAACTGAGGCTGAGGTTGGCAAGTAAGTTGCCTAAAAAGGAATTCAGACCTAGAATTATCTGACTCTGGACATCTATGTTCTTAAAACAACAGGTGTCCATACCAAATGGATGAAAAAGTTCTACATTAAGGTTTTTGGGGAGGATTATGTAAAATTGTGTACCGACTGGAACACAGGAAGCCCTCATTAAATGGTAGCTACTATAATAATTTTTAGATAAAGGTTTTTTAATTAGCTTTTATTTTATTTTTTGGTTTTGTTTGTTTGATTTATGAGACCTAGAAAAAATCTGTGGACAAAAAGGGAGTAATCCCAGAAGGTAAAGTGAAAGGATTAGGATAGGAGGGAATTTTTCCTCTGTTATTCCTGTCAGTGGCCAATTATTTATAGATGATTAGAAGCTAGTACTTTCTACTGTATCTCAAGGCCACTCAGAAGGGGCCCTGGACTGGGAATAGTAGGAAATGTGTTCTAATCCCAGTGTATTAGTAACTCACTGTGTGAACCTAGACAAATCCCTTCCATTTTCTGGATTCTCATTTTCTGCTCTGTAAAAGGAGATGGTTAGATTGGGTTATCTCTGAGGACCTCTTCCTGTTTCTTCTCTGATCATTTCACGCTCACACAGAATGGGCGAACCCCCCATAGAATACTTATTTCAATGAAGTCTTCAGTCCGTCATTTCAAGATACTATATATTCGTACTCACGACCTATATTAATTTCAAGGCCACTACTCATATATGTTAATTTTAGCATCTTATCACTGTATCATTTTTCCTTAACACAGGTACTACAGTTACTTCCAAAAATTCCTTTTAAGATATTAGAAGTAAGGAAAACTTACAGATAAAATCAAAGTATCAATAATCCTAAAATTCGACTTCCTTTCCAAATTATGTTTTGTTTAGACCGCTATAAAAAATGAATCAGTATTTCCCACCTGACAACAACACAAGGTGTTTACAAGCTTTCAGGATAAAGAAGAAGCAGCCCAAATTACACATGCATTCGTAGAAAGGCTGTAAATCACTTGAGTGACTCTGGCAGCTGTCCTAATAAAAGCTGCATTCTACACTCACTCTGGCCCATTATTCATAAATTCCAAGATCCCAAGGCTCCCAAGCTGTCAGCAGTGGGAATAATTGTGAGGAAGATTCAGAGGCAGTCTTGGGAAGATACCTATCCAGGAGATAGCTGGAAATTGGTGTTATCTTCTCAGCACGAGCCCTACATGCCCATCCCCAGAGGGCAGAATAAGAACCCATGATCCAAAGTATTTAGGAAAATATAGGGAAGAAGTTCCTAGTCAGCAGCTACTTATAGGCAGTGACTTTCTTGACATCATAAGGAGGCAGGTCACCTCTTAATGATGATGTTGAGGGATCAAACTTTAGGTAGAGGTTGGCCTGGATGAATGTCATCTTCCCTTCTATCAAGACTGACTAGGACTACAGGCTTTATTTGCATTACTGTTAACTAAACAGAGTTTGTTTGGATTTCATTAGTTTCTCCATTAATGTCCTCTTCCTGTTACAGAGAAATCCAAGGAACCACACTGCACTTAGTTGTTATGCTTCCTTAGTTTCCTGGGGTCTGTGACAGTTTCTCAGTCTTTCCTTGTTTTTCATGACCTTAACGATCTTGAGGATTACTAGCCAGGTACCCTGTGAAGTCCCCCAAACTTGAGTGTTTCTGATGTTTTTCTCCTTGTTATATGACTGTTGTGGGTTTTCTGAAAGAATAATGCAGAGGTTAAAGAAGTAATATCATACCAGGGCACACGTGACATCACATGACAACACTGGTGAAGTGAACCTTCATCACCTGGTTAGGGTGGTGTTTGCCACATCTCTCCACTGCAGAGTTCCCGTTTTCCCATTTCCCTCTGTTCTTCAGACATGAGTCACTAAGCCTAGCCCACCTTCAGAGGGCGAGAGGGGACAGAAGTTAAGCAGTAAGACCCATAAGTGGTATCTTTTAAAATTGTTCATTTGAGCTGTTTTTGCTGGTATTTAAAAGAACAATTTATTTTTGCATGTTGACCTTCCAGCTGACAACCTTACTAATTCACTTATTAATCTAAAAACTTTCTTTGGATTCTTCTGAAATTTCTAGGTACAAAATCATATCTATTGTGAAAAATGACTATTTTATGTCTTCCTTTCCAATCCTTAAACATTTATCTTTTTTTCTGCCTTATGACACGGACTTTCAGTATAATGTGAAATCTACGTAGTTATAGCAAGTATCATTATCTCACTCTCAGAGAGAACGTTTTCAACACTTTACCATTAGGTATAGAAATAACCTATGTGATATTTAGAAAGTTCCCTTCTATTTCTGTTTTGCTAAGAGTTTTTATTATGAATAGTTGTTGGATTTTAAGAAATCTTTTACTGTATCCATAAAATTGATCATATGTTTTTTCCTTTTTATTTTGTGAAGGTGGTAAAATATATTGATCAATTCCAAATGCAAAATCAACCTTGAATTCCTAGAATAAATGTGATCAAGATGTATTATCCCTTTTTTGTCTTGCTGAATTTGGTTAACAAATTTTTTTTTTTTAGAATTTTTGCAGCTGTGTGCATGAGTTATTATAGCCTCATTAAATGAGGTGGGAAGTGTTTCATTTTTTTTATCATCAAGAAGAGTTGTTATAAAAATTCTTGTATCCCTTTCTTAAATGTTTGATAAAATTTACATGAAGAGACACCTGAGTCTGCATTTTGGTGGTGGGGGTGAGGGGCAAGTTTTAAATTATGGATTAAATTTCAGTAATATTTAGAGGAGCATTCATATTTCTGTTTCTTCTTCTGTCAGTTTTGAAATTTTTATTTTTCTAGAAATCTGACTATTTCATGTAAACGTTCAAATCTATTTACATACATTAGCTTATAGTATTCTTATCTTATGGTGTTCTTTTTTCATTTATGATGTTTGGTATTTGTGTCTGCTCTCAATTTTTTTAACTTGATCTGTCTCGTCATGGTTTATCTGATTTATTAGTCTTTATAAGACCAACTGTTTCTCTTTATTTTATTGATTTCTGCTCGTACCTTTATTGTTCACTTCCTTTTACTTTGGATTCAATTTTTATTTTTCTAATTTTTTTGAGAAAACCTTTTGTTAATGCCTAGACTTCGGATTTTATAACCTTCTTCCTCTGCCCCACTTATATGTATTTCAGGCCGTTAATGTGTCTCAAATACACCTTTAGCTTCATGTTACAATTCTGATGTTATTCTTTTTTATTATTTTGTTTAAATATTTTCAGATTTCTACTATAATTTCCATATTGACCCATGATTTATATGGAACCATGCCTGCTAATTTCGAAACATATGGGGATCTGCTAAGACACACACACACACACACACACACACACACACACACACACACACATTTTCTGCTTGTTCTCAGTGGGGAGGTTGGTCTTTAATCTCTCATTTTCAGAAGCAGAATTCCCTTTCCTCTTTATTTTTGAATACTTTGTAAAGACTTACTTCTCAATGAAGCTTTCTCTAATCATCCCCATTCCATTCTCTTCCCTCAGCATATCCTGTCTGGTTCCGTACTGCTCAGTCTGCTCCTGTATTTCCGACAATGGGAGTTATGCTTGCATCCATGCTCCTTCCCACATACACCCAGGACACTGTATTTTAATTCATCCATTCCTCACCTCAGCACCTCACATGTAGGGGGAAATGCCACGGATGTATTCCAGCCCCTGGCTGACAGGTTAGCCTGCCACTGGTCATGCCTCTCGAGGGGACATCAACCACTGCCTGCTGGTAGAGATATGGTGGTCAATGGTCAGTGACTGACTTTGATGCAGTTACCCCACCAGACACACAAGTGGCCACTCTCACAAGAGTAGGAGTGCTTGTTTTCCCACCTGGCTTCTCTCCTTCTATATCTGGAGCTCTGGCTTTGTTATCTGAGTTCAGAAGCCTTGACTACTGTGGAACAAGATGGGTCTGAATCAAGCGTTGGCCCTTCTGGAGCTCAGATGAGGCACCTAAAGGAGATTCTGTCAACTTGGATTCTTATCACAATTGTTTAGAGAGAAAAATGAGGGTGTTTGGGAGTGATTTAGCTGTGTGGATTGTGGTGACTTGCCTTGCTACTGATTTTATATATTCAGGGGTCTCTAAAGTGATTGTTCTGGGAATGGTCAACCACCACCACATTGATTTCTATGAATCTGATGGTATCTGGAGAGGGTCCAATCCTGCTTGGCAGAATACATTGGGAAGTGAAGTGGCAGGCCCTTTCTAATGAGGCTCTGAGAGCAGAATGTTGAATATGGAGGAGTAAGGGAGGGAGGTGGCGGGCTCAAAGCAGATTGCTTTAAACACAGCCAGCATGGTCCACTTATGTGTCCCCTTTACTTCATGTGCAAATCCAGTCCTGTCCTATGGTTGGACATTCATTCCCCCCCGCCCCACCTGCCCCAACCCTGGGATCCTGGATGCTAGGATAAGAGGGGCCCCAGAAAATTTTAGTATAAGAGGTAATTACTTAGTCCTAATACCATTCTTATTTGAGTTTGTATTTGCACATGAGAAGAAATATATGTATCAGTAAAAAAGGTAAACGTATTAGCAGCGATTATCTTCTGGTACATAGAGCATGGGTTATTATAATACTCCACAATTATTATTATTATTATTATTTTTTTTGCGGTACGTGGGCCTCTCACTGTTGTGGCCTCTCCCGTTGCAGAGCACAGGCTCCGGACGCACAGGCTCAGCGGCCATGGCTCACGGGCCTAGCCACTCTGCAGCATGTGGGATCTTCCCAGACCGGCGCACGAACCCGTGTCCCCTGCATCGGCAGGCGGATTCTCAACCACTGCGCCACCAGGGAAGCCCCATAATTATTTTTTATATTCAGAAATATATTGGTATGGCCAAAAATATATTTCAATAAAGGACTATGTCCTCTGACTCAATGGTCCACCTCTTGGAATATATCCTAGGTTAGTAATTTAAAACACAGGAAATATAGTTATGTATAAACATGATGATCTATAACAAACTAGTTTTTGTAACAGTGAATGAGCTATACTTTTAAAAAAATCTAAATATGCAGTAAAAAGGATATATAGGATTACATAAATGTTGACCCAGTAATAGTGTGGACTATTATGCAGACTTTAAAAACATTTTTAAAGGGTTTTAAAGATTTGGGAGAAAGCACAGTGTGTACTGTGAAAAGAAAAATGTGACGTTCAAACTTTCTTCACAATATAATATGTTTTAAATATACTTATAATTCTGTAAAATATACAGAAAAATGTTCAGTAGGTAGCTTTGGATGGCAGAATACTGGATGACTTTCGCATATTTTTTTCCTACTTCGTTTAACTTTTCCGTAGTGAACATGGTTTATATACACATATACACACACATATCCACTGAAAAATTCATATCAGAAGGAGCTTTAAACCCTGGGAGTTAGAGGTTTGCTTACTTAAACTCTGAGGAGAGCAATCGAGGCTTAAATGAATATAAATTTTTATGTTCATGTAATTTTTTCCCTAAATTCAACATTAAATGCTTATGCAGTTATTGAACCAATATCTAGAATAACCTCATCAATTATTTGAAAATCATGTTAAATGGAAATGCAAAGGCACACAACTCAAATGAGCCAGAGGGTCTGAGGTCAGATGTTATTCCATCTTCAGAAGATGATACTCCATCAGGTGCATTAATCAGCCTCTGTCTTTCTCTGAATAAATGCTTATTCTGCTCAGAGACCAAGTTCTAATTTGATCCATTCATATTTGAGGGGGTTGGCATTTATAATTCATTATGGGCTTTGGCTTATTGCTACATTCCTCACATTGCCACCAGACTGTACAACTGTGAGAGGCATGGTTCTCTGTGTTCAGCACATCCTGGAACACTCCATGCAAGCCGTCTTGACAACTGTCCTCTAGGATGTATTTTCCACATAGCATTCTAGTGGGCAATGCCCCCTGGAGTAGCAGGGTCCCTGAATTTTACACAAATTCCTGCTGTACTTGACTTCTCACCTCTCTTCTCCCATCTAACTTCATAATTCAGTTGGGAATTGTTTATATTAACCAGAAACTGAAATAACGGTCAATATAAACATCAGAGGAGGAAGTGGAGGTAGTTAAAAATGTGGAGAAATATGACAGTTCTTACCCAAATCAGATTCTGTAATCCTTAAAATAGCAAGTGTTTTAAGCTTCACTTCCTAAATAGAGGTCTACTGACTCTACTGTTATGGGAAATTGTGATCAAATCAATACTGTATATTACTAATATTATATTGTAATGTGCCAAGTTTGAATGGGAACAGTAGGTTTAAAGCAGGGTCATTAGTTTGATTGGCTAAATTGTTTAAGTGGCTGCACATTATGATTATAGTATATATGAAGATTCAATCAAAGCTGAGCTCCTGCCTCCCCCAACCCCCCAAAAAAGAAACAAAGGGTAAAAGTTTTTTTTTAAAAAGAGTGTCTTCATCAGGGTGGCTAGTCTCATCCATGCTGCAGTAGAATAATCCCCCCCACGTCTTAGCCTTACAACAACAAAGGTTTGTCTCTCACATCAGTCTGATGTGGATGGGGGACTTCCTGAGTGATTTTTCTACAGGCAGTGGCTCAAGGACCAAGGCCTCTTCCATCCTGCTGTTGCACCATCTTGGAGTCTTTTGCTTCTGACTGTTCAGATAGATGACAGAGAGAGAGGTACCAAAGGGAAAGCACTCCCATTCTTAATTCATATGACACCCCCCCAAAAAATAGATGCTTAGTTACTGGCTATTCAGTGAGGAGTTACAGCCTCTGCCACAGGCAGGGAGTGAATTGTTGCATTCTAGCTGGAACAGTTTGTTCCCATCAGGGAGCTCATGTACCTCATGTGGCAGCTTGGTACCTTCTGGGCTCCTGTGTGAGTCCCCCAAGGAGAATGAATCTGTCTACAGGGCTAGTGAGTTCCTGACATGAAACTCAGCTATCCTTTCAACCATAGCCCACTTTGGTGACATTTTCTTTAAACTAACACATACATTCATTCCCCAGGACGTGTGCGTATCCGACTTTCCCGTTTCCTTGAGAACTGAGGCATCCACCTCTGCTCCTTTCTGCCAGGACGACCCCTCTACTCTAACTCCAAACCCTACTTGTTGAAATCCTTCCTTTTTTAGGAAACATTTTGAATGATGCCACTTCTTTTACAAAGTCTCTGATCCTATCAATTAAATGTTCGTTTATTTAACAGATATTATTGAACATTTCTTAAGTGAGAATCACTGTCTTAGTCCCTGAAGAACTAGTGTCAAACAAAATAGATAAATTCTCTCATCTTGTGGAATTTTATCTTCCAGTTGAAAGAGACAATAGTAAAGAAAGTAAAGGTTTTTAAAATCACCAATTGTAGTAACGGCTGGGAAGAAAAGAGAGTATTGTGACAAAGGGAGGTGGACTGCCTTAGTTTGGACAGAAGCCTTTTTGAGAAGGTAACACATGGGCTGACACTTGAATGTGTGCACTTCCTTCGTCCAGGGCTCATGGCAGAGTGTTTGTACCACTTAAAAAATACTTCTCATAATCTACATGATATGTTTTCCCTCTACCTCCTGGCCCAATGTGGTAGATTATGAGCTTCCTGAGGGAAAGAACTACGTCTTATGTATCCCTTTCATTGAAATAACTTTAAATTCTAGTTTCTATTTATGACATCTAATCAAACGGCTAATACCTAACATAGTGCCTGGCTCTTAATAGTTGCCTAATAAATGGAAACCTAGCTTACTGAACACACACACAAACACACACACACACACACACACAGAATAAGTGTTCAGACATGGGTGTTGGATTGAAGAGAATTGAATTGACTAGACATCATCAGAAGTAACCCACAATGTTAAAAACAGACAGTTTCCTCAGGTCTAGCTTGACAGTGAGTCAGCCTCTCTGTGGCATCTCTCAAGTCATTTTGAGAGTCATCCCCACTTTCTCCGTAGGTCACTCTGAGCACACAGCTAGCCCAAAGGAATTTCTTGGCATCCAAGCACATTTCCTCATGCAATTTAGTGGCTAGGGCTCATGCTTAAAAGAATAGGATAAAATATATTCTCCTACAGAGCATGGCATCTTGTCAAAGAGTGAATATGGAGTGCACCAGACTGCTCTAGCTACCAATCAGTACAGTCCTGGCCAGTTTCTAGAGTACTGAGTGGAGAAGGCCATACTGGACTTAATACCCTTGCTGTTACAAGGCAAACGGTATAACACTACTTTTACTATTATTATCGCTGTTGTTATCATTTTCCCGAGCAAAGCCCTTGACCTGTCTTATTTCTTTTAATCCTCCCAACAGCCTTTTGAAATCAATTCTATAACCTCCATTTTCCATAATGAAGAGCTGAAGTTTCACCAAGTTAAGAAACGTGTCTAGCTGGCAGAGCTGGTAAGTGGTAGAGCCGTGTTCGAAGTCTCATTCCAGAGCCCATGTGTGTCATTGAAACTCTAAGACAGACATTGTTCTATTAATTAACTTGGCACTGCCCCTCCTGTGTAAGGCAGGGAACATTTCCCAGGACTTCCTTCGCCATGTGGTCCTGAGTTAGGGCCACCAGAGAAACTTATATGAGATTTGGGAAGTGGAAGTGAAGCAGAGGCTGTCCTCTCAGAGGGGGAGCAGTCAGGCACGATGACGAATGATGCCCAGGTGCCTGGGAAGCCTCAGCCAGCCCCTGCTCTCTTCCTGTTGCTCGTGCAGTTCATCTCTTTCTGCCACCCAACAGCAGCCTCAGGTGCACTCCCACATGGTTGGTCACCGGCTGCAGGTGAATTCCTAAGGGGCAGCTGATTCTACAGAGCAGGAGTTTCCCAGCCCTCTCCAAGAACTTCCCCTTTGTAGCCCTTTGTTGACAGCCAGGTGCGCACAGCTTCTCATGTTTTCCTACAAGCTCTGACCTGTCCACCTTCACCAGTGTATCAGGTGCGTGTGGCTTGTGACTCTGATTCTCTGACGCCTACTTCAAGGTTTTAATTTTCCTATATCACCATTTGTATGAACAATGATTCTTCCACTAAATCCTTTATTCTCATAATAGTTGTAGAGGCTCTGTTTTCATGATTGACCCACATGTGAAATAGAAATGATAATGATAAGACCACCACTCCCTGCAATGTAGCAAATGCCTCATGCTATGGGCTCTGTATGCTTTACCTGGTGATTATGCAGATTCTTTCTTACATGAGGCCATTTCTGAGTTATGCTGGCCATTCTTCTGGCAAAGAAAGGGACTGGGTTTATAAAAAGTAATTTATGACTAAGAACCCCAGCAAAGTGACTTTCTCAAACACATAGGACTTTGGTGCTGTTGTGCCTGCCTGTTTAATTGCCCTCTTTAGTTCTCTAGTCTCTCAAAAGGATTATTTTCATGAGCTCTGAGTGACTTAACTCATATGGTGACGTGTATCCTTCATCTGCTGCAAATGAGAGGCGTTAATCAGCACACTCACAAGGTGACTCACCAGGGATGTTCTTGCCAAGCAAGGATTGGGTGTTCAGACAGCCCCCATGTCAGAGTGAATGTAAGCCTCTGATTTCACTTCACCTCCTTAAAAATCTTTCCCTTTCAAGAATCGCTCTCCAGTTCCAGCTCCACAAGCTGTGTGATATTTTTATGCCAAAAATTAGCCTTGCAAAGGGCAAACTTTATCATTCTTTCCAAAGGATGACCACAAACGTTTCATGCAAGGATGATGAAGCTCTTAATGCCATCGTTATCAATTCGCCTTCTCATACCAGCACCCTGATCCCATCTCTTAAGTGTACGTATCACCACACATCCAGAGGCAGGAAGCTATATGCAGCTCTTCTTTATTTGACCACTGCAGTGAGTCACATTGTGTGCACCGATAGGCCTTCAAAGCCTTGCCTGCAAAATCTCTCAATTCCCAATAAGTGGGTACCATAGCCACCTGTACATTCCACTTTTTGAGAAGTTAAAAAGCCTACCTTATAAGAATAGCTAACCCTCATCTGACCTCATAGAATGGAGGGATGCAGGATTCAGGCCTGGGACATTGATAAGGAGCTGCCTGTGGTTATAGGCATAAGAGGGACCGATGATTCTGAAAGTGGGTACCCCACAACCCCAAGGGATAGTGTAATGAAGTGTCTCCTGCTCCCCCAAGTGACTCCTTGACACTATTCCTTGATCCCTGTAAGTCCATAGGTCCAACAATTAGCTCGCTACCTTACACAAAGAGAAAACTCAATAAAATGGTAGATGAATGAATGGCAAATGAAAAAAGTCCATAGGAATCTATGTGTGAGAGGACTAAGGCTTTTCTTCAAGGGGAAGTAACTTGGATCACAACATAGCAATAAGCAGAGTTTCAAAGGACTTGGGTGCCTGTTTATAAATTGTGTCTTTTAGAGTAGGCTCCATCTGTACCCAGTGAAAATATGGCCTTCACGACTTCCTGCATCCAGAGATACGGACAGATGGTGGCTAGAGGGACCAACTCAGCCACTTAGCTGGCTTCCTAGTACCAATCAGTGTACTACCTGAGAGATAGGTGTATTTCAGGTAGAGACCCGTGAGTTTGATGAGCAGACCATGACTTTATCGAGACCTTCATGTGACTAGATGTACCTGTTTACAAAACACCTCTCTGAGGTTCGATGTACTATATGTGATCAAAAGATCCATCAATCTACCTACAGAATATGGGTCTTGCCTCATGGTCCTAACCCTCTAACCACCCGACTTCCCGTAGCACACCATTCCCATCTTCCTTGATTCAGTGTTGTCTGTAAGTACATACGCTTGAAATGAAAAATGGCAATAATGATGGTGATGATTGATGATGGTGATGCTGGTGATGCTGGTGAGCCTTTAAGCAGTGCTTGAAAGGCTAGGTACCTCTTTTAAAATTTGATCTCCATGCGGGAGCAGCTATTATTCTCATTTTACGGATGAAAAAACTAGGTCTTAGAGTAAACATCTTGTGAAGCTTAATTAGAGCTTCATTTGCTTACTTGGTTGATACTTTGCACTCTGAGGAAAGCACCCTTATTTTCTGTTTTCTGACTAATTGAAAATCAATTCTTTCTACAAAAGTCTTATAGAATACTTATTTTATATTTCCTTCACAATCCATAAGAAAAATGAGTTGAAGTTTGCTAAATTCCAATCCAGTTTTTCTTGGTGTAATTCAGATTGCTTCCTGGGAACATGTTGATCAGTAGCATAGTAGAGTAAAGGTGTTTTAAAGCCATAAAGATGAGCACAGCATAATTTTAACAGCAGCCACAGAAACATACACATAAAGCTATCTTAGAGTATTTAAAGCACTTATATTTCTAAAATCTAAATTATCCAAATAGCGTCATTAAAGAGAAAAACATATAAAACGTATAAAATTAAAGTGATTTTTGGAATAGCACGTATGGATTTTGTGACAAGCTGTGGGCTATGTCAGGAAAAGGTCATTTGCTGGTTCTTTTATAAATGATGCTGTTTGGGAATTCTTCCCAGGGTTGTTAGAGACGGATGCAGAGCAACAGTTCTTAGTCTGCATCTCTTTGCCAAGTCTGTGGTCAGCGGGCTACATTTGCTCCCTGGTAGACAATGGATTTGAGCAGGAGCTGGGAAATTCTATCCCTTCGTCTTACCTGCTTTTCCTCTTGGCTGAATGTAGGATGAGGACAACAGTGCCAGCCCCTAGTGGTGTGAGGTGCTGGTGTAAAAGACAAAGCGATGAAAGACCAAAGGGATTTTCAAGGCTGGGGGTCCTCACAGAGTTTGGCCAGGATTCTGGCTCCCAGCCCACCTCCCACCTCCACTCCCTTACCTGATCCAGACCTGTAGCCCATTCAGAGAAATACTAGGACTCAAGGCCTTCTTAGCTTTGGACTGGTTGTTCTGGTACAAGCATAACATGACTGAACTTCAGGACAGTGAACAATTATAGATCTGCCAGGGGGCACATGCTAGAGAACTGCTCTTCTTATATTGTTTCAAACTAGGTCCTGGGGGCTTCCCTGGTGGCGCAGTGGTGGAGAGTCTGCCTGCCGATGCAGGGGACACGGGTTCGTGCCCTGGTCCGGGAAGATCCCACATGCCGCGGAGCGGCTGGGCCCGTGAGCTATGGCCGCTGAGCCTGCGCGTCCGGAGCCTGTGCTCTGCAATGGGAGAGGCCACAACAGTGAAAGGCCCGTGTACCGCAAAAAAAAAAAAAAAAACCCCACTAGGTCCTGGGGGCAGGATCAAGTTTTGTGAATGCCAAAGGGCCCTTGAGAATGATCAGCGTTTTGGTCTTGCCAAGCTGTTTTTAGGTCTAGCGTGTATTCCTTTTTCCTCCTGGTGACATGTCTTGGCTCTGTAGGCAGCCTGCCCAGATCATGGTTTGCCCCTGTCTGGTTCAGTAAGAGCTCACTGCAGGGCAAGCCAGCAAAGTGAAGAGCAAAGCAGCAGGCCTCGGGACCACACACCAGATTACTGGACAGTTTGACCAACTCTTCTAGGTTTCCTCTGTTTCTCCCAAGACATCTCAGAGATGTTTTCTGTCAGATTTATTTCACTGTGCCATCTTTATTTCAGCCATATTTTGTGGGTTAAGCTTTGTATTTAGGAAGCAAATGGTTTTCATGCTAATTTCTCCCCGAAGGCTCTCTAGGCAATGTATAAACCAATATTTGCTTTGCTCCGAGGTACAGGAATATGATCTTTATGCAAAACACATTAGCTTCTTTGGGCCTCTTTCCTATTTCCAATACACATGTTTTTATAAACACATACCTGAAGAATTTTGGCAAATGTATCACTTTTCTTCTTTGTTTACTAGATATTTGTTAGATTATCTCTAGTATTCAGTTAACTTTCAGTTGGCCAGAAGAAGAGCAGGAAGCTAGCGTGCTTTGGGAGAGTAATGGAGTTGAAGGGCTAATGAGATGATTGCCCTGAAGTTTCCTTGCAGTCCGACAGTGGACTTGTGGATGGGAGGCTGTGTTACAGATAGGTTATATATAAAGGTATAGAGCCGCAGAGCTGGATTTTAATGCCTGCTCTGGTACCCACTGAATATGTGACCTGGGCAGGCCTCCTAACCTCTCTTAAGCTTGGGGTTTTCAGAATATGGGGATTGATTATCCCTAGATCAGAGGGTTAGTGAAAGGATAATATGAATATATATATATATATATATATATATATATATATATATATATATATATATATATATATATATACCAGTAGCATTGAATCCAGGATATGTTAAGTATTCATCCCTACGTAGCTGTTATTACTACAAAGGACTTCAGTGAAGGGGCTGGCCAGTCTTAATACTATTATTGACTGAGACCCTGACGTCAGGACTTGTGTGAACCTGTATCCGGATTTACAATTGCAGGAAACTAAATATCAGCTTTCCAAAAAGCATTGAGTGGATCACTAAAGTCACCGAACAACTGGTTATTTTAATACAGAAAATTGCACCACTAAATAATATTTTGGTCTTACAACTTTCCTCAGCCAATTCTTAAATCACTTCTAAGATCATTACGTGGAGAAAGCCTTAGGTAATATTCTGGTATCTGTTCTTCCAACCTGTTTCTCCGCCCTTACCACCCTCTATTTACACACACACAGTATTACATAAAATCACATGGGATGATAACATATAGAATATTTTGTAGCCCTTTTTTTTCACTGAGTGAAATATTGTGAATATTCTATTCTACCTAATTAATAGCTGTATGGTGTCAAAAGTTGACTTCATTGACTATTTGAAATTTATTTCCATTTTTAAAATATTCTAAGTGACATTTTGATGAAGATCTTGAAACATATATATGTGTACATATTGCTATTATGTTCTTATAAAAACTTCTAGATGCAGAAGTTTGGGGTTCTAGGAGATACACATATTTTAGGGCTTTTGTTGAATCTTGTCAAATTTCCATCAGAGATACCAGATCAGTTTATACTCCTGTCCGGTGAATTCTGGTTTCTCCTAACCATTGTTAACTGTGGTATAGTCATTTAAAAAACTTGCCAACTTGAAAGATGGAAATAGTATATCAATATTCTTTTAATTTGCATATCTTTGATTCTTTTCACACATTTATTGGCTCTTCCTCTTTAGTAAACTGCTTTTCCAAACTTTTTCTTTATTAAAAAATTAATAAGTTGTGGGATGAAGTTGGGAATATAATATCTTAACATATTTTGTTGGCTTTCAGGACTGAAAGTAAAGTAAATGTAACAGCAATGATAGACAGTTGCTTCTTCACAACAGAAACTGTTGCCCAGTAGGACACAGTGATCTCGGGAGATGCTAAGTGTGTGTGGACGTCTGACAATGGTTAGAACAAGGTCTTCTAATAGTAAAGTCATGATAATTAAGGATTTAGCCCCCAAATAACTACCATGAGACAATGAACGAAAACTCCTCCATCTTAAAATATAAAGGTTTATTATGGCTCACCTAGAAATGCTACCTAGACGAGTTTCCAGATTTTTTCAGGAAATCTGGAAAGACATTACTGCAAATCATACTTGTAGAACACTAAGTTAATAGTCATACAAAGACACTCAGAAGTTCAGAGATATATAATATATAGGAAGGTCATATGTATTATATATATAATATATGAGAATATAAAAATACAATATATAAGGATATATATATATATACACTTATATATGTATCTACAGAGAGAGAAAGAGAAAATGTATGAGAAGGTCATTCTTACATCATTTCTGTTTCTGTTTTATAGTAGGTGTTTCACAAAAGCTGTTGTATGGATGGTGGTCATGGTGACTTTCATTCTTAACTTGCCTCTAGGCTTAGCACTTAAAATGAAAACCTATGAAGGAAACTTCTACCATAAGATAATGGGCCCTGGAGATCAGAGAGAGCCCACCCATGTTCAGACCTCATTAAGGCTTATAAATTCACCCTTCCTGGACCCAAATGATTTAAAGTGACAAGTCCTGGTTTGTGAGTGAGCATGTGTAAGAGTGTGTGAGAGTGTGTGTGTGTGTGTGTGCGTGTTTAGAGGAGCACATGGGAAAACCCTTGATTATAGGGTCACAGCTCACAACTCTGAATCAAGGGCCAAGAGTTGCAGAATGGATGCTTAAAATGAGAAATTGTCCATAGAATTTGAGAAATGTAGTTGCAATTTAATTTGCTTCTCCTTCTAAGATCCAAGGACAAATAAAACACTTGAGTACCTCACCCACGTGAAACAGGCCCAGTGCTCATACACACACACACACACACACACTCTTGAACACACTCCTCTTATCCCTAACATAAAGGCTCCATCTTTCACAGCCAGCTCTCATGCACACTTCCCTGGGAGGTATATAGGTCACAGATACCTTCTCTGACCCTGCTCTTCAGCTTCATATCATGACCTTAAATCCCTTCTCCTTCAGTTTAAAGAGCAACATGGTAAAGAGGTGGACAATTTCTGCTTCAGAGCCTGACAGATAAGGATACAGTCTGACCTCTGCTACTTACTAGCCCTGTGACCTGAAAAAAGTTACCAAAAGAAAAGAACAGTTACCAGCTTCCTGTTCAGTGAAAAGAGCATAAAAATAGCATCACCTTCCCAAGCTAGTCATCTGTATTAAATGCAATAAAATGTGCAAAAGAATTTAGCAAGGTGGCACAAAGTAAGTGGGCAGTAGTTGTAAGCTCTCCTTGTGGTTGTGACTGAAACTCTCCCAAATAGAGAGATTCTGCAGTTAATGAAATATTGGCTCTGAACTTCACGCAGAAAGGAGGGTGAAAGAAGGGCAGAGGTTTGTAGTGTTTAATGATAAAGCAAAATTGCTAGACACCGCTGTAGATTCTTTCCCTCAGCTCCTTTCTGTTGCTTCCAGCTGGTTCTCAGAATAAGCTATGTGTGTGTGCCTAGTTACATTTCCACTTAAAAATAAGGCAAAGCCACTTTCCTATTTCATTTTAAGACCTGAACAAGGGAGAGAGAATCAGCTGAGGAAACAATGGTGCACCCCAGGCAGAAGGAGCCTGAGTCATCCTCTCTATTAGGCACAGGGCCCTCTGCTGGAATTCTGGCCCCCTACAGGCACCTCCTGGCGCCAGGAGCAAGGCAGCTCTGAGCCAAACCCATCTCTTCTGCACTGAGGCAAACATCCCAGGCTAATGTAGTTATCAGATCCTTCATCTCATCTGTGAAAGGAAAGAATGTAACAATATTAAATATTTTTCCTTTTTAAAGTTATCTCCATTTTAATTATAAAAATAACATTTGTTATAGCAAATGTTGGAAATTCCTCCCAAGTACAGTAAAAATGTTAAATTTATTATACTCACATCATTGTTAAGATATTGGTATATATCCTTCCAGACTTTTACATATATATTAAAAAAATGGGATAATATTTTAGCATCATTTCCCCACTGAATAGAACATGAGTATATGTCCATATAAATAGTTAGATATGAAACATAATTTTGATGGTTCCAGAGTACTCCACCTTGTAATGACATCCTTAGTTCTTTAACCTACGTCTTATTTTTGTACATGTGACTTGTTTCTGATTTTTTTTTATTCTTAGAAACACCTAAGTGATGAACAGCCTTCTAGCTACATCTATGAGCCCGTCTAAGAGCATTTCTTCTGGAAGAAGTAGAATTGTGGGTTAATGGGCATATGTAGTTCTAATGCTTTTGATGTTTTGCCTGGGAAGTTGGCATCAGTTTATACTCTACTAGCAGCCTATAAGATTTAATTCAGACTCAGGGGATAAATCTTAGCTAGTTTAAGCCAGTGGTGGTGAATTCCATATCCCTTTCTAGCGACTAAGTTAGTCATGGGCACTTCACACAGTCCTGGTCAGTAGAACTGAAGGGACATCTGCTTGAGGGCATCTAGGAAATGTTTTCCTCTTTGATTAAAAGAGACACAGAAAGGAAAACTGTACATTTTTCCAGTTCTTGAAGTGGAAGAGGATGTCTGGAAAGAGCTTCTGCACCCAGAGAGTGACCATAAGGGCGCATACATAGAGGACAAGAGACAGTGTGCAGAGGATGACAGAGGGGAAGATGAGAAAAGTGAGTCCTTGACAGTGTGGTGAGGCACCAAATTAACCACCAGGGACCGTGACTAGACCAGACTCTTGTATGAGGTACTAAACGTTCTAATTTTCTGAGCTACATTTATTCAGATTTTCTGTAATTTGCAATGAAAAACATCCTACCTGCAAAAATGATATACAGTTGGTTTAATGTTCATTTTCTTGATTACAGGGAACTTGAGCTTTTCTTTTTATAACTTGGCCACTTATGTTGCTTCTTTTGTGAACCATCTGTTATGTCTGTTGCCATTTTCCTACAAATGTATTGCCTTCATATTGATTTACTAAATTTTCTTTAAACTTTAAGTATTAACCCTCTGTTGTATGTGTTACAAATATTGTTCCTACTTTCACACTTTTCAACATATTGAAGTTTTAAAATTTTCTGTATTTGACCTATGAATCTTTTTTTCCTGCTTTCTTCATTTGATTTTGTGCTTAGTATCTTCTTGCACAGAGAACAGATATTCATCTATATTTTGCCCTAGTTATTTCTCGGTTTTATTTATTTATTTTTATTTTTTTGCGGTATGTGGGCCTCTCACTGTTGTGGCCTCTCCCGTTGCGGAGCACAGGCTCTGGATGCACAGGCTCAGCGGCCATGGCTCACGGGCCCAGCCGCTCCACGGCATGTGGGATCTTCCCAGACCGGGGCACGAACCCGTTTCCCCTGCATCGGCAGGCAGACTCTCAACCACTGCGCCACCAGGGAAGCCCTCGGTTTTATTTTTTATATTAATTCTTTAATGTACATTTTGGTGAATAATATGAAATAAAGATCAAGTTTTCAAAGAATGCAGGGAAATCTTAACACTATTGAAAATGACAAAACTTCCCCTATGATTCATAGTATCCTTATCTATATTTATATTACACCCAGGCCTGTTGGATAGTTTCCTGGTCTTTTTTGTGAATATCTATCTGTTCTCTTCTTATACTAGTTCATACTACTTTAGTAATTGTAACTTTTTAAAATAAATTTATTTATTTATTTATTTATTTATTTTTGCCTGCGTTGGGTCTTCGTTGCTGGGTGCGGGCTTTCTCTAGTTGCGGCGAGCGGGAGCTACTCTTTCATTGTGGTGTGCGGGCTTCTCATCGTGGTGGCTTCCCTTGTTGCAGAGCACGGGCTCTAGGCATGCGGGCTTCAGTAGTTGTGGCACACGGTCTCAGTAGCTGTGGCTCGCGGGCTCTAGAGCGCAGGCTCAATAGTTGTGGCGCACAGGCTTAGTTGCTCTGCGCCATGTGGGATCTTCCCGGACCAGGTCTCGAACCTGTGTCCCCTGCATTGGCAGGCGACTTCTTAACCACTGCACCACCAGGGAAGTCCTGTAACTCTTTAATATATTTTGTTATCTGGCAACAGAAGCCCAACTTCACTATTACTTTGCAAACTTTTTTTGTTACTCTCACTGATTTCTTTTTTATGTATGGGTTTTAAAATCATGTTTAATCATGTTTAAATGTCCCCCAAATCCTATTAGCTGTTTTTTTTTGGGGGGGGATGGGGCTGATTACAGTAAGATTATAAAATAATGTGAAGAGCTGATATCTTTATAACATAGTGACTTCCTGTTCAGGACTGCATTTCTTTTGACACATCTTTTAAGTCTTGTTTGATTTTCCCCAGTACTTTGTTTTAATTTCTGCATGTAGTTTCTATCCCTTAATTTTAATAGTTTCTCTAAATGATCAGATTTTTAGAAAAGTGATGCATTTGCCTCTATGAATTATCAGAGAGGCTTTTTAAAAACTGTACAATACAGATGTCAGTAGCAACTCTTTGGTACTAAATATAGTCAGTTAATTATGCAGTTCTCAATCTTTCAAAAATATTAATGCATATTAGAGCAGGATCCAAGTAGACACTTAGCTTTCGTCAGTGTCCTCAAAGTTATGAACTTTCTGCTGATGCCAAGGTGGTAAACAATCCAATTTTAGAAAAAAAAGAAAGATAATCATCATCCAATAAACCTAAAATCTCTCAAAGGTTGGACAGGTTAAGAAGATCATACCAATTACTAGATAAATACAGTATCTGCCTATTATATGTTTAAAGTCAAATAAGATGTGAATAAAACTATGTTTACTAAATTACTTAAAAGTATTTTTAAGTCAGTCTCCCACTTGGCATTTTTTACATAAAAATAAGACTGTTTCGTAGCACAAGATGAAAGGATGGTATTTGGAGGAGCTTTGAAAATACTACACATTCAGAATCCGGTCTTCTTGGGAGAAACTCAACCATGTTAAGAGGAGCCCCAGCCTCTCCCCCCTGTCTAGAGCAGACCCCCTAAAATTTTAAATTGATGTTACTCCTCACCTGTTTTTAAGTTTTAAGGTCTTATCACTATCACATTATAAATTAAAAAATAACATTTTAATTTGTTTTATGTTCTTTGCATGTATATTTTTAGTTATGTTTTTAGAGGTTACTCAAGGGTTTATCATATATATCTAAACTCATAAAAATCAGTATCAAATTTATATTAGCTTAATTCCAGTGATGTATATAAATGTTACTCCTATAAAGCTCTATTCCCTTCCCCTCCTTTTGTGGTATTATTGTTATACATATTACATCTATCAGTGTTACAAACCTAGTAATACATTATTAAAATTATTGCTTTACCATCTGCAGTAATTTCCTTATCCCAACAGTTTTGCTTCTACCCACCACCTTTGTGCTATTATTGGCAAGTGTAATACACGTATGTTACATTTCTATATGTTATAGGCCCAACATTATGATATTTACATATTATTATATAGTTGCTTTTTAAAACAACTGTCAGAAAAAATGAGAAAATATACATTTATACTGGTTTTTATACCTTTACCAGTGCTCTTTGTTTTATCATGTGGATTTGAATTACCATCTGGGGTCACTTCCCTACGGCCTGGAGAACTTCCTTTAGTTATTTCTTATCAGGTGGTCCTACTAGCAACAATTCTGTCAGTTTTTGTTATCTTGGAGAGTCTTTATTTCACCTCATTTTTGAAAGATAGCTTTACTGGATATAGGATTCTTGGTTGATGATTTTTTACTGAGAATTTTAAATGCTGTCCACTATCTCTGGTCTCCATTGTTTCTGCTGACAAGTCAGCTATTCATATTATTGTG
This sequence comes from Mesoplodon bidens, assembly GCF_964165515.1. Taxonomy (NCBI): domain Eukaryota; kingdom Metazoa; phylum Chordata; class Mammalia; order Artiodactyla; family Ziphiidae; genus Mesoplodon; species Mesoplodon bidens. The sequence continues at coordinate 116,310,401 of NC_138160.1, forward strand.
TTATTTTTGTAAGTGCTAAGTCATTTTTCTAGCTGTTTTCAGGATATTCTCCTTGTCTTTGATTTTCAGAATTTCAGACACTGTGATATGTCTTTTTGTGGATCTCTGTTTTTTATCATACTTGTAGTTCATTGAGCTTCCCGGATATGTAGATTATTGTTTTTCAAAAAATTTGGGAAGTTTTCACCATTGTATTTTGAATATTTTTTCTGATCCTCTCTCTCCCCTCTCCTTCTCTTACTCCTTTTATGTGTTTGCTGATGCACTTGATGGTGTCTCACATTCCTCTGGGGCTCTGTCTACTGTTTTTTGTGTTTTTGTTTTTGTTTTCCGGTACGCAGGCCTCTCACTGTTGTGGCCTCTCCCGTTGTGGAGCACGGGCTCCGGACGTGCAGGCTCAGCGGCCATGGCTCATGGGCCCAGCCGCTGTGCGGCATGTGGGATCTTCCCGGACCGGGGCACGAACCCGTGTCCCCTGCATCGGCAGGCAGACTCTCAACCACTGCGCCACCAGGGAAGCCCCTCTGTCTACTGTTCTTCATTCTTTTTTCACTGTTCTTTGGCTTACACAACTTCTGCTGCTCCATCTTCAAGTTTGCTAATTTTTTTCTGCCAGTTAAAATCTACTGTTGCACCCCTCTAGTGATTTTTTTTAAAATGTCAGTTATTGTACTTTTCCACTCCAGAATTTCCACTTGGTTCTTTTCTCATAATTTATATTTCTTTATTGATATTCTCTATTTGATGTGACAGTGTCATTATATCTCCCTTCACTTCTTTTTTTTTTTTTTTTTTTTTTTTTTTGCGGTACACGGGCCTCCCACCACTGCGGCCTCTCCGATTGCGGAGCACAGGCTCCGGACACGCAGGCTCAGCGGCCATGGCTCACGGGCCCAGCCACTCCGCGGCATGCGGGATCCTCCCGGACCGGGGCACGAACCCGCGTCCCCTGCATCGGCAGGCGGACCCTCAACCACTGCGCCACCGGGGAAGCCTCCCTTCACTTTAATCATGATTTCCTTTAGTTCTGTGAACGGACTTGGAATGGCTATTTTAAAGTCTTCTTCTGATAAATCTGACATGTGTTCTCTCACAGGTTGTTTGTGTTGTTGCTTTTTTCTCCACCAATGTAGCAACTCTGGGCACTGGTCTCCCTCCTCCAGGGCTTGTTAACCGTTATTTGCTGGTATATATTTTAGTGGCTGGCTGGATCACTGTAGTGGTGTCTGCTCCCCGCTCCCTTCCCCATCCACAGTGTGAAGCCTCTGGTGTTGCTCCTGAGGGAAGCGCAGCTTTGGGTGAGCCCAGTCACCCTGGGATGACAGTGGTTTGGGCAGGGCTCTCTTTCTTCCTTTCCCTGATCACATCCATGTGTACATGCCATTGACTGCTCCGTTGTTTTCAACAATGCCCTGGGCATAAGTTGCTCTACAAACGAATCCAGTCAAATTGTGGCTCCGCAGGGGCTTCCCTGGTGGCGCAGTGGTTGAGAGTCTGCCTGCTAACGCAGGGGACACGGGTTCGAGCTCTGGTCTGGGAGGATCCCACATGCTGCGGAGCAACTAGGCCCGTGAGCCACGACTGCTGAGCCTGCGCGTCTGGAGCCTGTGCTCCGCAACAAGAGGCCGCGATGGTGAGGGGCCCGCGCACCGCGATGAAGAGTGGGCCCCGCTTGCCACAACTGGAGAGGGCCCTCACACAGAAACGAAGATGCAACACAGCAAAAATAAATTAATTAATTAATAAAAAAACTCCTACCCCCAACATCTTCTTAAAAAAAAAAAAAATTTGTGTCTCCGCGGAAGGACACAGTTTCTGAGGTTGGTGTTTGATGTTTGCTCTGACCCCAGGTGGGGGGTGCGGTAGAGGACGGGGGGCTGCTCTCAGCTCTTTTATTCCATGATTTTCTGCTACCAACTAGCCAGCCTAAAGTCCAGGCTGTATCTTCATTAAATCCACAGATCTCCTCCCAAGTTTCCTCTCATCACAACCTCCTCTCCTCTTGAGAGCACCTTTGAACTTCTTCACTCTCTGTTGCAAATGAAGTGAGTTCCTTTGCAAAGATATTAGGAGGTATCTGTTTTATAGTCTGCTTCTCCCTCTCAGGCATAATCACCTAGCCAGGGCTCTGGAGCTAGAGGTGGGGACAATGACGAGCTGCTCTCTGAGTGACACTTCTGCTCTAGGACCTGAGTGCTTATTGTGTGTGGGTGCGGAGAGGAGAGGCTAGTAGCCTGAGGTCCTCCCAGCCTGCCTCTCCTGCCGTGGAACCACGATGCCATGAGCCAGCAAGAGTGTTGAGGGCATCAGTATTCTCAGCATGCTGTGCCCAAGGTAGAACCTGCATTCCACAAATGGGGCCTGGGTGGAAGAAGGGCATCCCCATCTCTCGACTGGATTCAACTGGGACTTAGCATCAGCAACGAGTAGCTTGGGGCATGATGAGAAACGCTGAAGCCTTGCTCCTTCTGGGAAGAAGCCCTCTAACCGGGAGCTGGCAGGAGAGGGCGCCCTGTGTTCTTGAGGGCAGCAGTCAGGAGTGGAGCCTCGGCCTTGTTGAGCTAGGAGGTGGGGAAGGAAAGAAGGTTTTTGCTCAGATACCATGAACTCTAGTCTTTCTTAACAAAGTTTTCTAGGTTTTCTTGAACATATGTTTCTTCCTCTGCTGTTTATACATAGGACTATTTCCAGAGACTTTAAATTGTTTTTAATCATTTCCACCAGTTTCACTGGGGAACAGGTCAGTGGAGCTCTTTATGCTGTCCCGCTGGAGGTAGCCCTCTTCTAAGAGGAAAGACAGAGAGCAGTCAGCCTCATTCCCACGACGCAGCCCTGTGCCCTCCCTATAGGTGTAGGTACCTAGTAGGTCATTAAAGCTTATTTATTGACTTGACTTTTCTCAGTTTAGTAAAGCTGTATTTCCAGCAGCGTTTATAGTTATAGTTTCTCCTACATACACGTAGTTGTGCTAAAAATCTCTTCTTTCTATAAACGTTTTTTCCCTTGAAATAACTCAGAGAAGATTTTTCAGAGTTTATGTTATTCAGTTGCTTTAAAACACTTGGCATCCAACCTTGCAGTTTACTGAGACTTAATAAAAAATGATTTTTCTGAAGTTTTTACCCAAGTAATCAATTAGATCAGTAGGACCAAGTCACATACCCACTGCTACGATTTTATAATCTCCTTCTGGTGGGTATCAAGAAACAGATTTAGATTTATTGGTGATACTGTTTGAAGCTGAAGATAATTAATTATATTACTTTGAACTGTTCATGCTTAATTCCACACGGGTCCAATCCGGAGGAGGGGCATGATGAAGGATTACTGACAAAAGCAGGACAAGACTCCATATGTACTTAATTTACATTTAGCTTCTGGCCCATATTTGGGATGGGTTGCATCCATTCACATTCTGTCCAGGGGAGAGGGTCTCCTGCTGTGCTCTCTGCCCCTGCCATTGCTGTTACAGTTGTGGAGATTCTCAAAGTGTGGTAAAGTTTGTTGAAAGTACAGATTCCTGGGCCCCATCCCGGAGATTCAGGTTCAGTAGATTCAGGGCGTAGCACAGGAATCTGCCTTGTTAAGAGTCTACTGGGCTGGTTCTAATGCAAGTAGTATCCACCAGCACTCACGCTGAGGAACACTGAGCCAGGTGCCACTCAGCAGGCACATCATCCAACTCTCCTTGCCCTCATTTTCTCCAGGCCAAACATACAAGCGCTTGACTTCCCAATTGCTCATTGACTAGGAAAGAACGTGGTGGTCATGTTGACATTCTGCTTATTAGCTTCTTTCTCATTACAGATTCATAAATTTATATTTGGATTTTATTAAATATCTGTTTACAGACCAAGTTTGAATCCACCCAAATCACCAAGGCTATTAATATTAAGAGTTAGCTGTCTTTATAGCTACAGATTTCAGATCATCTGACCACTCCTGGGAAGAAGCCACCTTTCTGAGAGCAAGCTGGCATTAAGGGCACCAGTATCTGGTATCTTGACTCTCTCAGCGATCTGTAGAGCACAGCAAATCCTTTTTCTCTTTAGGAAAGGAGATACGATGGCAAAAAGATTGAGTATAGGCTCCGGAATTGGGAAGACCTGGGTTTGAATCCTTTCTGTGCAGCTTCTGAGCAGTGTGGACTTAATTCAGTTGCTTATTCTCTTTGAGCCTCAATTTCTTCATGTGCAAAGTAAAAGTAATAAATTCAATAGGTAAGAATCTCTGGTTGAGTCAGAATACCCACATTAATCTGGCAAAATATATACATACATACATACGAACATACATATATACATACATAGGAATATCTTGACTCCAAAAGCTCTGAGGTAGGGCTAGCCTCAGGCAGAGTCGAATCTAGGAATTCAAATGAGTTCATCTGAACCCATTTGCTCCCCATCTCTTGGCTCTGTGTTCCTCCCTGTAGACTCCATTCTCAAGCTCCCTGTGGCTGCAGCCAGCAGCTCCATTTATACATATATCTTCCAAGGTTAATAATGTCCAGAGGGAGAGAACAAATGCTTGTGCCTCCCTGAGCAATCTCAGCAAGCATCTCATTGTAAATCATTCTCTTTGGGCCAGATGCCCATCCCTCAGTCAGTCACCATGACTAGGGAAACATGATGTTCTGATTGGCCAGGTCTGGGTCCCATGACCTTTTGGAGCTAAGGATACATCAACTCCACATGCATCACATGGCTGGGAATAGTGTGGCCTCCAGAGGAAAAAGGAAATGCTGCTACCAAAAGGAAGAGCTAGAGAGGATACAGGACCAACAATCTGCAGCTCTCTAATACATGAAGACCTACGTCACAGGTCTTAAATGAGGTAATCCTGGTAAATCGCCAGGCACACAGTAAGTATTCAATATGTGATAATGGTTTAGAAAATAAACCATTTCTTACAGTGAACTGCATCCTGTCTTTATCGTAAGCTGTTACTTGTTAGGAGCATCATCTCCTAAAGGAGAAAAAGATGACCTGAAGTCATTTTTTTTCCCCCGAAAGTCTAAATGGAAACAAAGTTCTTAGACGTTCGAGTCTTTCCAAGGTTGAATTCCTGTAGAGAGAGGTCAAGGTAAAACAGAGGAAAAGTGGGAAAAAGAAAGGGGAAGGGAGGCATAGCGCACTGCTGGCACACAGTGATAGCTGGGTTTGAATCCTGGTTCTGAGACTCTCTGAGCCTCAGTTTCTTCATCTGTGTATTAGAAATGATGAGTATTGCCCACTTGCTTCTATAGTGATAACCAAACAATATGATGGCTGTGAAAAATAAAGAATAACAAAGGGAAAAAAATTAAATAGTCAAATTACTGTGAAGAGAATAATAGCTATATTGATATGCTAGGTACAATTGAATATCGAATATCTGGGGGCCAGGCACTGTGTTGAGTTCTGTAACGAATGTCATCTCATTTAATTCTTGCAGTCATCCTAGGAGGCAGGTACTATGATTGCATCTTCACTTTACAGATGAGGCTCAGAGAGATTGCATAGCAGACTCAAGATCACACAATTTATAAGCTGGGATTCAATTTAGGTCTCTGATTACTTCTTTTCATTCAGCCTTATAGCGTGCCCTTTCTTTTTAGTCCGATGCCCCTGTGAATGTGCTGGGACAGTTGTGGATGGCTACTTACATGTCTCTTACCCAGTCACCCCCAGTCGCATGCACACACACAGTCACGTTAGCACATGCCCCTTCCTCCTCCCTCTTTTCAGTGGAGTCACTTTCTCCTCCACTTTATGTTCACTAGTCAGAAGTTTCTCCAGGTGAAAGAGACAGCCCTAGAAATCAGAATCTGCACAGACTGCCTTTCTGCAGCAGCCAGGATCTTGGTAGCCTCCCAGGAGCAGAGGTGTAGGGGAGCACCTTCCCCACTAGTCTCTGCCTGCCTGCTCATGAAGCTCTGTGTTTACCTTCAGTTAAGTGTACTGGTTGCCAGGAGTCCAACTTAATAGAAATTCAATGGCCATTAGGAGAGATTTACGTTGACCTGAACCGTAGAATTTGGACTCATCATATTTATCGTATAAAGAACCATTCTAAGAGCTAGAGAGGGCACAGAGGGAAGCTTCTATGTGCGAAGCTTATATGTACAGATTGCACAGTCACAAATTGGATGCATTTCCCCATAAAACCCTATTTTATGGCTTCATGTAATTACTTTGTCCCTGGGCCTCCATGCATTTCAGGCGTTCAGCACAGGCAATCATTCTAGTCTGATCAGAACTTTATTCTGGTACAAGATCCCATGTCTCCGATTTCCCAGGTAGTTCCCATGAGAGTACTTGAACTTCTCATCCATGTGTCCTGATTTTTGTTCTCATGCATTTGGGCCCGTTAAGGCTCATGACACTCTTGAGTCAGGCCTCTTACCAGCTCCTGAACTTCCTCGATGCATGATGTGGGGCAGATATAGGAATACATGGGGGCTATACTTCTGCTTTGAAACAGGGCAGAAATACAGCACAGAGAATTTAAGCAAGTTGCCAAAGGTCACACAGCTGGTGAGTAGTAAAACCCTGTTTTGATGCTAAAAAGTCTGGTCTCAGAGGCAGTGCTCTTAGCTACTACTCTGTCACTGCCTCTGATAGCAAGTATTCAACCAGTGTCACTTGCTCTTTTTCTCCTTTTGTATAATAAACTGTACTGGCAATAAGGCCTTGATTTCTGTTTGGAGTCATGAAATCCTTATTGCAAGCCACTCCTTTGAGTCTCAAAAACCCTTACACAGAGAATCTCAAACTTGGCTTTCTGTTGTAATCACCTGGGGAGCTTCAAAAAGTAGTAATATCTAGGTCTCATCCTGAAGGTTCTGAGGGAATGGATCTGGGCTGCGTCCTGAGCATGAGGGTTTTTGAAGGCTCCTTAGGAACTTCTAATGCACAGCATGGCTAAGAAACCTGGCTCTAACAGACCTGTGCAGCGGCACGTTCACCTGGCCAGGACCATCGCACTCCATCTGACCAGATTTTATTTCCAGGTGTTGGTGACACAAGCAGACACACACAAACTGTGTCACTTTAGACACACAGCCAAAAAGGGAAAATTCAGGTCCATCACATTTCCATAGCACAGCTTCACACACATGCCTGTAGCTGCCGGATCCGTTTTTGCATGTCCTTCACCACTGGGCCCTTGAAGGGTGTGTGTTTAGATGTATTAGCGCAGTGCTGTGTCTCAGACTGTTTATACTCATCCCTATAGCTTGCGAAACTGTCACTTCATAAACGCCACTGTAATATGAAGGGCTTTTCTAAAAATAGAGTGTTTTTGTCTTCCAAAGTCTATGCCACCTGGAACCGTTGAATGCACACAGCTCCAGTGCAACTACAGTAAAGGTGAAAACCTGCTTTTACCTTATTTCTGTTTTCCACCTGCCAGTGCTTCTGGACAGCCTTCCCACCTAGTGGGGCCAGGAAAATATTTAGCAATTTGAATTTTTATATTCCCAAGTAAAATCATGGCAGAGTTGCGTACACTAGGGCTTGTGAGAAAGCTCGGCCACTCCCAGGAAAGTGACTGGCTCCTCCTTCTGGAAAGCCAGCCCCTTCTCTTCAGAAAAGAGTCTGAAATGCAGACTGCTTCCAGTGAGCTATGTTTGATAGGCTGCTGAGGGAGGTAAGGTGGCCATGGAAAGCCAGAGCTCAGGATTCACTCACACATCCATCCACCAACATGTTCATGCCACGAGCACCTGCCCTAGCCTCTGGCAGGCCCCAGGGACTAGCAGTACAGAAGGCGAGCATGGCCCTGCCTTATGGGAGCTCATGGGCTAATGAGGAGGATGGACGTTAAATGATAAAGTCACATAAATACACAACTGCAGATTGTGATACGTGCTGAGAAAGAAAAAGATGCTATGAGACAAAGTAGTAGAGGATATCTCCTTGAGATTGGATGGTGGTGGAAGGACAGGGCAGCCACCGCAGGCCTAAGGGATGAGTCACATGTGGCTAAGGGAGAGGGAGAGGAGTATCCGGGAAGGGGGCTTTATGAGGGCACGCTTACCCATCCTCAAGGAATTAGCAGGACTGGAGGCAGTGGACCAGGGCAGGCAGGATATTAGGAAGGTGGGAGAGGGAGGTAAGGACAGACCACTTAGGGCCTTGGAAGCCAAGGGGGCAACTTGGGATTTTATCCTGAGCCCCCTAGGAGCCTTGAGGGCGGTTTAAGTGGGGGTCTGCTGGGGGAGTAGACGGAGAGATTATATGACCACTGTTTGCCTTCCAGGTGGAAAAAGGATTGGAGAAGCACTAATGGATGTGAGGACACAGGAGGGAAGGTGAGAGGGGATGGCTCACAGCATCTTCGCCCTTCTGATCGAGCTCACCTTTCTCTTGCCTGTATCCTTGAGGACAGGGAGCAGCAGGTATGTCCGTTGCGAGTCAGCACTTGTGTTTTCTGTATCTGGAGGGATGAGGTGGCCAGGATGGAGTGTGGCCCTGCCACTGTGTCCTTATTCTCATCCACACTGTCCTCTAGGACCAGCAGAGCTGCAGGTCCGCTTCCCACCTGCCCAGCAGGATTCTTGCCCTTGTATGTCTCTGTCCTTTGGTGATAAACAAACACGTGGTATGAATATATTTACCCCTCTGTCTAGCTCTTGTCTGTCCCCTTTCTTGCAGCCTTTCTGCCAGTGTCTCAGTCTGGGCCCTGACCTCCTTTTGCCTGGCTTGCTGTAGTAGATTTCTAACTTCCCTCGCAACTGGGTTTAGAACCTCCAATGTCTTCTGCTAATCAGGACTATCTTGAAGTCTGACTCATCCTTCCAAACCCCAATCTTCAGGACATCACTCCCCTGATTTTTCCTTGGCTCATCATTGCAGAACTGAGGCTCTTTCATTTGCATTCAGGTCTCCTGCTCCCTGGGTTCTCGACCAGACAGGACTGTTCTTTATTCTGGGACCATGGTCTTTGGTCTCCTCTCTTCTGTCTTTGGCATATGCTCTGCCTGACACACTTGAGTGACCCCTTCTGTGAGGGACAGGAGCGTATCCTGATGTGATTTACTCCCCAGCCTCCATCCTCACTCTGCTCTACTTGTTCTGGGAGGGCAGATACCATAGCTTGTCCCTCCCTGTCGCTGCCCGTCTTAGTCATGGGGTCTGGAGACACTGAGCACACTTGGACACGTGCACCTGGAATTTTCTTCCCTTTTCACCCATCCTCGGGGAATGCTATCAGTTTAGCAATGGATCAGAGCTGAGAGACACCTCTGTTCTTTATCTCTAGAAGCCCATTGCTTTCTCATCCTGCTTTGTCTCTTTCAGCACCAATCACGCCAGTCAGTGTTTTCTTTTAACAGAATAGAGGGCTCGAGAGACTTCTCTCTCAGCCAGTGTAACAGTATTTGCAGCAAGCCTTCAACCGTGTCAGCCCCTCAGCTCCAGAAGTCCCTTCCTTGGTGACAGGAAGGTAGAAGAGGACCAGTTCCATTTTCACCTGCTCGGCTTGCAAATGGCCACAAATTGATAGTGTGAGCCAGCTGTTGGTTGACTCAGCCCCACTGAAGGGAGTGAAAGCCTTGAATGTGTGTTACCTTCTCTGGGTCCCTGGTGGGTTCACAGGCTCTCACGTCTGCAGAGCCGTGTTAAGTGGGCATGTCATAAGGCATCAGCAGATTGTTAGCTGAGGCAGAGAGTACCCTTAATGAAGTGTCAGGAAGCATAACCATGGCCCCTGAATGGCATGGCTTCCAACACTGCAGCTTCTGATTGCTGATTTCTCAAGGACCTTACTAGGCTTCAGGGACATCACAGCTCTTAAATGTCAAAGAAAATAGGGACAGTGCCACCCAGGACTTAACGGGGAAATGTCTGATGACAACTTGACAGGCATGGGACAATATTCTGCAAAAGGTCTGTACCATCCCCAGTGTCCTGACTTCCTCTGCACACACCTTCTTAACTTTCAAACTCCATTCAACAAGAAATTATGAGAATACTGACAATACCAAACATTGGTGAGGATTTGGAGCAATAGGAATTCTCATCTGTTGTTGGCTGAAGTGTAAAATGGTACAACCACCACTCTGAAAAAGGTTTTCATCTTATAAGACTAAGTATACGTCTGTCCTATGATCCACTCTTAGGCCTTGCTCCAAGAGAAATGAAAACACATTCATAGAAAGACTTTTACTCAGATGTACATAGGAGCCTAAGTGTTCACTAATAGAAGAATGTATAAAGAAACTATGGCATAGTCATACAGTGAAATACAACACAGCGATAACAAGGACCACACTACTGATATATACTGCAACATGGATGAACCTGGAAAACATGATGCTGAATGAAAGGAACCTCACACAAAAGAGGACATATTGTGTGATTCCATTTATGTGGAATTCTAGAACAGGCGAAACCAACTTATGATAGAAATAATAAGAACAGTGGTTGCCTCTGAGGGAGCTGAGGGCAGGGATTGACTGGGAGGGGCCATGACAGAACTTTCTAGGATGATGGTACTGTTCTCTATCTTGATAGCAGTTTGGTTTACTCAGGTGTCTGCATTTGTGGAAACTCAGAATGTACACTTAAGACTTGTGCATTTCATTGTATGTAAATTTTCATCAAAAGAGAAAACTGTACACAAATATTAACCTTAATGATTTTCATGCTGAAGTATTTAGGAGGAAGTATGCTATTGTCTGCAATTTACTTTGAAACAAAAAACATAAGATGGGGCTTCCCTGGTGGCACAGCGGTTGAGAGTCTGCCTGCCAATGCAGGGGACGCGGGTTCGTGCCCCGGTCCGGGAGGATCCCACGTGCTGTGGAGCGGCTGGGCCCGTGGGCCATGGCCGCTGGGCCTGCGTGTCCGGAGCCTGTGCTCCACAGCGGGAGAGGCCACAACAGTGAGAGGCCCACATACCGCAAAAACAAACAAACAAACAAACAAAACACATAAGATGGATCAGTGGATGGATAGAGGGATGGGTAGATGGTTGAATATGTGATAGAGCAAGTATAGTTGAGTGTCAATGCTGGGACGTAAATGATGGATGTATAGGTATTCATTGTAAAATTCTTTCAACTTTGCTGTATGGTGAAAGGCCTAAAAGTAAGGTTCAGTATTATGTGCTGCCTTGACATCTGGTAAAATCAGGAGGGCCTCGAATGGTCTTACCTCAGGTTCCCCTCCCCACTCTGCTTGCATGGATAAGGTCCCCAGCCAAACAGTCCTCTTTACCCAGGGGACCAGATGCACTGCCTGTAGATGCAGTCCCTGAGTTGGGGGCTTCAGTTCCCTGCTAGTCTGAGGAATTATTCAACCAGGTCAGTCCCATCCTCCCATGGGGCCAGGGACACCCCACCTCCTTGATACTACAAAGCTTGCTCACAGCCCTGGTTGTCCACTCTGTTCCTGGAGGCAACCTCTATGGGCTCCTGTCCAGTGTGTGGTGTCCTCCTCCCCAGGCTGTGAGTATCTGTGACCAATTTGGGACTGACATGTACACACTGCTGTATTTAAAATGGATAACCAACAAGTACCCACTGTGTAACACAGGGAACTCTGCTCAATGTTATTTGGAAGCCTGGATGGGGATGGGAGGGGAGTTTGTGGGAGGATGGATACATGTTTATGTATGGCTGAGTCGCTTTGCTGTGCACTTGAAACTATCACAACATTGTTGATCAGCTATAGTCCAGTATAAAATAAAAAGTTAAAAAAAAAAGAAATATGAAAAAAAAATCTCATCTGTCCCGTGTCGGGTGTTGTGTGTCCAGCCATCCCCATTACTCCAGGGTGGGATCCCTCCCTGGCAGATGGAGTGAAGAGGAGACAATTAAAACTTGCTATATGTTTGAAATTTTACTTTAAAATGTTGGGAAAAAATGTATGTGCCCAGTAGTGAATGATGTTACAAAGGAGAAAGCATTGCTTCTTACTTTATTGAGCTTAGAGTTTACTTAGGGAAATTCTTAGTAGTATTAAACCACACACTGGGCACTTAAATGTGGCACACAATTTACCTGCTCTCTGTCGTTAAATCCTGACTTGCCCAGCATCTGTCAGTGAGTTGAATAGTATGAGAACGAATGTATGAGAACCTAGTGGCCTGAGGGTAGAAAGTCCTGCCCCACTTACTAGCTCCGTGACTTCTAGGCAAATGACTTCCCTCTCTGGGCCTCTATGCTTTGTCTATAAAAAAGAAAGGTTGCCACAATTCACCCTTCCAGCTCTAACAGTCTAAAGATCTGTAATTTTAAAATCAGTATACTTATAATTACCTTGTGACAGGAGAAAGGAAAGAGGCATCTTATTTCTGGGTCCCTGATCCCTGCATTGTCACTCATTTGGGAAATAGTTTATTCCAATGCAAACTTACCCCCTAGTTTCCACCTGGATATAAACCCCCAAAGAGCAGGAAATTATTTGCCTGACTAATTTAATCATCTGGTTTTGAGAATTTGCACATCAGCCAGGGAAAATAGCTTTTTTGTTGCTGCTGTTATACTAATACTTCCCACTGTGAATCACATAGTCAGATAATTCAACCCAGCTTCCTTCTGGACAATCATTTAGAGGCGAACCATGGTTTTCCTCTAACTCTCAGGAAGGTTAGTGTGAGGGTTTCATACAGGGACAGGCCACATCTGTGCAATGAAGCTGAGTGTGTGACTAAGCAGTCGGGATGTGTGGATGAAATTGTCACATGTGGTCAGGACAGATTCACTGCATGTCTGCAGAGATAGCAGTTTTTTTCCTTTTATTCTTCTCAGGCTTCAGCTCTCTGAAGATCAGTGAAAGATGATGGCTGATCTGGGGCATATTCACTGAGGACAAAAAGAGACAGATTGTGCTTTGGACACATCATTCTGAGGTACATTAAAATCTGGCTGAAAGCTTGTGGGAGAAAGGACAGATAGTCCCAATTATCCGCAGATACCCACATACCTCTGCCTGTGAAAATAGTCAGTTACGCATCACCAGTGGGAATGTTTTCACTGTAGGAGGACTGGGCTTGCTCTAAACCAGGATCTCTCAGCCTCAGCACTAGTGATATTTTGGAGATTGTTTTTCATTTTGGGAGCCTATCCTGGGCATTGTGGGATGGTTAGCACCATCCCTGGCCTCTTGTCAGTAGATGCCAGTAGGATCTCCCTAGTTGTGACAACTAAAATGTCTCCAGGCATTGTCAATTTCCCCAAGCTGGGAATCACTGCTCTAAACCATCCACACTCCCTTTACTTGACTTCTGGAGACCAAGCTAAACGTTTATGAAAAAGTTGGGTAGGGTAAGGGAAGGAGCAGATGCTTCACCACCCTGACCTCAGGTGGCTGTGAAGAAAGCTTAGTTTCTGAAGAATGCCCTCAACTTGGCACACATTTTTTTAATTGTGGTAAAATACACGAAACATATAATTTACCATCTTAATCATTTTTAAGTGTGATGTTGCTAAGTCTGTATATATTGTTGTACAACAAATCTCCAGACCTTTTTCATCTTCCCAAACTGAAACACTATGCCCATTGGACAACTTCCCATTTCTGTCTCTACCCAGCCCCTGGAAATTACCATTCTACTTTCTCTCTCTTTGAGTTTGACCACTCTAGCTATATCACATAATTGGAATCATACAGTATTTGTGTTTTTGTGACTGGTTGTCACTTAACATCATGTCCTTAAGGTTCATCCATGTTCTCAGAATTTTCTTCCATTTTAAGGCTGAATAATACTCCGTCATACTGGTTATTCATTCATCTATTGGCGGACCCCCTTGGGTTGCTTTGGGCTATTGCGAATAGCGGACATGGATATTCAGGTAGCTGTTCAACATCTTGCTTCAATTCTTTGGGGTATATACCCAGAATTGGAATTGCTGGATCAGATGGTAATTCTAGTTTTAATTTTCTGAGGGCGTCTGAAGATGTGAGCCCTGTTGGTTTTCCAAGTTAGGGCTTTTGGGGGCTCGTCTCTCAGGTGCAGGTCCTAAAAGAGCTGTGAATCTTTTTTCTTCCTGGACCAAACTAAAGTGAACTTCGTTCCTGTCTGATATTTATCCAGCTTCAAAAGTGGAAGCACCTGAAGCTACTTTGTTCAAGTTTCCTGAGTTTCTGGGAAGGCCTGGTTTCCCCAAAGGAACGATTTCTGGTAGAATTCTGGAAGTCTGAAGCAAGAAAAATAATCCAGTATAGCCAATGAATTGAGGACAAGAAGGTTTCCAATCAGCAGTTTAAGCCAGGAGAGTAAATCCAGTTCCTATTACTCCATCCTGTCCAGAAGCACAGTTCTTAAGTGAAATTTAATACCAAAGGAACAGTTCCAAATTTTACAACGGATCTATCACTGGTTGTTAGCATATCTTCCCACACCCAAGACACCAAGATACCTTCTACTCACTGTTAAAGCTTTATGATGAGCAAAACTTCCACCACTGTGCTTCCTTAGCATCCAACAATATGAAAACCTGAAGCCAAGCTGACAAATAGAGTGTGAAGGGCCTTCTACTGCATTTAAGAAAAAACTGAGACTTGCTATAGACACAGTCTACTGGAGAGAGGCAGAACTGTGAACAGATGACTGCATAAAGAGGCAAAGTCAATTCTTATTTATTCAGAGGAAGAAGTCCCCGTGATCAAGCAACAAGTAAAATCATTTCAGTGTGCAAGACGTGGATTTGTGATTGAAAATGCACAAGCATATTTATTATCCATCATAGATGATCACCTATTATAATCAGTGAGATTTCTTAATGACACAGCATCTAGAGGAGGACGTCATGCATGAACCTGTCATATTCAGAAAGTAAGGAAGTGGCACAGTGGGAACAATTCAGGAAAGTAAATAAACATGACAGTAGGTTTTAAATCTACTTTACCTGTTCTTACTATTATTAATCTATTTGGGCAAGTGGTAGTTTTCATTGATGTTAGCATTTTTTCATCCACGACTTGAAATCAGACATTAAATATTAATATTATAAAAATATTACAAATGGAATTCATTCACAAATTTATAAAAATAGATCAGCACCAGAGACCTATTTATTGGAAACAAAGTAGGTAGAACAATGAAACTCATTTATAGTTCCTCCTCAACCAAAGTGGACAGAAGTTTTATATGTAGAGGTCAATCCTGGGCCAGAGGCTATTTAATATTTTCATCAAGTCTAGGATGATAGAAAAGCATGTGGATTTAGTCATTTACAGTTCTCTTTAGTTGATAAGACTGATTAATACTTTGTCAAGATCAAAATTCAACATGACCGTAATATGACCTTGACAAATTGGAGAAGTGGTTTAAAACAATGCAATTTAATAAGTCTAAGGGTCAGGTATGGGCTTTAGAGGGATTGGGAAGGAAATGGAAATTATAATAAGGTAGGTGATACCATGCCAGTGAGAATGCATTTGTGTGTGTAATATAATATGTAACAAATAATATTGAGTATGACTTGGAAAAAAAAAAATTTTCTGAGGAACTGCCATACTGTTTTTCATAGTAGCTGTACCATTTTACTTTCACAACAAGAGCACACAAGTATTCCAATTTCTCTATATCCTAGTGAACACTTGTTATTTCTGTTTTTTTTAATAGTAGCCATTCTAATGCATGTAAGGTGGTATCACATTTGGTTTTGATTTGCATTTCCCTAAAGATTAGTGATACTGAGCATCTTTGCATATGCTGGTTGGCCTATATATTTTTGAAAAAATGTCTATGCACATCCTTTGAACATCTTTTAATAGAGTTATTTGTTTTTTTGTTGTTGTTAAGTTGTATGAGTTCTTAATATATTCTGGATATTAACCCTTTATTAATTACATGATTTGCAAATATTTTCTCCCATTTCTGGGTTGCCTTTTCATTCTGTTAATTGTGTTCCTTGATGCACAGAAGTTTTCTTTTTTTTTACTTCATGATTCCATTTATATATCATTTTTTAAAACATCTTTATTGGAGTATAATTGCTTTACAATGGTGTGTTAGTTTCTGCTTTATAACAAAGTGAATCAGCTATACATATACATGTATCTCCTCCATCTTGCGTCTCCCTCCCACCCTCCCTATTCTACCCCTCTAGGTGGTCGCAAAGCACCGAGCTGCTCTCCCTGTGTCATGCAGCTGTTTCCCACTAGCTATCTATTTTACGTTTGGTAGTGTATATATGTCCATATCACTCTCTCACTTGGTCCCAGCTTACCCTCCCCCCTCCCCGTGTCCTCAAGTCCATTCTGTACGTCTGTGTCTTTATTCCTGTCCTGCCCCTAGGTTCTTCAGAACCTTTTTTGTTTTTCAGATTCCATATATATTTGTTAGCATATGGTATTTGTTTTTCTCTTTATGACTTACTTCACTCTGTATGACAGACTCTAGGTCCATCCACCTCATTACAAATAACTCAGTTTTGTTTCTTTTTGTGGCTGAGTAATATTCCATTGTACATATGTGCCACATCTTCTTTATCCATTCATCTGTCGATGGACACTTAGGTTGCTTCCATGTCCTGGCTATTGTAAATAGAGCTGCAATTAACATTGTGGTACATGACTCTTTTTGAATTACGGTTTTCTCAGGGTATATGCCCAGTAGTGGGATTGCTGGGTCGTGTGGTAATTCTATTTTTAGTTTTTTAAGGAACCTCCATACTGTTCTCCATAGTGATTGTATCAATTTACATTCCCACCAACAGTGCAACAGGGTTCCCTTTTCTCCACACCCTCTTCAGCATTTATTGTTCGTAGATTTTTTGATGATGGCCATTCTCACTGGTGTGAGGTGATACCTCTTTGTAGTTTTCATTAGCATTTCTCCAATGATTAGTGATGTCGAGCATCCTTTCATGTGTTTGCTGGAATTCTGTATATCTTCTTTGGAGAAATGTCTATTTAGGTCTTCTGCCCATTTTTGGATTGGGTTGTTTGTTTTTTTGATATTGAGCTGCATGAGCTGCTTGTAAATTTTGGAGATTAATCCTAATTTTGATGTAGTCCAATTTACTTGTTGTTCATGCCTTTGGTATCATATCCAAGAAATCCTTGCCAAATACCACATCATGAAGCTTTTCCCCTATGTTTTCTTCTAACGGTTTTATAGTTTCAAGTCTTAGGTTTAGGTCTTTGACCCATTTTGTGGGGTGATACACACTTTTATATTTAATATTATCATGTGACATAGTTCTCTGAGGACTGAGGCAGCCAGGCCTTACCTGGTCACTTACGCATGGAGTCATAGTTACCCTGATAAGCTACATTTCCCAGGATCGTTCTTCTCTAGCTACAAGCTCCTGTAAAGTCCCCGACACCATTCTTTTTTTTTTTTTAATGAAATTTGTTTTTACATTTTTATTTTTATTTTTTTGGCCACGTGGCTTGTGAGATCTTAGTTTCCCCACCAGGGCACTAACCCGGGGCCCCAGCAGTGGAAGCTCAGAGTCCCAATCCCTGGACCACCAGGGGATTCCCTCCCTGACACCATTCTTGGGAATACCAGCAGGGCCCACACATGAGCTCACAGGCAAACTTGGTCAGCCACTGTAGTTAAGTGCCCTTTCAACAGGGCATCAACTGGGCATCACCAAGTCCAGTGAATATCACTACCTTGTCCAGACCTAAATCCTCTCTCAACCATTGACACTCCTGCCAGGCATGCCTCTACTTTTCATTAAGCACTGCCATTTCCCATAATCCACTGCTGCCACTTCCACCAACTCATGTGGGGACTGCCAGCACCATCCTGGAGGTAGGTGCCAGAGCTGTGTGGGAGATTGGGTTGACGTGCGGGCACATGTCTACCTGTCTATGGTGGTACATTATCCTAAAGGGGCTATCCAGCTTGGATTTTGTTTTTTGTTTTACTTTAGCAATATAGCACTTTCAGCATTTGCTGCCAGTGTCCTCTGTCCCTAAAACCAGATGTGAATGCATGGGGGTAAAGCTAAGCTTGAGACATCCAGTGGCAGGGCAGCCACCATGCCGTGCTCAGGCCCAGCTCCAGTAACAAAGCTTTGTAACAGGGTGAAGCTGGTGGAACCTAGCTCCTCTTTCCCTTGGGATGAGTACTTTCCCATCATGGTCCCCAGTCCCTCATGCACATGGACTTTTGTCTCTCTGCCTTTCAGTACTCCAGCTTAGCAGTGCCCTAAAACCCCCCACCTGAATTCTTTTAGAACAATCATGAGCTCAGGAGAGCAGCTTCCCTGCCATGCTGAGGCTTCGCTGTGAATTAGTCATGGCACTGAATAAAGCTCCAATGTAGGGTGTTCCCAAGCAGGTACATAAATCTCATCTATGAAGAATCTCTATGCTTTACTTAAAAGGGATATTTATCATATACCATCCAATATTTATGAGTTAATTTGAATCCCACAATGGAACAAAATACAATATCTACCAGAAAGCACCAGTAATCCTTCCATTATACATCACTGTTGACACACTGTTAATTTCATTCTAATTGCACAATCTAATCACTGAAACATTAGCATCTGTGTGGCAGTAATTCAAAATGTTCCAACTGAGGGGAATGGGAAAACAATGCAAATTACGCTGGCAGTGAAACCATGAAAAAAATGGAATTAGGAATTGCAGCATCTGGTTGCCAGCACCTGTTAGGTAGGCAGCAAGGTTAAGTGGCACCAAAAGCCATAGAACGTTCCCCTGGTTGAAGAGAAAAATAATTTTGCTTTGTGCCTAAACCTCTCGTTGGAGTCATGAATGGGTTCTCTAAAGTTATATGGATAATTAACAGGTGCATTAATAAAGAGGTGTTCAGTGAGGCTTTAATGAGATGATGCAAGGAGAGCAGGCAGCATAGCCTGGTATTTAGCTCAGTAAATACTAGTTTAAAAAACTTTCTATTCCTTTTTAAGTGTACACTGAGTGCACCGTGTGGTATGGAAGAAAGGAAATGTGCTTTGGAATCCTACAATTGTGACCCAGTGACAGTACTTAACAAAATAACCCCTCTTCATTTACCCTGGGAACCTCATCTTCCTCATCTATAAAGTGGAGACGCCATTACCTTCAGAGAATTGGTGTGAAGATTAAATGAGATAATACAGTTCATAGCAGAGTGCCTAGTTCATCACCATCGTCATCATCATCGTCATCATCATGTAGCAGCAATAACATATAATGTTTGTTGATCACCAACTGTATGCCCAACACTTAGCTTAACATTCTAAGTAGGAGCTTTTATTACATCTATTTGATAGATGAGGAAACTGAAATTCTTACAGGTTAAGTGACTTGCCCAAGATTGATAACTAATAAACACTCTTTTTTTTTTTTTTTTTTTGTGGTACGTGGGCCTCTCACTGCTGTGGCCTCTCCCATTGCGGAGCACAGCCTCCGGATGCACAGGCTCAGCGGCCATGGCTTACGGGCCTAGCTGCTCCACGGCATGTGGGATCTTCCCGGACCGGGGCACAAACCCGTGTCCCTTGCAACGGCAGGCGGACTCTCGACCACTGCGCCACCAGGGAAGCCCAACACTCATTTTTTTAATTGAAGCCACATTAGTTTGACGCTCAAGCTCATGAACTTAATCACTCTGCCAAATTGACTTGTCCCTTTGTTGCAGGACTTTCAATGATGCTCAGTGGCTTGGGATCTGAGAATCCAGACAGGAAGGCTGACTGAAGGTAGGGATGGATGAGGCAGGCAGATGGGAGAGGGAAAAGCTAATGGTCCCGGGGAGTACTCTGTTGAGATGGCTGTCTGTGAAATGACTCAGACAAGGGGTGTATGCATGTGTGGGTGGGGGAGAGAGACATAGAATAGATGCTGGGAAACTGACATGAAGCCAAACGAGTAAGGAACTGAGGAAATTGAGCAAGTCAGATGATTAGAAGGCAAGATAAAGTCCCCAACTCTTCACCCAAGAGATCTCTTCTTCAAGCAGCTGTGGATCCAATGGCTTGTAAAGGCTCCTTAGTGAAAAGTGGAAACACACCCTTGTGTTATGCTGACTGGATTCTAACAGTGTGATACTTGTAGAAATGAAACCACATCTAGAGGAGGAAAGCCATGGTAATCTCAGCATCACTCACAATATAGATACCTTCCTCTAAAAAATTTTAGGAGGGAAGAAAAATGCATGGTTGAGAATCCTAACAGCATAGGAAAAATAGAGTTGAGAGGACCAACATCACAGAAACCCTATGAACACCTGTATAAAACTTTCACATTCACCACTACAAAATAAATCCAACTCAGTCCAATTAAAAGAATATCAGCTGTGTTTAATACATTTAAAAATAACGTTAACTGGTACTATACAATTAATTTATGTGTCATGGAAAATTTTAATATTACCCTTCCTTGAGGCTTCAGAAGAATACCTGGAAATTCATTTTGCTTTGTCATAGACATATTTTTTGCTATTTGATTTTCAATCTAAATGTATAATTCCTTTTTGATGAGATGACTCAGACTTTTTGACTCCCATCCCCCTGGTCTTATTGTGGTCCCAGGGACTGAGCCCTAAGTACAAGCACATCCATCAGTATCCTCCTAGAGATTTGTACAACTCAGCTCTCTCTTCCAAACACATGTCAGAATGTAGCTGTGAGCCCTGGTTGACCTCCTTTAGCTTTTTTTACTCTCTCCCAAGTCTTCACCATAAAAATCCTCCATTCTACTTTGTTCTTTTCTATTCTCAAGCCCTGATTTCTGCTTTTTATGTTAACAGCTAATAGAAGTGACTCATATGCTGTCACTGAAGTTCTTATGGACGTATAAAAGCTGATGCAAGGGAAGCTCTGTACTCTAGTATTTTCAGCACAGGATATGCATGTGGTTTGGGAAGGATTACAACCTAGTGCTTCAGAATCAGAATCAAAAGTATTTTCATATTGTTCCCTGGCAAAAAGTTTCTTTCCATATTCAGATTTAGGCGTATCCAGTGAACTCTCCCTCAGATAAAGCCATGAAAGTCATTTCTATCCATTTGTCTTTCTGTGGAGCCTCACAAAGACTAAAAACAACCTCTTCATTAGAACTGTGTATGACATTAATTGACATGGTACTGTTAACACACCCAAAAGATGGAAAGAGCATTTAAAAAATGTCATTTGGTGCCAGTGGAGGCAATGAGAATGGATGTTAGCCTGAAATTAACTAAAACTTTTGGTGACGACCAGCGTTGGCAGCAATGGCAGCAAGAGTGTATTAAAACAGGCACTGATACACAACCAGTGAGATCATAAGTTGGTATGTACCATCCTCCTGAAAAGAGACTTGGCAATATGTTCTAAGAGCTTTTAGTATTAGATTTCATATCCACAGCAACTTCTAACTTAAGTTTGGATTCTTATGTTTATCTCTTTTGGGGAGAGACAGCACTGGCATTGGCATGGCCTATAGAGAGTGATTTTTTTTTTTTTAACCATAAAATTGGCCCTGTAAATCTACTTCAGTCTATGAGAGCTGGAATGATGTGAGTCTGTCCTAAGAGGCAGCTCTCCTTCGGAGAGTCCAGCAAAATCAGGCATCTGGACCTATGAGACTGAAGGCCAGCCCCTGGACTGTGGTTAATTGAACAGACTGAGTTCCCTGGGGAGGCCTCTTGACAGCGATGCCATTGACAATTCTCTGCAACACCTTGACCAGCAACTTCCTGGTCATGCAAACTGTGACAGAGAACATAGATATAATTTACTCTGAGAAGAAACTCAGAGGATGATGTGCCTCAGGGCTAGAATGGGGAGAAATGGTCCCAGAGAGCAAAACAGAAGTATGAGCGAAGGTGAAGGGCACCAGTAGACATCAAATGCATTTTAATGTCATTGGTAGTTTTGAGCCTTGAATGAATAACTTAGGTACAGGTGACAGCAGAAGTGACTCAAGAATCCTAAGGCAGTCAACCTGTTGAAATAAGGACGATTTGAGAAAAACGAACTGTGGCACGTTTTGGAATCATTTCTTGTCCATTACTGAGGTTGGGGTTGTGAGGAACAAAAGAAGACAGCAGTAGATATTAGTGAAAAAAGAAGAAACTTCAAGGACACATGAGGTAGAGTCTCCTGGTTGTCAGGGGCTATAACCCTAGAACTAGATGCTGCTGAGGTAAGGATTCCTATCACTGGCAATTTTCAGGGAGGAAACGGATACACCACCTTTCCTGTCTAGTTTAGCCAGACAGGGGCCTGGATTTCGTAACCCCTGAGGAATCTGAACCAAGTCTTTAAGGTTCAACTGTGATTATAGGGAAAGCTATTTGTTTTCCTGCCTCCTTCAGGTCATCTCTAGTCTTCAGCTCCCTCTTTCTGTCCCAGATTATCTGGGAGCTGTTTGCATTTTACAGAAACAAGTTAAGGGAAATTGATCGTTAGGTTCACAGTGAATTGCTTAAATCTCTCACAATATGCAGTCTTAACACTGAGTGTATTTACAGAAACAACAATGAAGCCTACTTTCTCTAGGTTACTTTTTAAGTTGAAAATAGAGATGCTAGTATTTTTTCAGAAAGCAAATAAATGTTTTTTTGCATTTCAATGAGTATTAAAGTGTGTAGTACTTTGATTTACTAATAAAAATGACAATCGGTGTATTACTTATTCAAAATCCAAAAGGATGGTGTGTGAAATAAACTATGAACAGTATACCAAGCATTATCAAGATGTATAGAAATGCATATGCTTTCAAATCTACAAGTTATAAAGCAATCTTATCATCATAAATGTTATAGCAATGAAATAATGGCTCTAATTTAGCTAAACCTATTGAGTGAATATTGTAAAATTCCTAAATGGTATAGTTTGAAGAAAACAAGCTGACAAGAACCTTGATATATTGAATTTAAACCACATAATTTATCAGTTAAGATGATTTTAAATGCAGGAAATAGTAACTCAACTCCAGCTGGCTTTAAAAATAAGAGACATGCTGCTCTTGCATAAAAACAAGTCAAGAGGCAAGGCAGGATTTGGGGCTGATGGAATTGGGGGTTCAGCCATATCATGGTGGAGCCATGGGTTTTTCATCTGTCTGGACTGCCATGCACAGCATCAACTTCATCCTAAAGCCCCAGAAAAATGTTTTCAACTCTACATCTTGTTTTCTTGTTTGTAATACCACAGTTGTAACACTCTGCATTTTCTTACTCAGGCAGGTCTTTCTGCTTCGAGATGAACTCCAAGAGAACTCCAGACCTTTGATCTCCCAGGACGCAGGTCCAGATTGCAGCTCCCACAACAGCCAATTCAACCTGGTCCTTGGCACCTCCAGTGCCTGCGTCCCCACCACTTTTGACCTGGGGTAAGGGTCATGGCCAGGTGGTGGTGACTTCTCGGTTGTCTTGGCCTCCAAGCAAGGAGCAGAGCAGCCTCTCAGCCTCTCAATCACGTAGTTCTCTTCTGGGTTAAAGGTAGGCTCTTGTACTGTAAATAGAACCAATAGGATGTGTGTATATATATGGAGGGAGGGAGATGAATTTTAACCAATCTTCTCATGCAGCTGTGGAGGCTCCAAGTGGAAAATCTGCAGGGTAGGCTGGCAGGCTGGAGACTCAGGGAGGAGCTGAGACTGGATTTTGGAGCCTGAAGCAGTCTGGAGGCAGGATTTTCTCTTCCTCAGGGGACCTCCTTCTTTTTTCTCCTAAGGCCTTCAACTAATTGTATCAGACCCACCCACATTATCTTAGGTAAGCTGCTTTACTCAGTCTGCTGGTTTCAGTGTTAACCTCATCTAAAAATACCTTCACAGCAACATTTAGACTGATGTTTGATCAATATCTAGGTATCATGGCCTAGGCAAGTTGACACATACAATTAACCATCACAGCTCCCATGCTAAAAAGTGGTCCAGCAGAGGCTACGTGTTCCTGGGGGCCAGGTAGATAAAGGGGTAGAGCTGGTAGTCCACTGACCCTGCCTGAAGCATCAGGATCACACCTGGCTACAGAGAGTAAAACCCCAGACTGGACAGCACTCCATGCCTCCAGCTGCTGTGTCTTATCTCTCCCATGACGCCAGGAACACACTGAGCCTTGGAAGGAGCCCATGCAAGTGAGGATCCTTGGTGCCGAAATTTCATTATCTTCATGGTAAGTGTATTTCTGCCTTTGGCTAAGAGACAATTATGTTTTTAAATTCCCAGGCCAAACCATTACTCAGTAGTAAAGACGGAATGGGTTAATAATCATAACACTTTCTATTTAGAAAGGAGAAAATGAAAACATTGTGCAGTGGTCCCTAGTATTGGTGTATCCTGCTGCTTGACAAAACTGGTAGGAACCTTCTGCCCTGGGAATGGAATGAATCTTTGGCCAGCCAACTTGACATTCCTTGATTCTACTATCTGGGACAGTACTTTTCTTGTTCCAGTTTCCTCCATGGCTACTCCTGACATGTGTGCTGGGGGATGATTTGTGCTCCTTTGGGGGGTACATAGTTTCTGCAGTCCACTTCCTAATATGACAAATTCCAAGGTCAAGGGATTGCTTAGAAATTAGGTTTGTAGGCTATGGTCAGCCAGACTGGGGCTTTCTTTAGTCACAGAGGTCCCTTCTAAACTCAGTAGTTTCCAGTCTATTTGGTTCTAGGAACATAGAAGACTAGGCCAAGCTGGAGGTGACTGTGGTCTAATATAAGACTCTGTGCTGTGTACTTACATGGATTAGGATGTTTTGGCTGCAAGTAAAAACAACAAACAGTAAAGGTGGCTTAAATCTGTAAGGATATTTCTTGTTTACAAAAAAATACAAGAAATCTGGAGATAAGTGATTCCAGGGTTGATTCAGAGGACTAGCAATGTCAGGGCTCTGGGTCTACACCGTGCAATGCTCTTGGCCTTTCACTAAGAGTAACAGGATGATTACTGAAGCTTTAAACAACATATTCTTAAGTAATATTCCAGGCAGGCTGTAGGGCAGGGGTAGCAAAGGGGACCTTCCTCTTGCAATATTCTTTCCTTTATTATGAAGGAGAAGGCCCCCCAGCAGACGTCCCCTTAGTCTCACTGGCCACATTGGGTCACATACCCCAATCCAGTGCAATCCCTGATGGAGGTGACTGGCATTACCTGGCCAGCTTAAACCTCTCACCCTGGGGAGGTGAAAATGCCAGTCTTCCCTGAGGCCACTGCTGCCTACCTGCTGCATACAGGATAAGGAAGATAAGGGGTGGCTGAGGGAAGGGCATCTGCCACAGATCTGTAGAAAGAGAAACACCTGAAGACTGGAGAAGGTGGTGCCCAGAAAATGTCGAGTATTTGTGGAATCCTTTTGGAGGCACACTAAGGAAGGGTGTAAGACCTGCATGAAGTTTCTTCTCCACTGGTTCAGGGGCCGTAGCATGAGATACAGACAACAGAGAACAAAAACAACCCAGCACAACAGGGGAAGGGTAGAGCAAAGGAATGGAGAATCGAGGAGTGAAAATGGCAAAGGAAAGGGGAAATTGGAGAGCACAGGGAGGCAGAAAGGAGCCTTTTTTTTTTTAAGATTTTCATAGTGAAAAGGTTAGGAAGGTTTTCAGCATTTTCTTCTGGGAAAGAGAGGGTACATGGGAAAAGACTCATCCTGTGGACTGGGGTCAGTCCAGGTCTTAGGGGATCTGAACCTTATACAATTTGAAGGGTCCTCTTTAAGAAAAAGAAAAAATTCTAAGTATAAAATTAGCTATAAAAGTGAATATTTATTTAGAATGAGGAAAGAGATCTAAATAAACTACAAATTTTAAAAATAAGACAAAAACCAGAAAATGACATTATTTTTATTAACTGGCTGACACACCTCTTGAATAAATCTTCGTTCAGTTTTTGCCTGGGTATCAATACCTCTTCATACTGATGATGACTTTGTAATATATTTCATAGCTAGCTTAGGAAGATAATTCAGTCTTCTAGCATAGTTGGTTCAAAAAAGATCTTTTTTATTATAGTGAGAATACGTAAAACATATGACATCACACACAGATGTCCTCACTGCTTGTTGCACTGCTTCAGGCTTGTGCCCTACAAACGCAGACATTCAGTCAAATTCTGTTTCACACAATTCCGTTCAGAAAAGGGAAAAATGTGTGCAGTGTAACTGTCATTGCATTCCTGACCGTTTTGACAAGGTGTCGATGAGAACCAAATTCTCCACTTAGAATTTTACACATCTAATGAAGTTTCCCTGACTTGGCTTCTGGCTCTGTATTTTAAACCTTGTTCCTCCTCCCTATTCACATACTTGCAGTGCCAGGCCCTTGAAGCATGTGTCTGTGCTGGCAGCCTCCCCTTCGCTGTCATGGGACCAGGTGAGTGAGCAGAGCAGCAGCAGCAGCGTACCTGGATAGTATTCTTCCACCAGATGGCTAGCAATGACTACGCACCTCCCATAAACATATCCCACTAGACCCAAACTAAATGTGTTCAGAAGTCAACTTCTCTTGAGCCAGATCCAAAAGAAATTGTCACAGCTACTCCAGCACCATCCGACAAGAGGAAAGTGACAGAAGGGAAGTTGGCATGGGAAGAGATAGTAGTCTCAGCTATCTATGGTTCAAAGAGCTGATTTTTCAAATTTCACAGAAACATATGACAATGTGTAGAGATTACTAGATCCCTCCCAGGACCTAAATCATAAGCTTCCTTTACTTTGGGTAAAACTACCTCTGTCTGGAGGGAACAGAGGGTATTGATGGGAAGATGGGGGTCACTAATAAATAATCTCATCTTCTTAGTGTTTATTCCATGGCCCACCATGCAAGTCTTGCCACCAGGTTCCTGACTCAAGTGCCCCTCTGTGACCAAGGCAAGATACCAGGCTGCTGACCTTTGTTGTCACCTCAGGCTAAAATGTGTTCCTTCTTCACACATGTGGTGAACTCACCCTTCAAGGCTGCAATTCCAACTCCATGAAGTGTTTCCTGATCTCCAGAGCAAAGCTGATTTCTCTTTCCTTCCTTTAATTCATCACTGTACCCCTTCCAGCCTCTCCTAAAACACTTTTGGAAATCGTTCACATAGACTTTGGGCTCCTTCACTTTCACAAGGTATTTGAAGGCATCACTACATCCCAGTGCTTAGTCCGGCACCCAGCATAGTAGAGGCAGTCCTGGAGATATGTTTTGAAAACATATCTTTGGAGAGAGTGCACTGTTGTTAATATAAATAATAATATCTTCATCATTAATAACATCAATAATAGCAGATAGGAATTTTGAGCATTTACAATGTGGTAAGCCACTTCACATAGTTATTTTCCCATTTACACAATAGCCCTATAGAGTAGGTACACTTATCATTCCTACTTTATAGAGCTCAGAAAATTGAGATAGTCACACAGCTGGTAAGAAGCCAGAATTCCAACCTAGGTTTGTATAACTCACCAAGCCCATAAATAACAAATTCACCTTCTGTGTGGATACCACAAGGCTGACCCCATGAAGAATATATGGTCCAGGATAGTCAAATCTATTCTCTTCTAGTCATAGCTGATGGAGACGGTCAGGACACTTTTGTCACTGACTTTGGAAGTAATGTCTGCATCCATTTCCAGGAGCTACTCTCATATCACTGGAGGAGGGACGAGAGCTGAAAGCTACTTTTATCCCTGCATCTACTCCATCCCCTCAGTTGAGAGGAGAGGTAGGCAGTGCAGAGAGGGGAGGGCACTTGCTCAGGTTTACAAAAGGAACTTGTTTGTCTGGGTCAACGACCTCCACTTTCCATTCAGTGGTCTTTGATCTACAACATGACCACTAACCTCATTTCTGGTAATCGACTCTTTGTCTTGGATATGACTCCTTAAAAGAAATTCCCAGTGAGTTAGTATGATTTAGACGAGCTATCGTAGCTGATTGAGAAGTTAGGTCTTTCTTTAGAGAGCTACATGCGGCATTTCTTCCAAGGACCTTTTTACCCTACAATTCATCTAAATATGTTATACATATCCCTAGTAGATATAACTGTACAAACATATCAACTCTGAATTATAACTTCGCCTCTTGCTCTTTCCTTTTTCAATTTTATGGTGATTCATACTCAGCCAGTCACGTTAGATCCACCAACAGCAGAAACTAATATATTATGAGTGTTGAAAACTGAACTTGGAAGACAGAATTTGCTTCCCAGAGTACTCCAACCTAATTTACATCAGAAAAATATCAAATCAATTTTGGCCAGAATGGAATGAAAAACACCTTACCTGAACTGATGTGTAATAAATGCCTCTCTGGAGCCTCAAGTTGTCTGTCACTAGAAATGAAAATGTGCGTGAGCAAACTCAAAAGTCAAGCCATGGTGGCAGCCTTCACTGCACCTGTGCCTTTAAGGCTGGCCTTCCTCCCAGTTCCCTGAGTGACTCCTAAGACCTCTTTGGGCACTGCTTGCTCACCACCCCACTGAACCCTGCTGCTTCCCCCAAGATTCTAGTCTTTCCTTTCTCAGACTCAAGCAAGTCATCTTTTCTCTATCACTGAGTTCATATTTCACAGTTCTCTTACTCTTCTCATCTCAAGGCGTTTTCCATTCCTCCATCACATCCTAAGAGGCCCATTGCGAGCGTACTTATAACCCAAGAAGTGAGGTTAGAAGCAGTCACACAGGCTAGATGAAAGACCACTGGGTAGAGAGTAGATACTTGAGTCCTTGACCTAGACCTATGATGAATTCCTTTGGTAATGCTAAGCAAGTCCCCTTGCTAGTCCCTTGAAATTATCAAGATAAATGTTCTTTCAGAATTTCCTGCGTGCAAATAACATGTTAGCAAACAGAGAGTCCATCAGGTTTCAGAAATTCACACTCTATTTGAAGCCCACATATTGCCTCTAGATCTGAGGAGCCCTCCAGCCTCAAATTTGCACATCCCACCTTTGAGCTCTAGACCTTTCTATTGCTAAATCCTAATGCCTCCATTCCTTCTTCTCTGAACGCTGATTCCTCCTGGTTCTTGTCAGCAGGTACTAATGTCTTACTTCTGCCTAATAACAAAGTTGCATTCAGTAGGGGCCTTTAGTTCACTTCAGTGAAGCCTGCATTTGAGGTCCTTAAAGGCCACAGTGTGACCCTGGCCAATGAGAAAGATATTCTGAGACTAGTTTGGTAACACAGCAGGTATCAACAAATGTTGGGTGAGCTGAACTGAATTGCGTGCTATGTCTTTTAGTACCTTCCAAGTCAATCTTTGGCTATTCCACCATCCTGCTGCAGATGGAAAGATAAGATATAGAACAAAAAGCAGATGATGCCTAGACATCACCTCAGGAAGGCAACAAGCCCCTCCCTCTGATTTATGGAATCCATGGCAAGGGAAAGCATTATAACATGTATTCTGCACGTACGACTTTCCAGAAAGTGCTAAGTGCTTTCCAGTGCTGATTGTGCTCAGCTTTCTAATAGGACAGACCATCCTGTGGATTCCAGTGATACCACTGATTCGCAGGTGAAGGTGTGGCTTTGACGTCTTATGTAGGCAGTGGAGATCTCACAAAATCATCCACTTCTCTCCCTCCTCCCTGTGCTGCTTTAGTTTGTTTATCCATCTGTCTATTGAA
This sequence comes from Mesoplodon bidens, assembly GCF_964165515.1. NCBI lineage: Eukaryota > Metazoa > Chordata > Mammalia > Artiodactyla > Ziphiidae > Mesoplodon > Mesoplodon bidens. Next base: position 116,339,847 of record NC_138160.1, read on the forward strand.
GGGCATCTTGTTTCCTGCTTTGTGCTTATGAATGAAGCTGCCGTAGACATTCATTTGCAGGTTTCTATGTGGACATGAGATTTTTTTTAACGTCTTTATTGGAGTATAATTGAGTTACATCATTGTGTTAGTTTCCGCTGTATAACAAAGTGAATCAACTATACGTGTACATATATCTCCATATCCCCTCCCTCTTGCATCTCGCTCCCACTCTCCCTATCCCATCACTCTGGGTGGTCACAAAGCACAGAGCTGATCTCCCTGAGCTATGCATCTGCTTCCCACTAGCTATCTGTTTTACATTTGGTAGCGTATATGTGTCAGTGCCACTCTCTCACTTCGTCCCAGCTTACCATTCCCCCTCCCTGTGTCCTCAGGTCCATTCTGTACATCTGCGTCTTTATTCCTGGCCTGTCCCTAGGTTCTTCAGAACCATTTTTTTAAATCCATATATATGTGTTAGCATACGGTATTCGTTTTTCTCTTTCTGACCTACTTCACTCTGTATGACAGACTCTAGGTCCATCCACCTCACTACAAATAACTCAATTTCATGTCTTTTAATGGCTGAGTAATATTCCATTGTATACATGTGCCACATCTTCTTTATCCATTCATTTGTCGATGGACACTAGGTTGCTTCCATATCCTGGCTATTGTAAATAGTGCTGCAGTGAACATTGTGGTACATGACTGTTTTTGAACTACAGTTTTCTCAGGGTATATGCCCAGTAGTGGGATGGCTGGGTCATATGGTAGTTCTATTTTTAGTTTTTTAAGGAACCTCCATACTGTTCTCCATAGTGGCTGTATCAATTTACATTCCCACCAACAGTGTAAGAGGTTCCCTTTTCTCTACAACCACTCCAACATTTATTATTTGTAGATTTTTTGATGATGGCCCTTATGATCGGTGTGAGGTGATACCTCATTGTAGTTTTGATTTGCATTACTCTAATGATTAGTGATGTTGGGCATCCTTTCATGTGTTTGTTGGCAATCTGTATATCTTCTTTGGAGAAATGTCTATTTAGATCTTCTGCCCATTTTTGGATTGGGTTGTTTTTCTTATATAGAGCTGCATGAGCTGCTTGTATATTTTGGAGATTAATCCTTTGTCAGTTGCTTCATTTGCAAATATTTTCTCCCATTATGAGGGTAGCCCTTTTGTCTTGTTTATGGTTTCCTTTGCTGTGCAAAAGATTTTAAGTTTCATTAGGTCCCATTAGCTCATTTTTGTTTTTATTTCCATTTCTCTAGGAGGTGGGTCAAAAAGGATCTTGCTGTGATTTATGTCATAGAGTGTTCTGCCTATGTTTTCCTCTAATAGTTTTATAGTGTCTGGCTTTACATTTAGGTCTCTAATCCATTTTGAGCTTATTTTTGTGTATGGTGTTAAGGAGTGTTCTAATTTCATTCTTTTACATGCAGCTGTCCAGTTTTCCCAGCACCAGTTATTGAAGACGCTGTCTTTTCTCCACTGTGTATTCTTACCTCTTTTATCAAAGATAAGGTGACCATATGTGCATGGGTTTATCTCTGGGCTTTCTATCCTGTTCCATTGATCTGTCTTTCTGTTTTTGTGCCAGTACCATACTGTCTTGATGACTATAGCTCTGTAGTATAGTCTGAAGTCAGGGAGCCTGATTCCTCCAGCTCCGTTTTTCTTTCTCAAGATTGCTTTGGCTATTCGGGGTCTTTTGTGTTTCCATACAAATTGTGAAATTTTTTGTTCTAGTTCTGTGAAAAATGCCATTGGTAGTTTGATAGGGATTGCATTGAATCTGTAGATTGGGTAGTATAGTCATTTTCACAATGTTGATTCTTCCAATCCAAGAATATGGTATATCGCTCCATCTGTTTGTATCATCATTAACATCTTTCATCATTGTCTTATAGTATTCTGCATACAGGTCTTTTGTCTCCTTAGGTAGGTTTATTCCTAGGTATTTTATTCTTTTTGTTGCAGTGGTAAATGGGAGTGTTTCCTTAATTTCTCTTTCAGATTTTTCATCATTACTGTACAGAAATGCAAGAGATTTCTGTGCGTTAATTTTATATCCTATTACTTTACCAAATTCATTGATTAGCTCTGGTAGTTTTCTGGTAGCATCTTTAGGATTCTCTATGTATAGTATCATGTCATCTGCAAACAATGACAGCTTTAGTTCTTCTTTTCCAATTTGGATTCCTTTTATTTCTTTTTTGTGTCTGATTGCTGTGGCTAAAACTTCCAGAGTAATGTTGAGTAATAGTGGTGAGAATCGGCAGCCTTGTCTTACTCCTGATCTTAGTGGAAATGGTTTCAGTTCTTCACCATTGAGAATGATGTTGTCTGTGGGTTTGTGATATATGGCCTTTATTATGTTGAGATAAGTTCCCACTATGCCTACTTTCTGGAGGTTTTTTATCATAAATGGGTGTTGAATTTTGTCGAAAGCTTTTTCTGCATTATTGAGATGATCATATGGTTTTTATCCTTCAGCTTGTGAATATGGTGTGTCACAATGATTGATTTGCATATATTGAAGAATCCTTGCATTCCTTGGATAAACCCCACTTGATCATGGTGTATGATCCTTTTAATGTGCTGTTGGATTCTGTTTGCTTATATTTGGTTAAGGATTTTTGCATCCGTTTTCATCAGAGATACTGGTGTGTAGTTTTCTTTTTTTGTGACATCTTTGTCTGGTTTTGGTATCAGGGTGACGGTGGCCTCGTAAAATGAGTTTGGGTGTGTTCCTCCCTCTGCTATATTTTGGAAGAATTTGAGAAGGATAGGTGTTAGCTCTTCTCTAAATGTTTGATAGAATTCGCCTGTGAAGCCATCTGGTCCTGGGCTTTTGTTTGTTGGAAGAGTTTTAATCACAGTTTCAATTGCAGCGCTTGTGATTGGTCTGTTTATATTTTCTATTTCTTCCAGGTTCAGTCTCAGAATGCTGTGCATTTCTAAGAATTTGTCCATTTCTTCCAGGTCGTCCATTTTATTGGCATAGAGGTGCTTGTAGTAACCTCTCATGATCCTTTGTATTTCTACAGTGTCAGTTGTTACTTCTCCTTTTTCATTTCTAATTCTATTGATTTGAGTCTTCTCCCTTTTTTTCTTGATGAGTCTGGCTAATGGTTTCTCAATTTTGTTTATCTTCTCAAAGTGCCAGCGTTTAGTTTCATTGATCTTTGCTATTGTTTCCTTCATCTCTTTTTCATTTATTTCTGATCTGATATTTATGATTTCTTTCCTTCTTCTAACTCTGGGGTTTTTTTGTTCTTCTTTCTCTAATTGCTTTAGGTGTAAGGTTAAGTTGTTTATTTGAGATGTTTCTTGTTTCTTGAGGTAGGATTGTATTGCTATAAACTTCCCTCTTAGAACTGCTTTTGCTGCATCCCATAGTTTTTGGATCATCGAATTTTCATTGTCATTTGTTTCTAGGTAGTTTTTGATTTCCTCTTTGATTTCTTCAGTGATCTCTTGGTTATTTAGTAGTGTAATGTTTAGCCTCCATGTGTTTGTATTTTTTACAGTTCTTTTCCTGTAATTGATATCTAGTCTCATAGCATTGTGGTCGGAAAAGATACTTGATACGATTTCAATTTTCTTAAATTTACCAAGGCTTGATTTGTGACCAAGGTATGATCTATCCTGGAGAATGTTCCATGAGCACTTGAGAAGAAAGTGTATTCTGTTGCTTTTGGATGGAATGTGCTCTGAATATCTATTAAGTCCATTTTGTTTAATGTGTCATTTAAAGCTTGTGTTTCCTTACTTATTTTCATTTTTGTTGATCTGTCCATTGGTGAAAGTGGGGTGTTAAAGTCCCTTACTATTATTGTGTTACTGTCAATTTCACCTTTTATGGCTGTTAGCATTTGTCTTATGTATTGAGGTGCTCCTATGTTGGGTGCATAAATATTTACAATTGTTATATCTTCTTCTTGGATTGATGTAGTGTCCTTCTTTGTCTCTTCTAATAGTCTTTATTTTGAAGTCTATTTTGTCTGATATGAGAATTGCTACTCTAGCTTTCTTTTGATTTCCATTTGCATGGAATATCTTTTTCCCTCCCCTCACTTTCAGTCTGTATGTGTCCCTAGGTCTGAAGTGGGTCTCTTGTAGACAGCATGTATATGGGTCTTCTTTTTGTATCCATTCATCCTGTCTAAATCTTTTGGTTGGAACATTTAATCCATTTGCTTTTAAGGTAATTTTCTATATGTATGTTCCTATTACCATTTTCTTAATTGTTTTGGGTTTGTTATTATAGGTCTTTTCCTTCTCTTGTGTTTCCTGCCTAGAGAAGCTCCTTTAGCATTTGTTGTAAAGCTGGTTTGGTGGTGCTGAATTCTCTTAGCTTTTGCTTGTCTGCAAAGGTTTTAATTTCTGCATTGAATCTGAATGAGATCCTTGCTGGGTAGAGTAATCTTGGTTGTAGGTTTTTCCCTTTCATCAATTTAAATATGTCCTTCCACTCCTTTCTGGCTTGCAGAGTTTCTGCTGAAAGATCAGCTGTTAACCTTATGGGGATTCCCTTGTTTATTATTTGTTGTTTTCCTTTGCTGCTTTTAATATTTTTTCTTTGTATTTAATTTTTGATAGTTTGATTAATATGTGTCTTAAGATGTTTCTCCTTGGATTTATCCTGTATGGGACTCTCTGTGCTTCCTGGATTTAATTGACTATAACCTTTCCCATATTAGGGAAGTTTTCAACTGTAATCTCTTCAAGTATTTTCTCAGTCCCTTTCTTTTTCTCTTCTTCTTCTGCGACCCTTATAATTTGAATGTTAGTGCCTTTAATGTTGTCCCAGAGTTCTCTGAAACTGTCCGCAATTCTTATCATTCTTTTTTCTTTATTCTGCTCTGCGGTAGTTATTTCCACTATTTTATCTTCCAGGTCACTTATCTGTTTTTCTGCCTCAGTTATTCTGCTATTGATTCCTTCTCGAGAATTTTTAATTTCATTAATTGTGTTGTTCATCATTGTTTATTTGCTCTTTAGTTCTTGTGGTTCCTTGTTATACGTTTCTTGTATTTTCTCCATTCTATTTCCAAGATTTTGGATCATCTTTACTATCATTACTCTGAATTCTTTTTCAGGTAGACTGCCTATTTCCTCTTCATTTGTTTAATCTGGTGGGTTTTTACCTTGCTCCTTCATCTGCTGTGTATTTCTCTGTCATCTCATTTTGCTTACCTTACTGTATTTGGGGTCTCTTTTTTGCAGGCTGCAGGTTTGTACTTTCTGTTGTTTATGATGTCTGCCCCCCAGTGGGTATGTTTGTTTCAGTGGGTTGTGTAGGCTTCCTGGTGGAGGGGACTAGTGCCTGTGTTCTGGTGGATGAGGCTGGACCTTGTCTTTCTTATGGGCAGGACTGAATCTGCTCGTGTGTTTTGGTGTGTCTGTGAACTTATTATGATATTAGGCAGCCTCTCTGCTAATGGATGGGGTTGTGTTCCTGTCTTACTAGTTGTTTGGCATGGGGTGTCCGGCACTGGAGTTTGCTGGTCGTTGAGTGGAGCTCGGTCTTAGCATTGAGACAGAGATCTTTGGGGGAGCTCTCGCCACTTGATATTACGTGGGGCCGGGAGGTCTCTGGTGGTCAATGTCCTGAACTTGGCCGTCCTACCTCTGAGGCTCAAGCCTAACACCCAGCCAGCTCACCAAGACCCTGTCAGCCACACGGCTCAGAAGAAAAGAGAGGAAAAGAAAGAAAGAAAGAAAGATAGAAAGAAAGAAAGAAAGAAAGAAAGAAAGAAAGAAAGAAAGAAAGAAAGAAAGAAAATAATAAAATCAAATAAAGTTATTAAAATTAAAAAATATATTATTAAAATAAAAAAATTTTTAAGTACTAAAAAAAAAGGAGAGAGCAATCAAACCAATAAACAAATCCACCAATGATAACAAGTGCTAAAATCTAAACTAAGATAAACATGTAAATCAGAAACTAGTCAGTTGCATATAGCAAATCCCAAATATACAGTTGCTCCCAAAGTCCACTGCCTCAATTTTGGGATGATTTATTGTCTCTTCAGGCATTCCACAGATTCAGGGTACATCAAGTTGATTGTGGAGATTTAATCTGCTACTTCTGCAGCTACAGGGAGAAAATTCCCTTTCTCTTCTTTGTTCACACAGCTCTTGGGGTTCAGCTTTGGTTTTGGCCCCGCCTCTGCATGTAGGTTGCCATGTGGCATCTGTTCTTCACCCAGATAGGAAGGGGTTAAAGGAGCAGCTGATGAGGTGTTGCTTGCTCACTCAGGCCGGGGAGAGGGATGGGTATGGAATGTGGGGCAAGCCTGCAGTGGCAGAGGCCAACGTAACATTGCAACAGCCTGAGGCGTGCCATGTGTTCTCCCAGGGAAGTTGTCCCTGGTTCATGGGACCCTGGCAATGGCTGGCTGCACAGGCTCCTGGGAGGTGAGGTGTGGATAGTAACCTGTGCTTGCACATAGGCTTATTGGTAGCCACAGCAGCAGCATTAGCATTTCATGCCTGTCTCTGGTGGTCCACACTGATAACCATGGCTCACGCCCCTCTCTGAAGCTCGTTTAGGCGGTACTCTGAATCTCCTCTCCTCGCTCACCCTGAAACAATGGTCTGTTGCCTCTTAGGCAGTTCCAGACTTTTTCCCGGACTCCCTCCCAGCTAGCTGTGGTGCACTAGCCCCCTTCAGGCTGTGTTTATGCAGCCAACCCCAGTCCTCTCCCTGGGATCTGACCTCTGAAGCCCTAACCTCAGCTCCCAGCCCCCACCTGCCCTGGTGGGTGAGCAGACAAGCCTCTCGGGCTGGTATGTGCTGGTCAGCACCGATCCTCTGTGCGGGAACCTCTCTGCTTTGCCCTCTGCACCTCTGTTGCTGCGCTCTCCTCCATGGCTCCAAAGCTTCCCCCCCGCCCCCCCATCTCCACCAGTGAAGGGGCTTCCTAGTGTGTCAAACATTTCCTCCTTCACAGCTCCCTCCCAGAGGTGCAGGTCCCATCCCTATTCTTTTGTCTCTGTTTTTTCTTTTTTTTTTGCCCTACCCAGGTATGTGGCAAGTTTATTGTCTTTTGGGAAGTCTGAGGTCTTCTGCCACCATTCAGTAGGTGTTCTGTAGGAGTTGTTCCACATGTAGATGTATTTTTGATGTATTTGTGGAGAGGAAGGTGATCTCCACGTCTTACCCCTCTGCCATCTTGAAGGTCCTGCTACTGTGGACATGCGTGTTGAACTCAGTTGGGTAAGTACCTAGGAACATCGTGATTGCTGATTCTTATGTTTAGTTTTGTAAGAAGCTGCCAAACTGCCTTCCCAAGTGGCTGTACCGTTTGTATTCCCACAAACACTGAATGCATTCCTGTTGCTCCTGACTAGCATTTGGTGCTGTCAGTTTTTTGGATTTTAGCCATTCTATTAGGTGTGTAGTGATACTTCATTATTGTTTTCATTTGTAATTCCCTTGTGACATATGGTGTTGAGCATCTTTTCTTATGCCTTTTTTTAAATTGAAGTATTGTTGAGTACAGTGTTGTGTTAGTTTCAGGTGTACAGTAACGTAATTCAGTTTTATATTTTTTTTTCAGACTTTTTTCCATTATAGGTTATTACAAGATATTGAATATAGTTCCCTGGCTATACAGTAGGTCCTTGTTGTTTATCTACTTTATATACAGTAGCGTGTATCTGTTAATCCATACTCCTAATTTACCCCTCCCCCTGCTTCCCTTTGGTAACCATAAGTTTGTTTTCTACGTCTGTGAGTCTGTTTCTGTTCTGTAAATAAGTTCATTTGTATCATATTTTTTAGATTCCACATATAAGTGATATCATATGATATTTTTAACCTGTCTCACTTACTTCACTTAGTATGATAATCTCTAGGTCCATCCACATTGCTGCAAATGGCATTATATCATTTTTTATGGCTGAGTAATATTCCATATAGGTGTGTGTGTGTATATATATATGTGTGTGTGTGTGTGTGTGTGTATACACACACACACACCCCACATCTTCTTTATCCACTCATCTGTTGATGAACACTTCGGTTATTTCCATGTCTTGGCTATTGTAAATAGTGCTGCTGTGAACATTGCGGCGCATGTATGTTTTTCAGTTAGAGTTTTTGCCTTTTCTGGATACAAGCCCAGGAGTGGGACTGCTGGACCATATGGTAGCTCTATTTTTATTTTTTTAAGGAACCTCCATACTGTTCTCCATAGTGGCTGCACCGATTTACATTCCCACCAACAGTTTAGGAGGGTTCCCTTTTCTCCACACCCTCTCCAGCATTTGCCGTTTATAGAATTTTTGATGATGGCCATTCTGACTGGTGTGAGGTGATACCTCATTGCAGTTTTGATTTACATTTCTCTGATAATTAGTGATGTTGAGCATCATTTCATGTGCCTGTTGGCCACCTGTAAGTCTTCTTTGGAGAGGTGCCTATTTAGGTCTTCTGCCCATTTTTTAAATGGGGTTTTTTCGTTTTTTGATATTGAGCTGTATGAGCTGTTTGTATATTTTGGAAATTAAGCCCTGGTCTGTTGCATCATTTGCAAGCATTTTCTCCCATCTCATAGGTTGTCTTTTTCTTTTGTTTATGGTTTCCTTTGCTGTGTAAAAGCTTTTAAGTTTCATTAGATCCCATTTGTTTATTTTTACTTTTATTTCTATTGCCTTGGGAGACTCGCCTAAGAAAACATTGCTGTGATTTATGTCAGAGAATGTTTTGCTTATGTTCTCTTCTAGGAGTTTTATGGTGTGATGTCTTATATTTAAGTCTTTAAGCCAGTTTGAGTTTATTTTTGTGTATGGTATGAGGATGTGTTCTAACTTCATTGATTTACAAGAGGCTGTCCAGCTTTCCCAGCACCACTTGCTGAAGAGACTGTCTTTTTCCCATTTTATATTCTTGCCTTCTTTGTTGAAGATTAATTTACTTTAGGTGTGTGGGTTTATTTCTGGGCTCTCTATTCTGTTCCATTTATGTGTTCTGTTCTGATTTATCTGTCCATTTTTCTGCCAATACCATGCTGCTTTGATTACTGTAACTTTGTAGTATTGTCTGAAGTCTGAAGGGTTATGCCTCCAGCTTTGTTCTGTTTCCTCAGGATTGCTTTAGCAATTCTGGGTCTTTTGTGATTCCATATAAATTTTAGGATTATTTGTTCTAGTTCTGTGAAAAATATCATGGGTTTCCTATGCCTATTTGCATCTTCTTTGGTAAGGTGTCTGTTCAGATATTTTGTTTGTTTTTCCATTGGATTATTTGTGTTCAAAATGTCCAGTTTTAAGAGTTTTTTGTATATTTTGGACTCAAGTCCTTTATCACAAGTGTTTTGCAAATATTTTCTCTCAGTCATTGGGTCCTCTATATGATTATTGTATGATTCTAACTAAATAACATTATGGAAAAGTTCAAACTACAGAGATAGAAAACAGATCAGTGGTTACCAGGAGCTGGAGGAAGGCAGATGGATGAATAGTTTATGCACAGGGCCTTTTTAGTGTGGTAAAACTATTCTGTAGGATACTTGTGATGGTTAATTTTATGCATCAACTTGACTAGGCTATGGGGTGCCCAGATATTTGTCCAGATATTATTCTGTGTGTGTCTGTGAAGATGCTTTGGATGGGATGAACAATTGAGTTGGGTAGACTGAGTAAAGCAGATGCCTTCCCTTATATGGGTGGGCCTCTTCCAAGCAGTTGAAGGCCTGAGTATAACAAAAAGGCCAATCCTTCCTTGGGTAAGAGGGAATTTGCTCCTGTCTGACTGCCTTGAACTAGGACATCAGTTTTTTCCTGTCTTTAGACTGAAACTGAAACATCAGCTCTCGAGTCTTGAACCTGGAGGGCTTTGGACTCAGACTGGAACAATACAATCAACTTTCCTGAGTCTCAGCCTTTCTGGCTGAAGATCTTGGGATTTGTCGGCCTTCATAATTGCATGAGCCAACTTCTTATTTTACGTATGTATGTATATGTAAAATAACATTTTAATTAAGTAATATTTAATATTAATAATATAAATTAAAATATATTTTATTGGTTCTGTTGAACCTCTACCTATATATCTCTTACTGGTTCTGTTAAACCCTGAGTCATACAATACTATAATGGTGGGTACATCCTATCATGCATATAGAACTGTACAACACAAAGACTGAATCATGATATAAACTAGTTCATAGTATAAATATAAAGTATTTCATAATAATGTGTCAGTATGTGTTAATTACTTATAACAAATGCATCACATTCATCCAAGATGTTAATAGGGAAACTGTGTGTAAGGGAGAGGGTGGATATGGGAACTCTATACTATCTGCTCAGTTTTTTTATGAATCTAAAACTGTTCTAAAACGTAAAGCCCATTAATTAAAAGAAAAGAGAGTATGCAGATCTTGGTGGTATTTGAGGGAAGTAAGACTGATGTGCAGTGGATTTATGGTTGCTGCTGTGAGATGCCAGAAGCAGACTGATAGTTAATTCAGAGAGTAAGAGTGTTTAAGTAGAGGTGGCCAGGTGCAGTGCAGTGCTTCCCAGGAATTTCCAGATGAATTGGTTGGTGATGGTGGAGCTGGTAGTAGAAGTTGTGAGTTTACTATTACATGTGGGTTTGGCATCTGAACCAATTTAAAGTAAAAGTTGAAGGATTAGGTGATGTAAATGGTATTGTGTAACCCCTCAGTCTATCTGCAAGTTTGGAAATGACAGGTAGGTACCCCATCACCAAAAAGAAAAGTAGATTAAGCACACTGAATTCAGACGGTGGTGCAAAGTATTTCTTGACTTTCCCCCTGATTCACTTGCAGTATAAATAAAGTCTGCCTTGGAGGGCTGTCCAGGGGACTCCTTTCTCCCTGTGTTCTCCAGTCACCCTGCCCTTGAGTCTTTCTATCTTCATATCCTGTCGAGCCAAAGCTCAGTCCTCTCCTCAGGACCTTCATCTTCATCCAGGAGGAGGGCTGCAAATGCTACGTGGTCAGTCTGTGCCTCCTCCTGGCCATCTACAGTGGGTCTTTAGATGCTGCAGTGTGGATGCCTCTTGGGACTTGGGATACTTTCAGCAAAGCCTCAGTCTCTCTACACTGTCTTATCACAGATACCCTCTTCACTAGGGAGGAGGAGGGGAGGGAAGGAAGACATGAGGATGAAAGGAAACCCTATCTTGCCACCTTAGGTAATATTATTGTTATCATTATAATTGGTATTGCTGGCACCTAGAACTGCCTGCTGCTTGACTGCTTTTCTGTCTGTGCTCCAGGCCCTGGATGTCCCAACACTAAACCCTTTTTTCCTTTGAAGTAGCATGAGTGAGCCTCTGGCCAGGACATCAGCTGTCCTCCAAACCCCCTTATCTTCACACTGTGGGGCAGGGGCTGCTTATGCTGCAGGAGATGAGAAAGAAGCACCATCCAGGTGCAGTTGTGTCCACAGGAGGCAAAAAAAATGGAGAGTTTGATACCCAACATGTCCGATGTCATCTTTTAATGAGAAATACGTAAGGAAGAAGGCAGCTTTGACAGGCCCCTGCAGGGAAGGACCTGGCTGATGGCATGTGGTGTAATTATTAGGAGCATGCGCAGAACTGACTCGGCAGCTCTGACTGCTGCTGCATCTCTCATCTCCCCCTGCTCCTGCCATTTCTGCCCCATTCCCAGGCTGAAGGTTAGCCCCCTTCATGAGCAGAGGTCTGGCCAAAGGGCTGGGGCCAGCCCGCCCTTCCAGCATCCCATTTAGACACACCAACCTTGCACATAAAAGGAAGATGAGCAATTTAACTTTCTGCCCTGAAGGCCAAAATAAACAGACGTTGTAATGCTAGCCCTTAGGGAGAGAGGGCAGAATCAGGAGCCTTTTAATCCAATTCCTCCATATCAACATTTCAGATCCAGAGGGTTTGGACGCCTTTGTTCATAAAAGGTCACAAGAAGAGCATGTTGACTCCAGTAAGCAGTCTCCTGGGTCAGACCATTCCGGAAGGGTCTGTCTTTGGAGCCATACCACACAATGACAAGAAACACAGAAAGGGCATAGAGTTCTCACAGCTCAAAATTATTTATCTAATTATCCAGTGCCCACTGTGCTCCGCAGGAATGGGTTCTGAGCTCTGGTCCTGTTTCTGTCTCATACCTCGTAGGTGAGTCTGCTCTCTGGGGCCTCAGTTTCCTCATTCTGCAAAGTATGAGGATGGACTGCACCAGAACAACCACCTACAGCTCTGGGTCCACTTTGGAAGAACCTGGCAAGCTTTTTTTTTTTTTTTAATTGGAGTATAGTTGATTTACAATGTTGTGCTGGTTTCAGGTGTACAACAAAGTGAATCTGTTAAACATATACATATATCCACTCTTTTTTAGATACTCTTCCCATTTAGGCCACCTCAGAATATTGAGTAGAGTTCTCTATGCTATACAGTAAGTCCTTGTTAGTTAATCTATTTTATATATAGTTGTGTATATATGTCAATCCCAGTCTTCCAGTTTATTCTTCCCCCCTCACCCCCTGGTAACCATAAGTTTATTTTCTACATCTGTAACTCTGTTTTGTAGACAAATTCATTTGTACCCCCTTTTTTTAGATTCCACATATAAGTGATATCATATATTTGTCTTTCTCTCTCTGACTTACTTCACTCAGTATGACAATCTCTAGGTCCATCCATGTTGCTGCATATGGCATTATTTCGTTCTTTTTTATGGCTGAGTAATATTCCATTGTATATATGTACCTCATCTTCTTTATCCATTCCTCTCTTGATGGACATTTAGGTTGCTTCCATGTCCTGGCTATTGTAAATAGTGCTACAGTGAACATTGGGGTGCATGTATCTTTTCTAATTATGGTTTTCTCCAGATATATGAGTGGGCTTTTTATTTTTGGCTTAATGAATGCAGATTCCTGGGTCCAGTGCCAGGCTTGCTATGTAAAGATGTCTAGGGCTGTGGCCTAGACCCTTGCATATTTAATAAGCTTCCCTGGAGATGCTGAGGCAGCCAGCTGGGTACTCAGAAAAAAACATTCTTGGCAGCCACTGAACTAAATGATCCTTAAGGGCTCTTTCTCAGATGATTATTTTTAAAATATTTAACTATATTTTAATAACATAAAATATAGGCACTTTTCAGAAAAGTGGAGAAAATAGAATTTTTCAGTGATAATCATTCTACCAGGCAGAGATCTCTATGTCATTATTTGTCCTTATACAGAGTTTTCTGAGTTTTTCACTTTTGTTGGTTTGCATAATTATAACCACACTACAGATACAAATCTGCATCTTGCTTTTTCTTTTAACATTACCTTATAAACATTTTCCCGTGTTTTATCTGTGTTTTGTAACTAACATTTTAAAAAGTAAATGACATAATCTGAGAGCATGGTCCCTGGCTTACTTTCTCACTCCCTTCTACTGGGGATTTTCGGCTCCATGAATTTGAATCACTTGCTCTGTTGCAGAGCTCCTCCTCTGAGGGATATGAGAGCACTGGGTGGGCTGTCTACCCTCCTTCCCTGGCTTGGCAGAAACCTGACAACCCATGTTCTGCCCACAAAGTGCCCTACTTTGGCATTTGTGCCAGATGAGGACCAATTCACTGAGTCAGATGCTGCTAAGTGAAACCAGCATGGATGCCTCTCCATTGCTCTGTGACTCCTCTCCTGAAAATCCTGTATCATTGCTGCTGATGGAACAAATTAATGGAGAAACTGATGGATCTGACCCAGAAAACATCACCTGATCACTCCCAGTCAGTTTTCATTTGCTGTGGTTTGAGCACTTAAGGGCTGCAGTGAACTTCAGTCTTAATTGGTGAAATCTCAGGTTGGGAAGCTCATTCATCGACCCAATCATGAGCCCCCTCAGACTAAGTAATAAGCAGAAAACTCAGGGCTAGGCTTTGGGCAGAGAGGATGCTTAATATCTGGTGTCTCAGGGCATCACTACTCTCAGTAAGGTTCTCTTCATAGACGCCAGAAGCCAGAGAATCCAGCTACACCACACGTTATTCAAGCAGGAAGCTGAGACTTTTCCTGGGGAAGGGACCTATTTAGGGTCTCACAGTGAGTATGTGGCAGCCTGTAACTAGGATTGGCTTCCTGCTCTTGACACCAGGCTGAGGTGCTGATACAAGGTGTCTGTGCCTGCTCCTCCTTCAGGATGTCCCAAGAGCTCAGGTTGGCTTTGTCACTCCACCATATTCCCCAACCAACTACTTTGCCTCGAGCCCATGTCAGTATAATATCATTATGGTCCTTGCCTTCCTTTCTTTGCTGCTTCTTTGCTTCTTCCCTCCCTCCCTCCCTTCCTCTTTTCCTTCCACAAAGTTTTTTGAACGTTAAGCAAATGTCAAGTACTGTACTGGAGATTCTGTAGGTTCACCAACTATTGGGAGTGACAGACTGGTTCACCTGTATGGCAGTTTCACCCCCAGTGTGATAAATACTGTGATGGGGCTGTGGAAGCATAGGGAAGGGCACTGATCCCAGACTTTAGAGGGGAGGGGCTTCCTGGAGCAGGTGACCTCTAAGTCAAATCCTGAAGACTGAGTGGGAATGAGCAGAGAGAAGTGTGGGAATGAGCAGAGAGAAGTGTGAGGATGATCATTCACTCTTGGGGCTATGTGTGAGAAAGCACATGACCCACGTGAGGGACTGCAAGTCATTCTGCATTTCGGGCCCACAGGGTTTGGAGTGATGGAACATGACCTTCTGTACGAGTGGTGTGCCATATGCCACTGGTGGAGCCTTGTAAGCAGTAGGTTTCCACTCCAACAGCGGAGAGCTATGGCTCTGTGTGATTGGGGAAGTGGGGGGGTCTACCTGAGTCCTGAGAGGGAAGGAAGTCTCCTTTGGTTGAATAACACTGAAGGCTTCTGTAAAGTGCAGAGGTGACCAGGAAGAGGCTATCATATTCAGCAGTTCTCACTGGCTGACCTTGCCGCTCTTCCTGTGCTTGATTAGGCGGGTCCCCAGCCAGGCACTGAAGTGATAGAACCTAGGAGTGATGGGCTTTGTGGGAAAGAATCAGATACTTCTGGAGGAGAACTTGCCCAGGTGGGACACCACTGTGAAGGTCCCCAGGCAGCTGGGCAGGGAGTCAGCACGAGCAGAAGACGCCCGCAGCAAGGACTGACTGAGAAAGAGAGCTGAGAGGACCAGCTTTGCCTTGTCCTATATCAGCTCTATCCTGAAAGCTGAGAGCATCCTTAACTCTGGGCTCAGAGCATCTAGTTTGTTTAAAAGCCAGTGCCATGGGTTTTCTTTCTCATAGCATCTAATTTATTAAAACTCAAGCACCCATGGACAAGTCTTTTTTTGTTTGTTTTATCAAGACAAATGGTGGTCTAAGCCTTTTATAGGAGTAATCTTCTACTTGAGGAGTTTGGATTTTAGTCTTTATAAAATCATCTTCACTTGAGGCATGGGCTAATCCTGGATGATCTCAGCTCTCACTGCCCTCCAAAAGTCAGATCGCTGGACATTATCTATTAGTTTCTGCTTTTAAATCTACATTTGTTACTAAGCATCTCATAGAGTCATTTTATAGGCATGCAGTCCAGCTGGTGTCTGTTCTCAGGATAACTTGGGAACAGTTAAGAGACAGGCAGCCCAGAATAAACAGGAAGAAGAGAAGAGACCTGCAGTTACTAAGTGGCTCTTTCACGAATTTTATTTAATCTTCCCCACAAGTCTGGGAGATAGGTTTATTTGTCCAATTTTCTGGTAGCGAAACTGACATTCAAAAGGGGCTAATGTAGCCTGAGGAGCTGGGGTGAGCAGAAAGCTAAGATAAGCCCACTGAACCTTGCCCTTGTATGAAATAATTCCTTTCCCTTGAATGTAGACAGAACCTGTGGATGTGATGGGTCAGAACTGTCCTAATTAGGTTATGTTATATGGCAAAAGGACTGTGCATATGTAATTAAGATTACTTATCAGCTGACTTTGAGTTAATCAGAAGGGAAAACATGCAGGGGGGGCCTGACAAATCACATGACCCTTTAAATCTGTGTGGAGAGGTCAGAGACAGAGAAAGTCAGAGATTGGAAGAATGAGAGAGGCTAGACATGAAGGACACTCTCCACTGCTGGCTGTGAAGTTGGAGAAGGCCATGTGAGAAGGAACACAGGTAGCCTTAGGGGTTGACACATTCCCAGCTGACAGCCAACAATAGAATGGGGCCTCCATCCTACAGCCTCAAGGAACTGAATTCTGCCAACAATCACTTGCGCTTGAAAGCCCTGAGCCCCAGAAAAGAACTCAACTCAGCTGACGCCTGGACTGCCACCTTGTGAAGCTTTAATCAGAGAACCCAGCTCAGCTGTGTCTGGACTCCTGGCCTACAGAAGCCAGGAGATAATAAACAGCTGTTGTTTAAAACCACCTAGCTTGTGTTAATTGGTTGCACAGCCATAGAAAACGAATAGAGAAGGTGATGGACCAGAATTTAAAGCCAAGGCTGTTAGGACTAAGGCCGGGCTTGTCCCACTGCAGCAGCTACCTCGTCTGCCCTCTACTCCATCGTGGGGAGAAAGTGAGAAGGGCTTACTGGACAATTAAACTCTACAAGTGTTCACTGAGAGGCTTTAGGTGCATAGCCCTGGATTAGGCAGTGGGTTTATAAGATGATTAAGACTCAACAGCATCCCTCAAGGGGCTCACTGTGTAGTGAAAGACAAACAAGAGGCAGATGGTGGAAGTGATGTGGGAGAGCCTATGGCAGACAAGCAGCAATGCACTGTGAGAGTTGAACTCAGAGAAGGCTCCAAAGGAAAGGACGCTTTGAGCTTGGACTTGAAGACTGTGTTGGAGGCCACAGCAGACAAAGTGGGAAGTGCATATGTGAAACATGTCAAAGCCAACTACACACCGAGTGAAACAAAGCAGAAAGGTGAGGTTATCACGAGGGTTTCAATCCGCAAGCCAGGAAACTCAAGGCTGCAAGAGGCAATGAGTTCTGAATTGTTCACAGACTAAGGGATTTTCAAGGGGTAAATGCCAAAGTTTTTGCTTCTTCAGCTGATTGGTCACCTGGTGGTCTTCTTCCTTATTTGCATCAGGTACCTGAGTCAGGGGAACAAGGAAGTCCAGAGATGGTGTGAACAGACTTGGCGTTTGGGGATTGGCTGGCATCCTCTGCTGATCTCTGAGAAGAGCTGTAAATTCCTACAACTTATGTTAGGTAAGGTTAAGTTTCATTTTCTTTTCTTTATTTTTTGCGGTACACGGGCCTCTCACTGTTGTGGCCTTTCCCGTCGCGGAGCACAGGCTCCGGACGCGCAGGCTCAGCGGCCATGGCTCACGGGCCCAGCCGCTCCGTGGCATGTGGGCTCTTCCCAGACCGGGGCACGAACCCGTGTCCCCTGCATCGGCAGTCAGACTCTCAACCACTGCGCCACCAGGGAAGCCCAAGTTTCATTTTCTTAATGTGCCTGCGTTGGTCTACTGCATTTTGTCCCTGACATAGTGACTCCATTTTAGTTTGGTTCTACAAAGGGTGACAAGATGGGCAAAAGCAGAGACAGGACACACAATCTATATAAATTCTAATAAGCAGTCTGTGGTATCTGGACCGTCAGGTGCATGCAGGGCAGGTGGGAGCTGTAGCTGGGAGTGTGGGTTAGACCAGAGAGGGGCCTTTCATCCTGTGATACAGCGTTCTGGCCATTTCCTCTAGGCGGTTAGAATAATTTCTCTGTTCTGCCAGCCCTGCCTGCCCAGAGGTCTCATAAAAATCAAAAGGCAGTTTACTAGATGACATTCTAGACTGCCTTAATATGCATTAAATATCAAAATCTACGACCTCAAATGGCTGCCATTTCTTTGGTCAACTCCTTTTCACTTAATTTAATCTGGGATTCATTCCACAAACATTTCCTATGCAGCAACTCTTCCTGGACACTGTGTGGGCCCCGGGGGCACAGCAGGGAACCACAAGAGGCCCTCCCCTCAGGGAGCTGCACTGACCAAGCCTGTGGCGGGGGTGAGGGAGGAGTGACAAGGATTAAGAAAGTGCGTACGGAAGGAGAAGGGAATTTGATTCCTGGGAAGTGAGGGAAGGAAGAGGCCAGAAAGCATCAAAGGCTTCCTTTTCCAAAACACTCTGGAATTCTCTGTGCTCCGAGAACCTGTTGCTTCTGAGGAATAGCTGTCAAGCTTCAGCTGCAAAGTTTATACAGGTTACCAGAACCAGTCCAGAGCTGGCGACTGCGTGCAGCCTCACTGGATGCTCAGGGCTGAATTACCGTGAATTATTTGCCTTAATTGCATAATGGCTTCTTTTCTTTGTTAAAATTTGACATAATGATATCATAGGCAACAAAATATTTCAAGGGGCATTTTGGAAAGGATTATATATATTTTTTTCCTACAGCAGATTTCTCTTTCCTAGTCTCAAGTTTAAAGTTTTTCAGTCTGTTGTAAAAGGAATAAAAAATTGGGGTAGGTGGATAGAATTGTTTTGTTTCCTGACTGTAGTGGTGGTGGTTTCATGAGTGTCTTAGCTCAGGCTGCCATAACAAAATGCCATGGATTGGGCAGCTTAAACAACAGAAATTTACTTTCTCACAGTTCTGGAAGCTGGAAGTCTGAGGTCAGGGTGCCAGTACGGTCAGGTTCTGGTGTGTGCTCTCTTCCTGGCTTGTAGACGGTCACCTTCCCACTGTGTGCTTGCATGTCAGAGGGAGAGAGAGGAAGAGAGAGAGGCAGAGACACAGAGAGTGACAGACGGAGGCAGAGAGACAGACCAAGACAGAGAGACAGAGACAGAGAGAGACAGAGACACACAGAGAGAGACAGAGGCACAGAGAGAGAGACAGAGAGAGACAGCTAGAGAGAAAGAGAGGAACTGAGAGAGATGCAGAGAGACAGAGAGAGAGAGAGACAAGTAGAGCAAATAGAGACATATAGAGACAGAGACAGAGAGGTACAAAGAGTGAGAGACAGAGAGAGAGACAGAGAGAGATGAAGAGAAAGAAGGAAAAAGAGAGCTCTGCTGTCTCTTTCTTTTCTTATAAGGAGAATAAGCTTATTGTGTCAGGTTTCATTTAACCTTAATTATCTCCTTGTAGGCCTCATCTCCAAATACAGTCACATTGAGGGGTTAGGGCTTCAACATATGAATTTTGGGTGGACACAATTCAGTCCATAGCAGTCGCTGTATAAATCTGTCAAAACTCATCAATTTCTATGCTTTAATTAAGTACAGTTTATTGTAGATAAACGAAACCTCCATAAAGTTGTTTTAAAATGTATATATAGAAGAAGAAGCTGGAAACAACCGGAACGTGGCCTTTTAGATTTAATACAGACTGTAAATGTCAAGTTAGTCCTTGCTCTAGGATTGAATGACTGAGTTGCTTGCTATTCAGGAGAATTGGAGCAGGAGCCCCCCACTTCCCCAAACCGCCATCCCCTTGGCTTACACCTGCCCCTCTGTGACAGAGGACAGGACTCGATGCTGCCTTTGGGCCCACTGAGCACAAGCTGGTTCCTCCTCTTCCTCAGGCAGCGTTGGGCACTGGTAACCCCCTGCACCTCACTTGGCTTGGGGGCTCTCAGAACCCAGATGAAAGACTGACCTGCCCCTGCTTTTGAGGAGCAGGTCCATTGTCCACCTATCTTTGAGCATAAGGTATTTCCAAAGGGCCCTGGAAGAGCTGTGCAGTGGATGAAGGGTCTCAACCAGTGCTGTCCCCACTACACCACGACACCCACCAAGGCCTGGTCCCTTCTAGAGTGCATCATGCTCCAGCATTTTCTGCCCTTTCTGGATCCCCTCATGACACATGCTCTCTGTCTCAGGATCTGCAGACTCAGTGTTCAGATAATGTACTGGTGGATGGTAGTGGCTTGCATGACCCAGGGTTGCCTCTGAAGGTAACAGAAGCATTCTGGAGACAGCGTCTGAACCCCAAAGAGTCTTGATGCTTTTTTTCTACTTCTGTCTGAACTCTAGCCCATCTCCCCTACCATGTCAGGGGGATTCTTCTAAAATGCTAAATGGATCACGTCACTTGGCTGATTATAGTCCTTCATTATTTATTCCTTTATCCTTCCAGAAATTATATATCAAGTTTCTGCTGTTTCTCAGCATTGGGCATACAGGAGTGAATAAGACATAGTTCCTACCCTCTAGAAAATCACTGTCTAGCAAAGGCAGATAGACTTGTGAATAGATAAATGTCACAAAGGGCTGTAGGTGGTTTGAAAGAACTGAATATGGGATTTAGCAGAGCCCAAAGGAGGGACATGTCATTTCTTCCTGGGAAGCAAGAGGGTGTCAAGTAAGGAAAGCTTCAAAGAAAAAGTGACCCCGAGCAAGGTTTTGAAATGAGAGAGTCAAGACATTTCTAAAGAGGAAACTGCATGGAGCAAAGGCATGAAGCAATGTAGACATACTTATCCCCATTTTACTTACAAACGTTGAGGCTCAGACAGGTTAAAAGTTTGCTTATAACTGTACTGTTCAAATTGCTAGAAAGAGCTTCTACCACATATTGTTATAGGGGCTAGACAAATTCAAATGCAAGTACAGGGCTCTCTCCACCACTTAACACTGCAACTCATCTTTTCAAGTTAACAATTCTATCAAGCATCCCTACTATGCACAAGGCACATTGGGTAACATGGAAATGAGCTCTGCAATGCTGCCCTCAGAATATAAATGTTATACAGGAAAGGACATGATATACAGTCATAAATAATTATGTGGTCCTTTCAACTTTGTAATTTTATCTTGAAAAAAAAATCATTGTTTTCTTTTGCTTGTTTTATTTTCCTGATGCCAAAGTGCAAACATTACAACAAAACAAAAGTATTATTGACCTGGTACTTAGCACTTGACCAAGGTTTCGATTAATATGTTCTTATGAACAAAATAAAATGAGCTCTGACCCAAAGGCAATTGGGAACTGTTCTATTTGTACTCACACTTAGGCCATGTAACATGAGTTGTCATTCTAAGAAAGGTCAGTCTTTGTAGTTAAGCTGTTGGGTCTGCCATGTAGACTCCTTATCCTATCTCCTGGAGGGACCTCCGAATCCATAAATGAGAATCAATACTCAATCTACTTTAATGCCGAGAAGCATTTCACATGGATGCTTGAACATCTATTTCTGGCTGTCAGAGGTAAAAGCAATGATTAGATCCAGATAGATAATGTCACCATCCTCCACATGACACTTGGGTGTTAAGTGAAGGTGAATCATGTCACCTCAACTCAAGTCTTTACGTTCCCCTAGGCCCTCCTGGCCTGGGCCAATGGCATCCAGGATTAATGATGTCCTGGACCATAGCACAAGAAACTTGAACATCACTTCTCTGTATAGGAGAGAGGGTAGGAGCCTGGGAATGATTCCTGCTCACTGAAGCTCACCCAAAAGTGCCACCCCCATCCAAATCCCCAAGTAACCAACAAGACTTCTGGAAGCCCTTCCTGACTCGACAAGGGATTTAGGTCCCAAATTCCAAAAATATCTGCATATAAAACATGGGGCATCAAGGGTAGATTCTGTTAGATTTTTTTCAGGGCCAAGAGGTCCAGGAACACTGCCTGCCCATAATGTATTACTTTCCATATGAATCCCCAAGAGAAGTAATGTATAGGACAAAGATAAAAGACAGGCTCAGTTTAGTGTTAGCTAGGCCTTTGACCCTAAACCCCAATATAAGAATGACAGTAAATTAGACTGGGCCACATTAGTTGTGCCCACTCTCTAACCCTAGGCCTGTGGCAGACATCACTAATCAATAATGGTACTCTACTATAGCTCCCACACTTAGCCTCAGACTTGTTTTCAATAGAAAGTTTCAAGAAGCCATTCCTAATTCATAAAATTAGTACAAAGATTAAGCCCTTTTGCTTTTTTTTTTTAATTTGGACCAGAAGATGAGTGAAACTGCTTTGTACTGTCCCTGTCTTGCTGCTTCCTGCTAGGATCTCCTGCTGTTCTAAGCTTGGCTGCATACCCACAGATTTCATGCTATTAAGAAAGATGTCACATTCTTGGATTTGGGTCACTAAAGCCCTGCCATGTATCTCCTCTCCTTCCTTAACTCCTACCAGCCAATGATAAGAGAGCATTGTTTTCTATTGACCTTCCTCCATTTGTGTTTTTCCCTCATTCTGAGTTGAGTCACAGCCCTCTGCTTGGGTTGTAATTTTTTTGTCCTCTCCCTGCCAGCTCATATTCTCTAATGGTTTTCATAAAAATCATACCTTGGAAAGTTTAAACAAAGTCATTTAAACTTTCTCATTCATTGTTAATAACACAGAGAGTCTTATGTGCCAAATGAGCTGGTACCTCTGACTCCAGTGTCTCTTAATTTATAACTGAAAATGCTGTCACCCACTGTCTCGGGGATATTTTATGTCCCACCGTCTCATGTTGTCTCTGAGGCTCTTCTTAAATAGTATTACTCTCAGTGAAGCCTGAAACCTTCCTGCCTCTTTTATAAAACTTTCTCTGCTTGATCTTATCTTCCCTTGGCTTCCCAGGCTGGGCCTAAATCTCCCTTTAGTTCCCTTGCACAAAGTCAGGGGAAGATGCTAGTGCATAGGCATAAGTGGCCTCAGTTACTCATAAGCCCAAAGACTCTTAAGAATTGCTAATTTCTTAGTTTCTTAATAATTTCTGCTTCCTTTAGAGGATGGAATTCAAATCCGTGTTTCCCTCTAACTCCATTGATTTCGCTCTCAGGGAGGTATTAATCTGATTGGTCAGATTCCAATAAGTGACTAGTCTTAAGGGCATAAACAAGCCCTAGTGGACAGACACATTCTCTTTGATTTCATCCCCCTTTTAGCTGGTGAATATCTATTTTGCCTGATAATAATAAGATGCTCAAGACTGGGGTGCGGGAGCAGTGGTAGGTGGGGAATAGGC
The DNA here is from genome assembly GCF_964165515.1 of Mesoplodon bidens. Lineage (NCBI taxonomy): Eukaryota > Metazoa > Chordata > Mammalia > Artiodactyla > Ziphiidae > Mesoplodon > Mesoplodon bidens. Next base: position 116,362,717 of record NC_138160.1, read on the forward strand.
AGAATGTCCTCATGGCTTCTTTTATCTAAAATTACTTAAGTTCAACTCAGTCCTCACAAATGTCCAGAGACAAAAAGTATCCTCACTGTCCTTTATCAGGACTGTTAAAATAACTCTTCAGAAGTCTCTAATTCTCCAGCCTTGTCTTCTTCTGATCCATCCCGCATCCTGAAGCCATCATGATTTTATGAAATGTGAATCTGATCATACCTCTGCTCTTGGAAAGAGGAAACACATTCAGAGCTCGGGACAAGGATCAGAAAGTGATCTTGCTTAAGGAAGAGTGGCCCCTGCATGCCCACAAGTCATGGCTTATTAGAGAATTCAGGTTCTGATAAAGGGCCACATATACCTCAGCCTCTCCAGGGAAGGCTATTATGGTGAGAAGAAAAATGAAAAGGAACTAGAAAACAATTTTTAAAAATTTAAAAATCGAAGGGTTTTGCAAAATAGGCAAAACCTTGTAGGATGCTACATTCTGATTTTTTTTTTATTAAGTGCATATGGGTTCTCCTCCCAAGCAGAGAATTCTGGGTCTACTTTTTTTTTTTTTTTTTTTTTTTAAATTTTGGCTGTGCTGGGTCTCCGTTTCTGCATGAGGGCCCTCTCCAGTTGCGGCGAGCGGGGGCCACTCCTCATTGCATTGCGCGGGCCTCTCACTGTCACGGCTTCTCCCGTTGCGGAGCACAGGCTCCAGGAGCGCAGGCTCAGTAGTTGCGGCCCACGGGCCCAGCCGCTCCACGGCATGTGGGATCCTCCAAGACCAGGGCTCGAACCCGTGTCCCCTGCACTGGCAGGCAGACCTCCAACCACTGCACCACCAGGGAAGCCCCTGGGTCTACTTTTATATAGGATTATGGGGCTGTAGGCCCCAGCAGTGCAGGCTGGCCTGTTCCCATTTCTGGGTGAAGCCAAAAGCACAGCTTGGCTGCCCTTTTTCCCATTCCAGGACTCTGGGCCTGATTAAGAAGCAACTCAGAGGTACCCAGGTGGGAAGGAGCCCCTGTTCCTTAGCAGTTCAATTGGAAGCAGTCGCAACCAGCTGTCAGGACTGAGGCAGGAGAAGGCAAAGCGGGGAGCTGAGGTCAGGTGTAGGGGGGTGTGGCCAGTGTCAGACTTGGGAGGGTGAAATGAGGCCAAGCTGGGGCAGGGAGGGTGGAGGGGTCTGGAGTCTGAGGCTGGGTCAGCTCTACAGGAGACATCTAATCTGAGCAGTGTGTGAAAATTGGAATTTGGAGTCGGATTCGAGGGCAAACAGAGCTTGTTAGAATGGCAGGACCCGCCTTCAGATCAAATCCTTAGCCAGCTGGGAAAAAAAAATCACTTCTGGGGATAAGAGACCAGAGAGGCCAAGCCTGTCTACAATCTCCCCACTGTTCTGAGAGTTTCTACCACCTCTGGTCTTAAAGGCACAGTCATCCAAAACTAGTGTCTGCTATAGGTTGAGGTGCCAGCCCCCATTATGCAATCAAGACATCAGTGTTGTTTGGGGAACCCGGGGTTGTCCACATCTTAGCAGAGGAAGAAAACCTGTGATCATTACCTTGTTGTGTGGGGCTGACTATTCATTAGTTTGTGGTACAGGCATAAGCTGGACAGCCCAGCCCTTCTTTGGGTCATAGGCACATATATTGGCAAGTGCCTTTTATTTCAAAACATTTTAAATATTCTGTGATGAATTTTGAAATAGTTGTTCATCCTGAGGCATTGTAAAGCTAAAACTGAAAGCCACAAACATGGTAGCTTTGCTATGGACCAGTGCCACATTGCCATCTCTTACCTTCCTCCTGTCCTGTGTAAGTACTTACTGAGCACCTCTCTGTGCCAGGATGCCCTTCCCCCAGTGGAGCACACACTCTAAGCTTCTCAAAACACACTGGCAATCTCTGCTCAGTCTCCCACCTCTCCAAAGACCTAGAGTGCTGACTGATTTTTTCATACTCATTTTCTAAGCCATAAAATGGGCTTATTCTTTTTTAAGTCAAAACAGTGGTCAAAAAGAAGATAAACCATCTGCATAACTCCGGAATGCTGGATAAGTGTAATGTTTATGTTAGGATTTTTTTTTTTCTCTCCATGATGTCTCTTTGCCTGGAGGAGAACTTTCAAACAACTCTCACATTAAATTATGTGTAATTCAACAGGAAAACGTGGTGGGCAGTCTAGCCTCCCACTGAGTGCTCTGACTCATCATTTTAATGGCCTTGATTTGCAATGCCCTGTACCTGACCTTGAACGTCGATAGAAGGGATGCTCTGATCAGTCAGTGTTTGCAGCCTAACCTTGGAACCATCAGATGATCATACAGGGAATTCCCATTTCTGATGCTGGGACTGTCGAGGGTGTTGATTAAAGGAATAACTGTCTTCATTTTGTGGAAATATCCATTCCTAGCCCTGTGCCATCATCGCCTGCAAGGAGCATCATGAGGCTGAGGCCAGGTGCTACTCAACCCTGCTTGCCTCCTTGATCTTCACTGAGTCCTCACTGCGTGCTGAGTGCAGCCTCATTCAGGCCAGCAATCATCCCCTCTGAAAACCACCTGCAGCCCCACACTAGTGGTTTTTTGCTGGGAGGCAGCTGGTACACTGGGAAGAGTAGTTTTTGTCAACAGAATCACTCAGAATGGAATCCTACTGCTGATATACTTGCTAGATGTGTGGCTTTAGACACAAGACCCTCATCACTGAACCTGCTGCTTTGTTAGAAAGAAGAAATGAGGTGACAAAAAGAACGCCCCTATCCTAAAACGGAATTTGAAAACCATGAATGTGCATAACGCCCCTGTCGTAAAACGGAATTTGAAAACCGTGAATGTGCATAACGGTAGCTCTGTGGATAAAAAGAACAGGGCCCTGTCCTGCGCAGCCTCTTTGCTTCCTTCTGTTCTCCACTAGCACTTCCTGAGCGCCTCTCTGTGCCAAAAACTGAGCTAAGTGCTAAGGGTGTAGCCATCACCAAGAAAAACATGACCTTTACCCCAGAGCTGATACCTGGAGGCAAGCGTCTCACAAATCATTCTGCCCCTCCCTTGTTTTTTGTTTTTTTTCCTCCCTTGTTTTGGTCTTCGCAGCCAAAGAGAGAGCAAGAATCATTGTTCTTTTCTCTGTAATTAGTACAGTGTTCCCAGTAGGAGTTCAATAAAATGTTCCTCACTTAACTAACTAGCAAAACTCCACTTCCAGGCGGGATTTTTCAGAACAGCCTACGGTGGCAAAAGTGGCATATTGAAAATGACCTCTCACACTTTGAGCTCTAGGTCGAGACCGAAAAGGGAAAAAGAAGAAAAGTATTTGCCCTTCTATAGTTGGCTGGGTGAGGCAGTGGGTCCCACAGAGTAATCCAGGCAAATTCATATAAACAGGTCACCCACCACCAGTGGGGAGGGACACAGACGCAAAGACAAATGTAGCTTTGCTGGGTCTCACTAACACCTTATGTGTACTTTGCCCATTTTACTACTATAAGAAGCAACCAGATAAGGGTGTTGGAGGAAAAAAAGTAAATAAGCACATAAAATGTATTTGTTACTCAGCGTGGCATAATGTAGGTGATTTTAACAGCAGGCAAAAATAAGCTCCTTCAGTAAATTAATTCGATTGTGGTGACAAAGCACCCTGAAGTCTGAGAGGCTGCCCCTGGCAAAGCCTCGGTTCCTTGGCAGCAGTGCTGAAACCCTACGTTATGTAATTAAAACAGGGGAAGCTCCTTTCTGGGAGAACGAGCCAGGAAAACCAAATAAAACAGCAGCTTCTTAAAATGAGTTTTGTTTTCCTTACTCTTCAAGAAAACACTGATCAAATGAGCAGAATAAGTTAGTTTTGTTTCTAAAATAAGAAGGCTGATGTCTCTGACAGTGGAAGTTATGCCTCAGGCCCTTTTCTAAGGCAGCTCTTATATCTCCTCCTGTCACAGACCCCCAACCAAGCCCCTCCTCACCATAAAACCAGTGCAGCAAAAACCACACCAGACTGACTATCAGAAATGTGATGCTAAGGAAAATCGGGAAAACCAAATAGGAAGAAATTCAGATAGTTTCTAGCTACATTTGTTTCTCTTATTTATAATCTTTTTTCTAATTTATAATTTTCTAATTTATGTTTTTCTAATTTATAAATCTCATCCATGTGGACATACACATCACACAGTTTATTTCAGTCTTGTTGAAAATGTTAGACAATTATTTAGTAAATGAAAGCTAAATAAACTGTGTGACTGGTGTACCCACTGTGGCCCAGGGCTGGGGGCGATTCCAGCAGAGCCGTGCTTACATTCCTCAGTAGCCTCTCCTCACCGGAAGCAGGCCTCCAATATCTGGCCCTTGCCCACCTCTCCAGCCTCATCCTCATTCTGCTCATTTTGAACTGATCTCGCTCAGCTGTTTCCTAGCCCCATGCTTTGTACCAACCCTCCTCTCTGCTAGAATGTCTCCTCCCTTCTCCATCTCCTCCTCCCTGGTGCAACTGAAAAATCCCCACACATCCCTCAGACCTGGCTGCAGAGTTTCTCTTCTAGGAATCCTCCCATGACTGTCCTCCCCTTCCTGACAGCCAGCCTGGCCCAACTTTCTCCCCAGGGCCTTGCCCACACCTGGCATGGCTCTCTTTACAGGCATGACCTTAGCTTATCGATTTGCTTGTAGTTGGTTTACCTGTCTATCACTACTCCTGAACTCAGCTCCTCAAGGGCAGGGGCTATGTTAACACTGGTTTCAATCTCCCACACTGCCAAAGTGCCTGGGACACCGTAATTGAGCCACTGGTGGTGGAAGGAAGGAAGGGAAAGGGAAAGGGATGGTGGGAGCATCAGGACAGAATAAAACAGTTACCTGAGAAGGTCTGGGGCAGAGCATGACGGAGGCACCAGTGCTGCTAGGGAGAGGCCAACACAGCCAAGGAATCAGAGGAAATGATGAAGCTTCACAGAGGAAATGGAGGGTCTACCTTGCTTACAGGGATGATAACTGGAATGAAAGAGGGAATCCTGGGCAAATAAAGGTAGATGGTCCCGGAGTCCCTTTCTTAGGTGTACAGAAGCCTTACATAAAAAGACCCGGCTTTGTTTCTGTTTTAGTCAGGGACCTCCAGAGAAACAGAACCAGTAGGATGCATGTATATATAGAAAGAGATTTATAATCAGGAATTGGCTCGTGTGACCATGGAGGCTGACAAGTCCCAAGATCTGTAGGGAATGTCGGCAAGGTGGAGGGCCAGGAGAACCACTGGTGTCGTTCTGATCCAAAGATCAGCAGGTTTGAGACCAAGGAAGAGGTGAGTGTTCAAAATAATTTCATAATAAGGTGCTTTTGAAAGAGAATGAACAGAAGAAAAGGCTTCTGCTAGTCTGAAGACTCCCACACATACCCAGGTCACAGGTTTGTCTCAGCAAGGTGATTTCTCATTAGCATACATACCTGATATCAGATTTGGGTGAATATTCTTACCCTATTGCCCCACTCCTTGGAACTTTATTAATTTTTTTCATTTTTTTGCAAATTATAGTCCATTATAGGTTATTACAAGATATTGGGTATAATTCCCTGTGCTATACAGTAAATCCTTTTTGCTTATCTATGTTGTGTATAATAGTTGTATCTGTTAATCTCATACTCCTGATTTGTCCCTCTTCCCCCTCTCTCCCCTTTGGTAACCAAAAGTTTGTATTCTATGTCTGTGAGTCTGTTTCTGTTTTGTATAGTTTGATTTGTATTATTTTCTAGATTCCACATTGAAGTGATATCATATAGCATTTATCTTTCTCTGACTTTTGCACTAAGCATTATATTCTCTAGGTCCATCCATATTCCTGCAAAAGGCAATATTTCATTCTTTTTTACATCAGAGTAATATTCCATTTTATATATATATATATATATATATATATATATATATATATATATATATATATATACACATATATACACACCACATCTTAAGCCAGTCCTCTTTTGATGGGCAATTGGGTTGCTTCCATGTGTTGGCTATTATAGATAGGGCTGCAGTGAACATTGGGGTGGATGTATCTTTTCAAATAAGAGTTTTCTTTTTTCTGAATATATACCCAGGAGTGAAATTGCTGGATCATATGGCAGTTCTATTCTTAGTTTTTTTAAGGAACCTACACAGTTTTTCATAGTTGCTATACCAATTTACATTCCCACTAAGAGTGTATAAGGGTTCCCTTTTCTCCATATCGTCTCCATCATTTATTACTTGTAGACTTTAAAAAAATATTTATTTATTTATTTATTTTGGCCGTACCAGGTCTTAGTTGCAGCATGTGAGATCTTCGTTGCGGCATGCAGGATCTTTAGTTGTGGCATGTGGGCTTCTTAGTTGTGGCATGCGGACTTCTTAGTTGCAGCATGCATGCGGATCTAGTTCCCTGATCGGGGATTGAACCCAGGTTCCCTGCATTGGGAGCACTGAGTCTTACCCACTGGATCACCAGGGAAGTCCCACTTGTAGACTTTTTGACGATGGCCATTCTGACTGGTGTGAGGTGATACCTCATTGTGGTTTGATTTGCATTTCTCTAATAATTAATGATGTTGAGCATCATTTCATGTGCCTATTAGCCATCTGTATGTCTTCTTTGGAAAAATGTCTATTTAGGTCTTCTGCCTATTTTTTGATAGGGTTGTTCCTTTTTTTGATATTGAGTTGTATGAGCTGTTTGTATATTTTGAATATTAACGCCTTGTCAGTCCCATCATTTGCAAATATTTTCTCCCATTCTGTAGGTTGTCTTTTTGTTTTGTTGATGGTTTCCTTTGCTGTGCAGAAGCTTTTAAGTTAGATTAGATCCCATTTGCTTATTTTTGCTTTTATTTCTTTTGCCTTGGGAGACTGATCTAATAAAATCTTGATATGATTTATGCTAGAGAATGTTTTGCCTATGTTCTTTTCTAGGAGTTTTATGGTGTCATGTCTTACATTTAGGTCTTTAAACCATTTTGAGTTTATTTTTGTATATGGTATGTTCTGATTTCATTGTTTTACATGTAACTTTCCAGCTTTCCCAACATCACGTGATGAAGAGGCTGTCTTTTCTCCATTGTATATTCTTGCCTCCTTTGCCAAAGATTAATTGACCATATGAGCATGGGTTTATTTCTGGGCTTTCTATTCTGTTTCATTGATTTATGTGTCTAGTTTTGTGCCAATACCATGTTGTTGTGATTACTGTAGCTTTGTAGTTTAGTCTAAAGTCTGGAAGGGATATGCCTCCAGCTTTGTTCTTTTTTCTCATGATTCCTTTGGCAATTCTGGGTCTTTTGTGGTTCCATATAAATTTTAGGACTATTTCTCTGAGTTCTTTGAAAAATGTCCTGGGTATTTTGATAGGGATTGCATTAAATCTACAGATTGCTTTGGGTACTATAACCATTTTAACAATATTAATTCTTCCAATCCAAAAGCACAGAATATCTTTCCACTTCTTTGTATCATCTTCAGTTTCCTCCATCAGTGTTTTATAATTTTCAGAGTATAGGTCTTTCACCTCTTTCGTTAAGTTTATTCCTAGGTATTTTATTCTTGTTGATGTGATTTTAAACAGAATTGGTTTTTTACTTTCTTAATCTGATATTTCATTATTAGTGTGTAGAAATGCAACAGATTTCCTTATATTAATCTTGTACCCTGCTTCCTTGCTGAAATCATTTATTAGTTCTAAGAGTTTTGTGTGGAGACTTTAGGGTTCTTTATATAGAGTAGCATGTCATCTGCAAATAGTGACAGTTTTCCCTCTCCCCTTTCAACTTGGATACCTTTTATTTCTTTTTCTTCTCTGATTGCTGTGGCTAGGACTTCCAATACTGTGCTAAATAGAATCTGTGTGAGTAGGCATCTTTGTCTTGTTCCTGAATTTTAGAGGAATGCTTTTCAGCTTTTCACTGTTAAGTGTTATGATGGCTGTGGGTTTGTTGTAAATGGCCTTTGTTACGTTGAGATATGTTCCCTTTATACCCACTTTGATGAGAGTCTTTATCATGAATGGATATTGAATTTTGTCAACTGCTTCCTCTGTGCCTATTGAGATAATCATGTCTTCCCCTTTGTTAATGTGGTGTATAACATTGATTTGCATACGTGGAACCATTCTTGTGACTCTGGAATGAATTCAGCTTGATCATGGTACATGATCCTTTTTATGTATTGTTGGATTTGGTTTGCTAATAGTTTGTTGAGGTTTTTGCATCTATATTCATCAAAGATATTGGCCTGTGATTTAATTTTTTTGTAGTGCCTTTGTCTGGTTTTGGTATCAGTGTAATGGGGGACACATAGAATGAATTTGGGAGAGTGCCCTCTTCTTCAATTTTTTTGAATAGTTGAGGAGGATAGCTATAAGTTCTTCTTTATTTGTTTGGTAAATTCCCCAGTGAAGCCATCCAGTCCTGAACTTTTGTTTCAGGGAGTTTTTGAAATTAAAGATTCTATTTCGCTTTTAGTGATCAGTCTGTTCAAATTGCCTGTTTCTTCTGGAATTAGTCTTGGAGACTATATGTTTCTAGAAATTTGTCCATTTCTTCTAGGTTGCCCAATTTGTTGGCATATAACTGTTCATAGTATTCTCTTACAATTTTTTTGTATGTCTATGGTATCAGCTGTTGTTTTTCCTATTTCTTTTCTTATTTTGTTTATTTGGGTCCTTTCTCTTTTCTTCTTGATGAGCCTGGCTAGAGGTTCATCAATTTTGTTTATCTTTAAAACAAACAAACAAACGAAAAACACAGCTCTTGGGTTTATTGCTCTTTTCTCTTGTTTTTTGATCTCTTTTTATTTCCTCTCTGATCTTTATTATTTCCTTCATACTGCTGACTTTATTTATTCTTCTTTTTCTAATTCTTTTAGATGCTAGGTTAGCTTGTTTATTTGAGATTTTTCTTGTTTTTTGAGGACAGCCTGTATTGCTATGACCGTCCCTATTAGAACTGCTTTTGCTGCATCTCATAGATTTTGTAAAGCTGTGTTTTCATTTTCATTTGTCTTGAGGTATTTTCTGATTTCTTCTTTGATTTCATTGTTGACCTGTTGATTTTTTGGTAGCATGTTGTTTAGTCTCTATGTATTTGTTCTTTTCCTGTTTTTCCCTCTATGGTTGATTTCTAGTTTCATATTGTTGTAGTCAGACAAGACGCTTGATATAATTTCTATCCCCTTAAATTTGTTGAGGCTGGTTTTGTGACCTAGTATGTGCTCTGTCCTGGAGAATGTTGCATGTGCACTTGAAAAGAAAGTGTACCCTCCTTTTTTAGGATATAGAGTTCTTTAGATATCAATTAAGTCTTACTGGTTTACTGTGTTGCCTTATGGATAATCTGTCCATTGATTGTTAAAGTGGGTTGTTAAAGTCTCCTACTATTATTATATTATTGTCAAATTCTCCCTTTATGTTTGTTAGTATTTGCTTTATATATTTAGGTGCTCCTATATTGGATGCATATATATTAATGAGGGTAATATTCTCTTCTTGTATTGATTCCTTTATCACTATATAATGCTCTTCTTTGTTTTTCTTTATGACCTTTATTTTAAAGTATATTTTGACTGATGTGAGTGTTGCTACCTCCACTTTCTTGTTGTTTCCATTTGCATGAAATATCTTTTTACATCCCGTTACTTTCAGTCTCTGTGTATCTTTCATCCTGAAGTAAGTCTCTTGTGGGCAGAGTATTGCAGGTTTTTGTTTTTTTTTCTTTAATCCATGCAGCTACTCTGTGTCTTTTGATTGGAGCATTTAGTCCATTGATATTTAAAGTAACTGTTGATAGGTATGTTCTTATTTCCATTTATTGTTTTCTGGTGGTTTTTGTAGTTCTTCTTTGTTCATTTCTTCTTCTTTTTGTTTTCCCTTTTGTGGTTTGATGATTTTCTTTTGAGTTGCTTTCTTTTTGGTTCTTGTGAATCTATTCTGTGTTTTTCATTTGTGGTTACCATGAGGTTCACGTGTGTTGACCCATAACTATATATACTTGCTTTAAATGGATAGTTATTCAAGTTCAAACACATTCTAAAAGGTCTACATATTTTTCTCCCCTTCCTCACATTTTGTGATTTTTAACATTCTACTTTACATCTTCATGCTTATTCTTTTACTATTTATTGTAGCTATAATTCCTTTTACAAGTTTTGTTTGTTTTTTAATCTATGTACTGGCTTATTTAAATGATCATCAATCCTTACTATATATTTACCTTTCCCAGTGGGTTTTTCCCTTTCCTATAAGTTCTTGCTTTTTTTTTCCATTTAGAGAAGACCCTTCAATATTTCTTTTAGGGTAGGTCTAATATTGCTGAATTCTCTTAGTTTTTGCTTGTTTGAGAAATTCTTAATCTCTCCTTCTATTCTAAATGATAATCTTGCTTGGTAGAGTATCCTAGGTTGCAGGTTTTCCCTTTCAGGACTTTGAAACTTTGAATATATCATGCCACTCCCTTCCAGCCTGCAAAATTTCTGCAGAGAAATCAGCTGATAGCTTTAAGGGGGTTCCTTTGTATATGACTCTTTATTTTTCTCTTGCTGCCTTTAGAATTCTCTCTTTATCTTTAACTTTTGCCATTTTAATTACTGTATGTCTTGGTGTGGGTCTGTTTGGTACATCTTGTTTGGGACCCTCTGTGCGTCCTGTGCCTAGATATCTGTTTCCTTCTTTAGGTTTTGGGAATTTTTTGGCCATAATTTCTTCAAATACATTTTTAATCTTCTCTGTCTCTTCTTCTGGGAGCCCTATAATGCAAATTTCAGCACATTTTACATTATCTCATATATCTTGTATGTTGTTTTCATTTTTTTTTCATATGTCTTTCTGTCTGCTGTTCTGATTGGGTGATTTCCATTATTCTGTCTTCCAGATTACTTATGCATTCTTCTGTGTTAGCTATTCATTGCTTCTAGATTGCTTTTTATCTTGGAAATTGAATTATCTATTTTTGATTGATTCATCATTATAGCTTTAGTTCTTTATTACAGCGGTCTGCATTGATATTGATAATCTTTATTAATTCAGTTAGCATTTTTATTACCAGTTTTTTGAACTCAGAATCTGGTAGATTGGTGAGCTCTATTTCATTACTTTTTTTTTTTAGGGGATTTCTCTGGCTCTTTTAATTGGAAGTAGTTCCTCTGCTTTTTCATTTTACTTAACTTTCTCTGTGTCTATAAATATAGGAGAAACAGTTATGTAGTGTGGTCTTGAAGGAGTGTTTTTATGTGGGAGCATCCCTGTGTAGACCGTGTGTCTGATGTCTTTGGTGAGAAGGCTAGTTTTGCTATGAATGCCAGCTACATCTTTCCTCAGGATGTGTTGGCTGCTATCACCTTGATACAGGTTTGTTTAGTGTTGGAGGATCTAAAGCCTGTGCAGGGTGTGAGGCGGGACTTCCTTTCTGCTCTGTGGCTGTTGCTGCCCTATCATGAGCAGGATCTGCTCCCCAATTGTTGGAGTAGGAGCCCTGGGGGTTGGGCTTCATTAGGTTCCATGCCTCTTAAGTGTATGCCCTGCCCTAAAGGAGGGGAGTGCTGAAGGAAGCCAGGCCTGTGCAGTCACAGAAAACCAGTAAACCACCTGTGTAGGCATCCATGGCTCCACTTAGATGCTGTCCAGTGTCATGTCTTTACCCCATTGTGGTCATCCCTGATCTAGTACAGGGCTCTGGTGTGGAGTGGGCAGGGCTGGAGCATTTGCTAGGCTGGGACTGGGGGTCGGGGTGTCATGCCTATAAGAACTGAGGTGGCCATGCTGCTGCCAGACATCTGGGCTTCCTCTGTGCCTCTCTCCTCCCAGGACCTGTCTGCCCCAGATCCAGCACCAAGTTGTGGCATGCAATGGGCAGAGCCAGAACACTGGCTTGGCTGGGAGATGGACCAGGCATGCGAGATGAGGTATCTCTTGTAGCACTGCCCAAGTAAGTTCTGACAATGGCCGCTGCAGCCCCACCGGGGCCACACCCCAAGTCCCTGTGCTGTCCATCCAGAACTAGACCAGAGTCTTTTCCCAGGGCTCAGCTGGCCCAGATCTTGTGCCAAGCTGGGGTGTGGAGTTAGCAGGGCTGTGGTGTGTGCCCTTTTCATATTGGGAAGTGCAGTGACGTGGCAGCCACCAGTGCAAGGCTCTCTCCACCCTGATTGTTGTCAAGCCAGCATTCATGCACTCCCCACAAGTAGAGACTAGGCTTCTCTAGCCCTTCTATCTGTCCTGGTGTAGTGGGGGACAGCACTAGTTGAGCAGGTGGGTACCTGGGACCTTTCATCCACTGCACAGCTCTTCCAGGGCCCTTTGGAGATACCCTATGCTCAAGGGTAGGTGGTAAAATGGATCTGTTTCTCAAAAGCAGGGAAAGGTCAGTCTTTTATTTGGGTCCTGAGAGCCCCCAAAGCCAAGTGAGGTGCAAGGGGTTACCAGTGCCCAATACTGCCTGGGGAAGAGGAGGAACCAGCTTGTGCTCAGGCGGCACAAAGGCAGCATCCAGTCCTGTCCTCTGGGGCTCAGTCACAGAGGGCAGATGTAAGCCCAAGAGGATGAGGGGTTTGGGGAAGGGAGTGGTTCTCCCAGCAGCCAAGGGGGCTTGTCTCTTCCCTGTAGGACCCCAGGCTGGGACACTCAGTCTGTGACTCCACCTGCTCACTACCCAGGGTGAGAGTCTGCCTATGCAGACCTTCTCTTCCTTTCAGATCCCTCCAGGGGGCACAGATCCCAACCTTATGCCTTTATTCCATCCTTCCTGATTATGTGGAAATCTATCTTTCAACTTTGGTTGTATAGGAGTTCTTCTGCCAGTTTCTAGTTTTCTGTGAGATTTGTTCCTCATGTAGGTGCACTTTTGATGTGTTTGTGGGGGTAGGTGAGCACCATGTCCTCCTATTCTGCCAACTTGATCCAACCTCTCGGGCACTTTAAAAATTACCCATATTTTTCTTTAGGCAACAGGATGATTTGTGGGACCCAGGGGGTGTTCCATCTCAGTGGGGCCTAATTGTCAGGTTGGTAGAGAGTCACTATTTAGGAGATCCTCTGGATAGCTGGACTAGAGGCCTAACAGGAACTAGGGAATAAATAGGACCCTCTGGGGTCTTGAATGGAGGGAGGAGTCTCCCCCCAAAATAGAGCCAGATTGGCTGGGTTCCAGGCTGATTTCTCCATGTATCAGTTTTATGATTTGGGGCAAATTCTGTAACTCAGTGCCACTGTTTCCTGGAGAGATGACATCTCTCTTAGAACTTTGTGAAAATAAAAAAAAGAGGTATATAGCCCAGCAGAGCTGTGTGGTCCACAGAAGACACCAAACATTTCTTCTTTCTCTCTTCTTTGGCATCCTTCCCATCTTGGAAGGGTAAATCCCATCAGAATATCCCAGTACTCAACTCTATGGCCATGGGATTTTTGCTTTACAAATGATTTTGGTCTAAGTACCAGGGAAAGAGAGATGACATATTCCAAGGCTTTAGTCAAAAACAGATGATTTTGTGCAGTCCTTATTCCAAATGGAAAGACAGACACTGAACTAGAGTCAGGAAAATTGGGCTATCACAGATTGTCTCACGTTCTCCATGGTTAGAAGGAAGCATGCCTACAGTCTCTTATAGCAGTAAGATAATATAATTTTAAGAACAGAGGAATGTAAAATAGTTAGAAATAAGAATAACTATAAGAAAAAGTTTTTATCATTATTGTTCCATATACACAGTCACCATATGGGTTTATGGCCTAATTCTTATTTATACTGTCATCATGAAATGTGAATATGGGAACCATAATTAGTATGGTTCTTATTTGATGAATATTATTCAAAAACAAAGCACAAAGTGAACTCTATTATTTTTTCTAAGTACTCAGAGACCTATATAGGCCTTTTCCCTAACTGTGGGTGATGAAGTAGCAGAGGCCCAGGTGTATTAATTTCCCAGGTTCCCTTAGCTAATAGCAAGAACATTCTGTCTAGTACATTTAGTAAACAATTTGTACTCTGATTTGAATTCTGAAATTTAAAGGTTGTTGAAGGGGGAAACTACCTGAAAACAGCTTTTTACAGTTTATTCGGGTCACCATGATTGAGCTTTAGGTTATTGAAAATTGTCATTTTCTTCCCTGTTTCGGAATAATAATTGTCCATATGAACAACCATTGTTTGCTTATTAAAGCAGGATAGCCAGCTGATATGTCTTAGGAAGATTTTCAACCCCGCAGGTTGAAATTAAAAGCTTCTATGGCTAAAATAGAGTTAACCAGAAAATTCAGTTCAGAAAATACTATATTCACTGATATTCCTGGTGACTCAACATTTTGTCATATTTTGCATTAAAAAGGCAGATCAATCATGCCCTGCTTGATGAAATGCTGCCTGGCATAATAGTGTGCGCGGAAACAAAGCAACTCAGCTTTGTTTTTGCTCTGCTGTGAATTAGTCTGGTGGTTTAGGGGAACTGTGTAACCTCTCTGAGGCTCAGAGTGCCGACCTGGAAAATTAAGGATCAAATTAGAGACAATTTGAAACTCTGTAGTTCTTGGTGCCTACTTTGTACGAAATCATCTACCAAGTACTACAGGTGAAGCCAGAGGCATCAACCAAGAGTTATCTTCAAGAAGCTCAAGTGTGATATTATTAATCCCCTCCCCCAAACTGTCAACCTATTTCCCAATCCCTATTGAACAAAGTTCTGAGAATAACATTGAAATATTTTTTATCTCTGAGGATAAAGGAAAGAAAGGAAAGGGACTATCTTTGCCCCCCGGATCTGTAGGTGAGAAATAAAGTCACTTGCACGGTTGTACTTTCTAACATAGCAATTTCTGCTAAGCCAGCAGTTCAACAGAGTGACGGGAAGTTTTAAATAGACATGACCTCTCCCTTCTAGGGACCCCCCAGGGTCAGTGTCAGTGAGGACTGAATGGATTCTGGGATTCTGGGTCCTGGAAGCTGTGGCAGCGACTCACTAGCTGGTTACCAAGGCCATTTCCCTCTCCTGGGAACACAGCTGGATTAAGTATCCCAGCCTCCCTTGCAGGTAGGTGTGACTTTGCTCCTGAGCTCTGTCCTATGGAGTATGGATAGAAGATACCTTTTCTAGTGTGACTCATGAAAACTTCTCACCTGATCCTCAAGTCTCTCTCTCTACCCATCTGTCAGCTGAGTACCCATGCCTAGCGCAACTTTGAAAGAAGTCACACATTGAAAGCTGGAAACCTGTAGCCTGGGTTCCTGAATGAATGTCTCCACTACCGATTGGACTTTGCAAGAGTAAGAAGTAAACTTTTGTGTTCACCTGCAGAAAATTTGGAGTTTATTTGTTACAGCAGTTAGCTGCATATAAAAATGCCTGCCTACATACAAAAATGGTATTTGCATTATTGATTATTTCATGGCATACAGTCAGTTAAATGGCAGTTTTTAGGGTTTCATCTAATTAAGTCAATAAACCATCCACTATGGTCCTGAGGTCTTAATGAATGAATATTGAATAAATCATCGGATACATAAACAATGGATACATAAACATTGGATAAATAAACAGCGCTGTCAGGAGTGGGTAAGATGGCAAAAATGTCTTCTTCCCTGTGTCTTCCTAGCTATGTCTGGAGCAGCTTAGAGCCACCGCTGATTTACTCTTGGAGAAGTGAGACATAAATTGTGATGCAGCCACAGGACTCTCTGGGGCAGTTAACAAGAGACCCAGAAAGAGACTGACTGACCCACAGGTGCTGCCCAGCTCTGGTAGGGATGAGGGAAAGAGACAGATATGCGGAAGTTTTTAAAATCAGAAGCCAGGGCAAACGCACTCCTGGAAATGGGAAAGAGAGAGGCTGTTTCCCCATTCTCCATCCTGCAAGGGAAGCTGTGTACAATTATAATTTTCAAACATTTAAAAGCAATAACTCTCTTGTAATATAGAATGAATATGTGTCAAAGATTCTAAACTAAAGTAATGAGGGAGCTGGTATGATGGTAAAGCTGGTTCAAAGAGCATTTTGAAGAACAAGTGTTATATGGTCTATCAGAAAAGGCATCCTGAAATAAATTTGCTGAGTTAGACACAAAGCTGGAATATCCTACAGTCAAAACATAACCTCTAGGGTTATCTTTTTCACCTGACAGAAATCTACATGGTAAATTCGTTGGGTCTAATCCCTTAATAGCAGAGCCAAACACAGGCATATTCCCCTAGATAGGTAATTAACCCCTACATAAGGCTGTGAAACAATTCTCCAAAATAACATTAAAGAGACATGTTGCCCCCTCTTTGCCTTAGGATAGGGAGGGTGAGAGGGAGGGAGATGCAAGAGGGAAGAGATATGGGAACATATGTATATGTATAACTGATTCACTTTGTTATAAAGCAGAAACTAACACACAATTGTAAAGCAATTATACTCCAATAAACATGTTAAAAAAAATAAAACGGGGAATAATTCCTAACTCAAAAAAAAAGTTTCAAAAGATTATTCCTAACAGCCCCCCTAATGTGATAATAAATAATATGCAAAAATTATTCCTGATCACAAAAAACGGCTGATCTCATGATATTTTAGCTTGATTATTTACAAAGTTGAAGCAAGAAGTATTAATTAACTATATAATCCTCCTTGAGCATATAGTGTTGAGCAAATACTTAGGCCAGAGAACTAACTTCTATCTGGAAATTTCATTAAGAAATCTCCTAAAGGGTGGGCTATTCAAAAGGCTTGATTATTTGCTCTTCTATTTTGAGGCTAGAAGCTAGGCCCAGGAAACCCCACCAGACTTCATATCAATCAATACTGGTGAGTTCTTCTCTCTTCTAGATTCTCCAAATTTTATTAAGGTCACTGGCATGCCAGAAAGTGCCCTTCCACACCTCCCGTGAGCCTGGGATCCTGTAAGCCACAAACATGTCTCAGGACAGATGTCCTAAGTGGGCTTTGTAAACATGGGCACCACATGTTAAGTGTACCTTTTTAAAGGTGAGCTTGTCATGCTTGATTAAATGAGGTCAATTTTCAACATGGAACTCCAGATACGGCCTTGGTCGCACAGCTGATTTATCAAAGCACATCTTGGTAAAAAAGGAGACCAAATTCTCACTGAGCATATGCAAACAACAATATTGATGTGTAAAATGAAGAAACTCGGTATTAGTTTTTGAGTTCTGAGGTATCAGTGAGAAACAGATACCATTAAAAGTGTCATATTTCAGTTTGCCAAAGCCTCGTCTACTAAACTAGAAATAGATTAAAAGGAAAGAAAAAAATATTTCCTCATATACCTATCAAAACTAGAATATTAAAAAAATGATAACAATATTCAAAGTAAATAAGTATAATTATATTTCACTCATCAGTTAATTCAGTCCTATGTAATTAAGTTTATTTCACTGGGTCTTGAGTCAGCAACTGCTTTCCTGAAATTGTCTGCTTCTTAACCAAAGAATTCTGGATATTCTGACCAGACCCCTGATACAGCCTGACAGTTGTCTAAGTAATGTCAGCTTTACACTGTGGAGCTTGTACCCATGAGTCTAGTCCTTGAAACATCCGTAGTTATTGGTACCTGGTACAGTCCTTTCCTCAAGACTCTGAGTCTCTTCTTCTTTGTTGAAGATACAGATTCTAGCCTGTGGGCCTTCAGGAAAATATCAGAGGAAAGTGGTAGCCACCTGTAGATGAGACCATATGTTTGTGGTTCACTTTTTAGTGAATAATATCAAAATAGAGGACAATTAAATTCTCTGTTGGGATATAATATATGACTTTTTCCTGAGAAGTGAATGTCCTTCTTGGACAAGATCACGTTATAGACAATGAGAGTGCTGGAAAATCTCTAGCACTTGCCATTCCCCTCTGTAAAGTGTACACCTCTGGAACATTATTATTAATAACACTTAACCTATATGTACAAAATTATTTGATTTGACAGATCAATTTTCATCATTCAGCTCTTACAACCGTGCTGAGCAGACTAAGAAATATGCAAAACAAACCTAATTATTTGAAGCATCCCTCTTTTTATAAAACTAAAGAATATATCTTCATGAGTTCTCAGCGGAACTTTGGAACACCACAAAGATGTTTATGTGTAAAAACAAAGCTAATTTTTATAAGTTATAGTCCGATGTGGGGGTGGCAAAATCAAGAATGATTAGAGGAAATTTGGGCACCTGATTAAGATAGAAATAATAGCTTGGTTACCCGTTAATCAAAGTGACAATACAGTATTTTAGATAAACAGAGAGGAAGGTGACACAGTTTCATGGAACCTGAGCGCCTTGAGAATCAAGGGCATAAAAAAGCACAAAGCCCAGAAAATTATTCCAATGAGAATTGTAATCCTTGCTATCCAGGCAGATAACAGAATGTAAAGAATAAGCTTTTATTCCCCTTTTAAGAGCAGACTAAATGCTCTAAGATCAATTTACCTTTTAACAGAGAAAAATCAGATTCCAGCTGTTTGTTCATATCAGATTTGACAGTAAGAATTCTCTAGCTCCTCCCACTCCATTTATTAAACTTATCTTACGAATAAGCCCATCAACACTGAACACAGTTTTCCAAAATTTTAGCACACTTCTTTGCTTCTTGCAGAATCATTATTTGCAGGTGCTATAAACCAAGGTAAATAAAATTTCATTTCTACAAACCCTCTACAATTTTCTGTATCCAAGTTTTGTCTTTAATTATTCTTTTCCACATTCAAGAACAGCCAGGTACTATACTTTAGGTCAAATCTAACCTTTTTTTCCCTTGAGAGACACATTCCATTATCTTGCAAGTAGTTGAATTCCCTTGCCATTACTCCTAGTATAGTCTTAACCATTCATATTGATCAAAACTTTTAACTAAAGTAACCAAATTCTATTTTAAAGAAAGAACTGCAAGGTAGGTAAGTAGCTGAGAATTACCCATCATACACAAGGACATCAGCAGACCAGAAAGCTCACAGAACACATACTGTGACTCCCAACAGCTACCCACATGCCTTTATACCCTCCAAATGACAAAAAGGAACACATTCATTAATAAGATGCAAAGATATAGCTGTTCTATGACATATGAAAATAAGAAGCAAAAGTACATATATTTATTTATATAATAAGACTATACTCTGTAGCCAAGATTTCTGTATTCTCTTTCACCTAGAAATTATCCAAGTATCTAAAAATTATTTATTAATTAACTCAATTTAATATTAGCCTATGGTTTTAAAGTTAGCTAAGAGTGTTGGGAATTATGTTCAAACTGGCAAACTACAATCGTAGTTGCTGTTGATACAAAAGGTTTGTCAGAATTATAATTCATATTAGTTGTAATTTTTGCATTTTTCACAATCCTAAATATTATGTAGGAGTAACTTTAGATTATCTGATCAGTAAATTAGTCTAAAAAGTTTAGGAAGTTCAGATTAACTAGTTTCTTCATGAAAACATACCAAAACCTTACTTTTTAAAAAATCTTGCATGATACCTCATAGTGATAATGATAAAACCAGAGAAAACATAGATAACTATGGTTAAGCTAAAATTTTAAAATCAATCTGATTTGACCAAAGATTCACCTTGATTACCTGATTTTTATTCTTTTTTTTCATTTTTATTTCATATTGGAGTATAGTCTAACAATATTGTGTTAGTTTTAGGTGTACAGCAAAGTGATTCAGTTATACATATACATGTATCTATTCTTTTTCAAATTCTTTCCCCAGTTAGGTTATTACAGAATATTGAGCAGAGTTCCCTGTACTATACAGTAGGTCTTATGGATTATCTATTTTAAATATAGCAGTGTGTACCTCTTAATCCCAAACTTCCAATTTATCACCCCCCCCACCTTTCCCCTTTGGTAAGTTTGTTTTCTGTGTCTGTGAGTCTATTTCTGTTTTGTAAATAAGCTCATTTATATCATTATTTTTTAGATTCCTCATATAAGCAATATCATATGATATTTGTCTTTCTCTGTCTGACTTACTTCCCTTAGTATGATAATCTCCAGGTCCATCCATGTCACTGCAAATGGCATTGTTTCATTCTTTTTAATGGCTGAGTAATATTCCATTGTATATGTGAACCACATCTTCTTTATCCATTCATCTGTCGACGGACATTTAGGTTGCTTCCATGTCTTGGTTTTTGTAAACAGTGCTGCAATGAACATTGGAGTTCACATATCCTTTCAAACCGTGGTTTTCTCCAGATATATGCCCTGGAGTGGGATTGCTGGATCATATGGTAGCTCTATGTTTAGTTTTATAAGTAAACTCCATACTGTTCTCCAAAGTGGCTGTACCAATTTACATTCCCACCAACAGTGCAGGAGGGTTCCCTTTTCTCCACACCCTCTCCAGCATTTATTGTTTACAGACTTTTTGATCATGGCTATTCTGACTGGTGTGAGGTGATACCTCATTGTATAATAGTTTTGATTTGCATTTCTCTAATATAGCAGTGTTGAGCGTCTTTTCATGTGCCACTTGGCCATCTGTATGTCTTCTTTGGAGAAATGTCTGTTTAGGTCTTCTGCCCATTTTTTGTTTGGATTTTTGTTTGTTTGTTTTTTGATATTGAGCTGCATGAGCTGTCTGTAGATATTGGAGATTAATCCCTTGTCGGTAGCATCATTTGCAAATATTTTCTCCCCTTCTGTGGGTTGTCTTTTTGTTGTGTTTATGGTTTCCTTTGCTGTGCCAAACGTTTTGAGTTTAATTAGGTTCCATTTGTTTATTTTTGGTTTTATTTTCATTACTCCAGGAGACAGATTAAAAAAGATATTGCTGTGATTTATGTCAAAGAGTGTTCTTCCTATGTTTTCCTCTAAGAGTTTCAGATTATCCAGTCTTATATTTATGTCTTTAATCCATTTTGAGTTTATTTTTGTGTATGGTGTTCAAGAATATTTAAATTTCATTCTTTTACATGTAACTATCCAGTTTTCCCAGCACCATTTTATTAAAGAGACTGTCTTTTCTCCATTGTATAGTCTTGCCTCCTTTGTTGTAGACTGGTTGACCATAGGTGTGTGAGTTTATCTCTGGGATTTCTATCCTGTTCCATTGATCTATATTTCTGTTTTTGTGCCAGGACCATACTGTTTTGATGACTGTAGCTTTGTACTGTAGTCTGAAGTCAGGGAGCCTGATTCCTCCAGCTCCGTTTTTCTTTCTTAAGATTGCCTCGGGGACTTCCCTGGTGCCGCAGTGGTTAAGAATCTGCCTGCCAATGCAGGGGACACAGGTTCAATCCCTGATCTGGGAAGATCCCACATGCCATGGAACAACTAAGCCTGTGCACCACAACTACTAAGCCTGTGCTCTAGAGCCTGTGAGCCACAACTACTGAGCCCACATGCTGAAACTATGGAAGCCTGCGTGCCTAGAGCCTGTGCTCCTCAATAAGAGAAGCCACCGCAATGAGAAGCCCAGGAACTGCAACAAAGAGTAGCCTCAGCTCGCCACAACTAGAGAAAGCCTGCGCAGCAGCAAAGACCCAACGCAGCCAAATAAATAAATAAATAAATAAACAAATCTTTAAAAAAAAAAAAAAAGATTGCTTTGGCTATTCAGGGTCTTTTTTTTTTTTTTTTTTTTTTTTGCAGTACGAGGGCCTCTCACTGTTGTGGCCTCTCCCATTGCGGAGCATAGGCTCCGGACACGCAGGCACAGTGGCCATGGCTCATGGGCCCAGCCGCTCCGCGGCACATGGGATCTTCCCGAACTGGGGCACGAACCTGTGTCCCCTGCATCGGCAGGCGGACTCTCAACCACCGTGCCACCAGGGAAGCCCTCTTCAGGGTCTTTTGTGTTTCCATACAAATTAAAAAATTTTTTGTTCTAGTTCTGTGAAAAATGCCATTGGCAATTTGATAGGGATTTCATTGAATCTGTAGATTGCCTTGGGTAGTATACTCATGTTGACAATATTGATTCTTCCAATCCAAGAACATGGTATATCTTTCCATCTATTTGTGTCATCTTTGATTTCTTTCATCACTGTCTTACAGTTTTCAGAATACAGGTCTTTTGCCTCCTTAGGTAGATTTATTCCTAGGTATTTTATTATTTTTGATGCAATAGTAAATGGGATTGTTTCTTTAATTTCTCTTTCTGGTCTTTCATTGCTAGTGTTTAGAAATGCAACAGATTTCTCTGTATTAATTTTGCATTCTTCAACTTTACTGAATTCATTGATGAGCTCTAATAGTTTTCTCGTAGCATCTTTAGGATTTTCTATGTATAGTATCATGTCATCTGCAAACAGTGACAGTTTTACTACTTTTTTTTCAATTTGGATTGCTTTTATTTCTTTTTCTTCTCTGATTGCCGTGGCTAGGACTTCCAAAACTATGTTGAATAAAATTGCTGAGAGTGGACATCCTTGGCTTGTTCCTGATCTTAGAGGAAATGCTTTCAGCTTTTCACCATTGAGTATGATGTGTGCTGTAGTGTCATATATGGCCTTTATTATGTTGAGGTATGTTTCCTCTGTGCCCACTTTCTGGAGAGTTTTCATCATAAGTGGGTGTATTTTGTCAAAAGCTTTTTCTGCATCTATTGAGATGATCATTTGGTTTTTATTCTTCAGTTTGTTGATGTGGTGTATCACACTGATTGATTCATGGATATTGAAAAATTCTTGCATCCCTGGGATAAATCCCATTCGATCATAGTGTATAATCCTTTTAATGTATTGTTAGATTCTGTTTGCTAGTATTTTGTTGAGGATTTTTACATCTGTGTTCATCAGTGATACTGGCCTGTAACTTTCTTTTTTGTGGTATCTTTGTCTGGTTTTGGTATCAGGGTGATGGTGGCCTCATAGGATGAGTTTGGGAGTGTTCCTTCCTCTGCAATTTTCTGAAATAGTTTCAGAAGGATAGGTGTTAACTCTTCTCTAAATGTTTGATAGAATTCACCTGTGAAGCCATCTGGTCCTGGACTTTTGTTTGTTAGGAATTTTTAAATCACAGTGTCAGTTTCAGTACTTGTGATTGGTCTGTTCATATTTTCTATTTCTTCCTGGTTCAGTCTTGGGAGATTGTACCTTTCTAAGAATTTGTCCATTTCTTCTAGGTTGTCCACCTTATTGGCATATAGTTGCTTGTAGTAGTCTCTTATGATTGTATTTCTGTGGTGTCCATTATAACTTATCCTTTTTCATTACTAATTTTATTGATTTGAGCCCTCTCACTTTTTTTCTTGATGAGTCTGGCTAAAGGTTTATCAATTTTGTTCATCTTTTCAAAGAATCAGCTTTCAGTTTCACTGATCTTTTCAATTGTTTTCTTCATCTTTATTTCATTTATTTCTGCTCTGATCTTTGTGATTTCTTTCCTCCTACTAACTTTGGGTTTTGTTTGTTCTTCCTCTAATTGCTTTAGGTGTAAAGTTAGGTTGTTTATTTGAGATTTTTCTTGTTTCCTGAGGTAAGACTGTATTGCTATGAACTTCCCTCTTAGAAATGTTTTTGCCACATTCCATAGGTTTTGGATTGCCGTGCTTTCATTTTCATTTGTCTCTAGGTATTTTTTGATTTCCTCTTTTATTTCTTCAGTGATCCATTGGTTGTTTAGTAGCATATTGTTTAGCCTCTATGTGTTTTTGTTTTTTACAGTTTTTTTTTCTTGTAGTTGATTTCTAATTTCACAGCATTGTTGTTGGAAAAGACATTTGATATGATTTCAATTTTCTTAGATTTACTGAGGCTCGCTTTGTGGCCCAGCATGTGATCAATCCTGGAGAATGTTCCATGTGCACTTGAAAAGAATGGGTATTCTGCTGCTTTTGTATGGAATGCTGTATAAATATCAATTAAGTCCATCTTGTTTAATGTGTCATTTATGGCCTGTATTTCCTTATTGACTTTCTCTCTGGATGATCTGTTCATTGGAGTGTTAAAGTTCCCCACTGTTATTGTGTTACTGTCGACTTCTCCCTTTATGACTCTTAGTACTTGCCTTATATATTGAGGTGCTCCTATGTTGGGTGCATATATATTTACAACTGTTATACCTTCTTCTTGGATTGACCCCTTGATCATTATATACTGTCCTTCTTTGTCTTTTGTAACAGTCTTTATTTTAAAGTCTATTTTGTTTAATGTGAGTATTGCTACTCCAGCTTTCTTTTGATTTCCATTTGCATGGAATACCTTTTTTCATCCCCTTACTTTCCGTCTGTATGTGTCCCTAGATCTGAAGTGGGTCTCTTGTAGACAGCATATATATATGGGTTTTATTTTTGTATCTATTCAGCCAGTCTGTGTTTTTTGGTTGGATCATTTAATCCATTACATTTAAGGTAATTATCAATATGTATGTTCTTATTGCCATTTTGTGAATTGCTTTGGATTTGTTTCTGTAGGTCTTTTTTCTTTCCTTCCTCTTTTGTTCTCTTCTCTTGTGATGTGATGACTAACTTTAGTGTCGTGTTTGGATTCCTTTTTCCTTTTTGTGTGTGTATATATTGTGGATTTTAGGTTTGTGGTTACCATGAGGTTTTGATCTAGCAGTCTATATATGAACAAGATTGTTTTAAGTTGCTGGTCTTTTAATTTCAAATGCATTTCCCATATCCTGAATTTGTACTCTCCTCTTCTCATGTTTGCTGGTTTTGCTATCATATTTGTGTGTGGATGATTTCCTACCTTTACCATATGTTTGCCTATACTGGTGAGCTTTTCCATTCATAATTTTCTTGTTTCTAGTTGTGGCCTTTTCTTTCCTGCCTAGAGAAGTTCCTTTAGTGTTTGTTGCAAAGCTGATCTGGTGGTGCTGAATTCTCTTAGCTTTTGCTTGTCTGTAAATCTTTTGATTTCTCCATCGAACCTGAAAGAGAGCCTTTCTGGGTAGAGTATTCTTGGTTGTAGGTTCTCCCCTTTCTTCACTTTAAACATATCATGCCACTCCCTTCTGGCCTGCAGAATTTCTGCTGAGAAATCAGCTGATAACCTTATGGGAGTTCCTTTGTATGTTATTTGTTGCTTTTAAATCTTTTCTTTGGTTTAATTTTTGTCAATTTGATTACTATGTGTCTCGGCATGTTTCTCCTTGGGTTTATCCTGCCTGGGACTCTCTGCACTTCCTGGACTTGGGTGACTGTTTCCTTTTCCATGTTAGGGATGTTTTCAGCTATTATCTCTTCCAATATTTTCTCAGGTTCTTTGTCTCCCTCTTCTCTTTCTGGGTCCCTTATAATGCAAATGTTGGTTCATTTAATGTTGTCCCAAAGATGTCTTAGACTGTCTTCATTTCTTTTCATTCTTTTTTCTTTATTCTGTTCCACAGCAGTGATTTCCACCATTCTGTCTTATAGCTCACTTATCTGTTCTTTTTCCTCACTTATTTTGCTATTGATTCCTTCTAGTGAATTTTTTATTTCAGTTATTATATAGTTCATCTCTGTTTGTTTATTCTTTAGTACTTCTAGGTCTTTGTTAAACATTTCTTTTATCTTCTGGATCTGTGCCTCTGTTCTTTTTCCGAGATCTTGGGTCATCTTTACTATCATTACTCTGAATTCTTTTATAGGTAGATTGCATATCTCCACTTCACTTAGTTGTTCTTCTGGGGTTTTATCTTGTTCCTTCATCTGGGACATATTCCTCTGCCATCTCATTTTGTCTAAGGTTCTGTGATTGCAGCTTCCATTCCACAGCCTGCAGGGTTGCCATTCTTCTTGCTTCTGCTGTCTGCCCCCTGGTGAATGAAGAGGCTTGTGCAGGTTTCCAGTGGGAGGGGCTGGTTCCTGCCCACTGGTGGGTGGAGCTGAATCTTGTCCCTGTAGTGGGCAGGGCCATGTCCCGGGGTGTGTTTAGCAGGCAGCTGGGTGGTCAGGAAAACTTTAAGCAGCCTGTCTGCTGATGTGTGGGGCTGTGTTCCTGCCCTGTTGGTTGTTTGGCCTGAGGTGTTCCAGCACTGGAGCCTACAGGCTGTTGGGTTGGGCCAAGTCTTGGTGAGAAAATGGTGGCCTCCAGAAGGGCTCATGCCAATGAGTACTTGACAGAGCTGTTGCTGCCAGTGTCTTTGTCCCCACAGTGAGCCATAGTCATCCCTGCCCTCTGCAGGAGACCCTCTAATACCAGCAGATAGGTCTGGCCCAGACTCTTATGAGGTCACTGCTTTGTCCCCTGGGTTCTGGTGTGCGTGTGACCTTGCGTGGGCCCTCTAAGAGTGGAGTTTCTGCTTCCTGCAACTCTGTGGAATTCCTGAGATCAAACCCCTCTGGCCTTCAGAGCCAGATTCTCTGGGGGCTCCTCCTCATGTTGCCACACCCCCATGCTGGGGAGCGTGACATGGAGCTCAGAACTTTCACTCCTGTGGGAGAACCTCTGTGGTATTATTATTTTTCAGTTTGTGGGTCACCCACCCAGTGGGTATGGGATTTGATTTTATCGCAGTTGCACCCCTCCTACCGTCCTGTTGTGACTTCTTCTTTGTGTTTGGATGTAGGACATATGTTTGGTAGGTTCCAGTGTTGTTGTTGTTGTTGTTTTTGTCAATTGTTGTTCAACAGTTAGCTGTGATTTTGGTGTTTTTGTAAGAAGAGGTGTGGTCCTGTCCTTTTGCTCCACCATCTTCAGATTTTTGATTCTTTATAAAGATGCATCTTAGCTAGGATTTTCTGTAAGAAAGGATATTTGTAAGCCAGCCCATTTAAAATATTAGAAGTTCAGCTTTTTTATTTTTGGGGAATTCTGGCAATATTATTTGTGTAAGTGTTTAAAATTTCTATGAACCAATTAATTAACTGAGTTTAACAGACATTGTATTCTAATTTATTAATACCCTTTGGGAGAAGGAAAATATTTCATGCCCTCATAATAAGAAGTAAAGGCCTTTCTTAATTTCAGGCATACAAACCTACAGTGAACTTGCAGCTTCAGTTCTACAAACTCAGTCATAGATTAAGAACACACAGAGAAACACAAAAATTCATTGGTCCGGATCTCAAAGGGCTATTCAAGGATGCACAAAATTTTTTTTTGGTTGTTTTGAGCTCACAATTAGCCAAATAGACAAACAGAAAAGACTACAAAACTGCATTGTCTGTTTCTCACCCAACAGAGAATAGATCCCATTATCCCAGTAGAAGTGGTGAGACCATAAGACTGGAGTCCCAATCACTGCAGTCACCAATGGCAAATAACAAACTGGTGATGCATAAATCAGAATGAAGACTAAAGCTGGTCAAGGACCAGAAGTAAAAAGAGAAACACAGAGTTAAGTTAGAGAGAGAGTGTGTGTCAGGGAAGATAAAGTTTTATTACCATTTGGGATCTATCCCAGGAGCCAAAATAGCATGCTAGGCTGAACATGAGGTGCACTTCCCTGCACCACAGCTGAATTGGCCCTGATAGGTTAGTCCACTTGGCAATCTCATTGAAGTCTCCCAAACTGACAATTATAATTATTACAATTTTCAAAAAGTTAAAAACATATTACTATAGAAGGAACATGTGTCAAAGATTTACTGACTTATCAGTAAGAACCAGTAAGATAGTAAAACTAGTTAAAATTGCATTTTGAGGGACAGAGGTTATATAGTTTACTGCCCCCTCCCCCCAAAGCATTCTTAAATAATGATGGTTCTTACAATGTGGTAAGCTGAAAAATGATTCCTCAAAGATGTCAACTCTCTACTCCCCTGAACCTGTGAATGTTATCTTAATGGCAAAAAAGATTTTGAAGATGCTATTTAGGCTAAGGATCTTCAGATGAAGAGATCATCCAGTATTATCTGAATGGGCTCAGTTTAATCACATGAGTCTTTAAAAGTAGAAGAGGAAAGCAGAAGGGTGGGTCAGAATGATGCTATGTGAGAAGGACCTGCTACTGCTGGCTTTGAAGGTGGAGGAAGGGGGCCATTAGCCAAGAAACATGGCAGCTTCTACAAGCGGGGGGCATGGCCCTCAACTTGCAGTTAGCAAGAACACAGGGACCTCTGTCCTACACCTGAGAGGGACTGAGTTCTTCTAACAACTGGAATGAGCAGGAAAAGCATTCTGCTCCAGAGCCTCCAGGAAGGAACACAATCTGCCTACCACTTGATTTTAGTCACATGAGACCTGTGCTGAACTCCTGACCTCCAAATATATAAAATAATAAGTTTGTGTTGTCTTAAGCCACTAAGTTTGTAATAATTTGCTATGGTAACGGTAGAAAACTAACACAGTGAGGCAGAGATAAAAGTTGTTAATATCCTATAGGCCAATAAACTGATAAGCTTTGAGGTTATCTTCTCTACTGGATAGATCCCTACATGGTACATTTAACTTCACAAGAATCTAATTTCATAGCTAATAGTAAACAGCCAAGTCAAACAGTGGTACATTACTCTAGATAATTAAATAATCTTTGAGTAAATATGTTAAACAATACCCCAGTTGACACTGAAAGAACATGCCACTCACCTTTTTGCCTTATTTCCAAGTTTAATTAATTTTTTCTCAACAGGCAAGATAGGAAATATCATTTCATTTTACAAACAATAAGTTCCATGAGGGCATCACCTTATTTATATCAATTAATATTGTCTTATCAGAATACTTGACACCTAGCAGGTTGGTTGGACAGATAAAGAAACCCCTGCAACCTCATCTCTAAATATTTCCTCCTATGAAATCTGTGATGCAACCACACCAATTTCCTTCTTTTCTTTAAATATAAACAAGGCATGTTCTCTCTCACCATGAGACTTGCATTTGCTTTTCCTTCTTTCTAGAATCCACACCCCCATTAAGCTTGGCTAACAAGCAATCATACCTTAGGTCTCAGCTTAGACACGACATTCTCTGGGAAGTAGTGTCTAGTCACCTCATCTTCTCACATGTGACTCTTTCTGCTCTTATAGCTTCTGTAATTAATGCCACAACACTTAATACATGAAATTTGCCTTATACAGACTCCCATTGATGGTCTAATGCAGCAAACTGTAATAGTTTAAGCATCAACTCTAGAGTCAGACTGCCTGGATTCAGATCCTGGCTCTGCAGCTAACTAGCTGTGTTATTTTAGGTAAGTTAACTGATCTTTTCGTGAATCAGTTTTCTCATCTAAAAATGGGGATAATATTAATATAATCACTACATAGAGTTGTGGTGGGGATTAAATGTTAAGGGCTTAGGAAAGGGCCTGGTATATGGCTAGAACGTGGGAAGCTGTTATTGCTTGGTAAGTTCCTTGAAATCAGAACACCATCTTGTTCACCATTGTCCTCAGTTTCTGATGCAGAATGCCTGACATTAAGTGCTCAGTATCTTTTGGTGACTTGAGTAGACTTGTGACCCACTGAGAACCATCCTTTTCTCGGACCAGAATTGGAGATAAAAGAGCAATGTCTTGATAGTGAGATAAGCTATCCAAAGAGACTTAACCCTAAAGCCAGGAGAGACCTTCCCCCTGAAATATCTGGAAGTGAAAGTACTGGACCTAGTGCTCCCTGAAGGAGGCTGTTGACTTGAGCCTTCTGCAACATGGGCCTCATTACATCACAGGTGCAATTAGCCTAGTCCCAAAAGGACCATGGGTTCTCAGTAATGGCAGACCCTTCCATCTCTCTCTCTCTCTCTCTCTCTCTCTCTCTCTCTCTCTCTCTCTCTCTCTCACTCTCTCACTCACTCACTCACACACACACACACACACACACACACACACACACACACCTTTCTCCATCCCATCCCCATTCTTCCTGGACCAGGAAATTCTTCAGCAGCCTTGAGACCCATTACACTGACCCCAGGGATCAGCCTTTCAGTTTCCTAACAAGGTGAGTTGCCAAGCTTTTGCTCAGGATATCCCTTGGAGGAATATAAAAGAGCTTGCTCTGGCTGAGAGAATGTAATGCCACTCTTTTCCTTGTTTGTTATTGGTGTCACTAGCCGAGCCATCACACTCTTTTTGATACACAAACTGAGAACTGTCCTCCTTCAGCCCTTCTTCCCAGGGGGATCTGGAAGCACCAGCCTAGCCAGGAACAGCACAGAGTCACCCACGCAGGCTACAGCCTGTAACGACTTAATCAAACTCAGACTCCTGCAGGCATCGGCGTTCAGCCCCCACGGAGTGAAGAGAGAACATAAATTATGGGAAAGGCACAGTCATTTTGCAGAAATTACCATGAGCCAGCATGGAATTTGTACATGGACAGAAACTATGAGATTTAGTATGAATTTTTAAAGGCCTGGTCTTATTACATGCTGAAATGGCTGTTTGGGCTGCATCTAAATGAGCTATGAGGAAGCCTCACTGATGACTGTCTACACCCTCCTGGTTTCCATCTGTTATTGAAGAAGGTTTTATAATCATTACCTTTGCGATTCTCACTTTCATGCTTTTATTTCCCCTAACACTAAGGAACTTGAAAACACTACACAAATATAAGCATTAAACAATGAAATAAAACTGATGGCATCCCCCTGAATAATAATAATAATTATTTTGCCTTTGAGAGAGGTGAGTCAGAAGAAAGTTACACAAAATTTCTCATATAGCATGATAGCTACAGAGACCAGACTACTGGATTCCGGATTTCTAGAAACATTACCCCATCGAATTCTCATTCTACAAGTTGGGTGCTGTTATTCCACCATTATACAGCTAAGGAAGCACTCTCTTGAATGAGATGAGACTGGATTCTGAGAGTACATATTTAATGAAAAACTATAGTTAGAATTTTGCATTCTTGGGTGACTGAGAAAAATTTAACTGTAAATAAAGGCATTCAAAAAGCTTAGCAGTGGTGGCAAGAGGAATTCCGAATCCCATGCCCAGGCTGACTTTCTTCCCCTCATCTCTCTAGGATAGCGGTTTGTTGATGTTTGAAGGTTTATGTTCCCAGAAGGCAGCTTGCCTGGGCCCATGGCACTGCCAGAAATCCTAAGACCATGCTGAAAAGACACAAAGAATTTCCCCCTTTGGCTCTAGGCACCTCCTGACTTGAATAAAAGATAGCATTTTAGCAACACTGGACTGCCATTTCAGAGAATAGGTTGGCATCAACCCTTTGAAAAATACCATCTTGAGTCCATCTTAGGAAAGAAAGGGAAGTAGGATTGTTTTCAAACCTAATCCCCTTCTAGCACTTCCATCCTCTGCAGCTCTCCCAGGTAGGTGGGTTGAAGGGGAAGCACTAATGCTGCAAAAGGGTCAAGGCCACCCCTTGATAAACAAGGAGAAGAATTTGACTTACCAGAGGCCTTCTTTCCCAAGCTTTAGCCTATAGTTATGCATTGTTCCCTCTCTGCCCCCAGGAAGGCCTTGCTGGGCAGAGCCCTGTCTGCTCCTCTTTTGCCATCTTTGCCATCTCCCTCCCAACCTTCACTCCTGGAAAAGACCCACCCTGGCTTCTGTCTCCAAAGAATCTTGAAGCAGCTTCCTGGTGAGTATTTGAGCTACTTTCTCCCTAACTGGTATTGGTTAATGTCTTCTACCTACCAGGTGATATATTCCTGTTTTAACAAGGGCTTCTTGAGGCATCTGAGACAACATCTTTTTTAAGAAAAATTATTTGCCTTTTGAAACTAAGTACATGTCTTACTTTGATTAAGAGAGGAGTTATGTAAAAGAAGAAAATCATTGAGGTTTTACACATTAGTTTTCCCCTCTAAATCAAATAATTACAGTTCTAAAACAATTCCTTTTGAATAAGTCATTTTCCAATTTTTATTCTTTGATGTGATTGATTCTTCCCTGTGAATTCCCCCAAAAGCCTCAATGAAACCAAAATACTTCCCAAAGGACCCCAAAATATATGTGATCTGATACATACTTCTCTTTAAAAATTTTTATCTTTATCACATTTTTCTTGGCATTTATCACTAATGTCTAATTTACGTATTTATTTTTTAAAATCATGTAATTGCTACTATTTTATTTTTTAATTTTTATTCACTTTTATTGAGGTATAACATTGACATACGTTTTATTAGTTTCAGTTGTACCGCATTCGGTACATGTATATACTGTGAAATGATCACTACAATACAGTTAACATCCATCACCACACATAGTTACAGAATTTTTTTTCTTGTGATGAGAACTTTTAAGATTTACTTTTCTGGCAACTTTCAAATATGTAGCATAGTAGTATTAAGTGTAGTTGCCAATGTGTACCTTACATCCCCATGATTTTTTTATTTTATAATTGAAAGTATGTATCTTTTTTTCCTTCACCCATTGGCCCACTTCCACCCCCCCCCGCGACAACCTCCAATCTGTTCTCTGTATCTATGAGGGTTTTTTGGTTTGTTTGTTTGTTTTCAGATTCCACATATAAGTGAGATCTTACAGTATTTATCTTTCTCTGACTTATTTCACTCAGCATGATGCCTTCAAGGTCCATTCTTGTTATCACAGATGGCAAAATTCCATTGTTATAATGGCTAAATGATATTCCATTGAATATATATACAGTTCGCCCTCTGTATCTGCAGGCTCCACATCCTTGGATTCAATTAACCGTGGATTGAAAATATTTGAGAAAAAATTCTGGAGAGTTCCTAAAAGCAAAACTCAAATTTTCTGCATGTCAATGACTATTTATATAGCATTTACATGACTATTTATATAGCATTTACATAGTGTTAAGCATTATAAGTAATATAGAGTTGATTTAAAGTATACAGAGGATGTACATAGGTTATATGCAAATACTATTCCATTTTATATAAGGCACTTGAGCATCTAAGGATTTTGATATATGGCACGGGGTCCTGGAACCAGTCCCTCATGGATACTGAGGGATGACTGTTCAACATTTACTTTATCCATTCTTCCCTGCACAGACACTTAGGTTGTTTCCACGTCTTGGCCACTGTAAATAATGCTTCAGTGAACCTGGGGGATGCATACATCTTTTTGAATTAGTGTTTTCATTTTCATCGATAAGTACCAAGAAGTGGAATTGCTGGATCATATGGTAGTTCTGTTTTTAATTTTTTGAGGAATCTCCATATTGTTTTCCATAGTGGTTGCACCAATTTACATGCCCACCAACAGAGCACAAGCGTTCTTTTTTCTCCACGTCCTCATGTTACCTTTTGATAATAGCCATTCTTACAGGTGTGAGGTGATATCTCACTGTGGGTTTGATTTACATTTCACTGATAATTAATGATGTTGAGCATCTTTTCATGTACCTGTTGGCCATCTGTATGTCTTCTTTGGAAAAAAGTCTAGTCAGCCCCTCTGCCCATTTCATAATTGGATTGTTCGTTTTTTTGATGTTGAGTTGTATGAGTTCCTTATTTATTTTGGATATTAACACCCTCATCAGATATATGCTTTGCAAATATGTTTGCACATTTGGTAGGTTGCTTTTTCATTTTATTGATGGTTTCCTTTTTCTTGCAGAAGCTTTTTAGTTTGATATAGTCCCACTTGTTTATTTTTGCTTTTGTTACCTTTGCTTTTGGTGTCAAATTTTTAAAAATCATCACCAAAACCAGTGTCAAGGAGCTTACTGATTATGTTTTCTTCTAGGAATTTTATGATTTCAGGCTTTTCATTCAAGTTTTTAATCCATTTTGAGTTAATTTTTGTGTATGGTGTAATATGGTGGTCTAGTTTCATTCTTTTGCATGTGACTGTCCAGTTTTCCCAAAACCATTTGTTGAAGAGACTGTCCTTTTCCCATTGTATATTCTTGGCTCCTTTTTTTGTAAATTAGTTGACCATATATGCATAGGTTTATTTCTGGACTCTCTATTTTGTTTAATAGTGTTTTTATTACTGTAGCTTTGTTATATAGTTTGAAATCAGGGAGTGTGATGCTTCCAATTTTGTTCCTCTTTCTCAAGATTGCTTTGGCTATTGGGGTCTTTTGTGGTTCCATACAAATTTTAGGATTATTTGTTCTAGTTCTATGGGAAAATGCCATTGGTATTTTGATAGGGATTGTGTGGAATCTATAGATCGCTATAGGGTAGTATGGGCATTTTAATAATATTAATTCTTCCAATCTGTGAGTACAGAATATCTTTGTATTTATTTGTGTCTTCTTAAATTTCTTTCATTGTTGTCTTATAATTTTCAGTGTAAAGGTCTTTCACCGCCTTAGTTAAATTTATTCCTAGGTATTTTATTCTTTTTAATGCAATTATAAATGGGATTGTTTTCTTATTTTTTCTTTCTGATAGTTCATTATTAATGTATAGAAATGCAACAGATTTTCTGTATACTGATTTTGTATCCTGAAAATTTACTTAATTCATTTATTAGTTCTAACAGTTTTTTGGTGGAGTCTTTTCTATTTATAATATCATATCATCTGCAAATAGTGATGGTTTTACTTCTTATTTTCCATTGTGGATGCCTTTTGTTTCTTCTTGTCTAATTGCTCTGGATAGGACTTCCAGTCCTATGTTGAATAAAAGTGGTGAGAATGGGCATCCTTGTCTTGCTCCTGATTTTCAAGAAAAAGCTTTCAGCTTTTCACTGCTGAGTGTGATGTTAGCTGTGGTCTTGTCCTATATGGCCTTTATTATGTTGAGGTGCATTCCCTCTATACTCACTTTATTGAGAGTTTTTATTGTAAATGGATGTTCAACTTTGTCATTTTTTCTGCATCTGTTGAACAGACCATAATATGATTTTTATCCTTCATTTTGTTAATATGTTGTATACATGAATTGGTTTGTGGATGTTGAACGTTTACATCCCTGGGATAAACCCCACTTGATCATGGTGTCTGATACTGTTAGTGTATTATTGAATTTGGTTTGCTAATATTTTGTTGAGGATTTTTGCAACTATCTCCATCAGGGATATTGGCCTGTAATTTTTCTTTCTCGTGGTGTTGTTTTCTGGTTTTGGTATCAGGGTAATCCTGGCCTCATAGACTGAGTTTGGAAGTGTTCCCTTCTCTTCTCATTTTTGGAAGAGTTTGAGAAGGATTGGTATTAATTCATTTTTTGAATGTTTGGTAGAATTCACCAGTGAAATCATCTGGTCCTGGACATTTGCCTTTTAGGAGGTTTTTGATTACTGATTAAATCTCCCTACTGGTAATTAGTCTGTTTAGATTTTCTGCTTCTTCGTGATTCTGTCTTAGAAGGCTGTATATTTCTAGGAATTTATCTGTTTCTTTTAGGCTGTCCATTGACACAGTATTCCAATTTAAAAGTGTTGTGGTAACCAGGGGGAAGATTGCCTGGAGGTTCTTGAACTAACTTCAGATAGACAATGGCTAACAATAACTTTCTCTAGCATTTTTTTGTTATTGTTGTTGTTGTTTTATTGAAGTATAGTTGATTTACAATGTTGTGTTAATTACAGCAAAGTGACTCAGTTATACATATATATACATTCTTTTTCATATTCTTTTCCATTATGGTTTATCACAGGATATTGAATATAGTTCCCAGAGCTTTACAGTAGGACCTTGTTGTTTATCCCTTCTATATATACCAGTTTGCATCTGCTAGTCCCAAACTCCCAATCCATACCTCTTCCACCCTCCTCCCCCTTGGCAACCACCAGTCTATTCTCTATGTCCGTGATTCTGTTTGTGTTTCATAGATAGGTTCACTTGTTCTCTGGCATTTGTTAATTGCGACGGCCCCTCCCCTTACCTCAGTGCTTGACTGGCTCCTCTAGATAGGGCCAGGAGAAGGCAACAGGTCTCAAATGGCAGTGTATATCAAAGCCTGGCTCACCAGCAGTGCCTGCTTCTGCCCAAGCAGGTAGGAAAGATTCCAAAGAATCTTTCAGAAGCTCCATATTTCCTAGCCTATATCCTAGGTGATCACTGGCAGGTATAGACAAAGCATATCCATATCCACACATGAGTTTTGACTGCAGAGGAAGGGGAATGATTAAGAATATTAGTAACTCTGGGAAAGAAAGAAGAAAAGTCAAACTATGAGCCATGAACTCTCAGGATTTTTATGACACAGAGCAGCAGAAAATGAAGACTTGAAAACACAGTGGCTGTTTATGGTGAAAAGAATCTGGGAACTTAACAAACAATGAAAAATCACACGACCAAGTGAGTGTTGTTCTTCAAAGTAGTTTTCTTGGCAGACTTGATACTTATTCTAAAAATTCTTTGCTCAAAATGTTTGGCCAACTCCAGCTTCAAAATTACTTCCCAAGCTTGTGACACATTCTTTTGATATCTCCTTAATGATGCCAAGTCTTTGTCTTTTGAGGATGAATTTAAATTTTGTAAAACAGACAAAGGTCATTAAGAGTCTCATCTGTTGGGTAAGTTGAATTATACCATCCCATCACTTCCACTGATCCTCTGCAAAGTGATTGTGAGTTAATGAGGCTAAATTTCTTGCACAGTTTGTAAAATGACCCTAAGGACTATCTTAAAAGAAGAATAGAAGAGTTACTAAAAGGTCTGTTTGGAGCAACCAAAGCATCTTTGGAATAACCATACAACCTTTCAGAGTTGTTACGTAGAAATGGGTAACACTCACTAGGGTGCACAGGTCTGAGGAAGATTCCTTAAAAAAATACAGTGTGCGTCTATCAGAGCCACAGTCAAATCTAGCCACAATCAAAAACGCATAATATTTTGCCTTATCTCCATTTCTGAAAACTTAAATAAGGGAAACAAACTCCTTAAACTTCCAGAACCTTCCAGAACCCCCTCCTCTCTTTACCTCCTGCCATGTACACAAGATAGCAAGGGACTGAGAATGAGCATGAAATCACGTGAATATGAGAAAGGAAAACATAGTGAATTTTGCCAGTGGCTTCTGCCGGTTTCCTTTTCCTCCAGCTGGAGCTGTTTCTTCACTTGATAATTCACTAATTCACTGTAGAAAGGCTGAGTATTAGGTCTCTTGTCTCTGAGCTCTTTAGCCCAAATATGTAAATTCTATCAGTGCACACATTTAAATCGAAGGTGATTATAAACACAAAATACAATTTGTAAAACACATACACACAGATTGAGTGTGTAAAAACAATTCACGTTTAGTATTCATAAAGGCCATGTTACTGATTTTAGAAACCAGATGCCAAGAGAATAGAAGTATTGAATACTATAACCCCACTGCTCTGAACTGAGCTGAAGTAAATTTATTTGAATAGTTTGATTAGATCTTTTAGATCCTATTCTGCCTGTCACTAGAGCACAGCCAGTCCTGTGAGACCTCGCTCACTGCTAGATTGCCCACTGACCAGAGGTTGAGCGTGGTACATTGGAATTTGGATCAATCAGAAACCTCCCCATCCGAGTGCCACCTTGCCAAAAGGAAGCAGCAGAAGTGGGTTGACAGTGAGAGGGTGCTCACCATGCTGAGGCTGAGGCAGTGTGGTCTGATGGAAGACTGGAATCTTGGGTTCCCCTTCAGCCTTCCCTCATGTGACTGCCTGCAGTGTCTCACATCCACCACGGGGACAAGACTCAGAACAGGGAGCTCTGGAAAGAACCTAGATGGCCGGGCATGTGTCTTGCTCCCTGGACAAAGTGTGCTGCCTGAAACCAGTAATGGTGTCCCTCAGTTTCCCTCTCTGCAACCGCAAGACTGCAGCAGAGCCAGACTCCCTCCCCATTTCTCTCAAGGCTGCTCTGAGCTCATGGGCAGAGGGCCCAGCTGTCATTGAGGAGGGGAAGACCTGAGAAAGAAGGTGGAGCCAAGATCAAGCCCTGGACCCTCAGGGAATTGCATGACCTGCACAACTCCCCCAGATCCCAAGGATGACCCAGGTGGGCCCTGGAAGTTCCCCCACTCCCATCCCTGCCCAGGACACTCATCTCTCCCAGCCCTTCTGACCTTCGAGGGAACTAAGTGTCTTAACCCTGAGCGCAGCTGAGGCAGGATGATGCAAATAGTGCAGCAAAGACCAGGAAGGCACAGGCACTCTCCTCTCCCTGCAGAAGGAACAGTGATGATGATGGTGGTGATGATGATACAGAACGTGGGAGAGCAAATACCATGTGCCAGCCAGACTTTATTGTGTTAATATCCAAAGAAACTTTTTAAAGAGGCAATGGGGAAACACAGCTTGGACTAGATGAGTCACCTTCCCCAGAGTCTTTATTCTTTCTGCTTGCTTTTCTTTTGGGGCATGACCCAGATGCCTCCTCCTGTGGAAAAGCTTCCCTGCCCTCCCTCCCTCCTCCATAACAGGGTAAGCATCTTCCCCTGTGCCCCCATAGATTCCTGGGTTTCTCACTGTCGGACCACTCCTCTCCTCTCCGCCCCCCGCGCTGGGATTGTCTGTTAAACGTACCTGTCTCCCTCTGTTAGGCTGTGAGTCGCAAGAGACTGGCTTGCATGGGGAAAAATATGGAGGTTCCTTAAAAAACTAGAAATAGAGTTACCGTATGATCTAGCAATCCCAGTCCTGGGCATATATCCAGAGAAAACTCTAATCCATGCACTCCAATGTTCATAACAGCACTATTTACAGTGGCCAAGACATGGAAGCAACCTAACTGTCCATTGATAGAGGAAAGGATAAAGAAGATGTGGTATACAGTTGCAATGGAAATCACTCAGCCAAAAAAAAAAAAAAAAAAAGAAAGAATGCCATTTGCAGCAACATGGATGCAACTAGAGATTATCATACTAAGTGAAGTAAGCCAGACAAAGACAAATATCATATGATATCACTAACATGTGGAATCTAAAAAAGTGATAAAATGAACTTACTTACAAAACAGAAACAGACTCACAGACATAAAAAACAAACTTATGGTTACCAAAGGGGAAAGGGGAGGAGGAGGGATAAATGAGGAGTTTGGAATTAACAGATACATACTACTATATATAAAGTAGATCATCAGCAATGTCCTATTGTATAGCACAGGGAATTATATTCAATATCTTGTAATATCCTATAATGGAAAAGAATCTGAAAACAAAAGAGATTGGCTTTATTTATTTCTGTTAAGTTCAACCCAGCCCGACAGAGGCTGTACTCAGCAAATGGTTGTCACATACATGGATGGATGGATAAAAATACACACAATGCTTATAAAATGGATATTGAATACCTTTTATGTGCCAGGCATTTTGTTAGTACTAAGAGTTCAACAGTCACCAGACAGTCAGGGTTCTTACCTTTAAGGAGCTTCTAGCTGGGTTTATAAGTTTATGAGCCCCAACTCCCTTCCTTCTCCCCAGCTGGGGAAAGCTGCCTCAGAGTCTCTTTCTCAGCGTTTGGGATGTGCAGGCAGCCTCCCCTGTGTGCAGAGGAC
This sequence comes from Mesoplodon bidens, assembly GCF_964165515.1. Taxonomy (NCBI): domain Eukaryota; kingdom Metazoa; phylum Chordata; class Mammalia; order Artiodactyla; family Ziphiidae; genus Mesoplodon; species Mesoplodon bidens. The sequence continues at coordinate 116,401,838 of NC_138160.1, forward strand.
AGAGTAGGGGTCTGGGCCACACTCCCAGCACCCCCTGGAGAAAGGATCATGTCAAATGGATGGCAGTGGTGGGAAAGAAGCATATGTTTCTGTCTTTTGCTTCGCCATCCAGAGGCTCCTACTGCCCGTGACAGTTGCTCTCAAGGCCACACTGCAGCTATTCACATTTCCAGGTGCCTCCTCTCCTGCTGACCTCCTCGGTCATGATCTAGTGCAGCAGATGCCAGAACTTTCCATCTCTCCACACTGAGTGCACATCACATAGTATCATGTAAGACCGACTCCAGCACCGCTCACCTTTGTTCCCTGCCCTTGGGGAAAGGAAACAATAACAGCCTGCTTTTGAGCATGTGCTGTATCTCAGGCAATTACTTTTCTAAGCCCTCAACCCAACTGCAAGATAAGCATTGCAGGTAAGCGAACGGAAGTTCTCAGAAGTTGTGCAGACTTACTCAAGACCACACAGGACTTGAACTCAGGTCTTGGTAGATCCATAGCAGATGTTCATCCCACTACATCAGACTTTATGGAACAAAATGAAGGGCTCCAATTTGGAAAACCAGCTGGGGCCATTTGCTGAAATGAACAAACCGAGATTCTTTGCAGTCTTACCGACGGCTGTGGTGTTTCTCTATGGAACTGCAGTCTTTCCTCTTACAACCTAAAGAAGAAACTAATATTTGCCCATGGAACAGAACTGCCAGGAAGGAGGCCAGGAGGGCTTACCAGGGTACTGTTAAGTCGCCAGTGAGCCAGAGAGCTATGGCAAATGCTTCACTCATGAACAACTTTATAATCCAGCTGGGGGTGGGATGGGGCGGGGCACGCTGCCTGCTATGCAGATGAGATTCCAGGACGATGGGGTGAGGTCAGGGAAAATTGGGACTTATTTCCAGAGGATATTGTGAGCTGACTTCTGGGGTGCTGTTGAGACCCCAGTGTGTGATGGCAGGTTTCAATCGTGGCAGCTAACGTGTGGCAGGCACTACCTCTGCGCCAGGCTGTGGGCTGGGCTAAGTTTTCAGCTATGATACTGGCAGTGCCCAGGGGTTGGTGAAGTGGCAGTCACGCGAATAAAGGTCGCGCAGCGTGAGAAGTGCTAAAGTAGGGGTAGCTCCTTTTCGCGCCTCTGCAAGTGTGAATAACAGCTCCTTGCTGCCTTCTGGAGCTTACGGCTGCTGTGACCTGCATAAGACAAGGGCACAAATACCTGACAGCGCATAGCACTCCTCCATTCACTGAGCACCTATAGACCAGTGAGAAGACAAGGCTAGTTAGACACAGCCCTTAATTGCAAGTTGCCTGTCTTTTTCATCATCATTCCACACATTTTATAAAAGAGAAAAAATACTCCCAGAAAGCTTGTTAATTTGCCTGGGGTCATGGAGCTGGTGTGTGGCAGATGTAGGACTAGAACACTAGACTATCTGACCACAAAGCCTAGATCTATCTTTGCATGACACAACAGATGCTGAAATGACTCTGAAATGGCCAAATGAATTTCACATTACCTGCCTCCATCTGTAAGCACTCTCAGGAGTGTGAAGAGATGTGCTGATGCAAAGCCAGTGGCTTGTTCATGAGCCCAATCAGGCCAGTTAGCTCAGAGACCTAGAAAGAGCCAAGCTGTTGCAGAAACTCTTCCTGGGAGCCAGTTCATATCACAGAGGCGGGGACTGTAGGCCTCTCCTGAGCAGCCCACAGCAATTAGATACTCTCCATGGAAGACACAGAGAAGCACCACCCCGATCCCTTCAGGGAGGGACTTGCTGTCCAGCTGGGGGAGTGCAGGCAACAGATACCCCACACTGTCAGCCCCAGCTGCAGGGGGCCATCACACCTGGGGCCACACCCTTCTGGGGCAGCCGTGTTCCGTGGTGCAAGGCCAGGCTATTTCAGCTCAACGTGGGATGGGTGATGCTGGCTCCCAGGCTCCCCACCGGATTGGCCAAGGCTTTGTGGAGCCTCCATCATAATTCGACTTTTTCCTCTGCCCAATGCTGCTTTCTCCCATTCCTTTCATGGGTTCATCCCTCATAAACATCTTGTACTCCACCGTCTATCTCAGCATCTGCTCTGCGAGACTCCAGTCTGCAACAATATTGAAGCCTGTAGGGGTATGTGTGTGTGAGGGGTGGGTGGGGGAGAGTGATACAGAGATACACACAGCCCTTGCTCGGAAGATGCTCATCGTTGGGCACAAGAGGAGAAATATGGGTAGCTCAGCTGAAATTCACATCTGCAGATGAGCTCAGAGTAGAGTCCTCCTGCCTCTGTCCAAGAGCCAACACAGTGAGGCCATCCTTGGTCCCAGGCTGCAGAGGGATAGTCACAGAGGGCTGGGGCCACATGAGGTGTCCTGTCCCCAGACACCAGCTTCGTACCAGCTGATCCACCAGTTATTTCTCACAGCCTTCCCTTTGTATCCATGGACACCATTATGGTCCAGTCCACCAGCCTCTTTTCTGGGCTATTCTGCCAGCTCCATCTCTAGCCCCCTGCTTCTGGTCATTTTCCACAGCCACAGTAAACCCAAAATACAAGGCAGAACACTTCCTTCACTGCTTAAAGCTTTCCAATGGCTTCTTACTGCTTTTAGAATAAAAAGATGTATTAGATTAGATTAGATTTAGATGAGATCTCTTAGATCTAATCACATCTCTTAGATTCCTGGGCACGTGCCCTACATGCTCCTGGACTCTTCTGCTCCCTGACTCCGCTTAGGCAGCGGGGAGCAGCTGTCTGCTAGACAGGGCTCTGACCTTCAGACACCTTCTTCCTGCAGATCTCAATATGGCTGTCACTTCCTGCGCATGTGTTGATAGAAGCTCCCGTCCCCTCCCAGTCACATAAGTTGGTGTTCTGCTTTTGTTTTTGCTTTTTTTTTTTTTTTGGTAGCATTTATCACTACACATAACCTTTCTATTCCTTTGTTTATCTGCTAGTCTGTTAGTTCTATGAGAGTCGGGACCATGGCTCTCTTGCTCCTAGCCCTTAGCTCAGTGCCTGGCATATTGTGGTTGCTCAATAAACATTTGTTAAATTCATTTAACAAAGAACAGGAACCATCGCCCTGTACTCCAGGGGCTCACAGCCCAGGAAAGGAGGAGATGTCCCTAAATATTAGTCACATGTAGGAAAGAATCAGTGCAAACAGGGCCAAAGGAACACCTAGTGACAAAGGGCAGATATGGAGTCTGGCTGAAGCACCTGGGCAAGGCTGGCTCAAGAAGAGAGCTGGAGCGGGTGGGGAGCTGTGAGGTGCAGGCAGGAGGGGGCAGTGTGGACTTTCAGACCCAGGGCAGGTGGGCCAGGCCCGGTGGGAGGGGAGCAGAGGCAGGCAGGGTAGCCCAGGCTGGCCTTTTCTTCTCCTCCGCAGCTAGCAGAGGGAGGGTGAGCAGTTTTCTGCCAGGGCCAGGAGCACCAGGAATGGAAGGATCAGCATCACCTGCCACAAAGCCCTTCCAAAAGCTCCTTCTCCAGGTGGCGGAGGGAGGTGCCGGGACCATAAATCAGAATTAATTGCAGCTGTCATGCACAGGGTAGTTCCCCTTATAGACACCAGAGGAAAGAAACCCCACTGGGTTCAGCCATCAGGACCCGTCCATTGTGTGTTCTAGCCCCACGCGCCCCTGCTTGACCCCTGCAACTGCAATCAAACTTCTTTGCTGACAAGTCCTGTCCTCAAAAACCCTTGCCTTGAACACAGTTGGAAAGTAGCCCTCCTGCCAAGGACAAGGCCTAAAGGAAACACAGCTGCTAAAAATACTGAAACACTCTCTGTGCTTCATACCCCACCCATCCCCTTGGACCTTCCCCTCCGCAGCCCAGAAGGTTTCTAGGAGGCTGTCTGTGGGTGAGGCCCTGGGGAGTAACTTTTCTACATCACCAGCAGAGGGAAGCAGGTTGTGTCAGCTCAGAGCAGAGAGCAGGGGCCAGTGGTGGGGCAGGACAGCTGTGCTGGGGACTCCAGCAGGGATAGAGCCAGTCTGGCAGGTTTCCTGGCAACTCTTGGTGCTGGCTGTGTTTAGCAGCAGCTTTCAGAGCAAAGCTTGCTTGAGCCCATGGATTCCTCTGTTCTGGGGTATTTTTCTTGGCTTCCTGAGGCCTTAGTGTGTCTCCTTCCCATGACTCTGGCTGGGGTCTGTACCAGGGTTAAGCTGTCTTCCCTGAAGGAGAGGCCCCCACTGCATCAACACTGTGTCTGGCACAAAGGGGGAATACTCAAATGGAAGAAATACCCCCCCCCACACCAGATTTCTGGGCACCCCAGTGTCGGCTGCAGGCACTTCTGGGGTTATAGGGGGCATGCCTACAAGTGTGGGAAGATTGGAAGGACCTGGCTCTGGGTCATTTCCTCTCCTGTGTTTTTCACCCTCCTCTGAATCTTGTTGGAGAGCTCTCTCTGGGTCATCCTCCCTGATTGTGCTGTGACGATGACACTGTTACCTGAATACCCACCTGGGTTCCTGTCCAGAGGCCCCAGACACAGTCACAGTCTTGTCCTCCACTGTCCCCCAGTGTCTGACTAGGCTCACTACACCCTGACTGCTGAGCCTTCCCTTACTTCCCTTAAACTTTAGACACTGTGTTCCTGCCATACACCTATCCCTAGGGCTGTAAGAGATGCAGTGCTTGCCCTAAAAAGAATAAAAACTCCCCAGGAGGTGAAGGCATACCCACAAGGGGACACTGAAGCCAAATAAGGCAGCATGTACTCTCAGAAAAGTGTGGGATTATTATTTACAGTAAGAAGTATATATTTGGCCTTTGTCCAGTGTTCCTGGCACAGAGCTCTAAAACCCTTGGAATTTATTAATTGATGAGAGTGGTAAAGGTGTCTTTTGTTAGGTTAATGAAGTGACTTTTCGAATGCACCCGAGGTTGGGGCTGGTTTCCAGGGGAACCAATCATGTGATTAAGAGAGTTGAAACTTTTCAGTCCCATCAGTCTTCCAGGGTGGCGCCATACCTCTGACCTCCAGGGTGAGACGAGAGGCTGGAGATTGAATTAATCACCAGTGACCAATAATTTAATCAATCATGGCTAAGTAATGAAACCTCCATAAAACCCAAAAGGACTGGTTTGGACACCTTCCAGGTTGGTGAACACGTGGCGGTTCAGGGAGAGAGGTGCGCTTGGAGAGGGTATGGAAGCTCTCACCCTTTCCCCATACATTTCCCTGTGCATCTCTTCCATATAGCTGTTCCTGAGTGTATCCTTTTATAATAAACTGCTGATCTGATAAGTAACATGTTTCTATGAGTTCTATGAACTGCTCTAGCAAATTATTTGAACTCAAGGAAGGGGTCCCTGGAACTTCCCATCTATAGCTTGTCAGTCAGAAGTGCAGGTCACAACCTGGGCTTGTGACTGACATCTGAAGTTGGGGGGCAGCAGTCTAAGGCTGAGCCCTTAACCTATGTGATTTGATGCCCTCTCTGGGTGGCTAGTGTCAGGATTGAGTTGAATTGCAGGACACTCAGTTGGAGTCTGAGAATTGCTTGATGGTATAGAGGAAACCACCCCTCTCCCCCAGCACACATATGGGCATTGGGTTCCAGAACCCTTTCAGTTGGTGTCAGGAGTGGGATTTGCTAGATCATCCCTGGCTCACAGGAACATGGTTTGGGAAGAAAGGATGAAACAGTGAGGAATGAAGAACCTTTGATTCTTGGGCCACGTGGTCACCTGTGGCATGGAGCAGCAGCGGTGCTGCAGTCAGTTACTGAAGGTAAAAGTTACCAGTGGAATTTAGAGATGGGTCCAGATCCTGGGGCATGGAATCACTGGATGTATAAGGACATGCAAAATAATAAGCATGCTCAAGATATAGTCGCTTGATTATTGTTATCTGTAATAGGTAAAACAAAAGTAGAAGAAAGTGCTGGGTTGGACCTTGATGCTAAACCAGGTTCAGATTTGGATCCATCTGAGCTTTGGCCACTAGCCTCCAAGCTGCCTAAACAGGGAAAAATTATGCAGGGGCAACAGAAAGTACCTCCAAGACCTCTGGTTACCAAGAAAGTAGTCAGTGTAGGGGGAGGACAAAACCAAGAAACTCCTGAAACCAAGGAGTATAATGTAAGGAACTGTCTCATTTTGTATCAGTATCATCAGCTTCCTGAAGAATCCTTACTGAAATGGATTATGAGAGTAGCTAATTTAGGAGCCTTGTCTTTGGTTTTGAGTGCTGCACAGTGGAAGAACATGTTTGGGCTGACACAGAGCCCACTGCTCACTATGGAACAATCACAGATGTCTGTACATGAGCTGGACCTATAGGAGGTTACTCCCAAAGGGAACTCTGTAAGGTCTATTTACCCTAAGAAGGGGGACTGCCCATCTCCCCCTATGAATGCCAAGTGGAAACCCCAGAGGAAGCAGCTGATATGCTTTCCATGCAAGCCATGTGGGACTGATTTTAAGATGACTGGTATATTCACCTGCAGAATATGCCTCTTACCCAGGTCATGGTAAATGTTGTGGTTGAGGGGGACCCTTTCACATGGGCACCCCATATAACCTTATTGTTGCAAAGCCAAAGGATAGTTTGGGAAGCTTTATCTGCCACTGGAGAGGGGCACAGTGACCCCTGGCTGAGTCTTCTAGCATAGGGAACATCTTGAAGGCCAGAGGAAAGGAGTTTTTCCCCTTCAAACCTCAGGAATCTCAAAACAGATGCAAGAGGTATCTGACAGCTGAGCATGGTGTTGGTAAACTCAACAGGCTCCAGGAGTAATAAGCATAAAGGGAGCCCTTCAGAGATCCAGCCTGCCCCTGCCTCCTTGAAGTAGCTCATCCATGGAGGAGGAGAGGTACTAACACCCAAGAAGGCCTGAATGTGCCTGATCCATGTGAGGTGTCTTATCACCTGCTGGCTTAGTTAAGCCTTACAGTGGTCTTGTGTGGGAGGCATGTAAAATTGTCCCCACTTCACAGATGGGCAAACTGAGGCTCAAAGAGGTCAAGTAGGAAGTCACACAGCTGGTAAGTAGGCAAGCCGGGCTTCAAACCCCTCTGAGATTACACAACTGGCTGCCCCTTAATAAAACAACAACTAACCCTGCGTGTGAATTCATAATCTGCATGGTGCTCTCATATGTTGCAAATTTAATCCTCATGTCAACCCCGTGAAGCTGGAGGTGGTGTTTCCACTTTACAGGTAAGAAAATAAAATCCCGAAGAAATAACATACCCATGACTCATTGTGTAATGGGTGGGTGAGCTATGATTTAAAATTTAAGCAGAGGTGTGTCTGGTAACCCAGGATCCTTTATGACATCACAAGGTTCTGGTATGTATCCCTCTTGCCTTTAAAATCTGGGGACTGAGAGTTTTCCTGGAAAAGTTGTTCTGTTGTCTCCCAGCCGAAGCTGACTATCACATAAGCCCCCCTCCCCATCCCTAAACATCTGCCCTGTCACAGGCAGTCAAGAGCACATGCCCTCCAAGGAAGTCAAGTGCCACACCCAGTCCCCACCCCCATCAGCAGGCCTGGCTGATATTATTGTCAGTTTTGTCCCTGCTCCCCTCAGCATCTCCACTGCCAGGTCCTGTGACAGGGCACGGTTAGGAACAAATGTCCCTGAGACCTCTGCTAGGACCCCTCAGCATGTCCTGTTGAAAATCACCCCTGCCATCTCCCTTGAGAACCCTTTTCCCCTGGAGCTGAACATTTACGGGCATTCCCTTCATTTTGAGGGCTTGCCTTTGGGGGAGAAATAACTCAGCAGCAGGTCAGACACACATCCAGAGATGGGACGGCAATGATCTCCACTCCCTGAGTGTGGGCCCAGGACGACTGAGTAACAGGAACACAAGAGGCAGTGCAAAGCCAGCGTTCAAGCAACTCAGGGTCAAAACCAGGGCTCATGCTTACTAGGATTTTACCTGCTAAGTACTGGGTGTGCTCCACTCCAATATAAACATCATCACAACCCAGTGAGGGCAGAATTGTCATATTCCTGATTTACAGTGAGAAAAGGGAGACTTAGTAAGCTTAGGCAATTTGCTCAAGGGCTCATAAACTGGTCAGTTTGATTCCTTCCTTTCTGTTCATAATCACTTTGATACAGTACCTAAAGCAGTGGCTCTCAGAGTCACCTGGAAGGCCCTATCCACAGAATTTTTGATTGAATAGGTCTGGGGTAGGCTTGAGAATTTGCATCTTTTAAATTGAAGTATAGCTGATTTACAGTGTTATGTTAGTTTCAGGTGTACAGCAAAGTGATTCAGTTGTACATATACATATATATGTGTGTATATATATCTATATCTATCTATCTATATATATATATCTGTTCTTTTCAGATTCTTTTCCCTTGTAGGTTACTACAAAATATTGAGTACAGTTCCCTGTGCTATACAGTAGATCCTTGTTGGTTATCTATTTTATATATAGTAGTGTGTACATGTTAATCCCAAACTCCTAATTTATCCCTCCCCTGTCCCTTTCCCCTTTGCTAACCATAAGTTTGTTTTCTGTGTCTGTGGGTCTATTTCTATTTTGTATATAAGTTCATTTGTATCATTTTTTTAGATTCCACATAAAAGTGATATCATATAGTATTTGTCTTTCTGACTTTTACTTCACTTAGTATGATAATCTCTTGGTCCATCCATGTTGCTGCAAATGGCATTATTTCATTGTTTTTTACGGCTGAGTAATATTCCATTGTATAAATATACCACATTTTCTTTATCCATTCATCAGTCGATGGTCATTTCCATTTTTAGCAAGTTCCCTGGTGACTTGGGAACTTTGAGAACCACTGCTCTGGAGGCTGCATGGCTTAATGAAGAGTTTACTCAAAACCGACCCAAGTGCATGGCAAAAGGGATTTGTTTCCTTCAATATGTATCATCTGGTGATGCCAGAGGGCTTCTTGAGCTGTAGCAGTAGCCGGCCCTGAACCTGACCCTCACCCTCAGGGCTGGCTCCCGTGGAGAGGACAGGGAGGTGGGCTCTGCACTGCTGAACATTTAAGGAGCCCAAACAGGGACTCCAGTTGGCTAACCCATCAGATGAGGACAGCACCACAGTGGTGGTCTTAAGGGTCTCTGTCTGGCCAGTGGGTGCTGAGCCAAGGGAGACGTCACCAGCCCTGAGCATGACCAGGGCAGCCAAAGTCTACTCCTCGTTTTGTCCAGACCACAAAAATCTGAGTCCCTGGGGGTTTGGTTTCAGTGTCTCAGGATCAAGAGGCAAAGCATACTTGCTCTGCCTGCAGCCCTGAGGGCAGGCAGCCTTCTCCCCACCCCTGCCCACCAGGAGACAATGACAGTTGGATGGAGGAAGAAAGGGAGGGGGAAGAGGCAGCTAGGTTGGGGGGAGGTGCTGAACGTGGGAGCTCAGAAGACCTGACCCCTTCTTATCTGAGGCACTGTCTGCTGAGGCCTGGCCAAGGTCAAGTTGCAGGTGGTGGCAAGAGATTTAAATTCACAGTAAAAGAACAGTAACCATCCTTTCCTGTGTGGCTGTTTCTCTGTGCTCTGCTTCAGGTCGGGCTGACCCTGGGCTCTTCATGTGGACAGACAGTCCAAATGCAGCTATACTGTGTGTGCAAGGAGCCATCCAGCTGGCAGACACACTTTCCCATGCCTCCCATGCCTCCACACTTTGGATCTTCCTTATGGGAGCAGTGCAAAATCAAGGAAGCAGGTAATTTGTAGGAGCTCTGTCTAAAAGCCTGTGTTGAAAATTCATTGCTCTGCAGCAGCTACTTGGTACTCTTCTGGGGTCACATGTCAGCACAGGGATGGGGGACATTTGTGGGTCACATGGCAATATCCAATGGCAAGATAGAAACGGTTTTCAAAAAAAAAGGTCTTAGTATATAGAACATGACCTTACAGGAAGCCGGCCATGTAAATTAGGAAGCAGAAGTCACAGTTCTATTTGTTTTGTGTCTATTTAAGATTCACAAAATTTTAAAAGGTAAATACAAAGCAAAACAAAACAAAAAAGGAAGAAAAGCCAAGGAGAAAAACTATTGGGTTGGCCAAGAATTTCATTCGGGTTTTTCCATAAGATGTTACAGAAAAACCTGAACAAACTTTTTAGCCAACCCGATGTACATGTACGTGTGTGTGTGTATGTGTGTGTGTGTGTGTGTTTCTGTCTGTCTATGGAGTTGCATCTCCAGCTGCTCAGATCATGCACAGCATGTGATTACCCAGATGAAGGGAAACACTGGTGAAGAAGGACAAAGACACAGTTTTAAATCTACAGAAAGCAAAAGAGAGGTTGGGGCCCTACAAGAAGAGACATCAGCACCCACACCGAGTTCTCCCTGTCCGGCTTGGCGTGAGCCCAGGGGAAAAGCTAGAGTCTGGATTTCCTAGGCTGCCAAGAGACTGTGAAGGAGCAAAAAGATACTACCAGTTCACTGCCCTGATCGGCTTCTTAGATTAATAGTTCTCAGTCTTAACTGAATATCAGGATTATCTGAGGAGAATTTAAAAATCTTAATGTCAGGCAACACCCCAGACCAGTAAGTGAATGTTGCTGAGAACCTCGCATCAAAGATTTAAAAAACCTGAGTGATTCCGTGGGCAGCCAAGGCTGATAATCCCTGCTCTGGAACACTCTTGTTGACTTTAAATTTCTTAGATTATTGGCAGATTTTGATAATCTGCTTTATGCTCATCATCCATGCAGTCAGTTAAGACCTGGCTCCAAATTCTTCTCATTGCCTGTCTTTGATACTCTGTATCCTTATTTACTTGCATTGATTTAAAAATGAGCATGAACTGGAGACAAGTAATTAATTCATACTTAAAAAAAAAGAGCGAACAAAATTGTGAAAGTATTTCCCACCCCTCCCACATCCTATCTAACTTCTTGAGCCACAAACGCCTTTGCAAAATAAAACTTCAGGCCTAAAAAACCCAGCAAGCCAAATATTTCTTTTCCCATTTTCAATCAGTTCCTTGATTTTATCTCTAGCCAAAAAAACCCAAACAACAAAGCACCTTTTTGGAAGATCTGCTACCTCTTCAAGTAACTTTTTTTTTGGTACATGTGATAATGTGGTAATTCTGAACTTTTTCTAATAAAAATTATGCCAGACAGACAGGTCTCAGATAATTTTTCCCACTTTACCACCATTCTCTTGTCCTTTTTTTTTTTTTTTTTTTTTGTAGTACGCGGGCCTCTCACTGCTGTGGCCTCTCCCGTTGCAGAGCACAGGCTCCGGACGCGTAGGCTCAGCGGCCATGGCTCATGGGCCCAGCTGCTCCGCGGCATGTGGGATCCTCCCGGACCGGGGCACGAAGCCGTGTGCCCTGCATCGGCAGGCGGACTCTCAACCACTGCGCCACCAGGGAAGCCCCACTTGTCCTATTTTTTAAAAAATGCTTTTAGAAGTGCCTCTTCCAATCAAAGGACGGCCATTTATTTCAAGATCTATAAATAGCTTTGTTTTTTTTAAGATTCTTCTAGCCTGTTGTATTCCTCTGCTCTCTGCAGTGTTCAATTTCTTCCCAGTTTTTTTTATACCTACACAGCCTGAAAAATATTTCCCTGTGGGGAAAGTATGACAAATGCTCTAAAACAAAAGCGACCATGCCAAATGCTCAGAGAGTGCTTAATAATCAATGAACGAATGGAAAAATAGCAAAGTGTCTTTCTAGTCCAGGTATAGATTTCAGCACTAGGAATCACCACACATTCCTAGGTAAATATATATGTCACAGTTCTGGAGAAATACCTAGAGAAAACTGTGCTGTTAGAAACTTTGCCAGCGGCCACTACCATAAGCCATTAGATAGACTGACTGTCCAATCTCTGCTTTCATCTCTGCTCTGAATCTCTAATGCATCTTGGGGAGAACCTGCTTGGATTCAGAACGAAAGGAAAAGAACTGAGATCATTTGGTGACTTAGGGACTTTGTTTATTGCCACTTGAGATAATCAAATTATCTTTATTTTTATCTCAATCAATTCATCTAATTTCTGCATTCATGTTTTTGTCTTGTTCCTATCTTTTAAACCATGCATCCTTCAGTATGACACACTTAGCCATGCTTCCAGGTTGTCAACCACCTAATCTTTAGGAGTAGCTAATGATTGAGCAAAGTGTTTTGTTTCAGGATTTAAATCAAATATGTCTAAAAGATATGTTCCGTATGTCTAAAAGAAAATCGACCACCAGGAATCACGCTCAAATCTTTAATGGACCCAGCTTGTCTCCTCCCCAGTCCAGGGTTTGATGGTCCATGGAAAAGACCCTAGATTTTGGGAAGACTTGTTTTTCAGTCTGTTCTCTGCTCTTTCCAAAGATGTATTACTTTTTCAAAGGGGAGTAAAAGTGCATTGTTTGGAAATTTAGTTCTTGTTTTGGCTAATAGGGTGGGGTTGGTTATTTATCTGATTGTATTAATTGTTGACCTGCCCCATGATGACCAGTCTTAAGGAGACTAATCAGTTTGGAGAGAACACAGATAAAAACAGACACAAGATTCATCAGCCCTCTCTCAGCCAGACTGTCCCAATATGCCGCTCTTTCACAAGCCCTGTATTTCCAAAGCAGAATTCTTTGGAATTCCCAATTCTGAGAAAAATGAATCAAGAAGTCAGGAAAAGGGGAAACAAGTATTAGAAATCTCCTTTGAGAATTAAAGCTTAACAAGTTGTAGAGACTTTACTGGTCGGAAGGAATCCACTGACTTCAAGTTGAAAGCAAGAGCAGAGAAGCTGATAAGGGGAGTGAAAGTTTGAGGGGGACATTTCTGGGAACCTAGTCATTGACAATCTCATCCATTCCTCTTGTAGCTTTTGCCATGCTTGTAAGTGGGTGACCCTGCACCTGTCTGCTGCTAATGGTGAGTCATTCTTGCAAATAAAATAAATATTAATAAGATATACATAGTATACTTTCTACAAATCCTGTGAGTGATGTTCCAAGAAGTAATAAGTTTTGCAAACAAATGAAGTCCTTAAATTGGCAATTTTAACATGTGATTCTGTGTCATGTCATTACTCTTCCTGGGAGATCTGAATGCTACATTATTGGAACGCTATCTTATAATGTTTGCTTGTGTTTATCCAGAATGTGAATATTGCTATAAGCTACAGTTCTTCGTAATGACATTAAACTTAAAATTTCTTATTCTTCTTATTTATTCTTATATATCAAACAAATTTTCAGATTACCATAATATGGATTGAGTATAAAGAGTCTTAGAAGTGTTTTAAGAAAAACTTATGATTTCAGAAATTCCAGAGAATTCCTGAGAGTTCTCCCTTGCCCTCAACTATATCTCCTAAATTTCTCTTAGAGTCTGGTGCCATATCTATGCCCCTGACCTGAGCTGCCATCCCCTTTGGAGAGACCTCATAGAAACACAAGTGTGTCCATTTCATCCCCTCACATAAGACATTTTAATGGCTGCCCACATTAAAAGGTATTCAATCTCATTAGCAACTTGAGAAATGAAAATTGCAATCACAATTAGAGATCAGTACATACCTATCGTCATGGCACAAAATGAAAAGTCACAGCTCCATGAGGCAGGAACAGTATTTGTTTTTGCTCACCATTTTATTTATAAGTTTAGCACAGTGCCAGACATATATAGCTCAGTGCCCCTCTGTAGATGGATGAACGGGTGGATAAATGAATGAGAATGGACACACCAGAGCTTCATGCTATATATTGCACACGGCATCACCCAGACACCTGGCCAAATAGAAGGTCCTTTGGGTATTGCCCCAAGTGGCTTTTTTCTCTGAGGCTGACAGTCAAGGTCCCTTCATTTATCCACAATGCCTTCTCCTATCACAGTGGAGAAATTGATTCTTTTGAGCCCAAGTTTTCCCATTTTGAACACAGGCCTGGTATTTCCTTCCTTCTGAAAATTTATCAAGCTGTATCAAATTATATAAAAATCCATTCCAACATAGCCTAACATCAGTGACACTATTTCCTCATGTTTTGCCGAACTGTGGTGAGAAACAAATGGGGTAATGCACATAAAATTTCTCCATAAGGCACAAGGCATCATGCAGAATTAGTATCCAGCATGATTAAGTCAACTTGCCTCCAATCACAACCCTGTCCACCTGAGCTTACACCACAGGGCCTGGGCTTAGCCTTGAGCCCACCTGGAGAGATCCTCTGTCTGTCTGGAAACCCCTTCTTTTCTGGCTCTCTCTAACCTGCTTTGGGTGCCTAATATTCGAGAACCTAACTTCATTAATCAAGGTCCTCATTCTCTCTGGACAAAAATGGATTGTAGAATGAAACCCACTTGGCTTTGGGGCTTAGAATTTCCTTGACCCTTGACCAGTTTCTTAACATTTCTGAACCTCAGTTTCTACATCTGTAAAACGGGAATGATAATCTCTCCTTAACAAGGACGTTTTTGAGAACTGAATAAAGCTGTGTGCTCAAAGTAGCATTCTTACTGTCTGGTTCACAATGAGTGTAAGATATACATTAGTTCACCTCCATTTCCCTCTGAGTGATCTCAACTAATTGAAGAGCTCATCTTCACTAATAGAAGAGGGCAAAAATGCAGGGTTTGGTATGACAAAAGGTGGAAATATCAGGTTGGGTAAGGTAGCTTTCAGTTCCTTAATAAAGCAGAGGGTGAGAGATTTCATCACACAGAAGCCCTCCAGCCTCTCCTAGTGGTCACTGAACCACTGGAATACATAAGAGCTCACCTGCTGAGCAAAGACCTTTGTCTGAAAGTATGTTCTAGAAGCATGATGGTTTTATAGGTCTCAAAATCATGGCTAGCTGGAACTTGCCCATCCTAAGTTTGAGTGGGCCACTTCAACACATTCTGGGAACCATGCCAGCAACAACTGAATACCAGTTGGTCGCCCCCAAATCACTTACTCCCTAAACCTGGACTTTTAGTCTAAGGAATTATTACCTTGGACCAAGACTTGCAATAGGATGCCCTTGTCATTGGCTTGTAGTCATTTAAGACCACCCCTTGCTGCACCTTCCTCTGTGCACCTACGCACTGAGTAGGCTGGGTCTGCACAAAGGACCCTCCCCAATCTTGTACTCTGTCAATCAATAGTGTAAACCTTTGCACATGGAAACTTATACCTCAGGATCAGGGAATGTTTCCCTTGGTTTTGAATCAAAATAATTCCTGCTGTATTGTAAGTATGTTTTTGTTGTTGTTGTTCTAAACAGAGAAGGAAGAGCTTTTCACTGTTACCAGCTCCCAGAAACATCTTTCCTCTGGCTTCTGATTTCTTGCTGCCCACTCACACTGAGGTTCCAGGCCTCAGCTCTGTGACAACCAGGGTGCTGGCTGTTGGCACCATGGATGTCGCGTCATCCCTGAAATGCTTTGGTTCTGTGTCCTTTCTCCGTTGCTTTCACACAGACAAGGATTTGGTGCACAATATGCAAGTTTGCCTATTTCCACTCTGACTCAATACAGGCGTTGAACCTGAAGGGACTGTAATCAGACACAAAAGGCTCTTAAATATAATCACCTCATGTTGGGGATCCCCTAGCAGAGTCCCGATTTCAAATATTACATTCTATTTCCAAATCAGGAGTTTTAAATTTCTATTGTGAAAGCAGTCACTTCGGTGAAGATTAAGAGCAGGAAAATGGTTGTGAAATTGACCTGTCAGACATGTAAGTGATGAAGAGAGTCCATGTGTAGTAGTCAGGGCAGAATCAACCTAGACAAGAAGGAAGTATGCATTTTAGCAAGAGGCTTTTTTCACTGTGGGAACCCACAACAGCAGGATGTGCATTTTTAATTGAGTGTGGTTTTACTGCCCTCCAGTGTCTCAGAGTGTTAAGGACATATTGAACCTAAAAATGCCTTCTCACCACTGGCTATGGATTTTATAGTCACTGAAAAAATATTAGAACTCAGTGAAAAAACCATTAGAGATAGTCTAGTGAAATCATCAGCCTTTGTATAGGTGGAAAACTGGGGGCCAGAGAGGAAAGGCAGGCTCAACCTGCCAAAATTAGAGGCAGCATAGCAAGGATTCATCATCTCATTCATTCATTTGTTCATTCATACATTCATTCACTTGTAGCGTGTGTTCCTTTTCTTGTATAATATTGGAAAAAATAAATTGTATTCTTTGTTCCCTACATTATATCACTTTCTCTGAAGTCCCTGAGGACTCCAGAGCCAGAGTTCTTAATTCAAACTTTGTCCCTCAACTCCTTTATATCCCTTAGGAGAGAGGAAAGCCTGGGTCCTTGTCACTCACAACTCTGTTCCAACTACTTTACAGAGTTTGGCACAAGTTAGGTGTTAAATCAGTATTCATTGAAGCAATCAACCAACTAATGAATGGAAGGATAATTTGTTGCAATATTAATTGTGGTGTTTTTGTTGTTCTCATTGCTATAAGTATGTAAGCATTTCATTGAAAGAGCAGAATTTAACAGGATACCAGCATCAAAGAATACTCTCTCCCAGTTACTGTACTTTTATACCTGCTTGGTGGGCTAGTTTTTTTTTTTTTTTTTCCCTTCACACATTGCTTAAATTTAGGTTGGGTCTTATGACGTTTGTGGTGGCTTTCAGATATAAAAATGACCTCTGGTCACTTTTAAACACAGTGATTTAATTTTCCAATCACTTGAAGGTGGAATTCTCCACTGTTCTAGTACTAACCTTAGACGTGGGGAGAGGATCATGATGAGATACCATTTATGCTATCAAACTGACAAAGATAAAAGCATGTTGTAGTGAATTTCTGCTTCTCGAAATATCTGACTAACGTATT
The DNA here is from genome assembly GCF_964165515.1 of Mesoplodon bidens. Classification (NCBI taxonomy): domain Eukaryota; kingdom Metazoa; phylum Chordata; class Mammalia; order Artiodactyla; family Ziphiidae; genus Mesoplodon; species Mesoplodon bidens. The sequence goes on from NC_138160.1 coordinate 116,418,573, forward strand.
TCAGGCCAACCCTTTTCCCACAATTAAAAAGTCTGAAAAGAAATTTGAGAAAAATTTGCTGACGATATTAGAAGAGAGTTATAAAAACAAGTGAAACTTGAGAGATTCAAGATTTTTAAGACATAGGAAGCCCAGAGAGGTGACCTAACGTTTGCAAAGGCTCCTTGCATGAAACAATTAGAAATTGGAAAGCCGTGACAAAGACCAAAAAGATGAGCAGAACACAGTAGGTGAGAAGCTGAGAATCTGAGCAGAGATTTTATCTGTCTCATAGGGTTGGGGGGAAATTGGAATTCAGGGCTTGCCATAGATAGGGGGCCCTGGTAAATATCCCAGAGTTTCAGTCTTGACCTCCTTACCCCTGAGGACTTCACAATGGGTTAGGCTACCTCCACAAAGAATGAAGCTTAATCCATAACTGCATTAAGATGATTTGCCCCCAGGCTAGCTGCCTGCTGGGAGTAACAGTAAATCCTCTCTGGAGGAGAACACTATCCACAGCCTCAAATGATCTCTATAGTTGTTTAAATGCACAAACCTCATACTCAGTCAAAATTAACCAGCCATAACAGAAAATAAGATATCACCCAAAATAAAATCAACTAAACAATAGAAACAGACTCATGGGAGATTCAGATATGGAGTTATCAGACAGGCACTTTAATAGGGCCATGAGTCATGTGTTCAAAGAGTTAAAAAAACAAATGGAGACTTACAGTAGAAAACCATAAAACATAAAAAGAAAAGAATAGAAATTTAAGAAATAAAAAATACAATAACTGAAATAAAGATTTGATATAGTTAAGGATAGTTAATAAACCAGAACATAGATCAGAAGAACATATCAATACTGAAGCACAGAGAGACAAAATAATGTCAAATACACAAAAGAGCATAGGAAACATACATATAATTCGAGTCCCAAAAATTGGGATGGTAAAGAATGGACCAGAAGCAATATTTGAAGAGTTAACGGCTGAGAATTTTCCAAAACTGATGAAAGAAATCAAGCCACATATTCCAGAAGCTCTGTAAACACAAAATAAGATAAATACAATGAAAACCACACCTAAGTACATCATATTAAGTCTCATTAAAAAAAAGCAAAGGCAGGCTTCCCTGGTGGCGCAGTGGTTGAGAGTCCGCCTGCCGATGCAAGGGACATGGGTTCGTGCCCCGGTCCGGAGAGATCCCACATGCCGCGGGGTGGCTGTGCCCGTGAGCCATGGCCACTGAGCCTGCGCATCCGGAGCCTGTGCTCCGCAACGGGAGAGTCCACAACAGTGAGAGGCCCGCATACTGCAAAAAAAAAAAAAAAAAAAAAAAGGCAAAGTGTCTGGGAACAGTGTGAAAAAAAGCATGCACAAATAAATTGTGATAGATTCACACTATGGAATGTTATACAGCAGTAGGGATGAACAATTTATAATTACTTGCAAGAACATTTTAAAATCTCTAAGCATAACACTGAGCAAAGAAGACAGACACAAAAAGGCATACATATATATATATATATTTAAATAAATTTATTTATTTATCTTTGACTGTGTTGGGTCTTCGTTGCTGCACGTGGGCTTTCTCTAGCTGCGGTGAGTGGGGGCTACTCTTCATTGGGGTGTGTGGGCTTCTCATTGCGGTGGCATCTCTTTGTTGTGGAGCACAAGCTTTAGGCGCATGGGCTTCAGTAGTTGTGGCATGAGGGCTCAGTAGTTGTGGCTCAACAGGCTCTAGAGCACAGGCTCAGTAGTTGTGGCGCACAGGCTTCGTTGCTCCGCAGCATTTGGGATCTTCCCGGACGAGGGCTTGAACCCGTGTCTCCTGCACTGGCAGGTGTATTCTTAACCACTGTGCCACCAGGGAAGTCCCCAAAGGGCATATATTTTTGAGTCCATAAAAATCTTAAAGTACAAAAGAGAATCAAAATCAGCATAGATTTATAGTGAATGAAATCAGAACAGAGGTTAACTTTGGAGGGATAATAGTAATGGGAGTATGAGCGGTAAAATGTGGTTCAATCTATAAAAAGGTTTCATTAAGCTATAACCATAATACTGCCTTGTGATATTTAAATATATGTGAATATACAGACCCTCTTATATATGTATACATATTTATTAAAATATTTTAATATATAAAACATATTAGAAAATTATAATGCATGCATATTAAAGTAAACAACAACAGTATCCATAGGCAGGACAGAGTTAAACTGGAGATTAAATATTCTAAGGTCTTTGTATTGTCCAAGAAGTATAAAAAATAACCAATCTGTATAAAAAAATACCAAGCTATGTTTTAATATTTAGAATGATAAATAAAAGACTAGTAAAAAATATATACGGCTAATAAGCAAATGGAGGAGAAAAATAAAATAAAAAGAATTATCCTAAAGAGAAACTAAGACAAAAGAGGAAAAAAAAGATTGTAGAACAGATGGAATAAATAGACAACACAGAAAGATAGCAGATTTAAATCCAAGTATGTCAGCAATCATGTTAAATATGAATAAACTAAATATGTCAATTAAATGACAAAGATTGTCAGACTGGACGAAAACTTTTTTAAAAACTATTTGTCACTTACATGAGACACACTTTAATATATAAGGATAAAGAAAGATTCAAAGTAAAAAGATGAAAAAAGAAAGACTCTGTAAGCAGTATTGCTATGGTCTGAATGTTTGTGGCCCTCAAAATTGATAGGTTGAAATCCTAACTCCCAAGGGTGATGGTACAAGGAGGTGGGAGCCTTTGGGAGGTGATTAGATCAGGAGGGTGGAGTCCTCATGAATGAGATTAGTGACCTTATAAATGAGGCTCCAGAAAGATCCCTCACCCCTTCAACCATGTGAGGTCACAGTGACCTTGAGAAGTCTGTGACCTGGAAGAGGGCCCTCGTTCAACCCTGCCGGCTCCCCAATCTCAGCCTTTAACCTCCAGAACTGTAAGCAGTAAATTTCTGCTGTTTTTAAGCCATCCGGTCTGTGATATTTTGTTATAGAAGCCTGAATGGACTAAGGCAAGTATGCAGAAGAAAAGCTTGTATATCAATACTAATATCAGACAAATTAGATTTTAAGGCAAAAAGCACTGCTAAAGATCAAGAGATATAGTGATAAAAGTTTCAATTAACTAGGAAGGTTGTGATGGTTAATTTTTTTTTTTTATTTTGCGGTACGCGGGCCTCTCACTGTTGTGGCCTCTCCCGTTGTGGAGCACAGGCTCCGGACGCGCAGGCTTAGTGGCCATGGCTCACGGGCCCAGCTGCTCTGCGGCATGTGAGATCTTTCCAGACCAGGGCACGAACCCGCGTCCCCTGCATCGGCAGGCGGACTCTCAACCACTGCACCACCAGGGAAGCCCATGATGGTTAATTTTTATGTGTCACCTTGACTAGGTACAGTACCCAGATATTTATTCAAACATTATTCTAGATGTTTCTGTAAAGGTAATTTTTAGATGAGAGTAAGCGTTAAATCAGTAGCTTTTGAGTAAAACAGCTTACCCCTTATAATGTGAGTGGGCCTTATCCAATCAGTTGAAGGCCCTGTTAGAAGACTGACCTCTCCAGAAGAACAGGGGATTTCTGCCAGTAGAGACCCTTTGGACTCTTCCCTGGGTCTCCAGCTGCCAGCCTACCCTGCAGATCTTGGACTTGCCAGTCTCTACAGTCATATATATGTATATATGTCAGAGATGATCAAATATATATGCATGTAAAACTGCTTACTGAGTTTGTGCCTTGATCGAGCCTCCAAGATATCGTTTTACTACCTTGTAATGTTGGTAGTTAGGATATTCCCATTTATAGGCACAAAAACAGTACTAAATGGTTACATAACTTGCTGAAGGACACACACCTACTAATTATTAGGATCAGATCAAAACCCACATCTTTCTGACACCGAACTCATTTTCTCTTCCCGTTGATTCGTCTCCTCTTTTTAATAATCTTACTAATTTGGTCTGGCCTGTTCCCCCCTTTTGAAGAAGGAGATGATGACTTGATTTTCTATCCCGATAGACCCATAGCACAGCACCCGTGGAGCTCGCTTGGGGGCCCCTGTCTTTCCACACAGGCTGCCCTGCCGACTCCCTGCCTTTGCTCGCAGTTCTCTCTGCCAAGTGCACACCTAACACTTTCAGGGCACTATCACTCTCCAAGTGACAGATCTTAATGCTCCTAATTGTCACCCATTATATCATCATTATTTTTTCTGTGGAATTAAAATCCTTTTCATGAAAGGGCAAAAAAAGTTCATCTGCCTTACAGCATATCCCAAACTTCTCTATTGGAATAGTTAGTTCTTTAACATTTCCAGCTCTGGCTCCAGAGTGACTTTCATTATCTTTCCCCTTGGCAGTTTGTGGGAAGGATGTTGCAGTCACACAGTAACCTCTCATGTCAGTGTCTTCCTTTTAAAATGAAAGCTGCTAAACCGTGAGTCCTAGAGGGTAGAGGGTATATCTTAGTACCCTCTGTGTGCCTGGTGCCATGCCTGACACATATATCATAAGTGATCATTACATGCTTACCAAATAAGTTATTGGCCCTTCATCATTCCTTTTTTCAAGCACATTTGAATCCTCTGCCTTCAAATATGTGGGGTGGTCCTCAAGCTTGATAGAACTAGAGAAAAACAAATTTAAAAAGATATAGGTGGGAATTTATGTCCCATTTTACAGGTGGCAAAACGGAGGCATGAGGTACTGAGATGCTGAAGCCAAGAGCTACACAGCAGAACCACAGCAGAGGCAAAGCCAGTCAGAGATGATCAAATACCTTTCCTCTCTGCATCCTTCTGCCTGGACCCCTCCCAGTCTCTTGGGTTGGTTCACTCTTTCTTTTCTTTTTTCTGTTGTTACCATTGCAGAAGTTCCTCCTCTCTTAAACCAGTGTAGAAATTACTGGCAGCATAAGGTCAGTGAGGTATAAACCCTTCTTCGTCAACATCAGAGCAGGGACCAAAGGCAAGCACTGTGAAATTCCTTCCCATCTAAGCTTCCAAGGCAGCATCTTTGACCCGTAGGTCAAAAGAGAGTGGCTCAGGTCACATTCTGTGGCCATTGTTTGCTGGCCTGTTAGTTTCCCCATGGGGTGGCTGGAGGCTCCTGGAGAGACAGTGAGGAGTCATCAGGGGGAGAGTTCAGACCCTGGAGTTACAGCCCAGCTCTGGGGGCTTGGCTATGTGCTCATTCAGTAAACACTGACTGACAGGCACCATGCTGCCACTGGGGGATGTTATGGTAACAAGATAAGCATGGTCCCTGCTTCATGGAGCCTTCAGGGTTACATCTAGAAGATAGGCATTTGATGAATGAATAAAAACATGGCTAATATTTATAAGTGCTTACTATGTGCCAGACACTGTGCAGTTTCATGCATCATTTGAATAGGAGCCAGTAGGCAGCAGAGCTAAAGATTCAAAGCACATCCATTTCTGTCTGACTCTAAGGCCCAAACTGATGAAAAGAGAGGATATAGAAAATACTGAGTAAAATGTCTAGCACTTGGAGAGCATCCTGGTAGAACGGAATGAATCTGGATTTGAGTCAGAAGGTTAGGGCTTGTATCCTGCATCTGCCCCCTCTGTGATGATGGACCACAGGGGTGAGGCCACATCAAGGGAGATGAAGCTCCCTGAGGTAGGGCCAAGCAGGTTCACTACCTTGCCCTTAGCAGCTGGCAAAGAGAAGGTGCTAGAGTTCAATTACATTGGCCTGACTTAAAATATCTTGGGATGCTACAACATGGATGAACCTTGAAAACATTGTGCTAAATAAAATAAAGCAGACACAAAAGGACAAATATTGTGTGACTCCACTTAGATGAGGTATTTAGAATAGTCACATACATAAAGAAAACAAAGTAGAATAGAGATTACTAGGGGGTGGAGAAGAGGTTTAGTCTTTAATGGTTACCGAGTTTCTGTTTGGGATGATTAAGAAACTCTGGACGTAGATAGTGGTGATGGTTGCACATTGTGAATGTACTTAATGCCAGTGAACTGTTCCCTTTAAAAATGGTTTAAAATGGTAAGTTTTATGGTATGTATATTTACCACAGTAAAAAGTAATATTTTTTAAATTAAAAAAGTAAATATCCTGGGAAACCAAGCACGGTCACAAGAGCTTAGAAAATAGTCAGAGGGGACAGACCTGCAAGGTACAAATGGAGAAATCATTTCTTGATGATATGCTGTGGCTGATTACTTACTGATGCTGATTCTCAGCACTAATAATACCTTCCCGTGTACTCTGTGTACTCCACTACCACCAGAATAGAAGTGATTATTTCTCTTTTGCACAGAAGAGGAGCGCTTAAGTGCTTTCCTGTCAGCTTCACGCTGGTAGAGTCTGGCCTTGAACTTAGGTCCTTGAACTCGGATGTCAGCATCCCAGCAGGCTCCTCCTCGGGAAAGCAGCCTCAGTCCAAGCAGACCTTGATTGGGGTGGACTAACAGCTGTCATTTGAAGATGAGTTTTAATGAGATTCCAAGGTTTCCTGGACCTGAAGACTGAGTTTACTCTAGAAGCAGTCACAATTAAGATAACAGGAAAGCTCTAACCAAATCCATATGCTCTCTGGGCCAATCAGATCTTCTGCTAACAAGAACTCTATACAAATAATGGTGCACATGAAATGGGATTCCTTTTGAGCTAAGGAGGAAGGCTAGCTTTTCTCCAGTGGTCCAGTCCTCAGCTGTACCTTCTCCATCCCAGGGGAGTGGATGAGTGTGTGAGGCTAGGCAGGTGCCCTTCCTTCTAATGCAGCATCTGACCATTGCCCTAATACAGCGCTTCTCCAGAAGTGGCCATATGTCACGAGGGGCAAATTTTCCCCCAGTTGAGAACCACTGCCCTAAGGGAAGACCTCTATGGGGAGGGATTGATTCATTCAGGTACTCAGCCCTCCTTGGTACGCTAGTCTTTTCTCCTGCCCCTGCCTGCTCAGTGCTGCTGAGCCTATAATTCAGGAATGGTGCATGCTGAATTAAAGAAGGGAGCAATTCCAATCCCGGACTCGCCCCACATCTCCCTTTTATTGTATGTGGAAGGCCCTGTGGGAGCTATAAGACATTTGCAGTGTGTTATTCAGTGATGTAAGTGAATGAAGAAATTAAATAGATGTTACAAGTGGTTGATGAGGGCCCAGGCCCCGGATAGGCCACTAAAGGGAATCTTGTGGTCCCAGTTCTTGAATAACCTACCAGAAATGTCTCAGTGAAGGGACTTGGCAGGTGTGTCTCAGTGCAGCTGGCCACACACGTGCTGGAATGCCTCTTCCGTGGGAAACGGACTTTGCAGACTCCCAGACTGGGGATGCTCCAGCCTGTCCTTGGGGGTTGGTGTGTATGAGAGTCACCTCAACGCATCAGAAAGCCACCCTGCCCACCCCCACCCCCCACCCCTGTGAGGACAAAACAGTAGAGCTGTTAACAGCAGGTCACAACAAAGTCACAGGCAGAGAGCAAGACAGTGTTTAGCCCATTATGAACTTTCAGTAACTGCTGGTCAGGACTTTTCTTCTGGATAATACAAAGGAGGCATCAGGTTCTCTGCCAGATAAGAGAGGACCTACTCCCTGTTAGTCACAGTCTCATAAAACAAAGGTCAGCAATTTCTGAACAAATTCGATTTTAGAGTAACATTTTCTGCTTACTGGTTTTGTTCATTTTAGACTCTTTTAAAATGAATGATAAATGTAATATTTATTACAGAAAAAGTAACTATGTACAAAGAAGTGCAATGGCACAGAAGATAATTCACAATAATCCTACTGCCAAAGAGAGTGCAGCAAACAATTTTGACACTTTTATCATAATTTTGTCAAGGCTTTTTTTCTTCCATGATTTTTATTTATTTTATTATAAATTTATTTATTTATTTTCGGCTGCATTGGGTCTTCGTTGCTGCGCACAGGCTTTCTCTAGTTGTGGTGAGCAGGGGCTACTCTTCGTTGCAGTGCACGGGCTTCTCATGGCAGTGGCTTCTCTTGTTGCGGAGCACGGGCTGTAGGCACGCGGGCTTCAGTCGTTGTGGTGCACGGGCTTAGTTGCTCCGCGGCATGTGGGATCTTCCCGGACCAGGGCTCGAACCCATGTCCCCTGCATTGGCAGGTGGATTCTTAACCACTGTGCCACCAGGGAAGTCCTATTTTTATTTTTAGAAGTAATGTGTCGTATTACAGTCCCAGCAAAAAATAAGTGATACTTGAAGAGAGTTTAGTAAAGTTGCTGTTAATAAGGGTGTGGGCAGGGTGTAAGGAAACCGCAAGAGATGGTGCAGCACCCACCCCAGGGTCTAGTGACAGGGAGGTGCCATCTCCACCCCCAGCCTAAAGAGGATGGGGGAGAAACAGTGATCACACCCAAGACAAAGAGTGAGCTGGAAGGCTGCGTCAGGGGAGGACCCCTTGAGAAGAAGAGGGGTGATGGGGCATCACAGGAAGGGAGTAAATACCTTGTCCTCCAGCTTCTGCCTCCCTGCAGGGGCCCCAGAAACCAGTCAGCACGGTTGCAGAAGCACATGCCAGGGTGGGCAAGGGTAGAGGGCCAATCTGGAGGAGCAGACAGACCTCCAGCCCAAACAGGAGCACGTTCCTGTGGTCTAATATTCAAACGTTATGGATAAAGCTACCCCTCTCCACAAAGAGGTGACCATTGGTTTAAGTGTGGTCCAGATCCTTCAGACATTTTTCTAGGTAGTTAACTGTATACTATATGCCATCATAAAATGTGCAGGTTTGTTCTGTGTATATGTGGGGCGGGGGTTATAAATGGTGTGATGCTGGTATTGTTAGACGACCTGCCTTTTCACTCAACAGTATATCCTAGACTCTTTCTGTGTCAGCTCGTGTAGAGCTAACATGTTATTTTAACCTGCTGCAAGGTGTTCCCCAGTGTGGTCCA